>NC_137784.1:69538183-70138183 GCF_963455305.1 Plecotus auritus | reverse complement strand
AAATTTGTGCACTGGAGTGGGCATCCCTCAGCCTAGCCTGCCCCCTCTCACAGACTGGGAGCCCTCAGGGGATGTCCTACTGAAGACTTAGGTGGGCCTAAGCTGCAGTCTGGCCTCCCTCAGCAGGAGGCTACCAGACTGATCAGGGGAAGGTGCCAGCCCCATCACCCGCTGCTGCAGCCACAGCCAGCTGCTGCAGCTGCAAAGGTTTTTTCATCAACACAGACCCAGTCTCTTCACCATGAAAAAGTGACAACTTTCTTTAGGCATTTTCAAGATGTGTCTTTCATAGGATATGACACTTCTTTCTTCTTCTTTTTTTTTAATCCTCACCTGAGGATATGTTTCCATTGATTTTTAAGGAGTGTGGAAGAGAGAGAGAGGGAGAGACAGAGAGAAACATCAGTGTGAGAGGGACACTGATTGGTTGCCTCCTGCATAAGCCCTGATCTGGGCCCCAGACAGGGAGGAGCCTGTAACCTAGGTACATGCCCGTGATCAGAATCAAACCTGGACCCTGCGGTGGGCAGGCTGAAGCTCTAACCGCTGAGCCAAACCAGCTAGGGCAGGATATGATATTTCTTAGCTCCTCCAGCAGCGGACCTTCATTTTTTTCTCCAGGAGAGGTGGAAAAACCCTAGATCACCTTCTTAGAATCTTATTACCTAAGTTACTAAGAACACTGCAAGTAGCGGAGTACAGGGAGCTTAGCCAATGAGTGGTCAGAAAAGGTGTTTATGCTCATACTGGTTTGGTTCAGTGGATAGAGTGTTGGCCTGAAGACTGAAGAGTCCCAGTTTTGATTCCTGTTAAGGGGGCACATTCCCAGTGGGGAGTGTGCAGGAGGCAGCTGATCGGTGTTTCTCTCTCATCGATGTTTCTGACAGTATATCCCTGTCCCCTCTTCTCTGTAAAAAAAATCAATTAAAAAAGAAAAGAAAAGGATTGAAAAAATGGTGGCGGAATAGACAGATGTTTGTCCTGGAACAGATAGAAAGAACAGCTGAGGGTCACAAGGGGAGTGTTTGGTGGTGAGTTGAGGGATAGCTATACTCCAGGAGACAGTGGGGGACTGCTGGATGGGGCTCGCTTGACCGGGCAGCCCCCACTGCTGCTGGGTTCCCTCCCGGAGCGACTGGCTCGGACATGGAGACCGCACCTTCTTGAAGGGGAAAGTGGATGTTATCAGAAGCCTGAAAATCTACAACTAAGGCACTCACTGAACATCTGCGAACCCCAGAGCACCGGTCCCCAGTTGGCGCGAACACACGGATTCAGAGGAGCTCTACACTCCTCTACTCTTTCTTTTTCTTTTCCCTCTTCTTCTTTGTCTCCTATCCCCTAATTTGCCTTTCTCTGGTGGTCACCTTTATTTGGGATTATTAATATTGTGAATACATTTCTGTTCAGTGCCATGTGTGTTGTATCTGGTTGTGTTGTATTTTGTGCCTTTAAATCAAATGGAGAGAGAGAACTACATAACCAGACTCCTGGAGAAGAGAGACCATGGGGAGACAAAGACACAGCCCGCATATGAAAGAAAAGCAGGCATCACCAGAAAAGGAAGTAAACGAAATGGAGGCAAGCAACCTGCCAGACAAAGAATTCAGAGAAATGGTCATAAGGTGGCTGAAAAGAATGGAAGTCAAACTCGACAATATGTGTAAGAAACAAGAGAAAATGAAGAAGAACCAAGAAGAAATGAAAAATGACATCGCTGCTGTAAAGAACTCAATAGAAAGCATCAACAGTAGACTAGAAGAAGCAGAGGACCACATCAGTGAGCTAGAAAACAAGGTAGGAAAAAATACCCAAAGAGAGCAGCTTCTAGAAAAAATAAATTAAAAAGCAGGAGGAGAGCCTAAGGGAACTTTGGGACAACACAAAACAAAACAATATCCGCAGAATAGGGGTTCCAGAAGAGGAAACTGAGCAAGGAATAGAAAACCTGTTTGAAGAAATAATGACAGAAAACTTCCCTGATGTAGGGAAGAAAAAACCCACACAAATCCAAGGAGCTCACAGAGTCCCAAGCAAAATGAACCCCAAAAAACCGATGCCAAGGCACATTATAATTAAATTGGCAAACACCAACGACTAAGTAAGACTCTTAAAAGCGGCCAGAGAGAGACAGAAAGTTGTCTACAAAGGAACCCTCATCAGACTAGCAACTGATTTCTCAACAGAAACTCATGAGACCATAGGGACTGGAAGGAAATATACAAAGTCATGCAAAGGATGTGTCTGAATCCAAGAATACTGTACCCAGCAAGGCTATCAATCAAAATTGAAGGTGAAATCAGGAGCTTCACAAACAAAAAAGGACTAAGGGAATTTATTACCACCAAACCAGCAATGCAAGAAATGCTAAAGGGTCTACTATAAAAAAAAAAAAAATAGGAAGCGAAGAAGGAACACAGGGGTAAAGAATAAAAATGGTGACAAATAAGGACCTATCAATAACAACTTCAGATGAAAAGGGATTAAATGCCCCAATCAAAAGACATAGGGTAACAGATTGGATAAGAAAATGTATCTTTTTTTAAAAAAATATATTTTATTGATTTTTTACAGAGAGGAAGGGAGAGGGACAGAGAGTTAGAAACATCGATGAGAGAGAAACATCGATCAGCTGCCTCCTGCACACCCCCCACTGGGGATGTGCCTGCAACCAAGGTACATGCCCTTGACCGGAATCGAACCTGGGACCCTTCAGTCCGCAGGCTGACGCTCTATCCACTGAGCCAAATTGGTTAGGGCTGTATCTTTTTTTCTGAGGGGGGTTTCTTGTAGACCCATATATCTGCTGTCTACAAGAAACCCACCTCAGAAAAAAAAGACACACACAGACTGGGGGTCAAGGGATGGAAAAAGGTTTTTCAGGTGAATGGAAATGAAAAAGAAGCTGGGGTAGCAATACTTATATCTGACAAATTAGATCTCAAAGTGAAGGACATAACAAGAGATAAGGAAGGCCACTTCATAATACTAAAGGGAGCAATCCAACAAGAAGAAATAACTCAGGTAAACATATATGCACCCAATACAGGAGCACCCAAATACATAAAAAAAAAAAAAAACTCCTGGAGAATATCAAAGAAGAGATTGACAGCAATACAACCATAGTAGGAGACTGTAATACCCCACTATCATCAATGGACAAATCCTCTAAACAAAAAAATCAGCAAAGAAACATCAATCCTAAATAACTCACTTGACCAGATGGAATTAATTGACATCTTCAGAACATTTCACCCCAAAGCCACAGAATATACATTCTTCTCAAGTGCACATGGGTCATTTTCAAAGATAGACCATATGTTAGGTCATAGGCAAAGACTCTTCAAATTCAAGAAGATAGAAATCATATCAAGCATCTTATCAGATCACAGTGGCATAAAACTGGAAATCAACTACAATAAAAACAATCCAAAAAAAATCAAACACATGGAGACTAAACAGCATGCTATTAAACAATGACTGGGTTACCAGAGAGATCAAAGAAGAAATAAAAAACATCATGGCAACAAAAAACAATGAAAACACGACAATACAAAATCTATGGGACACAGTGAAAGAAGTCTTGAGAGGGAAGTTCATAGCTCTACAAGCCTATTGCAAAAAAACAGGTAACAATGGTAATAAATGACCTAATCCTACAACTCAAAGCGTTAGAAAGAGAGCAACAAGAAAAGCTCAGTGTAAGCAGATGGAAGGAAATAATAAAGATCAGAGCAGTGATAAACAACACTGAGACAAAAAAATAAAAAAAAAAAACAATACAAAAGATCAACAAAACCAAGAGCTGGTTCCTTGAAAGAATAAACAAGATTGATGAACCCCTAGCCAGGCTCATCAAGAAGCAAAGAGAGAGGACCCAAATAAACAAAATCAAAAATGAAAGAGGTGAAATAACAACAGACCCCACCAAAATACAAAGGATTGTTAAAAAATACTATGAACAACTCTTTTCCAACAAACTGGACAACCTGGAGGAAATGGACATTTTCCTAAAAAAATATAACCTTCCAAAACTCAATCAGGAAGAATCTAAACATCTCTACAGGCCAATAACTATGGAAGAAATTGAAGCAGTCATCAAAAAGCTTCCAGCAAACAAAAGCCCGGGGCCAGACGGCTTCAAAGGGGAGTTTTACCAAACATTCAAGAAAGAACTAAAACCTATCCTGCTCAGACTATTCCAGAAAATTCAAGAGGAAGGAGCACTTCCAAGCTCCTTCTATGAAGCCAGTATCACCCTAATACCAAAACCAGATAAAGACAACACAATGAAAGACAATTACAGGCCAATATCCCTCATGAACATAGATGCCAAAATCCTAAACAAAATTCTAGCAAATCAGATCCAGCAGTACATCAGAAAGATCATACACCATGACCAAGTAGGATTTATCCCAGAAATGTAAGGATGGTACAATATCCACAAATCAATAAACATGATACATCACATAAACAAATTGAGAGATAAAAATCACATAGTCATATCAATTAATGCAGAAAAAGCATTTGACAAAATCCAACACCCTTTCTTGATAAAAACTCTCAACAAGGTGGGAATAGAAGGATCATACCTCAACATAATAAAAGCCATATATGATAAACCCACAGCTAACATCATACTCAATGGGCAAAAACTAAAACCATTTCTCCTAAGAACAGGAACAAGACAGGGATGCCCACTCTCACCACTCCTGTTAGACTTATTACTGGGAGTATTAGCCATTGCAATTAGACAAGAAGAAGAAATAAAAGGCATCCAAATTGGAGAAGAAGAAGTAAAGCTGTCCTTACTTGCAGATGACATGATATTGTACTTAAAAAACCCAAAAGACTCCATCAAAAAACTAATAAACTTAATAAATGAATTTGGTAATGTAGCAGGATTCAAAATTAATGCCAAGAAATCTATGGCATTTCTATACACCAATAGTGAGCTTACAGAAAGAGAGACTAAAAAATCAATCTCATTTATCATTGCACCAAAAAAATTAAGATACCTAGGAATAAACTTAACTAAGGAGTTAAAAGACCTATATGTGGAAAACTACAGAACACTGAAAAAAGAGATAGAGGAAGATGTAAACAGATGCAAGGACATACCATGTTCATGGATTGGGAGAATCCACATCATTAAAATGTCCATACTACCTAAAGCAATCTATAGATTCAATGCACTCCCCATTAAAATACCAATCGCACATTTCACAGACTTAGAAAGAACTCTCCAAAAATTCATCTGAAATAAAAAAAGACTCCGTATAGCCACAGCAATCCTGAGAAAGAAGAACAAAGTAGGTGGGATCTCAATACCAGATATCAAGCTGTATTACAAAGCCACTGTTCTCAAAACAGCCTGGTACTGGCACAAGAACAGAAATATAGATCAATGGAATAGAATAGAGAATCCAGATATCGACTCAAACCACTATGCTCAATTAATATTTGACAAAGGAGGCATGAACATACATTGGAGTCAAGGCAGTCTCTTCAATAAATGGTGTTGGGAAAATTGGACAGATACATGCAAAAAAATGAAACCAGACCAGCAACTTACACCATACACAAAAATAAACTCAAAATGGATAAAGGACTTAAACATAAGACTGAAAACCATAAAAATACTTGAGGAATCAACAGGCAGAGAAATCTTAGACATAGCTGAAGCAATTTCTTCACCAATACCGCTCCTAGGGCAATGGAAGCTAAAGTGAAAATAAACAAATGGGACTACATAAAAATAAAAAGCTTTTTCACAGCTAAAGAAACCATCAACAAAACAACAAGAAAGCCCACTGTATGGGAGGACATATTTGCAAATGTTATCACTGATAAAGTTTTAATCTCCAACATCTACAGGGAACTTATACAACTTAATAAAAGGAAGATAAATGATCCAATAAAAAAATGGGCAACAGACCTAAGTAGAATCTTTTTGAAAGAAGACAGAAGGAATGCCAAGAGACATATGAAAACATGCTCAAAGTCACTAATCATCCAAGAGATGCAAATCCAAACGACAATGCGGTACCATCTCACACCTGTCAGAATGGGAATCATCAACAAATCAACAAAGGACAAGTGCTGGCGAGGATGTGGAGAAAAAGGAACCCTCGTGCACTGCTGGTAGGAATGCAGATTGGTGGAGAAAAGTATGGAATTTCCTCAAAAAACTAAAAGTGGAGCTCCCATTTGACCCAGTAATCCCGCTTCTAGGAATATATCCCCAGAACATAGAAACACCGATCAAAAGGATATATGCACCCCTATGTTCCTAGCAGCACAATTCACCATAGTAAGATTTGGAAACAGCCTAAATGCCCATCAGCAGAAGAGTGGATTAGAAAACTATGGTACATCTATACAATGGAATACTACACTACTATAAAAATGAAGGAATTCTTACCATTTGCAGCAGCATGGTTGGACCTGGAGAGCATTATGTTAAGTGAAATAAGTCAGGCAATGAAAGAAAAATACCACATGATCTCACTCATTTATGGAAAATAAAGAACATTATAACCTGATGAATAAAAAGATAGATACAGAGGCAGTAAAGCACTGAACAGACTTTCAAATTACTGTGGGAAGGCTGGGGAGTGTTGGGGAGGGGGGGAAATAGATCAACCAAAGGACTTGTATGCATGCATATAAGCACACCAATGGACACAAGACACTTGGGGGGGGGTGGGATGAGGGCATGCGACAGGGGTTAGGGGAGGCTGGGGGAAGGTCAATGGGGAAAAAAAGGAGATATATGTACTAATATATGTGATCCTTTAAACAATAAAAAATATTTTTAAAAAAAGAAAAGAAAAGGTGTTTCCTCTGCAGCCCATGCATAGAGGATCCCCTGCGTTGTGTCCATTGTGCTAAGGGCGTGTCTCCAGCTGCCAGGGCCATGCTCCCAAGCCCCACAGTCCCGAATTCGCTGTTTCTACGGGCTTGGGGGTGTGGACCTAGACCACAGCACTGTGGAAGTTCCCTCCCCGCCCTGCAGCCACTTGCTCTTTGCGCCCCCAGCCACTTGTTCCAGGACCCATCCCGCTTGGTGCCACCAGCCACTTGTCCTGGGCCCAGTTCTCTTGGCACCCCCGGCCACTTGTCCCGGGACCTGGGCTGCTTGGCATGAGCACCCATAGGCCACTCCTTCCCGGGGGAGTTCTGTCACCCTGGCCACTCAGGGCCTACAAACGGGCCTACAGGCTCGGAGTGGCCTGCGTCCCGAGGATGTTCCTGTGTATGCAAATTACCCCCATCTTTGTTGGGTTAATTTGCATACTCACTCTTCATTGGCTGGTGGGTGTTGCGGAGGTATGGTCAATTTGCATCTTTCTCTTTTATTAGTGTAGATTTTTAATATGGGCAAGAGCTAGTCCTGAAATAAAAAGACTTGGCACCTTTGGTTCACAGTTTATTCTAACTTTATCATGGTAATTGGGGAGAGCCCCTGTGTTGGAATTATCCAGAAGAGAAACAAACTTCTCATTGCAAATTGGAGTATTGCATTTTACAAAGCTGAAACCCGGGCCTTTGAGAAAACATTCCTGAGTTGAGACACTGGCAAGAAGCTTATTTAATAATTATAAAGATTTATATACATTTGAAAAGATAGATAAATAATTTCTGAAACAAAAAAGATGTCCACCTGCTGGCTTAGGCGCACTCCTTACTGCCCAATTCCTCATTGCTCCTTACTGCTCTACTTGCTGCTTCTTAGCCCTGCTGCAGAGGCTCCCGCCACCGCTGCTGTGCTCACCAGCTATGAGCCTAGCTTCTGGCTGAGCAGCACTGACCACCAGAGGGCAGGTCCTGCATTGAGCGTCTGCCCCCTGCTGGTCAGTGTGCATCATAGTGACCGGTCATTCTGGTCCTTCAGCCATAATGGTCACTTAGGCTTTTATTATATAGACTAGAGGCCTGGTGCATGAAATGCATGCATGGGTAGGGTCCCTAGGCCTGGCCAGCGATCAGGGCTGATCTGTGGGGCGACTTGTGGGACAATCAGGGGGAGCGGCCTGCAGGCACCCATCTTGGCTGGCCTGGGGCCTGTGGGCTGGGGGCAGCTCCTGCGTTGAGCATCTGCTCCCTGGTGGTCAGTGTGTGTCATAGTGACTGGTCTTTCCACCAATTGTTCTGCCGTTAGATCGATTTACATATTACGCTTTTATTATATAGCATAGAACAATTTACTGAGATCAAATAGGCCTCTCCTGCCTTTCCTTGGTCATATAAGTGATGATCCATATCATAACATGTTACCAAATTTGATATGTATCTCTGTATAAACTTCTGAATATTGTGGAAATAGAGTTTGAAAAAATAGAGTAGCCATTCCTAATAACAATTCTAATAAAACAGCAGAGGTTAAACTTTTTAGTGATAGCACTGGTGCTGGCATAGAGAGGGCAAAGCTTGTCAGTATTATTTAACATTGTACTGAAGCTTTTAGTGAATATGCCATTTTCAAATAAATTAGAGATTAAGTAAAGATACAAATATCAGTCTTAAAAATCTATATATAATCACACATGTATAAGTTGGGAGAGATGGTAGAGAGATTTCTTAAGCAATATTAGAATTTAGAAGCTTCCTAAACTACATATTTAAAGGGTCAATGGGAGGAAAAGGGGACATATGTAATACTTTCAACAATAAAGATTTAAAGAAAAGATTAAAACAGTTGTGTGGCAAATGTTATAATAAAAAACACTGAATTTGGAAAAATATAAATGTAATACAGATGACAAATATTTAGTATCTGTAAAAAGTGAGTCTTAGAGCTGAAACCGGTTTGGCTCAGTGGAGAGAGCGTCGGCTTGCGGACTGAAGGGTCCCAGGTTCGATTCCAGTCAAGGGCATGTACCTTAGTTGCGGGCACATCCCCGGTGGGAGGTGTGCAGGAGGCAGCTGATTCATGTTTCTCTCTCATTGATGTTTCTAGCTCTCTATCCCTCTCCCTTCCTTTCTGTAAAATATCAATATAATATATATTTTTTTAAAAAGTGAGTCTTAGAGATCCACTAGGAAAAACTTCATTTTATAGAAAAGTTAGCAAATTATATAAATTAAGATATTGTAGATGAAAAAAAAATCTAAATGGCTAGAACACATGAAAAGATGCCCAAACTGAGTGAATCTACCTAATAAAAGAGTAACATGCTAATTGACTGTACCTTCACGATGCCCACCAGCCGATCAGGAGTGAGTATGCAAATTAACCTAACAAAGATAGTGGGTTGATTTGCATACACAGGCACCGAGGGGCTGGGGGCAGGCGTTCTGCACCACCCCAGCGACTCCAGGCCTCTGGGCAGCGTGGAAAGGTGGAAAGGCAGTTCCGGGCTGGAGCAGAAAGGCAGCTCTAGCCAGAGCGAAGGCGGTGCCAGCAGCCAGGGAAAGGAAAGCCCATTCTTGCATAAATCTTTGTGCATTGGGCTTCTACTATTCTCTAATTATCCCACTGTATGTTTTTGCCTCTTTTGTCAAATATTAATTGACTATAAATGTTTGGGCTTAATTTTGGGCTCTCTATTCTGTTCCATTGATCTATATGCCTGTTTTTATGCCAGTAGCTTGCTGGTTTGATTATTATGGCCTTACAATATCATTTGATATCAAGTAGTGTGATTCCTCCAACTTTGTTCTTTCTTAAGATTGTTGTGGTTATTCTGGGTCTTTTGTGGTTCCATATAAATTTTTGGAATATTTGTTGTAGTTCTGTGAAAAAACGCCATTGGTATCTTGATAGGAATTGCATTGAATCTGTAGATTGCTTTGGATAGTATGGGCATTTTAATGAAGTTATTGATATGGAATTTTTGGACTGGAACCCAGATTCTTTGTCTGCAAGAATAGAAGAAGAATCTATGGACAGAAAGTGGTATAGCAAAGGTGGAGATTTATTGAAGAACAAGTACAGACTCCCACGTGGGGAGAGGGAAAGACCCACAGAATGGAATCCCAAGTAGGGAGGGGGAAAGGGGTCCCACTGAGTTACTTTTCCCTATGGCTTATAAAGGCTGTAGATCCTGGTGTCTTGATATCCCCTCTGATTAGTCACTATTCCCTTAGACTGGTTACTATAGTAAGTCATGGGCTCAAAGGTTGAGCCTCACGTGGGACATGTGAGGTTCTCCCCCCTCCTTCCTTATTGTTTTTCTATTCCCTTTGGGCTTTCTTACTCTCCTTCTGGATGAAGGGCTTCCTTCTCTTTATTTTGTAAATACAGATCTTTTGCTGTTTCCAGCTCCTCATTCTATGGAAATGTATTTGTTGCAGCTTTCCAGGTCCCCCATTCTATCGAAATATACCTTCTGCTTCTCTGCAGCCCTGTGTTTTCCTCAATGTTCCCCTTAATTTCCAAAATTTCTAAAATTTCCTAAACCTGTTCTATCTTACCCCTAAAATTCCTGTTTCATTATTCTGCCTATCCATGTGTACAGTTTATGCTTCCACTTAGAGATTATTCTTTTAATGTCTTTTTCAGATCCCTAAGCCTAAAAGAGAATAATATTGCAAGGACAGAGTCAGGATATCCTATATAATAAAGAGGTAATATGCAAATTGACTGTCACACCCTCTCACAAGATGGCCACCCCCATGTGGTCACAAGATGGCCGGCAGGGGAGGGCAGTTGGAGAGGACCAAGCCTGCAGGGGAGGGCAGTTCAGGGGGACCAGGCCTGCAGGGGAGGGCAGTTAGGGACAACCAGGCCAGCAGGGGAGGGCAGTTGGGGGCTATTGGACCAGCAGGGTAGGGCAGTTGGGGGCAATTAGGCTGTCAGGGGAGCAGTTAGGCGTCAATCAGGCTGGCAGAGGAGTGTTTAGGGGGTGATCAGGCTGGCAGGCAGAAGCAGTTAGGGGCAATCAGGCAGGCAGGCAGGCGAGCAGTTGTGAGCCAGCAGTCCTGGATTGTGACAATCCGATTGGGCCTAAACTGGCAGTCAGACATTCCTTGAGGGGTCCCAGATTGAAGAGGGTGTAGGCTGGGCTCAGGAACACCCCCAACCCCGTACATGAATTTCATGCACCGGGCCTCTAGTGTAGACTATAATCCTGAATCCTCCTTGGCTAAAATCCCCTAGGATATTCAGGATATCTCCAATAAAAATTGTTTTTATTATAAATAAACTTTTATTGTTAGGACACTGAGATTTTGGATTGGTTATTACAGCTAAAATTGCCCCAATATAAAAATAGAATATTCAAGTGGTGTGTTTATATAATAAAACTTTAAACTATGTATATTGACCTAATGTTCAGGCAATAGATATTGAGATAAGTTATATCTGAGGCTGGAAACATGGAGATACTATTAGGCCATGGCAGAACATTGGGTAAATCTGTCGCCTGGTTTAACATTGAAACATTATGAGGTGCCTAGTGAACATATAGCTTTAGGCTAAGAGTTTGAAAGACTCAGAACATTTGCCTCTTAGTTATTATTAGAACACTACATATTACTGGCTGCCCTTAACAATGTATTATGAGAGATTATCTTGGAAATGAATAGGAAGCTTTGCAAGCTGGAGTAAAAGAATATGTGGAAAATCTAGAAATTTGGGGATTTGCGAAGATAGGAAATACAACTGAGAGATAGATTTTAAAAGGTATTTAGAACTGAGAATTTCTGAGTAGAGAGCTCCAAGGATCTGTCTCTCCAGTAAAGCAATAATTAAGTTGGCAAAAACTATCAGAGTCAACTTTTTGAGACTCTGGAATCTAATCATTAATCTTGATTTGAAAAAAACACACACACAACTTACAGCATCCAGTGGAGTGCTTTATAAAGAAAAAAGCTACTAAATTTCCGTAAGAGTGTGCAATGCATTTTTGTTTGCTCAACTATCCCCCAATCCCTATGTCAGAGACAATCATGGGGATAGCAATTCATATGTCTGGTATAGCTTGCTGATGCCAGAGCAGAAATATTGAACTTGTTCTAAAAGAATTGTAGTTACACATTTTTGCCTGTGCTGCGCTGCCTTGAAGTATCAGTTAATTGGCTTGCCTTTGACAACCCTCCAAATTTTCAAGGCTGGAGAAGCTTTCTGGGAAGCATATGTTGCAAGCATTTAAAGACATATACTAGCAAAAGCTAACTGGGCAAGGGCCAGCAGATGGGGCAAGCAAAAGACAAAATATAAAAGCCTAGGATGAAAGAGTCTTGGGAAAGACATGTGGAAAATAAGGGATTTGAAAAGCTCCATAGTATACTGGGAAATGCAAAAGACAACACATATGCTTGGGGCTACAGGATTTTCATGAAAGACTTGAGAAGAATCTAATCTTTTATTGTGGTTGATTGTTAGGGTTCACATAAACAGGAATTGAACACTAAAGTAGAATTTTAAAGTCCTAGATAAGAATAGAAGGAACCAACCTGCAAAGACAAGAAAAATGTTTTTGTTTCATTTTGTTTTCTTTGCTGTTTCTTGAAAAATTCTTACAGGCTCCAGGAGTTTAAAGAAATCTTATAAAATTGCTAGATGATCACAAAGCTAACAGAAGAGATAATTAAGTGATCATACATGAAAAAGTATACAATATTTACAACAATAGTTTAGAAAATTCATGAAATAATCAATTATTCCAACAACAAAGAGCATAAGAAATCTCGGGGAAGGGGGAGAATTTGATGTGCAAAATAAAACACCTGAACTGTAATATACAAAGTGCCAAGTTTTTAATAAGAAAGTTTGAAGTATACAAAGAAATAAGAAAGTAAGCCCAATTTATAGAAAAATGGGAAAAATGTAATACAAACGGTTTCACAGAAAGTACTGAAAGGAGTTTAAAGACAGGAAAGTCAGTATCAGGGAAAAGGAGTCCATGGGGGAGGAAGACATACATTCACAGTGGACATAGGAATGTTATAAGATAAGGAGAAAAGGAAGAGGTGGGCCTCGGCTGGGCTTTGAACTTTGAAACTGATATCCTGCAGGAAAGTGGCTAATTAGGAGATCATGGGGGACATAAATTAAGGAAAGGTCCAATTAGAAAGTATCATGTTCAGACAATGAGCTGCCAGCCTTTATAAACCCATAGACAAAGAAACTCAGGGACTGAACTAGACTATTTTCCCATTAGAGCAGGTTTTTCCCATTTGGGGAAAACCCCCAGGGGGTTCCCTTTGGGGACCCCTCTCCAGGGGGAGTCTGTATACATTTGTAGTTAACTTCTACACGCTTAAAAATATTTTAGTCTGCAAATTTTATTCTTCAAACTTCATAGGACAAGAACCCACAGGGAGCCCTAGCCGGTTTGGCTCAGTGGATAGAGCATTGGCCTGCGGATTGAAGGGTCCCAGGTTTGATTCTGGTCAAGGGCACATGCCCGGGTTGTGGGCTTGATCCCCAGTAGGGGGCATGCAGGAGGCAGGAATCTTTCTCATCTTTGATATTTTTATCTCTCTCTCCCTCTCTGAAATCAATAAAAACATTTTTTTTAAAAAAAGTGCTATATCTGGAAATGAGAAGCAGTAATGCTACATCCAACATTTTTTCTGAAGAAGGAGTAAGGGCATATTGTGATAACCATAATAAAAAGATGTAGGTGTACAGCACCTGCTTAAGACATAGGCTTAATAAAAAAAAAAAAAAGAGAGAGAGAATGCCATCCTGATCCCCTCAATACCTTCATTCCCCACTAACAGCATCAATATGCTCATCAATATTGAGAACAATCTTAATTAAGAACAACTGGGAAATTTACAAGAGACATATTCATCAGGGGAGAAATGTAAAGGGAGGACCTAAAGCCAAGCAGGGAGCAAACTTCAGACCTAGCCCAACTCTTGATTAGTGACCCACGAGAGCTAAAAGAGTGTTTATATGCAAGCATAAAGATATTTAAGTCAGTATTTACTGTCCTATTCAACATGTGCAACATTCAATAAACACAGGGCATACAAAAGGCAAGAACACAGTCTGAAGAAACTTGTTGATTCAGAGGCTTGAGAAAACCAAAGTGGCCAGTTGAAAGTCTTAAGTTTCAATTCAATGAATTCATTGAATTCAATAACTTCTAGAGGAAACATTCCAGCTTTTGGAAATAAGACCTCTAGACTAACAGAGCATAAAGTTGTGGGGACTGAAACCATTTGTGTTTGTTTTTTTGCTAGTGGATCACTAGAAGTAATAGTGAGTAGAACCACTCCCATTTGCATACTTTAAATCTTGGATCCATGAATCCTAGCCCTAGGAGAAACAGTACAATATATTGGATGCTGATTAGGTCATCTGCATCATACTGAAGAACATTGCTACCGCCCTGCTAGGTATTGGCAACAACTTTGTTCTGAAATTGTTCAAAAAGTCATTTCACTGCTCTATCTAGTCAGCTGGTGCAGGATGATGGGGAACATGGTAAGACTATATACTCTATGAGCAGGGGTCCATGACACACTATTTGTTGCGATGAAAGTTTATGTGTCAGAAGCAATGCTGTGTAGAACAGTATGATAGTATATAAGACATTCAATAAATCCACAGATAGTAGATTGGGCAGAAGCATTCTATTTTTTTCCTGGTCTTTTAAAAATTTAACTTTATTATTGAAAGTATTACAGATGTCCCCTTTTGTCCCCCATTGACCCCTTCCTCCCCAGTCCCTTCCCCCTCCCCAGGCCTTCACTGCACTATTGTCTGAATCCATGGGTTTTGCATATATGCATATAAGTTCTTTGATTAAGCCCCTCCCCCCAGTTGTCAGTCTATTGCATGCTTCTATGTCTCTGGGTCTATTTTGACTGTCAGTTTATTTTGTTCATTAGAGTCCATATATAAATGAGATCATGTGAAACATTCTGTGCAGAGAAAGTAAATATATATCTACAGTAAGTGTACATTTCAGTAAGAATAAATCACTTTCCCTTCCATGGTGGAAGCAGTCCCATATAATCAATCTGCTACTAGTTAGCTGGCTGATTACCCCAGGCAACAATGCTATGATGAGTGCTGGCCTCTGGTGCTACAGAAAACCGGAGAAAAACCAAGCAATGCTTAGAGAGATGGAGTTACATTTATCATCATCATCATTATCATCATCATTATTATTATTATTATTACGCGTGGGCCCAGAGGAAAATGTCTCTCAAATTCTGGGTGAAGTCACACAGGAAGTTTCTGGTATTTATATGTTTTTACCTTCTTTGTCTCCCAAATAAGGATTTTTCTGGTTCCCTTTGCAAGTTCTTAAAGGGCCCTATGTGCTGGGGCTTTGAGACCTCAACCAAAGGCTTGGCCTGGTGCCAGCACTGATAACTTTGTCTGGGGAAGGTTTATGGCCTCTTTGGAACAGGGAGTAGTCTTATTTCCTTATTACTTAAGCAAGCAAGCATGTACAGAAGCCAAAATAGCAGGGTTAAAATTTAAAACAGCAGTTTTTATATAAGATGGATGCTTCACTGGTACTGGCAGTTCAGGCACTCAGCAATAGTTGTAACCATTTCAGTCTTGGTGAATGTAATTTTATGTTTCTGAGCTGATGCATAACCTCCATGCCTGCCATCTTAGCCACTTTGTTCATAAGCCCATTAGGCAATGATAGGCGGGACTGGGTATTCACTAAATGAATCATCCTGTCCACTTGAATATTAAACTATTTTTATGCTGAGGCCACTCTTGATGAACATCCATGTGGGACACAAATATCTTTACATTGTTTGCTCATTCAGAGAGTTCTAAGCACATACTTTTCCCACAGACCTCCTTGCCACCAATATTCTAAATATGTTCCTTCCAAGTCCTTGACGATTCAGCCAAACCATTGGCCACATACAGTGAGTTCATCTTGACTCTGCATACAAACAAAAGGAGCAATCAGGTGCATTACTATGAATTCTGCCTATTGGGAGGGTTTCACTTCACCCCTATTTTTCAGAGATGTTCCAAAAAGGTGCTGGAATGCTGCAGTTTTCCACTTTTAGGTACTGCCTGAATATCATGTACAGCTATTTGTAAACTGCTCTGTGTTTTTCATCCTCAGTGATGACTCATGGAGTCATAGATGAAGGTTGGAAGAGAGAAAAGGACATATAGCAAAATTAGGGATCATTGACATTTGAGCCACTTCCTTATGTAACTTGTGCTTTTGGGACCTGCTTAAGACCTAGCTCATATATATCCACTTATTTGCTCATGGAAGTGCTGCTGTACATATCCAATATGAAGTTTTTGGTGAGTCACACAATACCCTACTCATGATGAAGAGTTAAAGTTGCATGTTAACTTGATGGAACATGATTAATCTATTCAGTCCCTACTAAGGCCCAGTACAAAGACAAAAACTGTTTCTCAAAATAAAATAGTTATCTGCAGAAGATGGCAGAGCTTTGCTACAAAATCCCAGGGATCTGAGCTTTGATTCATCTATAGAAGCTTGCCAAATGTTTCCACTAATACTTCAAGCACTACTGCATCTGCTAGACAGTAATATGTCCCAATTGGCAGAGCATCTTGCACAATACATAGTATCTGCACCTTTAAGAGGTAATTAGGTCATGAGGGGTAACCCTCATGAATGGTATATGTGCATTATAATAGAGACTCTAAGAGCTATGTAGATCCCCTTCCACCATGTAAAGACACAGCAAAAGGGCAGTCATCTATGAACCAGAAAAAGTTCCATGCCTTTATCTTAAACTTCCCAGTTTCCAGAACTATGAGAAATAAATGTTTGTTGTTTAAGCCATCTAGTCTATGGTAATTTGTTATTGCAGCTCAAATAGACTAATTCAGATGCTATTGTAAGTTGAACATTTTTTTCAGATTATCATTATTGCATAGAAACAGAAGTTATTTTTGCATGTTTATTTGTGTCCTGCAACATGGCTAAATTTATTTGCTAGTTCTAGTCTAGTAGGTGTTTTGTGAAGACATTAAGGTTATATATAGCATTGAATTTTTTTCTTATTTTTGCATAGTTGCCTTGGCTTGTACAACAATACTATGCTGAATAGAAAGCCCAAAGTAGGCATGCGTGCCTTGTTCCTGATATTAGATGAAAAGCTTTTATGTTTTTATGTTAAAAAATTTTTCATATATAGATGTTCTTATTTAGAAGTATTTTATTGCACTCCTAGTTTGTTTTCTATAAAGGGTGCCAAATTCTACTTTTATGCATCATTTGAGGTGATTAATTTTTTTTCATTCTGTGATTGTGATATATTTTGTTGATTGATTTTGTATGTTAAACAGTACTTGCATTCAAGGAATAAATACAACCTGTCATGTGGTACAAAAATTTTTATTGTATTATTTTTATTACTTGAATATAATCATATTAAAACTGGATTTTTTTATTCTTCCCCTGTCTACTTTTCTTCCAGTGTTTTTGAGAAATAGTGACATATATCACTGCACAAATTTGAGGCATACAGCATGATGGTATAAGTTACATATATTGTGAAATGATTATCATAATAGGTTCAGCTAATATCCATCATCTCATAGAGAGAAAATAAAAAAGAGAAAGAAAGAGGACATATTTAATACTTTCAACAATAAAGAATTATTTTTAGCCTAAAACGGTTTGGCTCAGTGGATAGAGCGTCGGCCTGCGGACTGAAAGGTCCCAGGTTCGATTCCTGTCAAGGGCACGTACCTTGGTTGCGGGCACATCCCCAGTAGGAGGTGTGCAGGAGGCAGCTGATTGATCTTTCTCTCTCATCGATGTTTCTAGCTCTCTATCCCTCTCCCTTCCTCTCTGTAAAATATCAATAAAATATATTTTAAAAAAAGAATTATTTTTAAAAAAGAGAAGGAAAGAAAAAGTTGATCTTGTGATAAGAACTCTTACAATTAACTCACTTAACAAATTTTCTCTATATCATACAGCATAGTTATCATGTTCTCCATTACATCCCTAGTATTTATTTATCTTATAATTAGAAATTTGTACCTTTTGTCACCTTTTCCCAATTTCCTCTTCCCCAACTTTCTGGTAATCACATCTTATTTCTTTATTCTATGAGGTTATATTTTTTAGATTCCAAATCTGTGTTAGATTATAAAGCATTTGTCTTTTTCTGTCTGATATATCACTCAGGATGATGCCTTCAAGGTCTTTCCATGTTGTAAAAAACGGTAAGACTTTTTCCCCATTTTTTAATAGCTGAATAATATTCATGTGTGTATATATACACACACCTTTTTATCCACTCATCGATTGATAGACACTTAGATTGTTACCATGTGTTGGCTATAGTAAACAATGCTGCTATAAACATAGGAGTGTAGATATATTTTTGAGCTAGGAATTTTCAATTCATTTGGGTATATTTTCAGAAGTGGAATTGCTGTATCATATGGAAGTTCTATTTTTAATTTTTTGAGGATCCTCCATACTGTTTCCATAGTGGCAGTACTGTTTAAAATAACATCAATAGTGAACAATTCCTTGGTCTTCACATGTTTGCCAACATTTATTATATTTTGTCCTTTTGATGAAAAATTTTCCAACAGGCTGAGGTGAGATTTCATTGTAGTTTTAATTTGCATTTCCCTAATGATTAGTGATGTTGAGCATCTTTTCATATACCTGTTGACCTTCCATATATCTTCTTTTAAAAATGTCTATTTGGTTTTTTTGACAAATTTTAAATTGAAGTATTTGTGGTTTTTTTATTTTTCTATTGAGTCATATGAATTCTTTATACAGGGTAGGGCAAAAGTTGGGTTACAGTTATGAGTACATTAAACACAGATTTTATTCTTGTACTAGAAGCCCGGTGCATGAAATTCGTACATGGGTGCAGTCCTTAGGCCTGGACAATGATCGAAGCACAAGCATCTGGCATGGAAGGGCAGGTCCCAGCTGACCTCTGGGCCCTGAGAAGCACCTGGGCCTCCAGGCTCCTGCACACCCCTCTCTGCCTGAGTCACGGTTCCCAAGTCCCCACGCAGAGATGCAGTGAGTGCAGCCGGATGCTGTGGGCATGGGCGCAGTGTGGGCTTGTGGGCCTATGGGCCACACAGTAGCACTGCACGAAATCTGGGTGGGCAGCATGCTCTCTCCCAGCTGGCCTTGCAGAACGGCTCATGCACAAACCCACAGGGAGCCCAACTGGCTCCTGCAGTCCCAGCAGCTGAGGCCTGGCTCATCTGGAAGAGGCCTCGCAGGTGCTGGGCAGGCTCCTCACAAGCACCTGGCACCTGAGCACGGGGGCTTCCCCGGCAAAAGAGCCCTTTTGTCCCAGGGGAGAGTAGCAGGGGGAGTGAGAGTGAGCTCAGCAGACACCCGCATTCCCACTGCACTTTCGTCCCCATCATTACTGCCCCCAGGTAGCCAGTAAGAGGTGGCAGCTTCCTGCCCAGGCACCACGGGAAGTTGGTCACTGCTACCCACCCCCAGTCCCCCATCCCAGCCTGGGGCCCAGCCCCAGTCAGCGATCAGGGCCTGCTGGTCACTGGTCACTGTCTGTGGGGTGATCAGTTGGGACCAGGACCCCCACCTGGCTCCCTCAATGCCTGGGAGCCGGGCAGTGGCCCCACTCCCTGCCACTGCCACTAGTCGCCATCTGTGGGATAATCGATCAGGGCTGGGCTCCCCACCTGGCTCCCTTAGTGCTTAGAGGCAAAGAAGCTGGGCGGCAGCCCCGCCCCCTGCTACTGCCACTAGTCATTGTCTGTGGGGCAATTGGCAGGGTGATTGGGCCCCCGCTTGCACTCACCTTGGCCTGGTGCCACCGGCTCACCTGCTCCACCATTCTGCCACGGTCCTGCTTTCGTCAGTGTCCATCAGGGCTGGCAGTGCCTCCACTGCTGCCCACTGCCAGTGTCACATCGCCAAGGCCCACCATGTTCCACGCCACCCCATAGGGGTCAGTGCACATCATAGTGAGTGGTCGAACTCCTGATTGAACTCCCAGTCAAGGGGACAATTTTCATATTAGGTTTTTATTGTACTAGTGGCCCAGGTGCATGAAATTCATGCATATTAAAAGAGAATTAATTAGAGGAAATATTTTAATATTTCTATTTGCCCTTTCTCTATAATAGAAGTGTCAGATATGAAATAAAATTAGTAAAATGTATATGAAAATCTCCCTCCTGTCAGAGTCTGGGGCACACCGCGGGACCCAGAGTCAAGTCCCCATCCACTCGAGCGCACCTTGAAATCTCACGAGACTCAGACCTGGCCGGCCCCACCCCCATTGGGTGAGACCCAGACCTGGCCGGCCCTACCCCCGCCAAGCCCCGCTGGGCAGGGGGCACAACCTTGGGTCCCCCATCAAGTCCTGCAGGATGGGGGTGGCGCAGCCTCAGGTCCCCGGTCAAGCCCGGCTGGGTGGGGGGGCACAGCCTCAGGTTCTCCAGCCCGGCGCCGGGGCATGTGGCACACCTTGAGTTACCCCATCAAACACTGGCAGAGGGGCGCAGCCTGAGGTACCCCATCAAGCCCAGCTGGGTGGGGTCATGGCTTGAGGTTCCCTGGCCCAGCTATGGGGCAGGTGGCCCAGACTGAGGTCCCCTGGCCTCATGGCATGGCAGGGGGAGCGGCCTCAGGTCCCCAGTCAAACCCCACTGGGTGGGGGGGCGCATCCTAAGGTCCCCTGCCCCGGCCCGGTGCTACGCATCTTGAGGTCCCTGCTGATCGCTCATTACAGGAACTCTGCCTCCACTGTGGGCGCAGACATCTTGTGACAGCATGAAGGTTAACTTGCAAATTACCTCTTTATTATATAGGATAGGATTATTATTATCCCTTATCAGACATATGGCTTACAGTTTTTTTCTCATTTCATAGGTTGTCTTTTCACTTTGTTAATGTCTTTTGCTTTTTTTCTGTAAGGAGCTATTTAGTTTAATGTACTTCCATTAGTGTATTTTTTATTACATTGCTTGTGCTTTGGGCATCATATCCAAAATATCATTACCAAAGAAAAGGGGAAAAAATAGATACAGAGGCAAAGAAGCATTGAACAGATTGTCAAACTACAGCGGGAAGGCAAAGGATGTTGGGGGGAGGGCCTGTAAGAGATCAACTGAAGGACTTGTACGCATGCATATAAGCATAACCAATGGATAAAAGACACTGGGGCGGGGGGGCAGGTAAAGGCATGTACTGGGGGAAAGGGGAGGCCGGGGGGAGGTCAATGGGGAAAAAAAAAAGGAGACATTGTACTACTATTTGTAATACTTCAAACAATGTAAAAAATAAATAAATAATTAAAAAATAAAAATTTTCACTTGAATCTCAAAAACAAAACAAAACAAAACAAAACAAAATATCATTACCAACACCCATGTTAAGGAGCTTTATTTCTTACTAGTGGCCCACTGCACAGATTTGTGTACATTGAAAGGAAATTAATTAGAAGAAATATTTTAATATTGCTATTCACCTTTTCTCTATAACTAGAGGCCCGGTGCACGAAATTCATGCACGGGGGTGTGTGTGTGTCCCTCAGCCCAGCCTGCACCTTCTCCAATCTGGGACCCCTCGAGGGATGTCCGACTGCCCGTTTAGGCCCGATCCCACTGGGCCTCACAATCCAGGACTGCTGGCTCCCAACTGCTTGTCTGAATACCTTCCTGATTGCCCCTAACCACTTCTGCCTGCCAGCCTGATCACCCCCTAACCACTCCCCTGCCAGCCTGATTGATGCCTAACTGCTCCCCTGCCAGCCTGGTCACCCCTAACTGCCTTCCCCTGCAGGCCTGGTCACCCCTAACTGCTCTCCCCTGCAGGCCTGGGTCCCTCCTAACTGCTCTCCCCTGCAGGCTTGATCACCCCCAACTTCCCTCCCCTGCAGGCCTGGTCACCCCTAACTGCCCTCCCCTGCAGGCCTGGTCACCCCTAACTGCCCTCCCCTGCAGGTCTGGTCACCCCTAACTGCCCTCCCCTGCAGGCTTGATTGCCCCCAAGTGCCCTCCCTTGCAGGCCTGGTCCCTCCCAACTGCCCTCCCTTGCTGGTCATCTTGTGGTGGCCATCTTGTGTCCACATGGGGGCAGGATCTTTGACCACATGGGGGCAGCCATCTTGTGTGTTGGAGTGATGGTCAATCTGCATATTACTCTTTTATTAGATAGGATAGAGGCCTGGTGCAGGGGTGGGGGCCAGCTGGTTTGCACTGAAGGGTGTCCCAGATCAGGGTGGGGGTTCCCTTGGGGCGTGGGGCGGCCTGGGCGAGGGGCCTGTGGTGGTTTGCAGGCCGGCCACACCCCCTGGTGACCCAAGCGGAGGCCCTGGTATCTGGGGTTTATTTATCTTCTACAATTGAAACTTTGTAGCCTGGAGCGGAGCCAAGCCTTCTGCTTTCTCCTTGGCGGCAGCCTTTTTTGGGGGGATTCATGTATCTTCTATAACTGAAACTTTGTAGCCTTAAGCGGAGGACTGGGCCAGCCAGGGTGTGCAGAAAGCTTGGCTTCCTCCATCACCGGGCCAACCCTAGCCTCCTGCTCTTTCCAGCTCCGTGGCTGCTGCCATTTCTGTTTGGGTTTATGTATCTTCTATCATTGAAACTTTGTAGCCTTGAGTGGAGGCCTAGGCCGGCAAGAGCAGGCAGAAAGCTTGGCTTCCTCCATTGCCGGGGAAACCCAAGCCTCTTTCCTGCTCTCTGTGGCTGTAGCCATCTTGGTTGGGTTTATTTGCATATTCCCTCCTGATTGGCTGGTGGGAGTGGCTGGTGGGCGTGGCTTGTGGGTGTAGCGGAGTGAGCGTTAATTTGCATATTACTCTTTTATTAGATAGGATAGAAGTGTCAGAGATGAAAGAAAATTAGTAAAATGTATATGAAAATAATATATAATTTGATTAATAATTAAGCAATAACAACATGATATAATAACAACAAAGATATTATATAAAACCATAAAAACATGATATAAAAACAACAAAAACATGATATAAAAACAACATTGATAAAAACAATGACTGATAAACTGATTAAACTTATTCTAATATCTCCCTGTATACCATATTAAGAGTAAAAACACTTTCAGAGTGCTTGACTAATTTCCCTTGTGATGAAGTATTTAAAACTTCAATGTCACACACTCTTCGAACTCTAGAGAAAGCAACATATAACTGACCATGTCCCAAAACGGGTTCAGATAGGAATATTTCTACTCTGTCTACAGTTTGTCCTTGTGATTTATTAATAGTCATCACGGGAAACTGTCTTCGAATTAATTTAAATGGGAGGTCAGTGTCAGACAGGGACAAATCAATTCTTGGAATCAGAACAACCTCTCCTTCCACAGATCCTGCTAATAATTCAGTTTCAATTATGTTAGGTCACAATCTTTTGATAATAAATCTAGTACCATTACAAAGACCCCATTTACTATTAAGATTTCTCAGTAGGATGATGATTAAAAAATTTGATGGGAAAATTTTCCTTTTCGGCATCATCAATTGAATCAATGGAATCATCACTGAAATAGGTGTGAAAATCTCCATTGAGTATATCCAAAATTTCTTTATTTAATTTAGGAACATGCTCATTTTTTAGACAAAGAATGGCACATTTAGATATTTTTAAAATATTATTTATAGATATACTATTTCCAAAGGTAGCTTCAATAATAAAACCGTTACAAATAATTTCACAGGGGATTTCAATAATATCCATCAGCTTCAGAATGTCAACAAAAACAACCAAATTCACAACTGACAATGACAGATCGAAACAAACGCGTGCGATTGGCACTAGCGAGAGCTTTATATGTATCATGCATGCACAAGTCAACATTTATTTTTAAATTGCCAGTGCATGTCATATGTACCGGCCAGTTGGTCGGTTGGATGGATGTACGGTCAATCACTTAGCCTTTTATATATATAGATGCTTCCTTCTAGGAGTTTCATGGTTTCAGGTCTTACATTTAAGTCTTTAATTCATTTTAAGTTAATTTTTGTCAGTGGTGTAAGATAGGGGTCCAGTTTTATTTTTTAAATGTGAATATTCAGTTACCTTAGCACCATTTATTGAAAATACTCTCTTTTATCTAATGAATATTTTTGGTTCCATTGTCAAGTATTAATTAAGCTCATATAGTTGAATTTATTTCTAGGCTCTTTATTTTTTTTTTATTTGTTTGTTTTTATGGCAGTCCTATACTGTGTTCATTATTGTAACTTTACAGTATAGCTTAAAATCAGGAAGTGTGATGCTTCCTGTTTTGTTCTTCTTTCTCGGGATTTCTTTGGGTTTTTTTTTTTTCAGAGTCTTTTGTGGTTTCTTAGAAATTTAGGATTTTTTTGCTCTATTTCTGTGGAAAATGCCATTGGAATTCTGATAGGGATTGGATTAAATCTGCAGATTGCTTTGAATTATAAGAACATTTTTTTAAAAAATAACATAAAATAGACCCGTTATCCATGGGAGATCTGTTCTAAGACTCCCAGTGAATGCCTAAAAGCAAGGATAGTATTACACCTTACATATACTATGTTTTTTCTTATACATACATACCTATGATAAAGTTTAACTTATAAATTAGGCACAGTAAGAGATTAACAATAACTCATAATAAAATAGAATGATTTTACTTTGATAAAGCTTATGGGAATGTGGTCTCTCTCAAAATATCTTATTATATTACACTCTACTTTTCACTTAAAGGAAGCACTTTACAGGTTCTCTTTGGTGTATTCAAATTGCCAGCATCACTGCTCTTGTACTTTTGGGTCATTGCTAAGTAAAGGAATACAAGCACTGCAATACTACTACAGTCAATCTGATAACTGAAACAACTATTAAGTGACCAACAGGTGAGTGGCACATACAGTGTTTTTTTGTTCAACAAAGGGATGATTTAAATCCTGGGCAAAACAGAGGGAGACAATAGGAGATTTTGTTATGCTACCCAAAATGTCATGCAATTTAAAACTTATGCATTTCTTATTTATGAAAATTTCCATTTAATATTTTTGGTCTGTGGTTGACTGTAGGCAACTGAAATCACAAAAAACAAAACCAGGGATAAGTGGGGGCTACTGCACAAAAGACATCATTAGTAATTAAGGAAATGTAAATTAAAATCACAAGGTTGATAACACTTCACCACTACGATGCTTATAAAAAAAAAAAAGATGGACAACATCAAATGTTGGATAGAAAGTAGAAAAATTCTAACTTTAATACATTGTTAGAGAAAATTTTAAATGAAACAATGAACTTGGAAAGCATCTTGACAGTTTTTCAAAAAGGTTAACATAGATTGCAATAGGTCTCTGCAATTCCACTTATATGTATATACACTGAAGAGCTGAAAACATATTTACACAAAACTACTATGTGAATGTTCATAGCCTTATTCATAATAAATAAAAAGTTAAAATAATCCAAATGTTTATCAATTGATAAATGGATAAACACAATGTGCCATAGTCATACAATGGAGAATTATTAGGCATAAAAATGAAGAGCTGATACATGCTACAACAGGAATAAATTTTGAAAACATTTTTCTAAGTGAATGAAGGCAGACACAAAAGGCCATGCATCTATATACCGTATATAAAAGCCTAAGCGACCGGTTGACCGTTCAACCGGTCAACCGATAGACCAGTCGCTATGATGTGCACTGACCACCAGGGGGGCAGATGTTTAACACAAGAGTGGCCCCCTGGTTGTCAGTGTGCTCCCACAGTGGGAGTGCCACTCAACGAGCTTACCAAGTGGTGGCGGAGGCAGGCACAGTGGGGCTGGGATGAGCGGGACCGGCCCTTGTCCAGGGCTCAGGCTCCTCCCTGGCCGCCTGCCGCTTGCACACTACTACATCCCTCAGGGTCCCAGATTGTGAGAGGGCACAGGCCAGGCTGAAGGACCCCACGGCTGTACAAATATGTGCACCGGGCCTCTAGCAGAGATATAAAATAGACTAGTGTTGTCAGAGTTTTGGGGGTACAGAACTATAAGGTGAGAATGTGTATGGATCTTATGGTGGGGATGGGAGTGATAAAAATGTTCTGGAATGAAATAGATGTTATGGTTGCACAATCTTTTAAATAAACAAAAATCCTGAATTGAAAACCTTAAAATGAGAAATTTTATAATATGTAGAATATGTTTCCATTTTAAGAGACATATTTGAATGGTAATTTCACCAAAGAAGATATTCAAATGACTATTAAGCAAAACGAAAAGTATTCAAACTCAAAAATGCCTAATGGCATTTCAGATTAAAACAAGATGATACTTCTCATCCCTTAGAATTGTTATGGTAAAATAAATTCAGATAATAGGACATACAGATGTGGATGTGGGGGAAAATGTTATATCCTACATGGCTGGTTAGCATTTAAAAAGTACCACAAATTTGGAAAATAGTTTGGTATTAAAAAATAGTGAAACATAAATTTATAACATTACTCAGCAATTATAATCCTATGTATTTACTTAAATGGAATGAAAACATATATCCAAATAATAACATGTATGTATGTCCATAACAACATAATGAAGTTTTAAAACTTGGAAATGTTAAAAAAATGTCCATCAACTGATGAATGGTTAAACAAAGTGTGATGTATCTCTAGAATAGAGTACTATCCTAATATATAAAAAGCCAGGGGCCGTCATGACTGAAACAACCAGACAGATGACTGAACACAGGCTGCGTGGGGCGACAAGGCCGGCAGGGGGGTTAGTGAAGGACAAACAAATGACTGAACAGCAGGATGTGTGGGGCAACCATCCCAGTGGGGGGGGGACAGTTAGGGACGACCAGGCCGGCAGGGGGGTAGTTGGGGGTGACCAGGCTGGCAGGGGGGGGGGGGCAGTGAGGGAAGACCAGGCCAGCAAGGGGGCAGTTAGGGGCGACCAGGCCAGTGGGGAGGGAAGTTGGGGGCAACCAGGCCAGCAGGGGTGAAGTTAGGGGTGCTCAGGCCGGCAGGCAGAGGTGGTTAGGGGTATCAGGCTGGCAGGGGGGCCAGTTAGGGGCAATCAGGCAGGCAGGCAGGTGAGCAGTTAGGAGCCAGCAGTCCCAGATTGGAGAGGGTACAGGCTGGGCTGAGGGGACCCCCCCATGCATGAATTTCGTGCACTGGGCCTGTAGTTCTACAATAAGATGAAAAATAATACTAACAAAAGCATTGTGCTAAGTGAATGAAGTTGGATGCAAAAAACTAAATATACTTTTTTTTTTTTTCAAAAATTTTCAGAAGAGGAAAATCTATAAGATGGTAAGTTGATTAATGGTTGCCCAGAACTGGGGTGAGAAGTAAAATTGACTGCAAAACATCACAATGAATTTTTGGGGGGTGATGAAAATGTTGTAAAACTGGTTTA
The DNA here is from genome assembly GCF_963455305.1 of Plecotus auritus. Classification (NCBI taxonomy): domain Eukaryota; kingdom Metazoa; phylum Chordata; class Mammalia; order Chiroptera; family Vespertilionidae; genus Plecotus; species Plecotus auritus. Next base: position 70,110,921 of record NC_137784.1, on the reverse strand, counting down.
TGTTATTACAATATTGTTAACTATATTCCCTATGCATTACCTTAAATCCCCATGCGTATTTCATAAGTAACAATTAGTACACCTTAATCCCATCACCTTATTTCACCCCACCCCACAACACTCCTCCCCTCTGGCCTCTGTCAACTTGTTCTCTGTATCTACATCTGTTTAAATTTTGTTTATTCATTTATTTAGTTCTTTAGATTCCACATGAGTAATATTGCCGATATTTTTGATATTTTTCTTTCTACGTGTGGCTTATTTCACTTAGCATAATACCCTGTAGGTCCATTCATGCTGAAGCAAATGATTAAGATTTCATACTTTTTGAGGTCCACTAATATTCCATTGTATATACGTACCATTGTTTTTTTTTATCCACTCATCTATTGATGGGCACTTGGGCTGCTTCTATCTTGCCTACCCTATATAATAAAAGGCTAATATGCAAATTGACCAAATGGCAGAATGACCAGTCACTATGATGTGCACTGACCACCAGGGGGCAGATGCTCAATGCAGGAGCTGCCCCCTGATGGTCAGTGTGATCCAATAGGGGGAGTGCTGCTCAGCCAGAAGCCGGGCTCATGGCTGGCAAGCATAACGGTGGTAGTAGGAGCCTCTCCCGCTGCTGTGGCAGTGCTAAGGAGCAGCGAGCTGAGCAGTAAGGAGCAGCGAGCAGGCGGGCAGTAAGGAGTGAAGGGTCCTGGACTGCGAGGCGGACATCCCCTGAGAGCACAAATTTCATGCATTGAGCCTCTAGTTGTAAATAATTCTGCAATGAACTAGTGGTACATATAATCTTTCAAATTAGTGTTTTGGGTTTTTCAGATATAAACCCAGAAGTGGATTCACTGAGTTATCTTTTTAATTTTTTGAGGAACCTCTACACTGTTTACTGTTGAACGCAATCTGTAATCAAAAAATAAAATTTAAAAGAGGTAGCATTTTATAATAAGGCTAAAGAGGTATACATAGAAGACAATATATTCCAAAATGGATTATACATTGAAATATTTTAAATGCCTTTCAAATATATGTACATTTATTTTTGTGTAAATTACCCATACCACAAACTACACAATGAAAAGATGATATAAATATGAAAAAATGGAAAAAATATGCAAAGTTGCTAAAATCCTTAAACTGTACACTAAAAACAGGTAGATTTTATATGTGACTTATCTATACCAATAAAAGGGTATTATGCTAATTAGACCAGATAGACCAGACATCTTCCAGAGGTCATTCCGGACATCCTTCCTGACAAAGCTGGGTCTCGGGGTCCCGGGTGCCTGCGGCTGGCCTAGGCAGTGCTGCCCAAGGTTCCAGGTACCTGCAGCCAGCCCAGGCGAAGCCAGCCTGGGTCCCAGGTGCTTGCGGCCTGCCAGAGGGAGGGAAGCTTGGGTCCCGGTTGCCTGCAGCCGGCTGGAGGAGGGAAGCTTGGGTCCCAGGTGCAGGGGCTGAGGCAGAGGTGGTTAGGGGCAATCAGGCAGGCAGGCGAGCAGTTAGGGGCAATCAGGCAGGCAGGAAAGCAGTTAGGGGCATCAGGCAAGCAGGCAGAGTGGTTAGGGGCAATCATACAGGCAGGCAGAGTGGTTAGGGGCAATCAGGCAGGAAGGTGAGCAGTTAAGGGGCAATTAAGAAGGCAGGCGAGTGGTTAGGGGTGATGAGGCAGGCAAGCAGGTGAGCAGTTAGGAGCCAGCGGTCCCGGATTGTGAGAGGAATGTCTGACTGCCAGTCAGACATCCCCCGAGGGGTCCGGGATTGCAAGAGGGTGCAGGCCAGGCTGAGGGACTCCCTCCCACCCCCGTGCATGAATTTCATGCACCAGGCCTCTAGTATTTAAATAAAGCTGATAAAGGAATAATAAAATTCTGGATAGGTAATTATTTTCTGTCACTATTTTAAAGTTATCAAAATATTGTCGTTTTGCTTGCATGATTTTGTTGAGAAGTCTTCTGTAATTCTTACCATCCTTCTTTCTTTGTAACACGCATCCCCCTTGCTTGGGGTTTTTAAGATTTTCTCTGGTTTTCAACAGTTTTAAATATGATATTCCCAAGTTTACTTATTGTTTTTATTTTTATTTATTCTGATTGGTGGTCTCTGAGCTTCTTGTAATTTGGTTTCTGCAATTAAATTTGTAAAATTCTTAGCCATTATCGTTTCAAATATTCCTTCAGCTCCTTTCTTTCTCTAGGATTCTATTTATGCATATTTTATACCATTTTTCTTTTCTCCCACTTATGATGGATATACTGTTTGTATCTTAACTCGTTTTTCCTTTCTTTTGGTAAATTTATTGGGGTAGCATTGGTTAACAACATTATATAATTTTCAGGTGTATAAGATTATAATTCAACAACTGTGTACACTAATACACTCCCTGCCCACAAACTAGTTTCCTTCTGTTATCATGCGTTTGACCCCCTTTACCTACTTTACCTTACCCCCATCCCTTTGCCATCTGGTAACTACCATTCTGTTTTCTTTATGAGTTTTTTTTAGTTCACTTGTTCCTTTTTGGTTTATATTCCATATATGAGTGAAAACATTTTTTTTTCCTTTTCCATCCAACTTAGTTTACTTAGCTTAATACTCCCAAGATCCATTCATGTTGTCTCAAGTGGTAATATTTTATCTTTTTATGGCTTAATATTATATATATATCACAACTTCATTGGGTATTTATGTTGTTTCATTGTGTTGGCTCTTGTAAATAATGCTCCTGATACAGGATTTTTGGACTGGAAACATGTGGTGATCCCCTGGGCAGGATGGTTCCCCAGCCTCTTTTCTGGTGAAGTTGAAAAATGAAACCACGGACAAAAGGTGGTATAGCAAAGGAGGAAATTTATTAAAGAATAAGTACAGACTCCTGCCTGGGGAGGAGGAAAGAGTCCCACAGCACAGACTCCCATGTGGGAAGGGGAAAGAGTCCCACTGAGTCCCTTTTCCTAGGTTTATAAAGGCTGCAGTTTTTGTGCTTAGATAACCCCTCTGATTGGCCACTATTCCCCTTTGATTTGGTCACTAAAGCAACTCCTGAGCTCAAAGTAAAGGTTAAACCTCACATGGGGCATGTGAGGCCCTCTTTCCTCATTGTTCTCCTTTTCCTTCTGGGCTTTCTTCCTCTTTCCTTTTATTCTGTAAATGTGTACCTTTTGCTACTCCCAGTCCCCTTATCTTATGGAAATGTAACTGTTGCCTCTCCCAACTCCCTTGTCTATGGAAATGTGACTTCTGACACTCCCAACTCCCTTGTGTTATGGAAATATAACCTTTGTAGCTCTGTAGCCCTGTGCTTTTTCTATGGACCCCCTTAATTTAAAAAATCTCCTGAACCTGCCTATTTCACCCCTAAAAATTCCTATTTCACTCCTATGAACATAGAGGTCTCCAGGAGGGTGGGGCTAGTGGATCTTCCTTGAGGGCAATACACTAGTCAGTCTCATGGGAAGGTGGCATGAATGGCTCCTGACAGATAGCCCCAAAATTCAGTCACTGACACCTCCTGAGCCTGCCCAAACATCTACACCCTGGCTCAGGTAGCTGATTACTCAGGCTCTGCAGGGTGGGGCAACAGGGAGTCTGGAAGGTGGGACTATTGCATTCCCCCATGCAGATTCCCTAAGGAGGAGAGTGCTCCACCCAAGAAAAATGGCACCTGCAGTGTGGGAGAGGGACTCAGCACAGAGATCCTGGTGGCTGTCCCTGCAGCTCTCTCTCAATATGACTTTAGTCAGCTCTACCATCCCTCTGCTGAAGCCCAGGGTGAGTGGCTAAAAATGAGATTTTTGGGCACTGGCCCTTCAAGAGGGCACCTGTGTCTCTAGCACACTCTTGTCTCTCTCTGCCAGCCAGAGTCCCTACTGATTTTCAAAGCTAGATGTTATGTGTGTGCCTCTTCCCAACTCTGGTGCTCTGGGCTGGGGAGCCCTCCGTTGAGACCCCTCCCTCCTCAGGGGGCATCTTTGCAGCTGAGATATCCCTCATCATCTTGGATCTTCCTATTGTAGCTTCCATGGGAAGTAATGGGTGAGGCAGGGTAATCAGGCTAAACAGGTTTAGGATTAGCTAGATTTAATAATTTTGGTGGGGCTCTAGGGTTTAGGTTCTGTCCCTAGTTATCTAGTACCTGTGAAGGAGAATATAGAGGGCAATCTGGGAGGTGGGGGGGCTAGCAACCTGAATCTGTGTCAGTAACCAGTATCCTACTGCACATTCTTGTTAGTCTATGATTAAGTCACTGACTCTTCCTTAGGCAATAATCTGTTTTCCTAAATGCATTCAGTTTATAAGGGCCACAAACCAAGAATTTAACAGCTTAGCCAGAGGGAAGGTCATTGGCACCTCCCAGGTCAGGCCTTTAGTTGTAATCTTACTTTTCCATTCTAACTAACTTAGGTAGGGCTACAAAAGCTCGAAAGTTATGAAACAAAGAATTTTAGGAATGTATATAAAGAGTAATCTCATTGTATAAGATGTTCAGGCTTTGGATTTTCGAATACCCTGAGCCAGTAGCACTACTTTGAATAAAGGTTTTTTTTCCTGAATCTCTGAGTACTTGTTGTATATTTTCTGGTCACCTGGTATTATCTGCAACACCTGGGTCTGAGGTTAGTAGAGCTGGGGCATACTTGCTTGAACTGTGGGACCCTATAAATAAAGCAGAGTTTGTATGGGTTCTATATTGGTTAGTTTGCATATAAAAGGTTCACTCACAGGCCAGTCTTTTGCTATCTCAAGGAATCAACCTACCCCTATTCAGCAACCCCAGATGTTGAAGCATCACAATACAGACCATTTTTTTAAACACGAGGTTTATTTCACACATATTTATGTACTTCCGATAGCCTGAGAGTTTTTGTTTTGTTTTGTTGTTTTCCTAAGTCTCTTTTTTCCTCCTAGCTATAATTGGTTTCCATAAGTGCTTTAATGACAGCTTTTGCTGCTCTTCTCCCTACAGGTTAATACTTTTTTCATATTTTTGGGAAATACAGGATATGGGTCTGAGCAGCGGTTCAGCAGGGACTACTCTTACCTTTCCCTAGATAGCAGCATAAGGTAAGTTTTCACAGGATTCTCCCTGGTCTTTTCTAGGAGTGACTGGTAGAATTCTTGGAGAAAAAGCCTATAAGAGGGTGAAACTCCCACTTTGTCTGAAGCTCCACACCTTCACAGTGGAACACAGGTGGTTTTCAGAAATCATTAGAGTAGTTTTTGGAATCTTCTAACTGGCTTTTGTGGCATGTGGCGGTGTCTATCTTAAGTAAAAAAGTGCTCAGGACCTCTTGTACATTTTGAGACAGCTGTTTATCCTGTAACACCATTCTCTAATGTCTTCAAAAAATTATAAACTTGCAGTTTGCCCACCCTTTTTGTAGTTGTTTTCTTTACATCTGTCAGCTGAAAGCATAAGCATTTAGTAAAGATTTTCTACTACAAATTAGGTATATTTTATGTATGTAGTGTTATTCAGGTTATTCATATCTTCTTCAGTGGCCTTGTCAATTTGTACTTGTCAAATAATTTGCCTATATTATATAGGTTGTCGTTTTTGGTAAAATAATTTGTTCAACATATTCTCTTACATTTTTGGTAGAGGCCTGGTGCACAACATTTGTGCACTGGAGGGGGGTCCCTCAGCCAGGCCTGCACCCTGTCGCAGTCCAGGACCCCTCGGGGGATGTCCATCTGCTGCAGAGGCGGAAGAGGTTCCTGCCACCACCACTGGGCTTGCCAGCTGTGAACCTGGCATCTGGTTGAGCAGTGCTCCCCCTGTGGGAGCTCACTGACCACAAGAGGGCAGCTCCTGCATTGAATGTCTGCCTCCTGGTGGTCAGTGTACATCATATAGGATTATTGCTAGAAATTATAATGGTGTTGCCTCTCTCACTCCTGATATGGGTAAATTATATCTTCTGTATTTTCTCAGATCAGTGTTGATCAAATTTATTTATTTAAAAACATTTTTTAAAAATTTTTTATTGTTTAAAGTATTACATATACATACTAGAGGCCCAGTGCACAGTATTTGTGCACTGGTGGGGGCATGCCCTGCGGGGATTGGCCCGCTGTGGGAGTGTCGCTCATCCCGGTCAGCTGAGTGGCTGTGGACCCGCCCTCTGAGTGGCTGTTCCCGGGTCCAGCATCTTCTGTGGAGCCAGAGCACTCACCTCTACAGGGGACCTGGTCAGGGCCTGGCCCAGGGACAACAGCACTGAGAGGTGGAGGAGTAGGCCTCAGTTCCATGGCGGCCATGAACACGCCTCCCAGCCTCCAGGGTCAGCTCTACGAGCCTGGTGGTGGTGCTGTACAGCCTGCGGGCATTGGAGGAGGCAGCAGGGAGTGAAGAGGAGGAGCCTGGGGTGAGGAGGCAACAATCACAGCCCGGATTCCTGCCTGTCGGCCCGGGGTTCACAGCAGGAGCAGCTGCTCATCCCCGTCACCTAAGCGGTGCTCCCACTGTGGTGGCACACTGACAACCAGGGGGCAGCTCCTGCATTGAGCGTCTGCCTTCTAGTGGTCAATGCGTGTCATAGCGACTGGTCAAACAGTAGTTCTGGTCGTTCTGCTGTTTGGTTGCTGAGCTTTTATTATATAGGATATCCCTTTTCCCCCAGTTGACCTCTTCTAGCCTAGACCCCCCCCCCAACCCCATCTCAGGCTTCACCACCCTATTGTTTGTGTTCATGGTTTATGTATATATGCATACAAGTTCTTTGGTTGATCTCTTTCTACCCACCCACTCTCCCCTGCCTTCCCTCTGAGTTTTGAAAGTCTGTTCCATGCTTATATACCTCTGCATCTATTTTATTCATCAGTTTATTTTGTTCATTAGATTCCACATATGAGTGAGATCATGTGATAGTTATCTTTCTCTGACTGGCTTATTTAGCTTAGCATAATGCTCTCCAGTTCCATCCGTGCTGTTGCAAATGGTAAGAGTTCATTCTTTTTTATAGCTGCATAGTATTACATTGTGTAAATGTGCCACGGCTTTTTTATCCACTCATTTGCTGATGGGCACTTGGGCTGTTTCCAAATCTTAGCTATTATAAGACAAAAATCACATGATCATATCAACTGATGCAAAAAAACATTTGACAAAATCCAACATCCTTTTTTGATAAAAAATCTCAGCAAAGTGGGAATAGAGGGATCATATCTCAAGATAATAAAAGCCATATATAACAAACCAACAACCAACATCATACTCAACGGACAAAAACCAAAACCACTTCCCCTAAGAAGAGGAACAAAACAAGGATGCCCACGTTTACCACTCCTGTTCGACATAGTATTGGAAGTGCTAGCCATAGCAATCAGACAAGAAGAAGAAATAAAAGGCATCTAAATTGGAAAAGAAGAAGTAAAACTGTCATTATTTACAGATGACATGATACTGTACATAGAAAACCCTAAAGACTCCATCAAAAATTATTAGACTTAATAAATGAATTTGGCAATGTAGCAGGATACAAAATTAATGCCTAGAAATCTATGGCATTTTTATACACCAATAATGAACTCTCAAAAAGAGAAACTAAAAAAACAATCCCATTTACCATTGCAACAAAAAAATTAAGATACTTACGAATAAACTTAACCTTTACTCGGAAGATATAGACAAGTGAAAAAATATACAGTGTTCATAGATTGGTAGAATCAACATCATTAAAATGTCCATATTTCCCAAAGAAATCCATAGACTCAATGATAAAATTTATTTATCTTCTTAAAATTCTGCTTTTATTTTATTGATTCTCTATATTTTTTTCTGTTTTCTATTTTATTTTAACACCGATCCTATTTTTTCCTACTATTCACTTTGCATTTAATTTAGACCCCTCTTTCTAGTGTAAGGTCAAACTTTCATATATTTATAACTTAAAAAGCTTCAAATTTAACACCTACCACAGTGAGCATGTTTCCAACATGCATAGGTTTTTCATTTTACCTCAAAGAATCCCACAAAATTCTGTCTGAATTTCTTTGGCCACTTTACTGTTTGTAATCGTTAAGAGACAATTAGACCAGTCTGATAATTCAAACTAGGCAGGAATTTTTTTGTCAGTTCCTGAATTTTGTATGGAATTCTTTTTCTTATTCATGACATTTGAGATATATAGCATAATTAGTACAACTACATGATTATCTTTTACTTAGAAAAAATTAGTTATTATTTTTCATGATTATTTGGAAAACGGTATTTTTCCCATCAAATATGACAAGTTATATCAATATACAGTATTTTTAATGAGGAATATATTTTTAATTTGGGGCTTAGAAAAATTATTGTCTTTTAGTATGATTTTTTGAATAGATTTGTATATGATTTCTGAAGACTAAATGTGTATTTTTATTAGCATGTAAATTGCACCCAAACTCTATTTAAATTAGGTTTACATTCCCCCAATTTTCACTTCCATATTGCTAGGTACTCACATTCTGTATCTTGCTATTTCTGTTTGGCACCTTACTCACTGCAATAAAGTAAAATTATTTGCTATATTTTAAGTACAACTGTGAACTGAATCTATTCCAAGGAAGATGTGAAATCCTACTTGCAAAATTCGATTGGCACACTGCATAACTGTTTTCACTGTTACCATTTTTGGAATGCTTTTCATTATTAAACCTATTTTGTCAAGTGTCAAACACACTAATTTATATATAATCCAGGGAACAGCTAGCTTTATTTCAGAACCCAATTTGATGTTCTTTTCCAATCTAATGCCCCACCATTCTGTCACTTCTGACAGCTTCAATGGGTGAAACAAAATGCTTTATATTTTCCTCCTCAGCTGCTGATTAGGTGGGCAGAATTTTCTCTTGAAGCTTAAGTTGTCATGTGAGTTCAATGGTTTAGTTTGTTCTGAACTTCTGATAATTGTATATTTTTTATGGATGTGTGCTCAACTTTCTGTTCACATAGTGCCATGTGTTCATGAAAATCATTTATTTTGCTAGCTTTTTTACTTTCATCAACATGTCCAATGTGTCTACCCCTGAACAGTATAACAGCGCCTAGTTCTGGGTAAGAATTTCTTCTAATGAATATGAAAGTCTTATTAACAGATTTTAATTAGATAAACATCCAGTGCTGTATATAAGCTCTATAAGTTTGAAATAAAAATAAATCCTTTCTTATGAGGAGTTAGAATAATCTTAATATGAATGAATAGCTTCCTTCTCTACTACTTTATGTTTTCTGGCTATGAAGCCTATGGTATCATCATTGCTAAGTGTGGAATTGTCACTTCCAGCTATCACACATAAAAAGTAAAACTATCATTTCATCTCAATTAAATTAAAACCACTAAAAATCTGAAAATATACCTAATGAAGATTCTATGAAAAATAATTTTTAAATGTTTCTTGTGAAATATGCAATTATTGGAGTTTCCATTTCTAGTGTTTTCTAACACTTTTATAAACATTTTATTTTTTGGAGGAAATTTTTTTCTCATGCATTTTCCCTCCAATTTATTTAAATTTTTCTCTATCAATTTATGGGTGAAGAGGAATATAAAACCAAATGCTGAAAGATAAAAATAAGTTGTTAACTGGCTGGTGTTGCTCAGTGGCTGAACATCAACGCATGAACCAGGAGGTCAGGATTTGATTCCGGGTCAGAGCATTTGCCCAGGTTGTGGGCTTGATTCCCAGTAAGGAGTGTCCAGGAGGCAGCCAATCAATGATTCTCTCTCAACACTGATGTTTCTCTTTCTCCATCTCCCTCTTTCTCTCTGAAGTCAATAAAAACATTTTTTTTTTGAAAAAGAGGAGTAAGTTCTCATATGTTGACTTATGCGCTCCCTTCATTTTGAAGAGGAAGTAGATGTAATAGATTAAAAGTGAACTAATTATATTTCTTATATCACTGTAGTTTGAAAATGTTTTTCTTCTGTCTCAAGATTTGCATTAAAAAAATCAGCTATGGGGTTTGTGTGCATTTTTCTTTTCCTGTGACTTTAGCATTATAAATAGGAGGCTAATGGAATCAATCAGATATCCCCAGAGATATAATATATGATCCACTCATTTTTAGATGCTCAAGTCCATTCAAAACTGCATTCTGGTGTGTTTGAAGAAGAGTTAGCTGAATAAACTATCACAGTAGAGGTATGCTGTCCCAAGTGTGTATTGTATTAAAGAATACATCATACAGCAGTGATAAAGAAACTGGTGGAGGATAAAAATTCCTAAAGTAAATATCAGTGTAATATATGGGATGTAATAACGTCGTGCTTGAAAAATTGATGAAACTAAAATATAAAACATGGATTGGGACATTATGAAGAAATTACTTATTTGTGGTACAATTTGGAATATAATTTATAAGCCGCTTTCTTTTGTATGTAGTATTACTTAAATTAAAGCAATAGAAAACACCTATAACGATTTAACATTTATTTAATGCAAACATTAACCATTTTTTAAAATTTCCAAGTTTTAAAATAATTCTATGATTTTTGAATGTTTCATTATATGTGTTACATACACAGACGTACAATAACATATGTCTGTATGCAGGTATGTATTCATATGCTTCGGTATGTATGTGTATATGTACATGTGTGTTTCTCATTGTGTAAATATATTTATTCTTAGTGCCAAAAACTACTTTAAAAATTTTATGAATGAATAAAAAGTGCCAAAGCCCATCATTTCTACAGCTCTTGTATCTGTACAGAGTAAAGCAGAGTAAATCAAGAGAATTGTTTAATTTTGAAATAAGTAAGCCAATTATTAAACAGTTAAAATTACTTATCCCTAGATATTCCACTGACAGTCTCTGCTCAGCTGTTAATATCATACTACAATTTGTACAAGAAATAAGATCTAGTCACCTGCCTCAATTTATTTCCTGGGCCTTCCTCCTGGAATAGGAGAAAAATGAATATTAGTCCTCTTAATAAATCCTTCCTTATTAAGCCTAAATTCAGAATGAAATTTGGGGTAACTAATATAAGCTGTCTATGCAGACCTGCTCACTCACAATTTCAGGCTAAAACATTAGTAGTACTTAGTAGTGCACAGAAATTCAGCTATCTTGCATTTTATGAGAGAAAGGAAGGGCAACAGCCAGGGTCCCTAAGGCGCTGCCCCGAGCCCGGCTGGACAGCTGGTGTTGCAGGCCAGCCCAGCACCGCCTGCGATTTGCATACCCATGGTGCACCGCGAAATCAGAAATCAGATCCCACGCTGATTTCCAGCCCCACTGGAATATGCCCACTGCCGCTGGGCACACCGCCTGGTAGGAAGGCAGGGTCTCCACCAATGCCAGGATGGAGTGCGGACTGCGCGGGCACTCAGCAACCATAACTGCACTGAGGGTTCGTTGCTCTAGGAGACCACGAGCTGCTTAAGCAAAGCATGCTCTGTGGCTGCTCGGGACAAGCTGGGAGTTCTTTTCCAATTTTTGGAGGCCTCATCATCATGAGGCTGATTTGCAGTTAAAAAACAGAAAATTGCTTTCAATGGTGCTTTACTATACCTTCCTTGCCCTGAACTACTGGCCGCCATTGGTCCCTCCATTTATTCCTCCCCACGCACCATACTGCTGGCCGCCATTGGTCCCTCCATTTATTCCTCCCCACGCACAATACTGATGGCCGCCATTGTTCCCTCCCCACTTCGGCACTGCTGGCCGCCATTGGTCCCGCCCCACGCTCTGCTCTGCTGGCCGCCATAGGTCCCTCCACACCTCTGCACTGCTGGCCGCCATTGGTCCCTCCCCATCTCTGAACTGCTGGCCGCCATAGGTCCCTCCACACCTCTGCACTGCTGGCTGCCATTGGTCCCTCCCCATGCTCTGCCCATGCTCTGCACTGCTGGCTGCCACTGGTCCCTCCCCACGCTCTGCACTGCTGGCTGCCATAGGTCGGCCCCACGCTCTGCTCTGCTGGCTGCCATTGGTCCCTCCCCACGCTCTGCTCTGCTGGCCGCCATTGGTCCCTCCCCACGCTCTGCACTGCTGGCCGCCATTGGTCCATCCCCACGCTCTGCACTGCTGACCGCCATTGGTCCCTCCCCACGCTCTTCACTGCTGGCGGCCATTGGTCCCTCCCCCTTCTCTGCTCTGCTGGCCGCCATTGGACCCTCCCCACGCTCAGCACTGCTGGCCGCCATTGGTCCCTCCCCACGCTCTGCACTGCTGGCTGCCATTGGTCCCTCCCCACGCTCTGCACTGCTGGCTGCCATTGGTCCCTCCCCATGCTCTGCCCATGCTCTGCACTGCAGGCAGCCATTGGTCCCTCCACACCTCTGCACTGCTGGCCACCATTGGTCACTCCCCACCTTTGCACTGCTGGCTGCCATTGGTCACTCCCCACCTCTGCACTGCTGGCCACCATTGGTCCCTCCCCATCTCTGAACTGCTGGCCGCCATAGGTCCCTCCACACCTCTGCACTGCTGGCCGCCATTGGTACCTCCCCACGCTCTGCACTGCTGGCTGCCATTGGTCGGCCCCACGCTCTGCTCTGCTGGCTGCCATTGGTCCCTCCCCACGCTCTGCACTGCTGGCCGCCATTGGTCACTCCCCACGCTCTGCACTGCTGACCGCCATTGGTCCCTCCCCACGCTCTGCACTGCTGGCCGCCATTGGTCCCTCCCCACGCTCTGCACTGCTGGCCGCCATTGGTCCCTCCCCACGCTCTGCACTGCTGGCCGCCATTGGTCACTCCCCACGCTCTGCACTGCTGGCCGCCATTGGTCCCTCCCCACGCTCTGCACTGCTGGCCGCCATTGGTCCCTCCCCACGCTCTGCACTGCTGGCCGCCATTGGTCCATCCCCACGCTCTGCACTGCTGGCCGCCATTGGTCCCTCCCCACGCTCTGCACTGCTGGCCGCCATTGGTCCATCCCCACGCTCTGCACTGCTGACCGCCATTGGTCCCTCCCCACGCTCTTCACTGCTGGCGGCCATTGGTCCCTCCCCCTTCTCTGCTCTGCTGGCCGCCATTGGACCCTCCCCACGCTCAGCACTGCTGGCCGCCATTGGTCCCTCCCCACGCTCTGCACTGCTGGCTGCCATTGGTCCCTCCCCACGCTCTGCACTGCTGGCTGCCATTGGTCCCTCCCCATGCTCTGCCCATGCTCTGCACTGCAGGCAGCCATTGGTCCCTCCACACCTCTGCACTGCTGGCCACCATTGGTCACTCCCCACCTTTGCACTGCTGGCTGCCATTGGTCACTCCCCACCTCTGCACTGCTGGCCACCATTGGTCCCTCCCCATCTCTGAACTGCTGGCCGCCATAGGTCCCTCCACACCTCTGCACTGCTTGCCGCCATTGGTACCTCCCCACGCTCTGCACTGCTGGCTGCCATTGGTCCCTCCCCACGCTCTGCACTGCTGGCCGCCATTGGTCACTCCCCACGCTCTGCACTGCTGACCGCCATTGGTCCCTCCCCACGCTCTGCACTGCTGGCCGCCATTGGTCCCTCCCCACGCTCTGCACTGCTGGCCGCCATTGGTCCCTCCCCACGCTCTGCACTGCTGGCCGCCATTGGTCACTCCCCACGCTCTGCACTGCTGGCCGCCATTGGTCCCTCCCCACGCTCTGCACTGCTGGCCGCCATTGGTCCCTCCCCACGCTCTGCACTGCTGGCCGCCATTGGTCCATCCCCACGCTCTGCACTGCTGGCCGCCATTGGTCCCTCCCCACGCTCTGCACTGCTGGCCGCCATTGGTCCATCCCCACGCTCTGCACTGCTGACCGCCATTGGTCCCTCCCCACGTTGTGCACTGCTGGCCGCCATTGGTCCCTCCCCACGCACTGCACTGCTGACCGACATTGGTCCCTCCCCACGCACTGCACTGCTGACCGACATTGGTCCCTCCCCACGCTCTGCACTGCTGGCCGCCATTGGTCCCTCCCCACGCTCTGCACTGCTGGCCGCCATTGGTCCATCCCCACGCTCTGCACTGCTGACCGTCATTGGTACCTCCCCACATCTGCACTGCTGTGCGCCATTGGTCCCTCCCCACACTCTGCACTGCTAGCTGCCATTGGTCCATCCCCATGCTGTGCCCATGCTCTGCACTGCTGGCCGCCATTGGTCCCTTCCCACACTCTGCACTGCTGGCCGCCATTGGTCCCTCCCCACGCTCTACTCTGCTAGCCACCATTGGTCCCTACCCAACTCTGCACTGCTGGTCGCCATTGGTCCCTCCCCACGCTCTGCACTGCTGACCGCCATAGATCCCTCCCCACTTTCTGCACTGTTGGCCGCCATTGGTCCTTCCCCACCTCTTCACTGCTGGCCGCCATTAGTCCCTCCCCACGCTCTGCATTGCTGGCAGCCATTGGTCCCTCCCCATGCTCTGCCCATGCCCTGCACTGCTGGCTGCCATTGGTCCCTCCCCACGCTCTGCACTGCTGGCCGCCATTGGTCCCTCCACAAGCTCTGCACTGCTGGCTGCCATTGGTCCCTCTACACGCTCTGCACTGCAGGCCGCCATTGGTCCCTCCACACCTCTGCACTGCTGGCCGCCATTGGTCCCTCTCCACCTCTGCACTGCTGGCCGCCATTGGTCCCTCCCCACGCTCTGCTCTGCTGGCTGCCATTGGTCCCTCCCCACGCTCTGAACTGCTGGCTGCCATTGGTCCCTCCACATGCTCTGCACTGCTGGCCACCATTGTTCACTCCCCACTCTCTGCACTGCTGGCTGCCATTTGTACCTCCCCACGCTCTGCACTGCAGGCTGCCATGGGACCCTCCCCATGTTCTGCCCATGCTCTGCACTGCTGGCCGCCATTGGTCCCTCCACACCTCTGCACTGCTGGCCGCCATTGGTCACTCTCCACCTCTGCACTGCTGGCCGCCATTGGTCCCTCCCCACGCTCTGCTCTGCTGGCTGCCATTGGTCCCTCCCCACGCTCTGAACTGCTGGCTGCCATTGGTCCCTCCACATGCTCTGCACTGCTGGCCACCATTGTTCACTCCCCACTCTCTGCACTGCTGGCTGCCATTTGTACCTCCCCACGCTCTGCACTGCAGGCTGCCATGGGACCCTCCCCATGTTCTGCCCATGCTCTGCACTGCTGGCCGCCATTGGTCACTCCCCACGCTCTGCACTGCTGACCGCCATTGGTCCCTCCCCACACTCTGCACTGCTGGCCGCCATTGGTCCCTCCCCACGCTCTGCACTGCTGGCCGCCATTGGTCCCTCCCCACGCTCTGCACTGCTGGCCGCCATTGGTCACTCCCCACGCTCTGCACTGCTGGCCGCCATTGGTCCCTCCCCACGCTCTGCACTGCTGGCCGCCATTGGTCCCTCCCCACGCTCTGCACTGCTGGCCGCCATTGGTCCATCCCCACGCTCTGCACTGCTGACCGCCATTGGTCCCTCCCCACGTTGTGCACTGCTGGCCGCCATTGGTCCCTCCCCACGCACTGCACTGTTGGCCGCCATTGGTCCCTTCCCATGCTCTGCACTGCTGGCCGCCATTAGTCCCTCCACACCTCTGCACTGCTGGCCACCATTGCTCACTCCCCATGGTCTGCACTGCTGGCCGCCATTGGTCCCTCCCCACGCTCTGCACTGCCGGCCTCCATTGGTCCCAACCCACGCTTTGCTCTGCTGGCCGACATTTGTCGTTCCCCACGCTCTGCACTGCTGACCGCCATTGGTCCATTCCACGCTCTGCACCGCTGGCCTCCATTGGTCCATCCACACCTCTGCACTGCTGACCACCATAGGTCCCTTCCCACGCTCTGCACTGCGGGCTGCCACTGGTCCCACCACACCTCTGCACTGCTGGCCACAATTGGTCCCTCCCCACGCTCTGCACTGCTGGCCGCCATTGGTCCCTCCCCACGCTCTGCACTGCTGACCGCCATTGATCCCTACCCACTTTCTGCACTGTTGGCCGCCACTGGTCCCACCACACCTCTGCACTGCTGGCCACAATTGGTCCCTCCCCACGCTCTGCACTGCTGGCCGCCATTGGTCCCTCCCCACCTCTGCACTGCTGGCCACCATTGGTCACTCCCCATGCTCTGCACTGCTGGCCGCCATTGGTCCCTCCCCACGCTCTGCACTGCCGGTCTCCATTGGTCCCACCCCACACTTTGCTCTGCTGGCCGCCATTTGTCGCTCCCCACGCTCTGCACTGCTGACCCCCATTGGTCCATACCATGCTCTGCACAACTGGACGTCATTGGTACCTCTCCACATCTGCACTGTTGTCCGCCATTGTTCCCTCCCCACAATCTGCAATGCTGGCCGCCATGGTCCCTCCCCACGCTCTGCACAGCTGGCCGTCATTGGTACCTCCCCACATCTGCACTGCTGGGCGCCATTGGTCCCTCCACACCTCTGCACTGCTGGCCACCATTGGTCATTCCCCATGCTCTGCACTGCTGGCCGCCATTGGTCCCTCCCCACGCTCTGCACTGCTGGCCGCCATTGGTCCCTCCCCATGCTCTGCATTGCCGGCCTCCATTGGTCCCACCCCACACTTTGCTCTGCTGGCCGCCATTTGTCGCTCCCCACGCTCTGCACTGCTGACCGCCATTGGTCCATACCACGCTCTGCACAACTGGCCGTCATTGGTACCTCTCCACATCTGCACTGCTGGCCGCCATTGTTCCCTCCCCACACTCTGCAATGCTGGCCGCCATGGTCCCTCACCACGCTCTGCACTGCTGGCCGTCATTGGTACCTCCCCACATCTGCACTGCTGTGCGCCATTGGTCCCTCCCCACACTCTGCACTGCTAGCTGCCATTGGTCCATCCCCATGCTGTGCCCATGCTCTGCACTGCTGGCCGCCATTGGTCCCTTCCCACACTCTGCACTGCTGGCCGCCATTGGTTCCTCCCCACGCTCTACTCTGCTAGCCACCATTGGTCCCTACCCAACTTTGCACTGCTGGTCGCCATTGGTCCCTCACCACGCTCTGCACTGCTGACCGCCATAGATCCCTCCCCACTTTCTGCACTGTTGGCCGCCATTGGTCCCTCCCCACCTCTTCACTGCTGGCCGCCATTAGTCCCTCCCCACGCTCTGCATTGCTGGCAGCCATTGGTCCCTCCCCATGCTCTGCCCATGCCCTGCACTGCTGGCTGCCATTGGTCCCTCCCCACGCTCTGCACTGCTGGCCGCCATTGGTCCCTCCACAAGCTCTGCACTGCTGGCCGCCATTGGTCCCTCTACACGCTCTGCACTGCAGGCCGCCATTGGTCCCTCCACACCTCTGCACTGCTGGCCGCCATTGGTCCCTCTCCACCTCTGCACTGCTGGCCGCCATTGGTCCCTCCCCACGCTCTGCTCTGCTGGCTGCCATTGGTCCCTCCCCACGCTCTGAACTGCTGGCTGCCATTGGTCCCTCCACATGCTCTGCACTGCTGGCCACCATTGTTCACTCCCCACTCTCTGCACTGCTGGCTGCCATTTGTACCTCCCCACGCTCTGCACTGCAGGCTGCCATGGGACCCTCCCCATGTTCTGCCCATGCTCTGCACTGCTGGCCGCCATTGGTCCCTCCACACCTCTGCACTGCTGGCCGCCATTGGTCACTCTCCACCTCTGCACTGCTGGCCGCCATTGGTCCCTCCCCACGCTCTGCTCTGCTGGCTGCCATTGGTCCCTCCCCACGCTCTGAACTGCTGGCTGCCATTGGTCCCTCCACATGCTCTGCACTGCTGGCCACCATTGTTCACTCCCCACTCTCTGCACTGCTGGCTGCCATTTGTACCTCCCCACGCTCTGCACTGCAGGCTGCCATGGGACCCTCCCCATGTTCTGCCCATGCTCTGCACTGCTGGCCGCCATTGGTCACTCCCCACGCTCTGCACTGCTGACCGCCATTGGTCCCTCCCCACACTCTGCACTGCTGGCCGCCATTGGTCCCTCCCCACGCTCTGCACTGCTGGCCGCCATTGGTCCCTCCCCACGCTCTGCACTGCTGGCCGCCATTGGTCACTCCCCACGCTCTGCACTGCTGGCCGCCATTGGTCCCTCCCCACGCTCTGCACTGCTGGCCGCCATTGGTCCCTCCCTACGCTCTTCACTGCTCGCCGCCATTGGTCACTCCCCACGCTCTGCATTGCTTGCCGCCATTTGTCCCTCCCCACGCTCTGCACTGCTGGCCGCCATTGGTCCCTCCCCACGCTCTGCACTGCTGGCCGCCATTGGTCCCTCCCCACGCTCTTCACTGCTGGCCGCCATTGGTCACTCCCCACGCTCTGCATTGCTGGGCGCCATTGGTCCCTTCCAATGCTCTGCACTGCTGGCCACCATTGGTCCCTCCCCACGCTCTGATCTTCTGGCCGCCATTGGTCCCTCCCCACGCTCAGCACTTCTGGCCGCCATTGGTGCCTCCCCACGCTCTGCACTGCTGACCGCAATTGGTCCCTTCCCACGCTCTGCACTGCTGGCCGCCATTGGTCCCTACCCACGCTCTGCCCTGCTGACCGCCATTTGTCCCTCCCCACGCTCTGCACTGCTGGCTGCCATTGGTCCCCCCCCACCTGTGCACTGCTGTCCGCCATTGGTCCTTCCCCACCTCTGCACTGCTGGCTGACATTCGTCCCTCCCAATGCTCCGCCCATGCTCTGTACTGCTGGCCGATATTGGTCCCTCCCCACGCTCTGCACTGCTGGCTGCCATTGGTCCCTCCCCACGCTCTGCACTGCAGGCCGCCATTGTTCACTCCACACCTCTGCACTGCTGGCCACCATTGGTCCCTCCCCATGCTCTGCCCATGCTCTGCAATGCTGGGCGCCATCAGTCTCTCCCCAGGCTCTGCACTGCTGGCCGCCATTGGTCCCTCCCCAGGCTCTGCACTGCTGGCGGCCCTTGCTCCCTCCCCACGCTCTGCACTGCTGACCGCCCTTGGTCCCTCCTCATGCTCTGCTCTGCTGGCCGCCATTGTTCCCTCCCCACGCTCTGCACTGCTGGCCGCCATTGGTCCCTCCCCACGCTCTGCACTGCTGGCCGCCATTGGTCCCTCCCCACACTCTGCACTGCTGGCCGCCATTGGTCCCACCAAAGGCTGTGCACTGCTGGCGGCGATAGGTCCCTCCCCATGCTCTGCACTGCTGGCCTCCATTGGTCCCTCCCCACGCTCTGCTCTGCTGGCCGCCATTGGTCCCTCCCCAAGCTCTGCATTCCTGGCCGCCATTGGTCCCTCCCCACGCTCTGCCCTGCTGGCCGCCATTGGTCCCTCCCCACGCTCTGCACTGGTGACCGCCATTGGTCCCTCCCCACGCTCTGCACTGCTGTCCGCCATTGGTCCCACCCCACGCTCTGCACTGCTGGCCGCCATTGGTCCCTCCCCATGCTCTGCACTGCTGGTCGCCATTGGTCCCTCCCCATGCTCTGCACTGCTGGCCGCCATTGGTCCCTCCCCACGCTCTGCACTGCTGGTCGCCATTGGTCCCTCCCCATGCTCTGCCCATGCTCTGCACTGCTGGCTGCCATTGGTCCCTCCCCATGCTCTGCACTGCTGGCCTATCACCCACCACTGTCCTGCACTGACCACCCCTCCACCCCCACCTTTCCCCAGGACCCAGCAAGGCTCCTTCCTCCTTCAGGTCTCAAACAAACTTATGGAGATCTACACTTTCCATCCTGTATAAAACAGTCCCACTCCCACCACATTGAAGTAGGAATTTTTAGGGGTGAAGTAGGCAGGTTTAGGGAATTTTTTAAATTAAGGGGGTCCATGGAGAAAGCATAGGCTTCAAAGCTGCATAGGTTACATTTCCATAAGACAGGGAAGTTGGGAGAGGCAGAGCAGTTACATTTCCATATGACAAGGGAGTTGGGAGAGGCAGCAGTTACATTTCCATAAGACAAAGGAACTGGGAGTAGCCAAAGGTCTATATTTACAAAATAAAGAAGGAAGGCCTCACATGTCCCTTTTAAGTTTTGACCTTTGAACTCATGAGTTGCTCTAGTGACCAAACCGAAGGGGAATAGTGGCCAATCAGAGGGGACATTGAGGCACAAAACTGCAGCCTTTATAAAATGGGAAAAAGGAACTCGGTGGGACTCTTTCCCCCTCCCCATGTGGGAGTCTGTACTTCTTTAATAAATTTCCACCTTTGCTACACCACCTTTCGTTCGTGGTTTCATTCTTCACTCCACCAGACAAGAGCCTGTGGAACCATCCTGCCCAGGGGAACACCTCGCGTTTCCAGTCCAAAAAATCCCGTATCAATCAGCTGCTTAGGTAAATCTGCATGGTTTATATAGTATCAGTCACAAAATTGCTTAAGTAGGAGCTGTTGTTGGGATTTCCCATGTTTATATCAAGTCTTTTGGCTGTAATTTGCAATTGCAAAGCTCAGAAAGAAAAGTTTTAGTTCTCAGTAATTCAAATCCAAGTGTGGACCAAAGGGGCCACATGCTAACCTGCAAGCTCAGGGCAGGCCTGCATGACAGTCTTGCAAACTCAGAGACCTAAAGTAACCACAAAGGGTGGTCTGAAATTAAACTTAAACTAAAAGCAGTTATGGTGGGCAGTTATGTCCTAGGCTGGTATCTTCACTGACAAGGTCAACCTTTACCTTAACTGAGCCTAACTGTCTTTTTGCATCTATAATAACATACCCTTGAAATGTCTGGGTAACTTGTAACTTCCCCTTTTTTGGACCCCTTGGGGCACAACCTAATGTGCCTGGGCGCCATGACAGATACCACAAATTCCTTTATTATCATGTTAATTGTTCCTGCACCCACCTAAGTATGTGTCCATCATTTTACTTTTTATTCAATCCCAGGGGTTTCCCGGATTTGCTTTCTCCTGCCTCTCTAGTCTATCACCGATGGATTTCATGTAACCCACCTATGTCCCTTTCCTTTGATTGCAATGTATAAATACAAATGTAACCCGCCATTCTCTGGAGCATTATCTCAATTCGTTGAGGTTCTGCTTCCCGGCATATGTCGACAGTTTGGCTCAAATAAACTCACAAAAATTCTTTACAGGTTTCAATTTTTTTGTTTGTTTGTTTTGTTTTTTGTTTTTTTACATTAACAAAAGGATGAGATAAAAATGAAACATTAGTTTGGTGGGTTGTTGCCAAATATTTAAGAAACAAAATGAAAAAATTAAGATTCAGTTCAGTTTATGAGTGACAAATATAATTTTGAAATCAGTTAACTGAATTAGTCTAATATCTGCAACTATGTATTAGAGATTATATTGAAGCACAATTTCCCCTAAAATCACCCTCATTTTTATCCAAAAGCCAAATTAGAACCAATTTATTTGCTCCATTAAATTCAGCTTCAATTTGGCCTGATTATTTACATGAACACAAAAAGAGTAGCAATTGATCACATAGGTTCTCTTAAATCTGCTTTGCTGGAATCTCATAAGGAACCTCTGAATTGAACTTTAGACCCTCAGAGTCTGAACAAATTTACAGGGATATTGTGTAGTGGCTATTGTGCTGCTTGTGGGTTGAGTTCCAAGGGGCTGTCACCTCCCGAGTCATCTTTAACTCTCTTAAATGTCTCAGTTTCTCTCCCCAGATGTCTAATACAACAGTGAAGACCCAGAGTGTGAGGGAACCAACCCTTAGCATGTGTTTCTGGACACGTCAATTATTTAATTACAGTTGAGTTGTAATTCCATTAAATCTGTATAATGCTTTGGGTAATATGGCCATTTTAATTATGCCGATTCTTCCAAAATATGAATATTAATATCTTTTGATTTTTTGTGTCTTTTTCAATCTCTTTTAACAATCTTTGTAGTTTTAAGTGCTTAGGTCCTTCACATTCTATGTTAAGTTTATTCCTAGATATTTTATATATTTTTTGTAAATAGTGCTTTATTTAAGGAAAAAAATGCTTACTTTTTTTTTTTTTTACTTTTCTTTTCAGCATCTATTCCTTTACGTGAAATAATTGGATAGGAAATATTTCCAGAAAATTGATATTTGTTATTACTGGAGTATAAGAAGATGCAATGTGAATACATGTATGATGCAGAGGTTAAAATGAACTAAAATGATAATATTTTCTCCAATTGCAATAAAATAAAACAAAAAAGAAAGAAGACAAAGATTAAGAATGTGATCACTGGGTTAAAGGAGAACACCTGAAAAATATATAATTTTATTAACTAACGTCACCCCAATAAATCCAATAAAAAAGAAAAAAGAATAATCACCCGTAAAAGCTAAAATTCAAAAGATCTAGAAATTACATTGAGAAACTGCATGTAAAATTATAAGCCATTTTTGTAATACTTCCTCATGCCCATAATGCTAATGCATGTGTTATTGAAAAGATATTCAAAATTATCATCATTATGTAAAGAAAAAGAATGAATTTGTTCATGAATATAAATGTACTTATTTCTTGTTCTGTCCTAAATTTTACTTCCTCCTACCAGCAAGCATCTATAGATTTTACCTTGCTGAAAGTCACTCAAAATCAATATAATACAAAGCTGTTTTCTTACGAGTGAAATTTAACCTTCAAATGCTTCTTCAGCAGTAGAAGTATTTTAGGACAGTCATAACTTTACCATTGACTTCTTTTCATTTACTCCTGTACTTTGTAATTCTTTGCATTATTCGCCTGAGGATTTGACCTAGAAAAGATGATAGGCAGCCAAAAACCTCACAGGAATGTGATATCATTCCAATCTTAGGGTATTCGGATAACACCATCACACAGATATGTTCCAGAGCTACATAAATTTTATCTTCTATAAACACAAATGATCTTGCACTTTTCACTTTGATTTTGTTTCAATTTATAAGAAATAGCTAACCATAGCAGCTGCAAAAAGTGGTCACACATAATGTGATCTTTAAGCAAATGTTTATTCATGAGATACCCATTTCTATGCCAGTGTTCTCCAGCTGACTAGTTGTTCAGCGTGTATTATAATAATCTCCACATGGTGCATTAGCAGGCACTAAGCAACCAGCAATAAGGCATCTGCCATGCATTTAAAAACAAATATCAAAAGTAATTCTCTAGGAAAAAATTATAGATTTTTATATAGACTAAAGATGATTTGACTATTTGCACCGTTTATAAGACATTTTCTTAAAAGATATATACAATACTACCATCAAATAATGGGTACACACACACACACACACAGATCCTCCATAAAATGTAAAGGTCCATTGTCTTCTAAATAAGGAAATTTCAACTTTTTTTATTGGAACCCACAGCAAGAAATAGCGTTCAGACTATAAACCATAAAATAGATTTGTGTGTTTCTTTATATATCTAACTGGAGTAAAAGTTTCATGAAACTTGAAAGTGAACACTAATATTTTTATCCTCTTCTATTCCATTCTGTTTCATTTAAAAAACCTCTCTGGTTGTGACCACTGAATTTATCTCCTAGAAAATTTTCATGACTATTTGAAAGTCACTCCTCTAAAATTATGCCACTATAGCAATTATTAATGTTTGTATTTATTTCCAACTAAATAGGATTATTAAAGCAATACTTTAGAAATATAAATAGAAACTGTGCTAAATTTAAAAAATGTGAACTTCTGGGTTACTATTAATTTTTGTAAATATTAGAAGGTTTGATCTAAATAGCATTTGTTCAGCTTCTGAATATCATGGTGTATATATAAAAACATTAAAATCTGGCCATAGCTGGTTTGGCTCAGGAGATAGAGCGTCGGCCTGCAGACCAAAGTTTCCCAGGTTCAATTCCAGTCAGGGGCACGTACCTCGGTTGCAGGCTCCTCCCCGGCCCAGGCCCTTGGCAGGGCTCATGCAGGAGGCAACCACTCTATGTGTTTCTCTCACATCGATATTTCTTTCTCTTTCCCTCTCTCTTCCACTCTCTCTAAAAATCGATGGAAAAATATCCTCAGGTAAGGATTAAACAACAACATTAAAGTATGGACAACTTTAGAAATAAAAAAGCATTTTTATTAATCACTCCAATCACTACTCTGATAATCATTTACTCTGACCTTGCAAATTAATATAGCGTTCTTCTTTATAATCACACAAATATAAATGTAACATGTTCTATAAAATTATTTTGAAGTTTATTTTTGTAGACTACCACCTGAATGCTTATTCTCAGTTATTTCCATCAAATCAAGTAAGACTGAAATAGAATATTAATCCAGCCAATTTATTGTAGTCCCATCTTCTTCCCATTTGTATATTCACTAGGTCATATGGAAGGGACTAATTAAAAACAATTTTGTCTTCTATTAAAGTCTAATTTGGAAGAAATTTTCATAGAGAACCAGTCTAATCTGAAGGTCCTCAAACACAATGATTATCAAACAAAGACAAAGAGACACCAATTGCTTTGTCCAAGGGTTTTTACTGGGAAGGGAGGACCCGGCTGGCAGCTGGAAGGCCCCAATTGGCCCTGATTGCTGGCCAGGCCTAGGGACCCTACCTGTGCATGAATTTTGTGCACCAGACATCTAGTAATACAATAAAATAATGTGGGAAAATAGATTCTATCTCTTGATGGGGGGAGATCAGAAGCCACGTAAAAAATACCTGTATATTTTAGCCCTTGCTTGGTACCTCAGTTTGTTAGAGCATCATCCTGACATGCCAAGGTTGTGGGTTTGATCCCCAGTTAGGGCATATACAAGGAATAACCAATGAATGCATAAATATGTGGAACAGCAAATTGATGTTTCTCTCTCTCTCTCTTCCTTCTTCTTCCTTCTTCTTCTTCTTCTTCTTCTTCTTCTTCTTCTTCTTCTTCTTCTTCTTCTTCTTCTTCTTCTTCTTCTTCTCTCTCTCTCTCTCAAAATCAATAATAAAAGAAAAGTTTATAATAACAAAAAATTTTATCCTAAAAAGTAATGGCAGTATATAGTTCCACATCACTGTATAATAGTGTCTGATTCATGACCTCATTGCCAAGATAAACACTGTCATGTAATTTAAATTTAAAAATTTCACACATACAGCTTATAGAAATACTTAATACAAAAGAGAGCAAAATAAAAAGCAATAATACTGTCTCATTCCCCCTCACCAATAGTCCTGCTTCTGAGGGGGGAAAAAGCCACCTTTAATTGTTTCTGGTTTTAACTTTTCTGGTGTCTTATTCCATAACTCTAAAAAAATATGTTAATATCAATATTACCTAGTTCATCATTTTAAACATTACCCATTTGATTCCTGTTATTATGGGTGAGCTTTTTGATAACATATCTCTACATTTCTTCAAAGCCTCCCTACCCAAGAAAATCAAATTGGTTTTTGTTTGTTTTGTTTTTTTCGAGTATAATTCGCTTTTTAATGAGAACAATGTGTAAATGACAGAACGCCACTGCCGCGCGCAGATGGCGGCGGCGAATACCCATCGAACGCATTCTTCCCAAGGATCAAATTGTTAATATTATTTCATTTATTGTAGCCTTTATAACTTCATATAGTACACCTGTATATCTGTTTCTAGACTCTATATTTTATAATATTAAATTTGCTATCAACCCTACTCTTTCCCTTTTCCCTCCTACTTACTAGGTTCTGTCTTCTGTATTTTTACTTTTGTAAATCACTAGTAATGGCAAAAAGATATTGAGTTATATTTTTTCTCTGTGTGCTAAAATTGTGACTATTGGTGAAACTGAATCAAAACTGCATTAGATATCTCTCATTATTAGTTCAAAGTCCTGTTAGAGAGGAATCATCGGCAAATATAGTTTAGGACCAGTACATTCCTACAGGGCTCACAGATTTCCATAAGTATCCCACATTCTCCAGTTACCATCCTGCCCACCTCTAGCCCTAATGAGGGAGAGAAAAGAGTGCCTTCCATTTTTTTTGAAGTCAATGAGGGTGGCAATGTGAGTGATCTATTCATAAAGATTGGAAATGCCTGTGGGAAATGTCCTTTAGTATCTTGAAACCCATTTAGAAGTTTGTTGAAATTCAGAACTCCAAGGCTTAACTTGGGAATAAAATATAATGTCACTAACAGAATAAAATAAAATGTCAGTTTTTGGAAGAATATTCTGTGAGCCTAGGATTATGGCACTTTTGTCCTTTGCAGTTCCCTTTGCTTGCTTTGCAGAAAAGAAAGCTGCTTGACATATGTCCTCTAAATTTTATAGATTTGCTTAAATATAAAACCAGGTGATAGCTTATTTATCTGAAAGGTCTCTCAGTGGGAGGTCTTGAATATGGCATTTCATCAGAACTTAAAGAAAGCATAGCATAGTTTATGAAAAGGTAGGCCTTACCCCCACTTTGTTCCAGTCCCTTGAGATATCCTAGAGTTTGCAAAAGAGAACCAAGAAGTTCCTATTGCATGCCAATGATATAAACATATCTTTCGCCTTTCTCTAGTTTGAGCTGAATCTGATATGGTGGTGTCTGCACAGTTAGTGATAATCATTGTCCAGGCAAGTGTTTTGCTTCACCTTTACCTCCTACAGCTTTGTGAAACCATTTAGAAAGAAAAAAAAAAGTATTTTCTTTGTTCAGCCCAAGGTGCTACCCTGCTGACCTTACTATTGATAGTAAATTAAGAGGCATTTGGCAGTCTAGAATTTGAAGGCAGGAGGGCAGGAATATTCTGAGAAAGAGTACCTGTATAAAGCACATTACAAGTCACTTTGAAGTTTCGACCAGACTAATTTGTCTTAGATTGGGGAGTAGAAAAAAATTATTTGAGGCAAGTTTGAGACTAAAGCTTTAAAATGAGCAGAATTAAAATGTTAACATAAAACGAGAGAATATTTAAGCAGCTTAAAGTGAATGTAATATTATAGACTCTACCAAAGATTTGATTAAGGTACCTGGTACCCAAAAGGACAGTGAGATTCAATGTGGTACAATTGGAGACTACTCAGAAGTAGTCATTGGAAAACAACAACTCCATTTTGTGTTTATGCCTCAAAAATTTGAACAAATTGAGAGGCCCCTCAGAACTCTGGTTACATTTATATTATAATTTGTAACTGTATGTCTTCTGTGCTTTGTATACAGAATAACTCCAAAAAACAGAAATTAACCCTTCATTATAAGCATAGCAAACTGTTTTCATGGACATACAGTTTGTCTTTTTTAATTTTTTCTCTTGTACACTTTTGAGCAGGAATATATACTGAGTATTTCTCATTTTTCATGTATTTTGGGATTTTTGCCTTATTGATACATTGCTCTAATCGGAGTCTCAAGCGTATCATTTTCTGTGTGATTTCCCTCCCCCCTCCCCCTAAATACCCCTTCTGGAACTCTATGACTTCCTCCTCCATACTGAATCAGTTGAATCTAAGCCTGTAGTGCTTTCTTGGATTAGATCTCATGGTTTCTAGATTCTTATGCTCTTTCCTCTTGGTTTACTCCTTGGTGTAAAAAAGAAATATTGTCAAGTCTCTTCTGAAGAAGTTTGTAAGAGACATTCATTTGTCTGGAGCAGAGGGAGGAGTGCGCGTCATCTTCCTCTGGGCTCACCGAGGGCTCTCTGCAGCTCTTCTTCAGGGGCAGCTGCGAGGACTGGCCCCTAACCCCTGGCCTTGTGTGTCCGACTTCGCAGCAGTTTTAAGTTGCTTTTACAGAATTAGCTGGTCTCCAAGAAATAAAGAAAAAAAAAGGTATTACTGCTGTGATTTGAGCTCAGCATGGTTGTAGTCATTCATTTACTGGGGCTTCCTTTAATTGTGGGGCCTATGGATATTTGTCACTTTTTCACAGGATTGACTCTTTCTGATGGAGACATGCATACAATTGGAGGGAAAATTTGGGAGGCAAGATGTGCTACAAGCCGTGTGGGAGGGTTTATCAAGAATTCCTCTGTAGATTTCTTTCTCAGCAGTAAGGCAGAGATGTAGAAAACTATAGAAATGAAAGAACTGATCACATAGGAAGAGAGTGACCAGGATCTGGGGCATCAGGGGTTGGCTGCTTATCTACTTTTTGTTGAGGGGACTAAAGAAGAAGTAAGTAATTCTGGATATGACTCTGATTAAACAAGATGTTGGGTTTCATACTAATGGTACAGGACATGGTGATTTAAGGCCAAGGAAGATGCAGCCATTGAAGGCAGAGAATACTTACTTTTTTCTATAAGTTTGTCTTTCTTAGTAAATGAAGATGATGTCCATGTCTTTTTCTTTGTTTTATATGTGAATGGGGTAATTTTCTAAAAACATTATGAAGGTCGAAATACTAGTAATGTCATAGTAAAATTTGCTTCATGTACTATTGCTTCAGGAGGTCTGAGATGTCATAGATGTTTTGTGGGTTCCAGATTTATAGAAATAACTAGAGGCCCGGTGCATGAAATTCATGCACGGGAGAGGGAGGTGTCCCTCAGCCCAGTCTTCACCCTCTCCAATCTGGGATCCCTCTCACAATCCAGGACTGCTGGCTCCCAACTGCTCACCTGCCTGCCTTCCTGATTGCCCCTAACCACTTCTGCCTGCCAGCCTGATCACCCCCTAACCACTTCCCTGCAGGCCTGGTACCCCCCAACTGCCCTCCCCTGCAGGCCTGGGTCCCCCCCAATTGCCCTCCCCTGCAGGCCTGGTCCCCCCCAACTGCCTTTCCCTGCAGGCCTGGTCGCCCCCAACTTCCCTCCTCTGCTGGCTTGGTCACCCCTAACTGCCCTCCCCTGCTGGCTTGATCACTCCCAACTGCCTTCCCTTGCAGGCCTGGTCCCTCCCAACTGCCCTCCCCTGCTGGCCATCTTGTGGTGGCCATCTTGTGTCCACATGGGGGCAGGATCTTTGACCACATAGGGGCAGCCATCTTGTGTGTTGGAGTGATGGTCAATCTGCATATTACTCTTTTATTAGATAGGATAGAGGCCTGGTGCAGGGGTGGGGGCCAGCTGGTTTGCACTGAAGGGTGTCCCAGATCAGGGTGGGGGTTCCCTTGGGGCGTGGGGCGGCCTGGGTGAGGGGCCTGTGGTGGTTTGCAGGCCAGCCACGCCCCCTGGCGACCCAAGCGGTGGCCCTGGTGTCTGGGGTTTATTTATCTTCTACAATTGAAACTTTGTAGCCTGGAGTGGAGCCAAGCTTTCTGCTTGCTCCATGGTGGCAGCCATTTTTTTTGGGTTTATGTATCTTCTATCATTGAAACTTTGTAGCCTTGAGTGGAGGCCTAGGCTGGGAAGGCTAGGCGGAAAGCTTGGCTTCCTCCATCGCTGGGGAAACCCAAGCCTCCATCCTGCTCTCCATGGCCTAGCCATCTTGGTTGGGTTTATTTGCATATTCCCTCCTGATTGGCTTGTTGGCATGGCTGGTGGGCGTGGCTTGTGGGTGTAGCAGAGTGATGGTTAATTTGCATATTGCTCTTTTATTAGATAGGAAATGCAAGGCTCAGAACAACAGTGGGTAGAGTTTGGTGGTAGTACATTTAAGGAGGGTGACATTCCTATGAAAACTGAAGAACATTCATCACCAAGAGGAGTCAATGACAGACATTTTTTAAAAAGATCTCATTAAAAATCTCCCAGAAGACCATGTTCTTATTCCCCTCTTGGATTTTATGTTCACTTAGAAAAATCTGACCTAAGTATTAAATTTATTTAGAGATACTGATCTGACTAATGAACAGATTAGTTTTTTAATTATTTTTTATTTTTTATTGATTTCAGAGGAAAAGGGAGAGAGAGAGAGGAGAGTGAGAGGAGAGAGAGAGAGAGAGAGAGAGAGAAACATCAATGGTGAGAGAATCATTGGTCGGCTGCCTCCTGAACTCCACCTACTGAGGACCAAGCCTGCAACCCAGGCATCTGCCCTTACTGGGAATCTAACCATGACCTCTTGGTTCATAGGTCAATGCTCAATCTCTGGGCCATACCGGCCAGGCCCGATTAGTTTTTTTTATGTAAAAATGAAAGAAGAACAAGATATGCCTTTGTGATGTTCAAGACTCTGAAAGACTATAACACTGGTCTGGGTTTACGTAAGACTGTTTTACAATATCATCCAGTTTTTGTTGATCCATTTTCTAGAAAACAAATGCTGAAGTTCATTGAATGTTATGTAAAGGGAAGACCAGCTTCAATAGAGAAACAGAGGCTTGCACCCATTTTGCAAAAATACTTTCAAGAAGGCTACTCTGGCCTGAAACTGTACATGCATTTCCCATTTGATGTTACAAAGGTTAAAATACAAAAGTTCCTTGCAGATTTTCCTCTTGCTGAGGATGACATTTTGCTTGCTTTCTGGTGACAAAGGAGTTGGTCTGGGAGAAGCATTGGTGAAATTCAAATCAGAGGAAGAGGTCATGCAAACTAGTGGAAGATTCTTGAGGACAGAAATATTGTTAAGACTTATATCTGAGACCCTGGCTGGGTTGCTCTGTTGGTTAGAGCATCGTCCCTATATGCCAAGGTTTTGGCTTCCAACCCTTGTACATGCACATACAAGAATCAACTAATGAAAACTAAAGAATGTATAAAAAGTGGAACAACAAATCGATGTTTCTCTCTTTCCCTTCCTTTCTCTCTTAAAAAAATAAAAATCAATATAAATAAATTTTAAAAAGACATATCTAAGGCACAAATGCAGGAGTTTAGTGTACATTTTTTCTTGCTGTCCAGTAAGAGAATTCATAGTCATATGATAGAAATGACCCTTCCCATTAATTTAACTCAAATGATCCATCAGTATCTGCAGTGGATTTTTCTGAAAACTTTAGGCATTGGCAAGGAGACTTGAGGCAACTGGACAATTTCAAGCATCCCCAGAGAAATATCCAACAGCCTGATAGATATCCTCCAGAAGACTTTAGGCATTCCCCAAAAGATTTCAGGCACCCTTGGGAGAGACATTTTAAGGAATTTCTCTACTTCCTCTTAATATTCAGTGTTGCTTATGGGAAGTCAAATAGTAGGTCCATTTGGAGGTGAATTTCTCTCTGTCTTTTTCACTCTTTCTCATTCCCTCCCGCCTTCTCTCCCTCCACCCCACTCTCTCCCTCTATCCTCTGAAATTTTATAATGATATATCTAAACTATGTACCAATATATTGTTTGTGGAGGAGTAAATGAAGGGAATTTAGAGGAAAATGATTCAAGCATTTAATTGCTGGAAAAGGAACATGCATTTTAAACTACTTTATTAAACAAGTTAACCTTGATGGGATAAAATTATAAAACAGGATCATCCCTCTTGCACCAGTGCTTTAAACACACTTAGTCCAGTCTCTTTCTCTAGCTTGCTGATGGCAAATTGGGAAAGTCACACAGTTTTTCTTTCTGATAATAACTGTCTAAATTTCGAGTTTAAAAACGTAGTGTAATATAAGATCAAAACTTTTGTTTTTCATATAAGTCATACTTTACTCACCTCAAATCCCTCTCACCTGATGCTCAGGGTCTAGCATGTAGTATGGAGGGACATGTTCTGTTCTTTTGTTCATTTTTATCTCCTTTCTTTGTCACTACTTGTTTTGCTTTGGCACTGAAAATGGTGAGTGGTGTCAACAGATAGTTGTTGATGCCAATTCAATGCCAACAGAAATCCCCAATTTAAGGTGTAGTGAAGGAGGACACTTTATTCAGTGCAAAACGCTCAATTGTGATACCGCAAGGCTGTAAAAATGGCACTGCTGTGAGGCATCCCTAGGGCCACATGGCCTGGGGAAGGACTCTCTGCTGCTGGACAGCTCTCTGCTCTGTTTGTGGCTGCTCTGCTCTGCTCTAGCAGACATCTTTGTGGTGTGTTTGTTGTTGTTGTTCTTTATTTGTTTGTTTGTTTTTAGCTCAGCCAGGGAAGTGCAGTCTTTAGTCTTCAGTGGAAAGGGAAAGTTGCTCTCTGAACGAGAGGGGAGCTGGCTTATATGGACATAAATTCCCTGACCCTGATTGGTATGTCTTCATGCAGCTGAGGACTCCAACTCATTGCAGCACTGTCTTGATTGGTCAGTGTAGAACCACTCTGGTTGTTCAAGAGCTGCACAGCTCTACTTGGGCAGGGAAAGCCTCAGTCCTATGGTTCAAAATAGTATTCCAGGAACTCCTTTATAAGGGCTGGCTCAGATGGCAGAAACAGTGTAGGCAGGCAGTTCAGTGCAGAGCCAGGCAGTTTAGAGCCAGGCTTCTCTCTGAAGTGCAGCTTGTGTGAGAGGCCCCTGTGCAGAAATGGCTTCTAGGCTCTGTTTTTTTGTTTGTTTTGTTTTGTTTTGTTTTTAAAATTGAGCCCTGGTAGCCACCAGGAGCCCTTCTTAAGTAGGTGTCCTCTTTCTCAGTGTTTACAGTGGTAAAAGAGCAAATACCTTTTGATTTAGCTGGTCCTATTTGCAGTTTTCTCTTGCCTATCAGGTGCTTTTTAGTATATTATGTACTCAAATGTGTACTCTTTTTTTCTTGGGGTCCTTTTTGGGTTCTATAGAGACATCTTTGCGAGAGCACTCCATATTACACAATTCCTTGGTCCAAAAGATGGAATATTTAATAGACTTCTTCACCCTGTATGAATCTCATAATATCTACCATAGCACAGGCATGACTGCAGGTACCATTAACATACATCAAACTTTTCTTAATTTTTTGTCACATAAAAAACTGCCATTTTTTTGGAACTATGACACCTCTCAATGATCTTATCTTTTATAATAAAATAACATACAGCATATCTCAACATTCTACAATAATTTGGTAAATTTTTAACATTATATTTTACACTGATTAATGGTTAAAACTTCTTATAAATATATGATAGCCATTGGCCAATATATAATTAGAACTCAGACACTTCAATTTCAAAATCAATCTCTTACCCTTTGGGACAGCATGGATGGACTTGGAAAATATTATGCTAAGTGAAATAAGCCAATATGAGAAAGACAAATATCACATGATCTCACTTATTTGTGGAATCTAATGAACAAAATGAATTGACCAACAAAATAAGACCTGAAGCATGGAGGCATGGAACAGACTGACATACCTTGATGTGGGGATGTGGGGAACAAGAAGAGATAAACCAAAGAACTTACATACTCACATGCATAGCCCATGGATAGGGTGGTAAAGACCTGGGGATGGGTGGGTAGGAGTTGGAAGGAGGCAGGAAAAGGGGGGATGGGCGACATCTGTAATACTATTAACAATAAAAAAATATATAAAAATCAGTATTTACATACTGCTACTTCTGTTAAATGTATACACATATACAAGTTAACTATGCAACTATTTTGAGTATGTAGAAAATATCGACTCTTTCACAAAGGTAAGTACATTTAGATAAATTAATGAGTCATTGATCAGAAAAGATAAGAGAATAACCAAAAGGGTATAAAAATAGGATCATCAAACTGTAGCCTGAGTGTCAAATACAGCCCATTACCTGCTTTTGTTAATAATGTTTAATTGGAACATAACTAAATCCATGTATTTTCTTATTTATTGCCTTTGACTACTTTTGTGCTACAATGGCAGAGTTAAGTGGTTGTGATAGAGACTTGACAATCTGGAAACATAAAATATTTACTATGTGAGCGTTTACAGAAAAACTTTACTGAATCCTAATTTAGAATTGGTAATTGTTGTACTTCCTAGGATATATGCATTGTTGGACAGGAATATTTAGATATATCAGAATGTAATAAAAGGTCAGGGATGCTACTAATCCTCTGAGTGACAGCAGGAAGAAGGCATTGTATTATCAAATTATTCTTGCTCTGACATTTTTGAAAGTGAATAAGTCCTTATTACATAAAAGCATCATTACGCAAATTCTGAAGGTTAAGTCCTTAATGGTGTTAATGACAATGCTAAAAATTTATCTAAAACAATTACATTTTACTATTATTAAGTATGCTATTAATTATTTGCATGCCAAGAAATTCCAAATTAATGGGAAGGTGGTCAATTCCATTAACATAACATGACAGATACTAAAATGATATGGAAGTTTTCAGTAGAATAAATCATTAAAGTGGTATCCATGGCAACAGTGGGGATTAGAAGAGCAGCATGGTACTTCTTATTCTGATTCACAGGTGTATATAAGGATATTTTCTCCAATCTACATAGTAGCAGGTAGTTCAGTTATATATTTACCTTCCTTGAGTTTATAGCTGTGGTTTGAAGTTAAAATTAGATAAATTAACTAAAGCAAATATTTGTTACCAACTGTTTTTTAGAGTCAGGTGATAATCTTGTTGGATTCATTGAAGTCTAAAACAATGTAAATTCTCTCTACTTTGCCTAATTATGAACTACAGGAAGAAGTTCTATGACCCTTGTTTTTGTTTGTTAGAAAGGATCAGAAAACTGAGCCAGATTGTTTCAATTTATCCTCAAGCCAGATGTATATCACCTGTTTTTGGTGTTTTATTTTTCTTCAGAAATACACACAGTTGTAGTAGATTATGCTCTCTGTTTATGGTTGAAATGGCTAAGATGGTGCTGGGCACAACTTAATCCAATCAAAACAACAACATAAGTGACTATAAATCTGATTCAATGTGAAACAAACATGTTCAGAAGTGTGTTTCTTTTAAATATTTCTTTCCATATTATTTGCTTGCATGGATTTGGCGAGTGGGATCCAATTCTTACAGGCAGACAAAGGCAACTTGTCTATCACAATTTCTTTTCATCATGGCAAAAACTAACATTTTAAAACCTGAGTTCTAAATATATAAGGGGAGAGTATAAAAATGATTTGAGGACTGAGATACGCTTATCTATTCTTTTATGTGTTGATTTATTTTATCAAATGTTTGAGTCTTTAAAATCTGATTAAATTGATAGATACATAGAAATGTGCACACACTCACATGAACGCACACACTTGTCAGGCTAAGATAAATCATGAAAGCTAACAGCATTTAGTAGTTTAGATCAGTGATTCATTCATTAATTTTTTTAAATATATTTTTTATTTATTTCAGACATGAAGGGAGAGAGAGAGAGAAACATCAGTGATGAGAGAGAGGAAAAACCGAACTGCTTGAGACTAGGATCCTAGCCTCACCACCACCCAATCTGGTCTCAGATGCAAACCAGGATCCTACAGCCACTAGGGACAAAGACCTGGGAACACAGCTGTAGACCCACAGACACCAAGAATCCAGACATCCCAGCCGTAGATTTCTGTGAGTTACAGAACCCATCTCTTTCCCCACAGGCTCGCTGTAGTGCCATAGGAACTGCTAGACCAGGGGTGGGCAAACTTTTTGACTCGAGGGCCACAATGGGTTCTTAAACTGGACCGGAGGGCCGGAACAAACTCATGGATGGAGTGTTTGTGTGAACTAATATAAATTCAAAGTAAAGGAGCGGAGGGGAGAGCAAGAGAACCGGATAGAACAGCCGGATCTGGCCCACGGGCTGTAGTTTGCCCAAGGCTGTGCTAGACCCACCCCGTGCAAGCAGGACTTCTGCCCACAACCTGAATTTGAGCCTGAGAGTGCAGATACTAGGATACTGTCTCCCACTGCATGCACTCCTGTGACCAGACCCCCACGCCCACACAGGGTGGCTCCACTTCCTGAATTTGAGCCTGGGTGCACAGACACTGGGAATCTGTTCCCACAGTACGCAATTGCATGACCAGACCCCACGCCCACACAGGGTGGCAGTGCCACCTGACTTTGATTGTGGGCAAGCACAAATGGAAATCTGTTTTCTCCAGCACAGGAGTGGACCTCCTGATGACACAGGGTGGCTGTGCAACCTGGTCCCCCAAGCAGCCTGGGGACCCTGTTTCTCCACGCAAGAGGTAGCACTGAGTACCAGTGACTTGCCTCTGTTTCTCATGGCTTGTGTTCTGAAATCCCTGATTCCCAGTGCATGCACAATAAGAGCCAGTGACTCCAATTCTCGGTGCATGTGCACACAGGGACCCTGATTCTCAGCATGAGGCTGCACCAAGCAACAGAGACTCTGATACTTGTTGCTTGGTGCAGGCACAGGGGATCTTTGACTCCTGGCACATGCTACTGGACTCTGATTTTTGGCACACAACAGCGGGGTCTCTTTTCCAGCGTGGCGCAGGTGGGGTCCTTGACTCTCTGTGCATGAACAAGGCCACACTGAGCGCCGCTGACTCAGATCCTGGGCGAACCTGGCTCCCACCAATCCACTGCAGCCACACGTCTTGGTGTTGGAGCTCTTCAGTGACACTTGGGGGGTTTGAAGCTCCCACTGCACATGGCCCAGGTCCCAGAAAACTCAGCATTTGAACCTTCTGGTGATAGTTAGAGTGGGGAGACAACAAAACAATCACCAGAGGAAAGAATGAAAAGAATCTCCAAGAAATGAAATAAGTGAAACAGAAGCATGCAATATGACAGAAAAAGAATTCAGAGTAATGGTCATACAGTTCATACACCAGATGGACAAGAAAATCAACAACCTATGTAAAAATCAGGAAGAAATCAAAAGTGATATAGCTACAATCAAAAACATCATGCAAGGTTTCAACAGTAGACTAGAAGAAGCAGAGGACTGAACTTGTGAGTTAGAAGATAAGGTAGAAAAACAAGCCCAAACTGAACAACAACTGGAGAAAAAAATTAAAATTCAGGAGGAGAGCCTAAGGGAGATTTGGGACAACAAGAAACAAAGTAACATACATATAATAGGGCTGCCAGAAGGACAAGAAGAGCAGCAAGGATTAGAAAGTCTCTTTGAAGAAATGACAGAAAACTTCCCTGATATGGGGAAGAAAAGGTTACATAAGTACAGAGAGTCCCAAGCAAGATGAATCCCAAAAGACCCACACCAAGACACGTCATAATTACAATGGTAAATGTTAACAGCAAAGAGAGAATCTTAAAGACTGAAAGAGACAGAGAGTTACCTACAAAGGATCCCCCATCAGATTATCAAATTATTTCTCAACAGAAACACATCAATCTAGAAATGAATGGAAGGAAGTATACAAAGTGATGCAAAGCAAAGGACTGAATCCAAGAATACTCTATTCAGCAAGACTATCAGTAAAAATTGAAGGGGGAATCAGGAGCTTTGCAGACAAAAAAGGCTAAGGGAGTTTATCACTACCAAGGCAGCAATGCAAGAAATGCTAAAGGGAATGTTGTAAAAAGAAGAAATAAAAAGGGAGGAAGGAACACAGGCATAAAGTACAGAAATGGCTACAAATAAGTACCTATCAATAATAACATTAAACATAAATGGATTAAATGCTCCAATCGAAAGACATCAAGGGAATGGATGGATAAGAAAACATGACCCATACATATGCTTTCTACAGAAGACCCACCTCAGAACAAGGGACTCACAGACTGAAACTGAAGGGATGGAAAAATATCTATCAGGCAAAAGGAAATGGAAGAAAAGCTGGGGGAGCAATACTTATATTGGACAAAATAGACCTCAAAGTGAAGACCATAACAAGAGTCAGGAAAAGCCACTTCATAATTATAAAGGGATCAATACAACAAGAGGATATAAATTTGATAAACATTTATGCACCCAATAAAGGAGTACCCAAATACATAAAAAAACAAAAACAAAAACAAAAACTTCTAGAAGATATCAGGGGAGAGATTGACAGCAACACAATCATAGTAGGAGACTTTAATACTACATTAACATCACTGGATAAATCCTTTAGACAAAAAATTAGCAAAGAAACATCAATCCTAAATGACTCACTAGATCAGATGGACTTAATTGACATCTTTAGAACATTGCACCCCAAAACTACAGAATATACATTCTTCTCAAGTGCACATGGGACATTTTCAAAGATAGACCACATATTGGGACACAGGCAAAGTCTTTCTAAATTCAAGAGAATTGAAATCATATCAAGCATCTTCTCAGATCACAAAGGCATAAAATTAGAAATCAACTACAGTAAAAACAATCACAAAAATGCAAACACTTGGAGGCTGAATAGCATGCTATTAAACAATGAGTGGGTTACCAAAGAGATCAAAGAAGAAATAAAAAACATTCTGGAAACAAAGGACAATGAAAACACAACAATCTAAAATATTTGGGACACAGTGAAAGCAATCCTGAGAGGGAAGTTCATAGAATTACAGGCCTACATAAAAAACAACAACAAAACAAACATAAAAACTGGTAATAAACCATCTAACACTGCAACTTGCAGAATTAGAAAGAGAGCAACAAGTAAAGCCCAGTGTGAGCAGAAGGAAGGAAATAATAAAGATCAGAGTGGAAATAAATGACAGAGAG
This sequence comes from Plecotus auritus, assembly GCF_963455305.1. Classification (NCBI taxonomy): domain Eukaryota; kingdom Metazoa; phylum Chordata; class Mammalia; order Chiroptera; family Vespertilionidae; genus Plecotus; species Plecotus auritus. The sequence continues at coordinate 70,072,833 of NC_137784.1, read as the reverse complement.
AGAAAACAAAACAAAAAAACCCAAAGATCAATGAAACCAAGAGCTGGTTCTTGGAAAGGATAAACAAGATTGATGAACTTCTAGCCACACTCACCAAGAAGCATAGAGAGAGGACCCAAATAAACTAAATCAGAAATGAAAGAGGTGAAATAACATCCGATCCCACAGAAATTATGAGCAACTCTACTCCAACAAACTGGTCAACCTAGAAGAAATGGACATGTTCCTAGAAAAATATGACCTTCCAAAACTCAACCAGGAGGAATAAAAAAAATCTGAATATGTTGATAACTATGGAGGAAATTGAAGCAGTAATTAAAAAAAAAAAAAAAAAAAAAAACTTCCAACAAACAAAAGCCCTGGACCAGCTGGCTTCACAGGGGAGTTTTATCAAACATTAAAAGAAAAAATAAAACCTATCTTCCTCAGACTATTCCAAAAAATTCAAGAGGAAGGAGCACTTTCAAGCTCTTTCTATGAAGCCAGCATTACCCTAATTCCAAAACAATATAATGACACTACAAAGAAAGAAAATTACATTCTAATATCCCTGATGAACATAGATCCCAAAATTCTAGCAAATCAGATCCAGCATTACATTAGAAAGATCACACCATGACCAAGTGGGATTTATTCCGTGGATGCAAGGATGGTACAATATCTGCTAATCAATAAATAGGATACATCACATAAACAAACTGAGAGAGAAAAATCACATAATCATATCAATCGATGCAGAAAAAGCATTTGACAAAATCCAACACCTTTTTTTGATAAAAATTCTCAACAAAATGGGAATAGAAGGATCATACCCCAACATAACAAAAGCCATATATGACAAACCCACAGCCAACATCATACTCAATGGAAAAAAAACTAAAACCATTTCACCTAAGAACAGGAACAAGACAGGGATGCCCACTCTCACCATTCCTGTTCGACATAGTACTGGAAGTACTAGCCATTGAAAAAGACAAGAAGAAGAAATAAAAGGCATCCAAATTGGAAAAGAAGAAGTAAAACTGACCTTATTTGATTGGTAGAATCAACATCATTAAAATGTCCATACTACCCAAAGCAATCTATCTGAATTCAATGCAATTCCCATTAAAATACCAACAGCATACTTCAAAGACCTAGAACAAATTCTCCAAAAATTCATCTGGAATAAAAAAGACCCCGAATAGCTGAAGCAATCTTGTGAAAGAAGACCAATGTTGGAGGGATCACAGTACCAGATATCAAGCTATATTACAAAGCCACTGTTCTCAAAACTGCCTGGTACTGGCACAAGAACAGACATATAGACCAATGGAACAGAACAGAGAACCCAGAGATCAACACAAGCCCGTATGCTCAATTAATATTTGACAAAGGAGGCAAGAACATACAATGGTGTCAAGACAGTCTCTTCAATAAATGGTGTTGGGAAAACTGGACAGATACTTGCAAAAAAAATGAAACTAGACCACCAACTTACACCATACACAAAAATAAACTCAAAATGGATAAAGGACTTAAACGTAAGATGGGAAACCATAAAAATCTTAGAAGAAGCCATAGGCAGCAAAATGGCAGACCTTTGTTGTAGCAATATCTTACTGATATAGCTCCTAGGGCAATGGAAACTAAAGAGAAAATAAACAATTGGGACTACATCAAAATAAAAAGATTCTGCACAGCAAAAGAAACCATCAACAAAACAAGAAAGCCCACTGCATGGGAAAACATTATTTGCCCATGTTATCTCTGATAAGGATTTAATCTCCAACATTTACAGGGAACTCATACAACTTAACAAAAGGAGCATAAACAATCTAATAAAAAAAATGGGCAAAGGACCTAAATGGACACTTTTCGAAAGAGGACATTCAGAAAGCCAAGAGACATATGAAAACATGCTCAAAGTCACTAATCATCTGAGAGATGCAAATGAAAACAACAATGAGGTACCCTCCCACACATGTCAGAATGGCTACCATCAACAAATCAACAAACTACAAATGCTGGAGAGGATGCGGAGAAAAAGGAAGCCTCCTTCACTGCTGGTGGGAATGCAGACTGGTACAGCCACTGTGGAGAAAAGTATGGCATTTCCTCAAAAAATTAAAAAGGGAACCCCCATTTGACCCAATAATACCACTTCCAGGAATATATCCCCAAAAAACAGAAACACCAATCAGAAAGGATATATGGCACCCCTATGTTCATAGCAGCACAATTTACAATAGTTAAGATTTGGAAACAGCCTAAATGCCCATCAGCAGATGAATGGATTAGAAAACGGTGGAACATCTACACAATGGAATACTACGCTGCTGTAAAAAAGAAGTAATTCTTACCATTTGCAACAGCATGGATGGACCTGGAGAGCAGTAGGCTAAGTGAAATAAGCCAGTAATTGAAAGAAAAATACCGCGTGATCTCACTCATTTATGCATAATAAAGGACATTATAAACTGTTGAACAAAAATAGACTGAGGCAAAGAAGCATTGAACAACTATCAAATCACAGCGGGAATGTACAGGAGGGTTGGTGGGGGGTAAGATATCAACTGAAGGACTTGTATGCATGCATATAAGCACAACCAATAGACATAAGACACTGGGGGGGGGTGGTGAGGGTAAGTGCCGGGGCTGGGTAGGGGAGGCTGGGGGAAAATCAATGGGGAAAAAAAAAAGAATCATTGGTTGGCTACCTCCTGCACACCCCCTACTGGGAATCGAGCCTGCAACCCAGGCACGTGCCCTGACTGGAATCGAACCGTGACCTCCTGGTTCCTAGGTCGACACTCAACCACTGAGCCACGCTGGCTAGGGCTCATTCATCAATTTTAATGATTGCATATCAGAAAACATATCAGACAGCTCAGCTCTACCACTCACTAGCTGTGTGAACTGAACTGAGTGATCTCTCTAATCCTTGGTTTCCTCATCCATAAAAATGGGAAAAATAATAAAACTTAATTAAATATATTTTTGTAGGAACTCCAATGAGATAACATGGCATATTCTGGGTGGTGCATATGTTTAAATGCATAATTATAATGCAAAAATCTTATTTCTTAATGATATTGATGTAATATTATTATTTGGTCCTGTCATCTTCATAAATGGCCATGGTGACCATGTGACTAGCTCTCTCAACAACCTTACTTCACATTTACTTTACCTCTTCAATTTCACTCCACTTCAAACTCTCATACTCATGGCCCAAGTTCAGACATCTTGACACTCAAAATTATTGTGTTTTTAAAATATGAAATACGAATATTCACACATGTAATAACAAATTAATCTTGTTATAGTTCTCCCATTATTTTGTTTCTATTAGACACCTGTCTTCTAATTCCTAGATCATCTTCTGTCTGCATGTTCTATCCACTACTGAAAGTGAGGCACTAAAGTCTATAAATACTATTGTTATTTATTTCTCTCTTAAAATCTGGCACTTTTGTTTTGTGAATTCTGGGAGTACTGTTATTGGGTGTATATATATTCATATGTGTTATAACTTATTGGTGAATTTATACCTTAATCTTTATAAATGTCTCTTTTTATTTCTAATAACAATTTTTGTCTTAAGATTTAATTTGTCTGGTATTAGTATAGTCAATAAAAACCTGATTTGGTTACTATTTATATAATATGTTTTCCATACTTTTACTTTTAATCTATATATATCCTTTTCATTTCTATATGATAAGTTCTGCATGCATGTTGGGGCACACGTTCAGTGATTTGGCAGGCAATTTTTATTTCTGCCTTTGTGTTCCTCTTATTCTACAACATCTCAAGGTTATATAGCATGAGTGCTCAGGGCTTTTTCAGGTCTTTTCTCATCATGTAACCAGATCTTTTGCACTAGCACTATACATATGCATGGCTTCCAAATCGCCAGGAATGTGTTAGAACTTTTCAAAGCCCCATATAGACATTTCATTTACCAGCTTTCCTTTCATGCATTTGGGCAACTTTTATCACCATCTAAGGAAGCTCTGACGTCCTACAAATATCTTTGTTTTCAATGAGCTCCTCCAAGAAACAGATTGTTCTCAGAGAATGAGGTCTGAGTCAGGCCAAATAAGGTCTAGTCTTGAGAACAGACAGGTCAAATAATGAAAATAACCTCTAAGAATGTTGTTTTGAAGAGCTCCAAACCTGTCCTGCTACCTCTAATGGCTGATATGCTGCTAGTGTTCACTATGATTGTGGGCATGTTAATTTTCAAGGATGCTATGGAGGTGGCAAAAGAGTGAGCACAATAAGGAAGGTTAAAATAACAGAGCTTTCTTGAGTAAAAGCTCCAGGATTGGTATGTCTTTAGTTAATTTCCAGAATCATGAAAAAAATAATTTTAAGTTTCTTTTTACCCCCAGGGTTCTAGTTGCTTTTATGGAATGGAGCATGTCATTATTGCTTACTTAACCATTTACACTGATGTCACCCTTAATTGAAATTTGAGGAGATCTCATAAATCATATGTAAAAAGAAAATTAATTTTCTTCAATTAGACATGTAAGAAATTTCAATTTTTAGCAATTTTAAATTATGCATTAATCTAAGCAGAAAATAAAACCAACTTATTATCACATTATGTAAACTACTCAACAAATTGAGTTGATTTAATTCCCACTTTTTGTAAGTGAATAGTTATAGATGTTTTATGTAAACAATACATACTTTGATTTGTTTAGTTACTGTTATGCCATAAGGTCTTTTCTATGAGCTAAACATTGCTTAAAAGCAGGCATTTTTATTTATGCATAGCAATTATTACATATATGCCAAATATTTTGCTATGTTATTAACAAATAACTACTGATTGATATACTTAAACAGAATTTTAGATAAATGAGCCAAAGATGACCTCTGTATATTGGCCCCCAGTTTACTTATTTCTTCATAGCAGACTGATACAAATTATCTCAAACGCCTACCATCAACCTGCAAATGTTTACTATTTGATTGTTTGAAACATAACTGAAAAGAAACAGATTTTTAGCTATGCTTTGCATAGCCCATGAAAATACACTCAGCAACTGGCCATAGGTAAGGTAAGCCCCAGACCATAAAGACCTCAAGCCACTGCTGGCTTTCAGAACCTTCTGATCCAGAAACTGTGATGTGCTACTGAATGCTATCACTTAGATGTGTAAGTTCCCTTTTCAACACCCTTTTCTCCTGAAAGTTCCCTTTCCCTTCTTTCTCTTGAGTGATGAGCCCATGCCATAGCTTCTCTGGCAGACTCACGCTATAAGAGATTTTCCTCATATGAAAACCTATCACAGTGCTGCCCAATAAAGCTTGTAAGTTCTGCTGCTACCTTGTGGTTTTTTGTTTTTTTTCCTTGACCTGTCCCTATACTCCTCAAACCTACACATAGATCCATTGCTGTGGCCATCATTGATTATTTCTTTTGAACAAATTGCGGTAAGTAATATCACTGTGCCAAAAAGCATAAACACTTTAGTGAAATGCACATTTTATATATTTGCAAAAATATAACATATTTATTGCAAAAGTTATAAAAAATACCAATCAAACAAAAATTAAAATTTACCCATTTTCATATGACTCAAAATTATAGCTAATGAACTAGTTACGTTCTTTTTGTAATTATATATTTTTAATTAAAATATGACATATACTTACATCTTGAGGCTGAATTTTTGCTTAATATTTTAAAAATAGTCATTAAATCAGTAAATATCTTATAATATTAATTTATAATTATGTAGTATTCTGTTGCACAAATGTAACATAATTTGTTTAGCTAAACCTCTACTTTCAAGTATGTAATTTGTTTCACATATTGTGCTCATCTGAAATTATAATATTTTTGGATAATAGTTTTGCAAATATTCTTGTTTATTCACATTAAGAAAAACTTTAAAAAGTTACATTGATGAATCCAGGGGCATGCAATTATTTTAAGAGTTTTATATATGCAGCACCATAAAAAGTAAAATAAAAAAAAATAAGAAGTTCCGTGCCCTTGTTCCCTGATGGAAGCATGAAAAACCAACAACAACAACTAGAGATGGAATAAAATAACTTTAAAGCCACTCTGGGAAACAGTAAAAGATCTAGAGAAACCAAGTGAATGTGCAATTAAAAAAAGCAACTTTCCAAGCATTAGGAAATTTTATGGTTTATCTATCTGCCCTTGGCCCAACCCCTCCCTAGTGTAAGGCAGTATGGTTAGGAGGAAGCAAGGACTAATTCCCAATGGCCTACCTTGAACCAATCGGAGCAAAGAAGATCTTATTTGCAATGTTCTAACCTATCTGGGTAATACTCAATGGACTGGTCCTCTTTTTGCTTGGCTTAGAGCTCAGATGGGAAGAGCAGCATAGCTCAGTTTTTAGGTTGTGCCTGAAAGAGTAGGCACATAGTAAGTACTCAATAATTAATATCCTTATGAATATTTGTGCACTAGTATTCTGACTCTTCAAAATTCATTGGATGAGCCCCTATTTTATGTCAGGCACAGTGATAGACATCTCAGTTACTAAGACATATCACCCATCATCCCTGCCCCCAAGAACTTACAGTGAAGTAGAAAAAAAAAATGACAAATGACATGGTGCTATAATGAAGGGGTTGTTAACTTTAATTTGATTCAGGGAGTGCATGAACTTAGATGAGAAAAAAATTAAAACTTTATTTATATTAACCTCCAAGTGAAATTTAGCATTTCTTTCAACTATTAATATAGGTGACAAATCACAATAGTGTTAGCAGTGCCTGTGGCTTTATTTCCAAGAAAAATTACAGATATTTCCATAACAAGTTAGAGTTCTGGCAGGTATCTCAAAATATTATTTGTTCTCATCACTACTTTGAAATTATGATAGTTATTGGACAGACCTGCTATTTGATCTTATTTGGTACATTCAAAAAGAATGTAGATGAGTGAACAAAAAAGCTGTGGTACATTTACACAATAGAATAATATGCAGCTATTGCTCAATTAGTTGAGTAAAATCTTATGCACCAAAAGGTCACCTGTTCGATCCTGGTCAGGGCACATGCCTGGGTGCTGGCTGGATCCTCAGTAGGGGGAGTGCAGGAGGCAGCCACCAATGTTTCTCACATTGATGTTTTTCTCTCTCTCTCCCTCTCCCTTCCTCTCTTTAAAATTAACAAAAACATAATAAATAAGTAAATAGTCAGAGGGATGTAAAGTATAGCATAGAAAATCCTATATAATATGCAAATTGACCATCACTCCAACACACAAGATGGCTGTCCCCATGTGGTCAAAGATGGCCGCCCCATGTGGACACAAGATGGCTGCCACAAGATGACTGGCAGGGGAGGGCAGTTGTGGGCAATCAGGCCAGCAGGGGAGGGTAGTTGGGAGGGACCAGGCCTGAAAGGGAGGGGAGTTGGGGGTGATCAGGCCTGCTGGGGAGGGAATTAGGGGTGACTGGGCTGGCAGAGGAGGGCAGTTGGGGGCAACGAGGCCTGCAGGAGACAACAGTTGGGGGGGAAACAGGCCTGCAGGGGAGGGCAGTTGGGGGGACCCAGGCCTATAGGGGAGGGAAGTAGGGGGAAACAGGCTTGCAGGGGAGGACAGTTAGGGGTGACTGGGCTGGCAGAGGAGGGCAGTTAAGGGCAACCAGGCCAGCCAGGGAGGGCAGTTGGGAGTGACCAGGCCTGTAGTGGAGGGCAGTTGGGGGGACCAGGCCTGTAGGGGAGGGCTGTTGGGGGCAACCAGGCTGGTAAAAGACGGCAGTTAGGGGTGACCGGGCCAGCATGGGGGGACAGTTAGGTGTGACAAGGCTGGCAGCGGAGTGGTTAAGGGCAATCAGGCAGGCAGGCAGGCGAGCAGTTGGGAGCAAGCAGTCCTGGGTTGTGAGAGGGATCCCAGATTGGAGAGGGTGCAGGCTGAGTTGAGGGACACAACCCTCCCCCCGGTGCATGAATTTCGTGCACTGGGCCTCTAGTATAGTCAATAATATTCTAATAACTATGTATGGCATTAGATGGATATGAGATTTATCAGGACAATCATTTTGTAAGTTATATAGTGTCTAGTCACTGGGTTGTAATATAATATTGCATGTAAATTGTAATTTAAAAAAAAAACACTATTTAAATAAATAAATAAATAAATGTAAAAAAAAGAGTGATGGTAAAAATATTTAAACAGTAATGCATGGGAACCTGATCAATCAGATTTACATTTCAGTTGTATAGTGTGAAGTATGAAACTTGTATATATCATAATTGTATATTTTCTCAATGGTTAAGCCAGATGTCCTAACACTTTCTGTTGAAAATATTCTTTATACATTAATTAAGAGTGTCAGGGCTTCATATATTAACTTATCAGTAATACTTTGGTTTGTTTCTATATTTTCCAGTTCATTTCATTGGATACCATATTTTAATGCTGGATAGGGATAAACTTCTTTTTTTATCTTCTGTCTTTTCTTTTTCCTAATTTTATGGTCCTGAGCAATTCTTCTTGTAGATTGACTTAAAAGTCATTTTTTGAGTTCAAAAATCCCATTTTGGTTCTTATACTAAATTTATAAATTCATTTTAAGAAGAGTTTGTCATCTTTGCAATATCAGATTTTCCCAACTATAAACGTGGTATACCTCTTCATTAAACTCTTACTTGACATTGCTCAGTACAAATGTATTGCTGCTATTATTCACAAGACGTACCTTCTTCCCTAAAATACTTATGAAAAAGTTCACATTGTATTTTTGTTGTGAATTACATCATTTATAATTAATATGTCCAATTAGTTATTGCTGCAATTTTTACTAATTTGTTAATTGTTATTTATTTTTATCATCCCCACTTAAATTTAAAGCATCCTTATTATACAACAAAAATACATTAATTTACATAATCTATCTATACATACAAATATCTATTCAAGTTTATTTTATCTACAGTCTTAATTTTTTTGTTTGTTAAAAATGTTTTTATTGATTTTAGAGTGTGGGAAAGAGAGAGGAAGAGAGAGAGAGAGAAACATCATTTGGTTGCCTCCTATACATGGGATTGAAATTGCAACCTGGGCATGTGTCCTGACCAAGTGGTAATTAAACTGGTCACCCTTGCCCTAACCGGTTTGGCTCAGTGGATAAAGCGTCGGCCTGCAGACTGAAGGGTCCCAGGTTCAATTCCAGTCAAGGGCATATACCTTGGTTGCGTATACCCAGTGGGGTGTGCAGGAGGCAGCTGATCGATGTTTCTAACTCTCTATCCCTCTCCCTTCCTCTCTATAAAAAAATCAATAAAATATATTAAAATAAATAAACTGGCCACCTTTTGGGCCATGGGACAATGTTCAACCACCTGAGCCACACTGGCCAGGGCCTTAGGAGTTACTTAAATGACTTTTGTGGCATTGTGAAAGCCAGTGGTGGCATTATGGTATGTTTACAGCAGAAACTCACAAAGGTAATTCACATGTAACAATGTTTCAACAGGCAGAAAATTCAGTATCTATGGTTACTTAAATACCCAAGTACATGACTGGTTTAAATTTCAGTTAAACATGGTATATTAACTGTAATTCTTAAAGTAGGAATAATATGGACCCAGACGATGGAGTCTCCAGCCCCGAAGAATTACTCTCTTCAGCAGTTCATCACTTACAAAATCTGCCTTCCACCCAATGGTACCATACAACTATGTTTTCTGGCCTTAACAATAATCATATTTTTTTCAGTATGATATAACACTTTCCTCATTTTCATCTGAGTTGTCACCAAAGGACCTTTCACATTCATTTTTCTACCAACCTGTTCTAGATAATATATGTCTTCTCCACAGGTAATTTATCTTTTTTTATTATTTTCAAAAAAAATGATTTTAAGTATAATAATGTTACATGCAATAAACATTAATATTTAAAAAAACGATTTTAAGTATAATGTTACATGCAATAAACATTAATATTTCAAGAAAATAATTTTAAATATAATATTACATGCAACAAGAATTAACATTTCAAGAAAAAAAAGATTTTAAATATTACCAAAACTGTACTAACATAGTATAATACCACAAAAGTTGTAGGAAATATTAAAAACCTGCAAATAACAGGATTACTTCTATTCTAAAATATTTTCCCCGCTCTGGCTCTATTTTGGTTCATCAGTTTATGTTGTTCATTATATTCCACAAATGAGTGATATCATGTGATGTTTATCTTTCTCCGGCTGGCTTATCTCACTTAACATAATGCTCTCCAGTTCCATCCATGCTGTTGCAAATGGTAAGAGTTCCTTCTTTTTTACAGCAGCATAGTATTCTATTGTATAGGTGTACCACAGTTTTTAATCCACTCATCTGCTGATGGGCACTTAGGCTGTTTCCAAATCTTAGCTATGGTAAATTGTGCTGCTATGAACATAGGGGTGCATATATCCTTTCTGATTGGTGTTTCTGATTTCTTGGGATATATTCCTAGAAGTAGGATCACTGGATCAAATGGGAGCTCCATTTTCAGTTTTTTGAGGAAACTCCATACTGTTCTCCACAGTGGCTGCACCAGTCTGCATTCCCACCAGCAGTGCACGAGGGTTCCTTTTTCTCTGCATCCTTGTCAACATGTGTCATTTATTGATTTGTTGATGATAGCCATTCTGACAGGTGTGAGATGGTACCGCATTGTCATTTTGATTTGCATCTCTCGGATAATTAGTGACTTTGAGCATGTTTTCATGTGTCTCTTGCCCTTCTGTAGGCCCTCTTTCGAAAAGTGTCTATTTAGGTCCTTTGCCCATTTTTTGATTGGATTGTTTATCTTACTTTTGTTAAGATATATGAGTACAGTCTTAATATTTAATACATTTGTGACCTGTTTAGTTGTTCTTTACCTATCATCTGCACTCAGTATATCATAAATTTCTATAATCTGAAGCCCTATGTCTTCCTTTAGTTTATGAAGATTTTCTCCTATTATAACATAACTAGGGGCCTGGTGCATGAAATTCGTGCACTGGGGGGGGGGGGTCCCTCAGCCCAGCCTGCCCCCTCTCACAGACTGGGAGCCCTCAGGGGATGTCTTACTGACGGCTTAGGCCAGCTCCCATTGGTATCGGGCCTAAGCCACAGTCTGGCCTCCCTCTGCAGGAGGCGACCAGGCTGATCAGGGGAAGGCGCCAGCCCCATCACACCACTGCTGCATCCACTGCCAGCCACTGCAGCCCCCAAAGTGTTTTCATCAATACGGACTCCAGTCCCTTCACCATGAAAAAATGACAACTTTCTTCAGGTATTTTCTTTTTTTTTTAAATTTAATAAATCTTTATTGTTCAGATTATTACAATTGTTTCTCCTCTTTCCCCCCACAGCTCCCCTCCACCTGGTTCCCACCCCACCCTCTGCCCTTAGCTCCCCCCCACTGTCCTCATCCATAGGTGTACGATTTTTGTCCAGTCTCTTCCCATACCTCCCACACCCCTTTTACCCTGAGAATTATCAATCCACTCCCAATCTATGCCCCTGATTCTATTATATTCACCAGTTTATTCTGTTCCTCAGATTTTTAATTCACTTGATTTTTAGATTCACTTGTTGATAGATATGTATTTGTTGTTCATAATTTTTATCTTTACTTTTTTTCTTCTTCTTCCTCTTCTTAAAGAATACCTTTCAGCATTTCATATAATACTGGTTTGGTGGTGATGAACTCCTTTAGCTTTTTCTTATCTGTGAAGCTCTTTATCTGACCTTCAATTCTGAATGATAATTTTGCTGGGTAGAGTATTCTTGGTTGTAGGTTCTTGCTATTCATCACTTTGAATATTTCTTGCCACTCCCATCTGGCCTGCATAGTTTCTGTTGAGAAATCAGCTGACAATCATATGGACGCTCCCTTGTAGGTAATTAACTGTTTTTCTCTTGCTGCTTTTAATATTCTCTCTTTGTCTTTTGCCCTTGGCATTTTAATTGTGTCTTGGTGTGGTCCTCTTTGGATTCCTTTTGTTTGGGATTCTGTGCACTTCCTGGACTTGTAAGTCTATTTCTTTCACCAGGTGGGGGAAGTTTTCTGTCATTATTTCTTCCAATAGGTTTTCAGTATCTTGCTCTCTCTCTTCTTCTGGCACCCCCATAATTCTGATGTTGGTACACTTGAAGTTGTCCCAGAGGCTCCTTACACTATCTTCAAATTTTTGGATTCTTTTTTCTTTTTGCTTTCCTGGTTGAGTGTTTTTTGCTTCTTTGTATTTAAAATCTTTGACTTGATTCTTGCGGTCCTCTAGTCTGCTGTTGGGTCTCTGTATAATATTTTTTATTTCAGTCAGTGTATGTTTAATTTCTAGTTGATCCTTTTTCATATCCTCAAGGGTCTCGTTAAATTTATCAGCATTTTCTAGGAAATTCTTGAAAAACCTTATAACTGTGTTTCTGAACTATATATATCCAGTCGTTTGTTTTCCTCCATTTCTTTCATTTGTGATCTGTTTCTTTGTCTCCGCATTTTCGCTGCTTCCCTGAGTTGGTAGGGTGGCTTTGTGTACTAGGTGTCCTATATGGCCCAGTGGGTCGGCCTCCCAGTTACCTGAGGTGGACACTCTTGGTGCGCCCCTTTGTGGACTGTGTCTACAGCCTTGTTGTAGTTAAGTCTTGATTGTTGTTGGTGTCACTGGGAGGAACTGACCTCCAGGCCAATTGGCTGTGAGGACCCGCTGTGTCTATAATGGAAGAACTGCTGTGCTGGAGACATGCTTATGGGGCAGGACTTGTTTTAGTAGGGCTTTGGTGCTCACTGAGTCTGCCTCTTGAATGTGTCACTTATGGATGTGAGTAGTTGAAATCTGGTATTGTCTCACACTGACCACTAGATACACTAGCTTCTGGATCTCCAATGGGGTGCAGGTCAGCTACTGTCTGAGGCCACCCAGCAGGAGCTACAGTGAGAACTACAGTTTTCTCCTCTTTGCTTGGGGTTTGGAGGTTTTGGAGCTGTCTGACCAGAGCTGCAGTTTGTTAGATTAAGCTGTGATAGGGCAGGCCATTTATATGCAAAAGCGGCTGTGTTGAGCTTGGGTGGGTTTGTAGATTGTGCGGGGCAGGTCTCAGGGAGTCACTAGGCTAGGGCGTGGCAAAGAGTGATGGCTGCCAGTCAGCCGTCTCTGTGTTTCCACGTTTCCAAGTCCCAGTGTCCTGTGCCCCAACACAGTAAACAATGATTGCTGGGTGCACCTCTGCAAGAAAGTCACCCTCACTTTCCGACCCGATGGCAGACAGTCCAGCTTCTCCCCGTAGGAGTTTGGGTCCCCAGCATTTCCCCAGAAACTGGAGTTTTGAGTATTCGGGAGCTTGTCTCCCTTTGGGTTGAAAAAAGCAGCGCATCCAGTCGCCGGCCGCCAGCCCAATTCGCGCGCTTCCGTACCTCAGCTTTTCAGTGCTTGTGCACGTCTCAATGCTCTTTTCTCTTTCCTTCTAGTTGTAGAACTTCCACTCAGCCAGCTTTCCTGTGGTTCTGGGTGACAGACGTTTTGTCTTTTAGTTGTAGTTTTGAAATTGTTGTGCAAAGCAGCAGTTTAGGTGTTTACCTATGCTGCCATCTTGGTTTCTCCTAGGCATTTTCAAGATGTCTCTTTCATAGGATATGACCTTTCTTTCTTTTTTTTATGCTCACCTCAGGATATATTTCCATTGATTTTTAGAGAGTATGGAAGAGAGAGAGAGGGAGAGACAGAAAGAAACATCAATGTGAGAGAGACACTTTGATTGGTTGCCTCCTGCATGAGCCCTGACCTAGGCCCGGGCCCGGGAGGAGCTTGTAACCTAGGTACATGCCCTTGATCAGAATCAAGCCTGGACCCTGTGGTCAGCAGGCCAAGGCTCTATCCACTGAGCCAAAATGGCTGGGGCAGGATATGACATTTCTTAGCCCCTCCAGTGGTGTACCTTTGTTTTTCCCTCCAGGAGTGGTGGAAAAACCCTAGATCACCTTCTTGGATTCTTATTACCCAAGTTACCAAGAACACTACAAATGGTGGTGTTCAGGAGCTTAGCCAATGAGCAGTCAGAAAAGGTGTTTATGCTCGAACTGGTTTGGCTCAGTGGATTGAGTGTCGGCCTGCGGACTGAAGGGTTCCAGGTTTGATTCTGGTCAAGGGCATGTACCTTGGTTGCAGGCACATCTCCAGTAGGGTGTGTGCAGGAGGCAGCTGATCGATGTTTCTCTCTCATCGATGTTTCTAACTCTCTATCCCTCTCCCTTCCTCTCTGTAAAAACTCAATAAAATATATTAAAAAAAAGAGAGAGCTTTCCTTTCTCCACTATATTTATTTATCATTTATATCAGTATAAACTCATGGATTCTACAATCTATATATATATATAAAAGCCTAAGCAACTGGACAACCGGACAACCAGACGATCAGCAGACCAGCTGGTAGCCATGATGCACACTGACCACCAGGAGGTAGACGCTCAATGCAGGAGCTGACCCCTAGTGGTCAATGCACTCCCACAGCAGAAGTGCCACTCAGCTGACAGATGGGTGCCAGACGCCAAACTCAAGACTGGAGAGCAAGCTGCAGTGGCAGCCTCTCCCACGGACACTCTCCCTGTGCGCCCCTGGCACAGCAGAGCTGGGATGAGTGGAAGCAGCAGAAGTCTCCTCCCTGGTGCACTATTTCATGCTGTGCAGGATCGACCTGGACAGCAGGCTGAAGCCCGATGAGCTGGTGGGTAAGGCTTGGTTGTGGCGGCATGGTGGTCCACTGATCCCTGCATGCCAGGCCGAGGGACCCCACTGGTGCATGAATTCGTGCCCTGGAACTCTAGTATTAAAATAATTATAATACATTATTATAATAATTTAACTTAATCTTATGTTGCCTTAGTTTTTGTCCTGTGAAAATTCATTAAAGTTATGCCCTGTGTCCCTTAGAAGTTTTGTTGAATATTTCCTATCTTCCTGGCACAAAAAGCTGTTGCATGATCATCTTGTATTCTTCCTGCTCCACACTTGGAATTGGCTATTTCCACATGGAACTCTGGAGTTTTTTGGTGGGGAATGGTATCATAAATGAGACTCAGATTATTAGATTTGCTTCCTCTTACTGGAGAGACATGGATTCTAGTTCCCCTCAGTAGAGAATTTATACTGACATGTCTAATACCAATCTGATATTACGGGGTAAAAAGATGTATTCTAGTTTTCACTCTTTTAATATTTGTTACTTTCTTCTCTAAGAGAAAGAAAAAGTGACTTTCAACTGTATAAGATAATTACTACCCCTTGATATAAGCAATGCTATTACTAATGGAAGTGTCTTAGGTACATAAATGATAAAATGGTAGAAAATATGTCTATTTCTCTCTAGTTTTATGGTTTTTGGTGTTGTATAGAAGTATAGAGTCAGCTCAATTTTATTCCATGTCTTTAGTTTATATATTTTTCTCTTATTATATTTTTTAAATTGTAATCTAAAACTGTTTCAGTGTGTCTAGATGTAGATCCCAATATACTTAGTATAAAGCCTATCAGTCTGTATACACATTGTTTTCAGTGTAAGAGAAAAAAAATATCTTCAATTAAGTTGATTATTCATATTCAATTTTATGATTTGTTATTCAGTAATACCCATAATTCTTAAACTTAATATCCACTTTCTAATCTTCATATATATTGCTCAATTTTTTCATTTCCATTTCTTTGAAGCTTAAGGACTTTAATCTTACCTTACTGTTTACTGTTCCTGTTTCCCGGAGAACATGTTTTCCAACAAATCATTGGTAATGCCAATCAGATTTATTTTTATTCACTTTCCCTCTATGTATGAAATAATTTTTGGAGCTTACATTTTTTGAGCCTTCAGGACTAGGTCTTATTTCTCTAGATATACAATACATTTCAAATCTGGTCATTCTAAGACTTTTTTAGTTTTATTAAAGCATTCTGAAGGGTAAGAGAGATGTAAGCACAATATTTGCTATAAGATAAAAAATGTGGTTTGTATCAGCCCCAGTAATGTCGTACAACAGAAGTGGAAAACCACTATTTTTGCATGATATAAGACTCTTCATTGAGAGAGGGAGCATTCATTTACATTTTTTCATTGCATACCTCAGCCCCCACCCCGGATACTAATGCTTAAACACTTGAGTAATAATTTTAAAATATGGTAAGCCCATTCTTTAACACTGACTGCATCATTTCCCCTCAAAAGAACATATGATGTACCTAGATCATACTACAATTATGTCAAAATTATTTATTCACTACAACTATTTAAACATTCTATAGCACTCTAAATCTATGGACTACCTAGAAAAACTTAATTGCCAGCATGTTCTACACTTGTTCCATTGAATAGTTCCCGCACACCAACCCATAATTTTTTGTTGTTTGTTTTACTTATTTGAGTGAACTTTCTGCTACGACATATACTCCTATTATCTACTTAGCTTCAAATCCTTTTTGGACGTAGCGGAGAGATGAAATGTGCCACAAGATTCTAACTAGAAATGAAATATAAAGTTTGAGGGCAAGTAATAACCTGGCACTTTCACAAAACAGCACCCAGGCTAAAGACAGTTGGCTGTTCAGATAATAAATTCCTTACTACCTACCTGGCTGGCAGGATTGTTCTATATCTTGCTTACTGTAGAAGTTACTTCAGCTCTGTTTCTTTTATTATGAGTATACATTCCTTTTCAATTCTGCCAGCAGCTATTATATTCGCCTTATTTGGGGGGAGAGGATAGGTTATTTTTAAATATATTTTTTATGTCTTCATAAATATTATAAGGAATTTGAGAAAGGGCTTGCAGGAAACCATTATTAAAACCCCAGGAAATTATGATCAGGTTATTGGGTAAACTATCACATTTCCTTTATTTTTCTTTCTTTTTATGACAAATATAGCATTAAAAAATTCTTTACTAGGAGTTTTAGTAGAAATCTTAATGTTTTTATTTCTTTGAAATGTGCCACAAGCTTCTAAGCTATTTTTCCATTTTCTGAATCCAGTCATACATTTGTTATATTTTCTTTAATTGAAATTGAAATAAATCTATCTTAACATTTTTAAAAGAAAAGGGATTGCAGGACATGAATCTTAGAAAGATTCTTACTTTGACTTAAAACTTTACTTTCCTGATATAAACTTCTTTCTTAACATAACAAATTTTCTCATTAGTCAGTCACATCCTTTTTGAGCACTTAAAATATGCTGAGAATCATTCTAGGTTCTATTATGGAATAGAGTATTAGATATAGAATACTTATTAGTCAAGGACCCTAAAATCTTGATACTTGCTTTAATTATTTCACCCCATATGAAGAACGTGATTTTATAGAATATATAAGCTTAACTGAATTTGGAAGAGAGTAAGATAATATGATTCAGTTGCATACTTGATATAATCATGCATTCATTTAATTTAATGGCTCTTTACCAAAAAAAAATCATTATGATAAGACTTCAAAAGACAATATTGTAGAAATTCAAGGAAGAATAATATATTTCTCCTGATTTGGCTGGGGAGTTCACATATTAATGGAAGAGACAGAAACAAACACAAATAATGATATTATTATTAACATGAATAAAAACTACAGGAGTAGGGAAAAGTGATTAATTTCATCTTATATACTCCCTGTCTTCCTTATTTGGTGAGTATCCCCAGTGAACAAGTGCCTGCCATATGGAGAGAATTCAATAAATATTTGTTGAATAAATAAATGAATAAGATTAGAGGAGTTTCCAAAGAAAGTTTCAGGAAATAAGTAATATTTGGGCAAGTCAAGATATAGAAAGATACTTCCAGAAGAAAAGGGTTGGAACAAACTTTCTTGACAGAAAGAAAAACGTAAGTGAAATTACACTGAGACAAAAATTAATAATTTGTGTGAGGAGCAGCAGTTACTCAATTGCAGCAAAATAATGTCATGCACATTTAGCCTTGATTCTGGAAATGTTCCTTAGGGCCAGATTATGAATGACAATGGATAAAAATCTAAGGAAATTGGACTTTATTCTATAAGGAATCAGAAATCACTGATGATTTCCAAGCAACAGAATGAGACCCTGTCTGAGTTATTTGTAATAACAAAGAGAGGAGAAACTGGAGTCTGACTCAATGTTTTATAAATATTTTTAAAATATTGTAAAAATAAAGATTAAAATACCATCTTTATACACTGTGACAAAAATTTCTCCAGAGACTAAGCTTTGTTGCTTTCTTAAACAGGTGATTTTTTTTTTCATAAAATTGGCATTTTAGACAAGCTGCCTATTAACCAAATGTGGCAATGTGCTGCTGTGTTTTTTCACCTCATGAAATTTTGTCACGTGTTAATTCTGTGTCAGATTATCTTTATGGGAGATTTGGGGAGTGTGGACAAGCATTGCATTTTAATAACTACTGTTCAAGTTAGCTATTACCAACTGAGAATTTGAACGTCCCTTTTACAAATGCTCTGGGTTTAAATATTACTTCTTTATGAGTGCATGAGGACATGTGGCTAAGAATGTTTGTCATTGACTTACCATGAAAAAACATCATCCAGTATCCATTATCTGGCACTTACTATATTAGCTGCATATCTAGTGGCTGGTATATGACATTACAAGTTGGGTTTTCTAATTTGGAGGATCTTGAGCCATTTTGTTAGCAGTAGCAGTTTGGATGTTTTCTGTGAACATAGGAATTGTCTTTAACAAATGGTTTCTGAAGGTTTTCAAGTAATCTATAGATGGTATAAAAACAGAAACAAAAGTAAATTAGAAATAAAGAATGTGAGAATGGCCTAGCCATGTTTCTGTCTCCATTGTCATCATTGTAGCTGTAAAATAGATTTAAATTTTTACTTTAGCTGAGGAAGTGCATGTGGTTTCAACTGCCCTTTATGACAGCTGCTTTACAATATTTTTTCCAAAAGAATACACTGGAATAGAGCATGCCCTTATAACCTGTCCACACTTTTCAACACCATGTCTGTTGTAGTCCAAAAAGTTATGTTTCCTCAGCATAGTAGTTGATGGATCTATGATCATGCATAATTAAGTATGTAGACTTGAAAGGTAAACTGTGTAGGTAACAAAACAAATATGATTATATTGACTTTAAGACATTTCATTTGGTTCATAAATTTATATTATATTTTATAATTTTTCAAAAGTTCCAAGGTGCTTCCTATCAGGTAAAAAAAAAAGAATCACGAATTAAGGCTAAAGTATTTGCACCAACATTTAAAGTGTGCACAGCACCATATTTCAGTCACTGATGTGATCATTTATGAGTAGCCTATTATAATTTGTTAGCTCAAAAGTGACCTTTTTCTTGTAAGCAAAGGGCACATTTTACAGCTTTCTGAGCATGTCTTATCTACTTAGAAGGTTTTAAAGAAAAGATGAGGTGACATTTAGTTTTATTCTAGTTCATTGCCATTAACCTCCTGCTGCTTGCTGACTGTTAGTTGTATATGGCCCTTAATCAAGAAAGAAAAAACACCCTTTTTTCTGTATGCCAATGAAATATGTTCAAATAGAAAGATAATAACAAAAATTGAAAAGATTAATAACTTCAGTCAGTGATCTAGTACAACTCTTAAAGATCCATAAGAAATACACAATCAAAGGAACGATTCTTGAGAAGGTTTTCATCAAACTGGTCTTTACTAAAACCTCATCACTCCAACAACTGGCATTGCCTTTGAGCGCAATAACTGAGGAGCTTCATTTTCACATACTTAAATTTACATGAACAGTAGAAAGATCACAGAACAGGAAATGATTCTGTTTTTGAGTTTCTTCCCAATGTTGTGCTTTCATTCAGAATGCAATTCCATTCCCAGCTATGCCAGGCCATTTAGTCTTCTCAGTGCCTTGCTTTGCACCCTGTGGATCAATTCAGCTATGAAGTTAACAAAGTATGGAAGCTTTCTATGAGCATATATCCAACCATGCACTTGCTATACTTTTCTCTACAGTATGCTTAATGGATTTGGACATAAAATCTAAGGCGTTTCACAGGCTGTTTGGTATGTATGGGAAATCACAGTTCAGAATGAGGTTTTCATTTCAGTTAATTTAATGTTTGGAGTCTGTCAGATATACTGAGAGATGGGTAGTTATACTATGTGCGCAACAAAAGAATCAGATCTTCCCTCCTCCTTCCCTATGGTTATCTTTCCTTGAATGTGTTCATTAAACTGATAAATGATTTCCAACAGAGAACATTAGAAATGCTTCAGACTTTGCAGAACAAAAGGAAAAGTGTAAAAATTTAAAGTTAGAATTTCATACAGAACCTTCTAGTACAAACTGAAACCTATCCCAGTCTTGATAATTATTATTTTGATATTATAATTTTCTTTTCACTGTTGGTAATTATTATATCCTATATTTCAAACAGAAAATATTCTAAACCTCTGTACTAATTACAAACAGCAGAGAAATAAAAAAGAAGCTAAACCAGAATAGTGTGACAATAATTTGCTTTTATCTGTATTAATGTTTAAAGTAATGTTTGCATTTTCTAATATCAAAACTGGGGAAATTATTGTAAAATAAAAATCACATTTTGAATGACCATCTCATTTAATAGATTAATTTGGAAATATTCTCTAAAAAAGAGCTTTTTGTTCATAAATGATTTCTACTTTATGATTTGAGTGTTTTATTACAATAGCTTTTGTCAAATTTTCAGTGCTTTAATTCACCTAATTAATTTTCATTTACATTTCCACCATTGGATAAAATTGAACTCTTATTCCTTTGTCCAGAAAACATCTTTTTATTTTGTCTTTCCTTTTGTAACCTAATTTTATCTATTTTCATTTTTAAAATGAGATAGGTGAATTTTATTAAATATATGTGCAAATTATGAATTTTATTTAAGAATTATTACATTTAAAATGATGATCAATAATTTGATTACAAATCCATTCTAGTTTATAAATGCAAATGTTGTGTATGGAAGAAAAAATAATTTCAAACTATACTAAATTAAAATTTCCCCCTCTAGCATATGTGATGAGTAATTATTTTATTTAAATCACTTCATAAGATTGTTTTCCTAGAAATAAAAGTGAGAAACTAAGAATCTTATGTTAAACATTAAACCATCTCCCTTCAGTTCATGTTACATAGGAAGAGAGTTTCAATACTTTCAGATCAGAAAATTAACATTCATTACCTTATGTTTCAATGAGATAATGTAGCTTTATTTCAGACAAGAGTCTTGCATGTCTGTGGTAAGAGTGGTCCTTTTTATGAAATATGAACCATAATCTAGAAGTTATAATTATGCATAATCTGTACTAGTAAATTAGCTAAAACAGATGTAAATCACACTCTAAATTTAAAAAGAATACTATGATCAAGGAAACTATAGTAATTTCTGATCAAGATATAAATTAAAGTTCTCTTCAAATTGATTCTTTGGCTTCAGCTTTTTCTCATACAAAAAACAAAACAAAACATTAAGTAGAATGAAAGACATTCAAATCCAACTGTCAGTGACCTACAAATACCTGTCATCTAAAAGATATGGAGTGGTTTCCCAGTGAGGAAACATTCACATGTTTTACCTCCTGTCCTGATCCCAGAGCCTATAATGGTGATCCCACTGGGGCTGGCTTGGGGAGAAGAGGAAAGTTTGTTCCAGGAAAAAAAAAAAAAAAAAAAAAAAAAAAAAAAAAAAAGATATGGAGTGGTGGAGTGGTTTAGGAGCTGTAGCTAAGAATGTAAGTAATGAGTTTTTCTGCTTGTAAAAATAAGTAATCAGTCCATTTTTATCCATCTGTGAGAATTAAATGTCACACCAAATGTTCTAAATTCAAATCACAGTACTTTTTGTTAGAAATCAGTAAACTTTTCAAAGCAAAGGTGATGGATACATTTTAGTTATTCACTTCCAACCTCTTTCTTGTACATTTGTATGTCTTTGCCTCTCTTTAGCCAAAAACCATGCTTTGCACACAGCAAAAATTCAACAAATAGGTGGTGATTGGTTGATTTACAATTATGACAGACACCCGTTAAATCTCACCTAATGAATGTATTAAACGTTTTCTCTCATTTGAACAAATGAGGCTACAAAACTAAACAAAGAATTAGATTTAAAAAATACTAATAGTTACTATTATTAAAATATATGAGAAGTGTATGCCGTTCTTTAAATTTCTTTATTGACTAAGGTGTTACATATGTGTCCTTATTCCCCCATTACCCTCCCTATCCCCCCACTCAAGCCCTCACCCCCCTGTTGTCTGTGTCCATTGGTTAGGCTTATATGCATGCATACAAGTCCTTTGGTTGATCTCTCCCCCTTACCCCCACCCTCCCCTACCTTCCCTCTGAGGTTTGATGGTCTGATCGATGTTTCTCTGTGTCTGGATCTGTTTTTGTTCATCAGTTTATGTTGTTCATTATATTCCATAAATGAGTGAGATCATGTGATATTTATCTTTCTCTGACTGGCTTATTTCATTTAGCATAATGCTCTCCAGTTCCATCTATGCTGTTGCAAATGGTGAGAATTCCTTCTTTTTTACCGCTGTGTATGCCTTTTTAATATTTTCTTAAATCCAAGATTATCACAAGGAGAGTCTCTGTTTACTCAGAAAAAAGTAAAATCTTTGAAATATATGGTTTGTTTTGCAAGCTTTCTTTATTCTCTAACCTTTCCACTGGAATGCCTCATCACTTGTATGAAAACTATAGTTTGATCAAATCAACCAAGATGAAACCAGGAAAAAGAACCATGAGAATCCCATATAATTTGCTTAGGATAATTGGCCGCTTTACAATTTGTCTTGAAGCCAGCTAGAAAAATGTTATGATGGCAATCACACAGAAATTAAGAAATAAAGGAGCATTTTCAGTGGCTGAATAAATGGACCAGAAAACAGAGGGAAGGCAGAGATGGGAGGGTAGGTGGGAAGAGATCAACCAAAGAACTTGTATACATATATGCATAACCCATGGGCATAGGCAATAGGGTGGTGAAGGCCTGAGGCAAGGGTCAGGGGCGGGCTATAAGGGGTCAATGGGATAAAAAAGAGGACATATGTAATAATTTCAACAATAAAGATTTAAAATAAAAAAGTACCTTTTGATAAAATTCTTTTGAACCCATAGAGTGCAGAGAAATAAGGGCTGATGGGAAGAACTTAAGCTGAACTTAATTTACATATCAGATGTACTAGATCATGTTAAAAACAGTTTAAAAATTATCCAATCAAAAAATTTATCTAATCATCTATGGAAGGACACTTCTGTTGTTCCCATGTCTTGGTCACCATGAATAATGCTGCAATGAACACTGGGATGCATATATCTTTGTGTAAAAATTTTTTCAAATTTTTGAGTTGATACTCAGAAGAGGGATTGCTGGGTCATAAGGTAATTTTATTCTTAATTTTTTGAAGAACCTCTGTACTGTTCTCCATAGTGGCTGTACCATATTACATTTCCACCAGCAGTGAATGAGGGTTCCTTTTTCTCCATAACCTAGATGTGCTACATATATACAATGGAATATAATTCAGCCATAAGAAAAGATGAAATACTGCCATTTTCCCCAACACAGATGGACCTTGAGAATATCATGCTAAGCAAAATAAGTCAGAAAAAGCTATCAACCATATGAAATCATATATGGGATATAAAACTGAAACTCATAAACACAGACAACAGTGTGGTGGTTACCAGAAGGAAAGAGGTGGGGGGTTGTAAAGGGTAAAGGGGGCCAAATAAATGGTGACAGAAGATGATTTGACTTTGGGTCATGGGCACACAATGCAAATATACTGATCATGTATCATAGAAATGTACACTTGAAACCTACAGATCTTATTAATCATTGTAACCCCAATACATTTAATAACAAAATTAATGACAAAATTAATAAAACAATTCTAAGTATCTTCACATCAAAAAAGTTTGTGATGACCAAAATAATTCTCAGGTCTATTAAGTCAATTGGTTTTTATGTTGCTCTGACCAGAAACATTCTTTGGCAAAATTATTAACTAGGTGTTTTCAAAAACCACTTTGTTGTTTTTATATTCACCTCCTGACTTTTTGCCCCTCCCCTCTCTTGAAGGAGTTCAGTGTTCTTATACCACTGTGGAAGAGAAAAAGAGTTAAGTATGCTAATTGTCAATAAAATGTTATAAGAATTTTCTGAGAAAAAACACTTTTCACAGATGTAAAAGGAATCAAGAGAAAACTTTATGATCATTACCTAAAATTAATTGAATGATTTTATAGCCTCAGTTAGTGTGTTTTTTGGAAAGATTTTTATTGATTTTTAGAGAGAAAGTATGGGAGAGATAGAGAGAGAGTGAGCGAAATAGAGAGAGAGAGAGGGAGAGAGGGGGAGGGGAGAGAGAGAGAGAGAGAGAGAGAGAGAGAGAGAGAGAGACATCAACGTCACTTACTGAGTGAGCCACATTGGCCAGGGCTCAGTTAGAGTGTTTTGATGATCTAGTTTCCTAAAGGGCAATGACAGCTACCTAAATCTGAATTTTGCTGCACCTTCTTCCAGAAACTATCTATACTAATAAAAAGGTAATATGCAAATTAGACTGGACATCTTTCAGACATCTTCTAGACAAAGCCACGGTGGCAGGGGCCGAGGTAGAGGCGGTTAAGGGCAATCAGGCCGGCAGGCAGGCAGGCAAGTGGTTAGGAGCCAGCGGTCCCGGATTCCAAGAGGGCAATCTGACATCCCCCAAGGGGTCCTGGATTGGAGAGGGTGCAGGCCAGGCTGAGGGACCGGGGACCCCCCCCCCCCGTGCATGAATTTTATGCACTGGGCCTCTAATATTATATATGAACAGAGCAAATAAAACCACTGCAATCTATGCCTATAGCATAATTTATTATAAGTAAGTGTACTGGGTTGAGTAATATTCCCCTAAAATTGATGTTCACCTTGAAACTCAAAATGTGACTTTATTTGGAAAAATAGTCTGCATATATACTTAGTCAATCTGGATTAGAGTGAGCCCTAATTTCAGCCTTATTGTCCTTATAAGGGGAGAAGACACACAGAGATACAGACATAACAGAAGAAAGTCAGCCATATGAAGAGAGGCAGTCAAGTGATGTAACTGCAAGTCAAGGCATGCCAAGGATTGCTGGCAGTTGCCAGAAGCAAGGAAGCTGTAAGGGAAGATAATTTCCTAAAGCTTTCAGAGGTGATTATGGCTCCACTTACACCTTGATTTCAGACATGTAGCTTCATGAATTGTGAGAGAAAAAGTTTGTGGCAATTTGTTACAGCAGCATTAGGAAGCTAATTCAGTAAGCAGTAAACTTTGAAACCACTGATTTCCAGAATCCATGTCATAGTTGACTTAGGCAGAGAAACTCATAAATGTGGAGAGTTCAAGTACTATCTGTGGCAGAACTTGGAAAAAATTACAACAGAGAATGACAACCTAAAGCCTGGTAAGGAAATTTTGTACTTCATTCAGGTGAGAATAGAGAATAATATAATAAAAATAAATTGAAATGGAATAAAAAAGAAAAGACTTCATGGGAAAAGTCTTAGGAAAACAACCTTTCAGGGAAAGAATGGGACATCTTGAAAGGAGGAGGCATCTCTTGGTAGATTGTTAGTGAAAGGATAAAGCAAGCAAGCAAGCAATGGCAATTAAAGGTCTATGCAACAGAACTGAATCACAAAATCAGAAATCACAAATCAGCTCTTTTACCTTGATCTACTGAGAATGCCATCAATTAAAACAAAGTGCATTTCATTAAACCTCTTAGCATGGTGAACTAAGAAATCAAGGAATCATCCAGAGTCTTACTCCTGATTGTTATTACTGGTCTTTAAGAAATAAGACATTAGAAGAATAAACAAGAAATAGTAGACCAAGAACAATAGAAAACTATTATTAAAGTAAAATAGAATATGAGAATAAAACTTTCATATTGAAAACTCTTAAAATACACAGCAGCAACAAATTGAACAACTTGAAAATAAAAGAATGAATTCCTAGAAACATACCACCTTCCAAGACTGAATCATGAAGAAATAGAACATCTAAATAGACCAATTACTAGTAAAGAGGTTGAATCAGTAATCAAAAACCTCACAATAAACTAAAGTTCAAGACAAGATAGCTTCATTGGTAAATTTTACCAAATATTCAAAAAAGAATTAATACTGATCTTTCTCAATTTATTACAAAAAATAGAAAAGGAGGGAATACTTCAAAATTTCATTTTACAAGGCCAGCATTACCAAACCAGTCAAGGATACAACAACAAAAAAAATGAAAATTACAGTCCAATATTTCTAATGAACATAAATGCAAAAATATTAGCAAACTGAATTCAGTAATACATTAAAAGTTTATTTCTGATAATATGGATAAAATAGGACATAAACTTGTCATAAAGGGTTTATGTGTGCACAACAGGAAGATTCTCAATAATTTCTCCTTTTTTCCTTTAATTTTTATGGGTGGGTGGGGTGTGTTCATGCTCCATGTGGCTCTTTGGCTTCTTCTGCAAATTGACCACTGATTTCTAATAATGATTATGACTATAGATGTTCCTCAACCCTGACCCACTCCCCACTTTCCTTCAAAAGCATTGATTGTAAGTAATAAATTTTGCTAGAAACAAACGACCCCCCCCACCAAAAAAAAAAAAAACCCACACATTGCAAGCAAATAGCCCTTTACTAGCACAAACTTAGTTGTTTTTGTTTCTCTCTTGCTAATTAGGTATTTTTCCTGGATTGCACTACAACAAGACCCCAACTTACCTGACTGGGATAAATGTAGGAACTTCTGTAATTCCTTAACACACTTTCAGTTTTACATAGATATGGAGGTATCATGAAGAATAAAATTAGCAACAATAACACAAAACCCCTACTAGATGGCTTAATATAGGTACAAACATACAGATTACTGACTCTGCTCAAAGTCAGGTAGAAAAATGCAACTGAACTTTTTTGAAAATTGCACATTAAAAATGAAGAAATTTGAAAATCAAATGAAAATGCATGATCAAATATAAAATTAAATTTGCAAGTTTATAAAAAATTGGTACAAGAAATAAATCATAATATTTTATATTTATACTAGAGGCCCGGTGCATGGATTCGTGCACTGGTGGGGGTCCCTCGGCCTGGCCTGTGAGGATCAGCCGAAACTGGCAGTCCTACATCCCCTGAGGGATATAGTAGTGCCAAAGTGGCAGGCAGCCAGGGAGGAGCCCGAGCCTAGGCCGGGCACCGCACTGCACCGCTCCTGCTCATTCTAGCCCTGCTGCGCCTACTGCTGCCAATGCTCAGTAGGCTTGCTGCAGCTCTGCTGTGGTCTCCGTGCCCATCCTAGGGCAATACTGGAGTGCCCATGACTGAGAAGCAGCTGCGGGCTCATGCCCAGTCAGTCCCAATGCCGGTCCCGGTCTGGATGGGGGAGGGGTGCACAGGGGGAGTCTCCATGGAAGAAGCTCGCACTGCCCCAGCTGTGCTCACCAGCCATGAGCCCGGCGTCTGGCACCTGTTGGTCAGCTGAGCAGTGCTCCTGCTGTGGGAGTGCTCTGACCACCAAGGGGCAGCTCCTGCATTGAGCGTCTGCCCCCTGGTGGTCAGTGCATGTCATAGCTACTGGATGACCGGTCAGTCAACCAGTCACTTAGTCTTTTATATATATAGACTAAAGGCCCAATGCACAAATTTGTGCACCAGTGGGGTCCCTTGGCATGACCTGTGGGATTGGGTTGCAACTGGCTCTCCAATATCCCCTGAGGGGTCCCAGATTATGAGAGGGCACAGGCCAGGCCAAGGGACCCCACTGGTGCATGATTGGTGCCAGGGAGGGATGCAGGAGGTTGGCCAGCTGGGGATGGACTGAGGGAGGGCTCTAGGGCATGTCCGGCCCGTCTCACTCAGTCCCAATAGGCTGGACTCCAGCAGCAAGCTAACCTACCAGTCAGAGCTTCTGACCCCTGGTGGTCAGTGTACATCATAGTGAGCAGTTGAGTGGCCTTAGCATATCATTAGCATATTATGCTATGATTGGTTGAATGGATGACCAGACACTTAGCATATTAGGCTTTTATTATATAGGATATACTCATCTTACTTTTTTATTTTCTGTAACTTTTTATATTAGATAGTAGTCTGAATAATTTTGAAAGATAAGAACTACATAAATTTATTTTTTTATTTTTTATTTTTTAAAGTATATTTTTATTGATTTCTGAGAGGAAGGGAGAGAGAGAGAGAAGTAGAAACATCAATGGTGAGTGAGAATCATTGATCAGTTGGCTGCCTCCTGCATGTCCCCTACTAGTGATCAAGCCCACAACCCGGGCATGTGCCCTGACCAGGAATCGAGCTGTGACCTCCCAGTTCATAGGTCAACCCTCAACCAATGAGCCACATCAACAAGGCTACATAATAATTTTAAAGGATGGCTATTATTAATCTTGTAGCTAAAGTTCAAAAAAGCAAAAATGTAAAATAGTTACATATTTCAGAATAAGAATTTATGCTAAATAAAATTTAATACTTAAAAAAAAGTTCCAGTCCCATATTCAGACTGCCAAGCTATATTTTACCAGAAAAATGGAAATAATTTTAATAGTAAATCTGCATAATTGACTAAATTTGATAACACATATCAGTTTTTTTCTAATTGCACGATAAATGCAAAACTGGGTAAACTGATGGTCAAGAGAAACCAAGTCTCTGAACTCAAATTCTGAAGAAATATCTGACAACTTAAAATGTAAAAGGAATTAGCAAAATTCTAAGTATTGAAATGTATTTCAGAATATGGAAGTCATAATGTGACTAAGGGATATGATAAAATTTTAATTGTAGTAATTATGAAACATTGTTTTGAAATTCCTTTATGTATTTCACATATAAATACAAATAACATTTATGGAGAACCTAGTGACCTCGGTGATTTCACATGCTGTATCTCATTTAACACTATCAATAATCTTCTAGTAGTATATGTCAGTACAGCTAAGAAAACTGAGACTCAAAATAGACTAATTTAATAACACATTTTTCAAATAAAAGATAAAATATTTATATCCAGATATCCTTAATTCAAATGCAATAATGTTTCCATAGTAATAATTAATATTAGCTATTAAGAATTATTAAGCAGATGATCTAGTGGAAAGAATATAAAATTAATCTTGATGCCCAACAGTAGCTGATCTGTTCAATTTAGGGCATTAGTAATACATTTTTTTTACTATAAAGTGTTTTCATTTTATCCTTTCAACTTATAGGATAAATTTTCCCAGGTATAATTATCATAAACTAATATTAATATTCTCATACACTACTTAACTGAAGCTCAGGGCCTTACACTCAATTATAGAATGGACAATAAAATACAGAGTGAATGACTGCTCAGCTGAATAAACTAATTAATGCACATTTTTAGACTCTGGAGTGGTGTTTGGATACTAACTTGGTCATGTAGAAAATAGTTAAAAGTTTGCATGATGCAACAGTGGCATATTGGACAGCACAGTTTATTATCAGTGATATTTGCCAACTTGGATTCTATTGTGAAGTGTTCCTGTCCCTTTTTTGGTTCCTTAGATATTAATTTAAGATGCCTTGTAGAATATGTGGAAGTATTAACAAGTCTTGTGTCTTTTTTTGCAAAATTCTATCACTTTGCAATGGAAGAACCAATCCTATCTAATAAAATAGTAATATGCAAATTGACCATCACTCCAACACACAAGATGGCTTCCCCCATGTGGTCAAAGATGGCTGCCCCAATGTGGACACAAGATGGCTGCCACAAGATGGCCAGCAGGGGAGGGCAGTTGTGTGCAATCAGGCCAGCAGGGGAGGGCAGTTAGGGGTGACCGGGCTGGTAGAGGAGGGCATTTGGGGGGGCAAGCCTGCAGGAGAGGGCAGTTGGGGGGGGACCAAGCTTGCAGGGGAGGGCAGTTGGGGGGACCATGCCTGGAGGGGAGGGCAGTTTGGGGGGACCCAGGCCTGCAGGGGAGGGCAGTTGGGGGCAATCAGGCCTGCAGGGGAGGGCAGTTAGGGGTGACTGGGCCGACAGAGGAGGGCAGTTGGGAGGGACCAGGCCTGCAGGGAGGGCAGTTGTGTGCAATCAGGCCAGCAGGGGAGGGCAGTTAGGGGTGACCGGGCCGGTAGAGGAGGGCATTTGGGGGGGCAAGCCTGCAGGAGAGGGCAGTTGGGGGGGGGACCAAGCTTGCAGGGGAGGGCAGTTGGGGGGACCATGCCTGGAGGGGAGGGCACTTGGGGGCGACCAGGCCAGCAGGGGAGGGCGGTTAGGGGCAATCGGGCCAGCAGCAGAGCAGTTAGGCATCTATCATGCTGGCAGGGGAGTGGTTAGGGCATGAACAGGCTGGCAGTCAGAAGCGGTTAGGGGCAATCAGGAAGGCCCCTAGGCAAGTGAACAGATGGGAGCCAGCAGTCCTGGATTGTGAGAGGGATGTCCGACTGTCCCTTTAGGCCCGATCCCACCATGATCAGGCCTAAACAGGCAGTCAGACATCCCTCAAAGGGTCCCAGATTGGAGAGGGTGCAGGCTGGGCTGAGCGACACACCCCCCTGTGCACGAATTTCATGCACTGGGCCTCTGGTAAAGTAATAATATACTAGAACAGGCATCAATAAACTTTCTTGTAAAGAACCACATAGGTAATAATTACGATTTTGTAGGGTATACATTTTCTGTTTCATTTACTCTACTGTGCTGGTATAGCCTGAAAGCAGCCATAGAAAATACATAAACAAATAATCCTGTCTACATTTTCTTTTTTAAGGCAGTAGACTGGAAGTAGTATGTGAACCCCTAAAATCTGAATCGGGGAATGTCTATCCACTTCTCTGTTCAAACTATATAAAACTTTTGTCTACTGGTAAACTAAACCTGTCTATAAGTAAAAACTTGCTGTCAAGATGGAGGCATAGGTAAACGTGGTTCTTGCCTCCTCCTACAACCATATTAAAATTACAGCTAAACTACAAAACAACCACCATTCAGGAGTGCCTAAAATCTGGCTGAATGGAAGTTCCATAACCAGGGAATTAAAGAACAAGCCACATCAAGACTGGTAGGAAGGGAAATTAAGAGAAAATATAGCTACTGGCAACCTATTGATAAGAAAATAAAGTTGAAACAGGATGAGATTAATGTTAATATGAAAGTTTATAAGACATTATCAAAATTTTTCTTATTATAGCAACCAAGTATTCTTTCTTTTCCTAAGTTTTCCCTTCTTAAAAATCATTAAAACATCCTCACACAAGGTTTATAAACACATTTCATTACCTAAAATAATTCATTGAGCTTCCTTTCATCTTCTCAACACTTTCTCCAAAAGATAGCAATTCAGAGTTCCTCTGAGATTTTATGTATTTTGGATACTTTGAATCCTTGCATTTACCGTATTTTTAAATTATAATCTTTCTGATACATGTAATTGAATGGAAATTTCTTTCAGAATATTTATTTAACAATATTGAAATAATGATCTATGTTAAATGCAATATATTTTCTTTCAATGTTCATTTTCTAGATGTTTGGTATCAAATTATATGAATCTTTTGTCAAGCTTTTTCTTTCTAAATAGTGATTTATTAGTTGGGAGCACTGTTTACTTTTAAAGATCACATCAGCTTCAAATGGACATGGACGAGAGTAGTACTTACTATCTCATTCTGACAGGCTCTACACACACATGCATATATTTGTTCTGCTTTGACAGAGATAACCCACATCTCATGTAATTAACGTAGATGAGTAGAAAGGACTATAAAAAGGAACGAAGTTTATCAAGGGCATGCTTATTTTATTAAAAATGTGAATAAAGTTATCATTGTTCTCACATGGTTATAACACCATTTTATTTTTCTATTTATTAATTTTTAAACATTTTTAGGGTGATATAGATTAATAAAATTATATGGGTTTCAGATATATAATTCTACAATACATCATCTGCATATTATACTGTGTGTTTACCACCCCAAGTCAAGTCACCTTTCATCAACATTTATCCCCTCTTTACTCTCTTCTACCTCCCCCCACCACTGTGATATCTCATTGTGATTTTTAATTTGCACCTCTCTGATGATTAGTGACTTTGAGCATTTTTTTTCATATGACTATTGGCCATCTGTATGTCCTCTTTGGAGAAGTGTCTATTCAGGTCCTTTGCCCATTTTTAATTGGATTGTTTGTCTTCCTTGTGTTCAGTTGTATAAATTCTTTATATATTTTAGAAATTAACCCCTTATCAGAAGTATCATTGTTGAATATGTTCTCTCAAAATGAAATGGGTTCCCTTTTCATTTTGGTGATAGTCTCTTTTTCTGTGCAAAAGATTTTTAGATCAATGTAGTCCGATTTGTTTATTTTTCCTTTGTTTACCTTGCTGAGGAGATATAGCAGCAAAAATATTGCTACCAATGACATCAGAGATTTTACTGCTTATGTTTTCTTCTAGTATTTTTATGGTTTCATGACTTACATTTAAGTCTTTAATTCATTTGAGTTTATTCTTATGTATGGTGTAAGTTAGTGATCTAGTTTTATTTTTTTTTTTCGCATACCTGCCCAATTTTCCCAACACCATTTATTGAAGAGATTGTCTTTATTCTATTGTATGCTTGTGCCTCTTTGTCATATATTAATTGACCATAAAGATGTGGGTTTATTTCTGGGCTCTCTGTTCTGTTCCATTGATCCACATGCCTGTTCTTATGCCAGTACTTTGCTGTTTTTATAACTATGGCCTTGTAGTATAGCTTGATATCTGGTATTCTGATACCTCCAACTTTGTTCTTTCTCAAAATTGCTGAGGGTATTTTGGGTTCATATAAATTTTTGGAATATTTGTTCTAGATCTGTGAAATATGCCTTTGATATTTTAATAAGAACTGCATTGAATCTATAGATTACTTTGGGTAGTATGACATTTTAATGATGTTAATTCTTAAAATCCATGAATATGGTATATGTTTTCCACTTATTTGTGTTTTTCTCAATTTCTTTCTTTTTTGTCCTATAATTTCCCGAATACAGGTCTTTTATCTCCTTGGTTAAATTTATTCCTATGTACCTTATTTTTTTGTTTCCATTTTCTCTTTTTGATAGTTCATTATTGGTCTATAAAAATGCCACAGATTTTTGGATATTAATTTTGTATCCTGCTACATAGCACACCAAGACACTCGATAGATCCATCCATCTATGCATTCAAAAGTGGAGGGATTCCAACTTAAAAAAAGGGTATGGAATCAAGAGAACTGCAATGGCAGCAGTGGCACTTGAAGCAACCTGACCTATCTAGCAGAGGATGTGGAAAGTGAAAAGGGTGAGTAAAAGAATGCCCAGCTGCATAGTTTGTAGCTAGAGGTCCTCTTGTTCTCCAGCAACACCTAGATTTCTGAAGAGAGACCTCTATGACGGGGCAGGAGGAAGAATGCTGACAAAGACAACTAAAGGAATCTGTTTCCTGCTGTCTGCCCCAGGATTCCAGCAAGAGGTCTGCCCATAGACCTAGGGACTCTCCCACTTGAGAATGGATCTCCCTCAGCAGAAACTGTACAGGTCAGGAGAGAGTAGAAGAACATGTTCAATGTATATTGAATGTTCATTCTCACCACTCTTATTCTATATAGTACTGAAAGTCTTAGATAGAGCAATTAGGAAAAACAAGAAATAAGAGACATCCAAATCAGAAAGAAAGAAGTAAAATAGTCTCTATTTGCTGATGATAGGTTTTTTTTCTTATATAAATGTCCCAAAAACAAAGAAAAAACACTATTGAAGCTAATTGATGATTTTAATAAAGTTACAGAATACAAAATCAAGATACAGAAGTTATTGCATTTATTTAACCTAATGATGACACATATAAAAAAGAAATAAAGAAAACTACCTCATTCACAATAGCATCAAAAACAGTAAAATACCTAGGAATGAACTTAACCAAGGAAATGAAGTCTGCACAATGAGAGTTATGAGACTTTGCTGAAAGAAATAAGAAAATATACAAATAAATAGAAAGGCATCTCATGTTTATAGATTAGAAATATTAATATTATTGAAATATCCATACTACCCAAAGCAATCTGAATGTTCAATACAATACCCATCAAAATATAAGAGGGATTTTTCACAGAAATGGAAGAAGCAATACTAAAATTTGTGTTGAATCACAAAATATCTAGAATAACTAAAGCAATTCTAAGAAAACTGAACAAAGCCAGAGTATCATGCATCCTGATTTTAAACTATACTACAAAGGTATAGTAATAAAACAAGATACTAGCACAAAAATAAACACATAGAAAAATGGAAGAAGATAGAGAGCCCTGAATTAAATCCCAGCCTATACCTTTAAATAATATTCAACAAGTGATCCAAGAACAACAATGGGGAAAGGATAGTCTCTTCAACAAATTGTTCTAGGAAAGCTAGAGAAACAGATGCAGGACACAAAAATGGGCCCTTATCCTACATCACTCACAAAAATTAACTCAAAATAAATCAAAGACATAAGACTTAATACCATAAAAAAATTCTAGAAGAAACACAGGGAAGAGGTTACTTAATATTGGTTTTGACAATGAATTTCAATGAATTTTTGGACATAATGGACAAAACACAAACAGCAAAAGCAAAAAAAAAAAAAAAGGGGGTGGTGGTGGTGGTGGTGGTGGTGGGGGACTAAATCAAACTCAAATATTCTTCACAGTAAAATAAGCAATTAACAAAAGAAAAGACAACTCACAGGATGGTAAAACATTTTTTTACCAAGCATTTATCAGATAAGTGGTTCAATTCCCCAAGCTTGATCCCCAGTAGGGATCATGCAGGAGGCCACTGATTGAAGTTTCACTCTCATGTTGAAGGCTTTTTCTCTCTCTCCCTCTCTCTTCCCCTCTCTATAAAAATTAATAAAAAAATCTTTAATGAATAAACAAAAAAATTGTACCACATCTACACCATGGAGTACTACTTAACAATACAAAGGAACAGATTACTGATGCCATTAATGGATAGATTTCAATGTTATTGCCAAATTTTTATTCTAATATGTCAAAATTACATTCCAAATTATGCCAGGTCAAAGATTAAATACTTCATGATTCCACTTATACAACATCTTCAACATTAGTAAAATTATATAAATGCTGGACACACTAATGTTTTCCATGAGAAAAGGACAGGGTCAGTGTGGCTCTAAAGGTATAGCATGAGGGAATTCATTTATGGTGATGGAAAGTTCTGTCTCTTAAATGTGGTGATGGTTATAAAAATCTATATATTATAAGATTTCATAGCTACATAGACACACAGATACCCACAAATTATCACATTTAAATACTGGTGAAATCTGAATAAGGTCTCTAGTCAACTTAATGATACTCTATCAATGAAAAATTTCTGGATTTGATATTGCAGTATACAGTAGTTTTGTAAGAAGTTATCTGGGGGAATTATACTGGGACCTCTCTGTACAAGTTCTGCTACATCTTGTGTACCTATCATTATTTCCAAATAAAAAGTTAAATTAAGAGTATATTAAGGTTCATTTTATTTGAGACCAGGTAAATAACTTAGGAGTTTATTGAAATAATTTGGGTGAGACTTTACAAGGTTCTAACAGTAAAGATCAAATCACAAAATATTATGTATTTATTAAGTTGATTTAATGACTTGAGAAACTGAATAGAGACAGGAAAGATGTCATTTGTCTTCAATACACCATGTACAAGGTGGGGCAAAAGTAGGTTTATAGGGAAAAAAAATGGCAGCGGAATAGAGAGACGTGTCCCGAGCCTTGCCCGAGAGCAGATAGAAAGAACAGCTGAGGGTCGCACGGGGAGTGTCTGTTGGTGAGTTAAGGGACAGCTATACTCCAGGAGATAGTGAGGGACTGCTGCACAGGGCTCCCCTGACCGGGAAGCCCCCACTGCTGCTGGGTTCCCTCCCGGAGCCACCGACTCGGACGCAGAGACCATGCCATCTTGAAAGGGAAAGTGGATGTTATCGGAAACCTGAAAATCTACAACTGCGGCACCCACCGAACAGCTGCGAACCACAGAGCACCAGTGCCCAATTGGCGCAAACATGCGGATCCAGAGGAGCTTTACACTCCACCATGGAAAGGTCAGATTTCGCCTGGGATAAGGTGAGGTCTCTGGTCCCGGCAGGACAGAGAAACGCATGCAATGCGGGAGTTGGAGGACCTGGGGAAGTCTGTGCCTAGAAAAATCTGTGGCTGTTGGGGCTGGCATGATCCGTAAATGTGGAAGGAGGTCCTCAGAGATGCTAACAGAGGGGATCTCTAAAAAGCAACCCATTTTGATCTGACGCAGGACAGCCTAAAAATTTTAACAGTGTGCCGGCTGCTTGGACACGAGGGGGGGAAGGAAGGACTGTGCAGACTTTCACGTAGCCCCGGAGTTCACACACTTGCACTTTCTCCTCTTTAAATCCTTGCTTCTGATTGCTGAGCTCAGTGCATGGGATCACCCAGTTGGGGACACCTTAGGAGACTGCAGGGGAAACTTGTTTTTCTGGAACCTGGTGATCAGAGCAGGGAGTGACCTTTGGAGAACCAGCTCTGGGGAAGCCCACTCCCACAAACCAGTATTGAGTGCCATAGGGAAAGCAGAATCTAAGCCAGGGGTGGGCAAACTTTTTGACTCGAGGGCCACAATGGGTTCTTAAACTGGACCGGAGGGCCGGAACAAAAGCATGGATGGAGTGTTTGTGTGAACTAATATAAATTCAAAGTAAACATCATTACATAAAAGGGTACGGTCTTTTTTTTAAATTTCAATAGTTTTATTCATTTCAAACATTTTAACAAGAAGAATGTAAACACTAATTATTATAATTTGAAACTTAAAAAAATGGAGGAATCATAGCACAATAACATACCTTATATTGAAGATGGCAAAGGCAAAATAAAATTGCCTAACAAAGGAAAGGTACAAAAGCCTTTCAAATTAAACTTAAATATAATAAAATAATTTAAAACTAAAACAAATAGAAAAGAACAAAATGTGTAAGCAGTAAATTAAACATTTTCTTTAGTGCAACTTCCAAATTATGCCCTGGATGTAGATGTAGATGGCAATGTAGACTGGGTTGAAAGGTTTTTGGTCTTTAAAACATCAACTTCAGTGGGAAGTGTTGTTGGTCTCCTTTTTAGGTAATGCTCTGATACTGTGCTCTCCAGGGGCGTGTCTCCCTACATCACCATGATAACGTGTCTACGCATTCCCAGGGTGATGTCGGGAGAGGCGTCCGCGGGCATTACAAGGAGCCTCTGGAAGATTGAGAGGTTGTTCCTTCTACTGAATGGGCAGATATAAATCCGCCCACTCAGAAGAAGGAGCTGCGGCTGTGTTTCCCGATGTTGCCATGTTAACACTGCTGCTGGTGAAGGAGTGGAGGGGAGAGCAAGAGAACCCTCCGCTCTTTCAGCTCCGCGGGCCGGATAGAACAGCCAAACGGGCTGGATGCGGCCCGCGGGCCATAGTTTGCCCAAGGCTGATCTAAGCACAGGCTAGAGAGGACCTATAGACCCGGAGGTCAATCCAGAAACACTGCCAACCAGGGGTTGAATCACAAATTGACTCTTGTGTAATCACAAATAAAGGAATACAAGAGAGTAAGACACAATGCCTGCTTAAAAACCAGGACTGGCTTACAACACTGAGGGGCAGTGGAATGCAGGGAACTGCAATACTGTCCTAACTGGGAAACAGGTGTGCCAAACAGAATAGAGGAAGTGAATGACCTTCACTACTGCACATTTTATTTTTATTTTTATTATTATTTATTTATTTACTTATTTATTTATTATTTTTTCATCTTTTACTTAAGAAACTATTTTTTTTCTTTTTTCCTCACTTGATTTTACTTTTTTAAATATTACATTTTTATTTTCAATCAGTATTATTAGTACTACTATTTTACCTCTTTTTTAAAAAAGTGTCATTTTATTGTCTCTTTTTTTGACTTTGAGATTAGTGTTCTACATTCTATTTTCATCTTTCCTTTAGCATCATTCTACTCTATCTCAACTCTACCTTTATGCCATAACTCTCTTCCTAACTTTTCCTCTTTTGTTGTCCTGTTTCTCTTACCCTTCTCCTGCTTTAGATTCTCCCTATTCCTTCTCTTTACCCCTTGTTAAAATTTCACCCTACTTATATATCTAATTTCCAATCCCCTGCTTTGAGTTCATACACACCTCTGTCTTCTCTGTCTTTACTATCCAAAAAATTGTTTTCCTCTCTGTCCTTTTGTTGTTGTTTGCTTGAATGTTGATTATATCGATTTTTTATGCATGTTTGTGAGATTGTTTGGCTTATTCTTTATTTTTTGTTTGCTTTGTTTTTGTGTGTGTTTTTTTTCCCTCACCTTGCTTGATATTAGTTGTTGTTTGTAGTTTGTATTCATCTCCAGGTACTTGTTGCTGGCATTTGCTGGGATTAGTGGCTGTTCTATTGGAGTTTTCTCCCCATATATATATAGTTTGTTCCCATTTTCTTTCTTATTATCTTTCTTTTCTCTCTTACTTTTTTTTCCCTTTTCCCAATTTCATTTTGGCACTCCTTTCTTTCTTTTTCTTTTCCCTCTTCTTCTTTGTCTCCTATCCCCTAATTTGCCTTTCTCTGGTGGTCACCTTTATTTGGGATTATTAATATTGTGCATACATTTCTGTTCTGTGCCTTGTGTGTTGTATCTGGTTGTGTTGTATTTTGTGCCTTTAAATCAAATGGAGAGAGAGAACTACATAACCAGACTCCTGGAGAAGAGAGACCATGGGGAGACAAAGAAACAGCCCGCATATGAAAGAAAAGCAGGCATCACCGGAAAAGGAAGTAAACGAAATGGAGGCAAGCAACCTGCCAGAGAAAGAATTCATAGAAATGGTCATAAGGTGGCTGAAAAGAATGGAAGACAAATTCGACAATATGTGTAAGAACCAAGAGGAAATAAAGAAGAACCAAGAAGAAATGAAAAATGACATCACTGCTGTAAAGAACTCAATAGAAAGCATCAAGAGTAGACTAGAAGAAGCATAGGACCACATCAGTGAGCTAGAAAACAAGGTAGGAAAAAATACCCAAAGAGAGCAGCTTCTAGAAAAAATAAATTAAAAAGCAGGAGGAGAGCCTAAGGGAACTTTGGGACAACACAAAACAAAACAACATCCGCAGAATAGGGGTTCCAGAAGAGGAAACTGAGCAAGGAATAGAAACCCTGTTTGAAGAAATAATGACAGAAAACTTCCCTGATATAGGGAAGAAAAAACCCACACAAATCCAAGAAGCTCACAGAGTCCCAAGCAAAATGAACCCCAAAAGACCAATGCCAAGGCACATTATCATTAAATTGGCAAACACCAATGACAAAGTAAGAATCTTAAAAGCGGCCAGAGAGAGACAAAAAGTTACCTACAAAGCAACCCCCATCAGACTAGCAACTGATTTCTCAAAAGAAACTCATCAGGCCAGAAGGGAATGGAATGAAATAGACGAAGTCATGCAAAGGAAGGGTCTGAATCCAAAAATACTGTACCCAGCAAGGATATCAATCAAAATTGAAGGTGAAATCAGGAGGTTCAAAGACAAAAAAAAGACTAAGGGAGTTTATGTCCACCAAACCAGCAATGCAAGAAATGCTAAAGGGTCTGCTGTAAAAAAAAAAAAAGAAAAGAAAAAAAAATAGGAAGCGAAGAAGGAACACAGGGGTAAAGAATAAAAATGGTGACAAATAAGGACCTATCAATAAAAACTTTAAATGTAAATGGATTAAATGCCCCAATCAAAAGACATAGAGTAACGGATTGGATAAGAAAACATGACCCATATATCTGCTGTCTACAAGAAACCCACCACAGAAAAAAAGACACACACAGACTGAGGGTGAAGGAATGGAAAAAAAATTTTCAGGCGAATGGAAATGAAAAAAAAAAAAGCTGGGGTAGCAATACTTATATCTGACAAATTAGATCTCAAAGTGAAGGACATAACAAGAGATAAGGAAGGCCACTTCATACTACTAAAGGGAGCAATCCAACAAGAAGAAACAACTCTGGTAAACATATACACACCCAATACTGGAGCACCCAAATACAAAAAAAAAAAAAAAAAAAACTTCTGGAGGATATCAAAGGAGAGATGGACAGCAATACAATCATAGTAGGAGACTTTAATATCCCACTATCACCATTGGACAAATCCTCTAAACAAAATATCAGCAAAGAAACATCAATCTTAAATGACTCAATAGACCAGATGGAATTAATCGACATCTTCAGAACATTTCACCCCAAAGCCACAGAATATACATTCTTCTCAAGTGCACATGGGTCATTTTCAAAGATAGACCATATGTTGGGTCATAGGCAAAGTCTCTTCAAATTCAAGAAGATAGAAATCATATCAAGCATCTTATCAGACCACAGTGGCATAAAACTGGAAATCAACTACAATAAAAACAATCCAGAAAAATCAAACACATGGAGACTAAACAGCATGCTTTTAAACAATGATTGGGTTACCAGAGAGATCTAGGAAGAAATAAAAAACATCATGGCAATAAAC
This sequence comes from Plecotus auritus, assembly GCF_963455305.1. Classification (NCBI taxonomy): domain Eukaryota; kingdom Metazoa; phylum Chordata; class Mammalia; order Chiroptera; family Vespertilionidae; genus Plecotus; species Plecotus auritus. The sequence goes on along the minus strand of NC_137784.1, from coordinate 70,032,245 downwards.
GACAATGAAAACACAACAATCCAAAATCTATGGGACACAGCGAAAGCAGTCTTGAGAGGGAAGTTCATAGCTCTACAAGCCTACTGCAAAAAACAAGAAACAATGGTAATAAATTACCTAACCCTACAACTCAAAGAGTTAGAAAGAGAGCAATAAGAAAAGTCCAGTAGAAGCAGAAGGAAGGAAATAATAAAGATTGGAGCGGAGATAAACGACATTGAGACCAAAAAAGCAATACAAAAGATCAACAAAACCAAGAGCTGGATCTTTGAAAGGATAAACAAGATTGATGAACCTCTAGCCAGGCTCACCAAGAAGCAAAGAGAGAGGACCCAAATAAACAAAATCAGAGATGAAAGAGGTGAAATAACAACAGACCCCACCAAAATACAAAGGATTGTCAAAAAATACTACGAACAACTCTTTTCCAACAAAGTGGACAACCTGGAAGAAATGGACATATTCCTAGAAAAATTTAACCTTCCAAAACTCAATAGGCCAATAACTATGGAAGAAATTGAAGCAGTCATCAATAAGCTTGCAGCAAACAAAAGCCCAGGGCCAGATGGCTTTACAGGGGAGTTTTACCAAACATTCAAGGAAGAACTAAAACCTATCCTCCTCAGACTATTTAAAAAAAAAAATTCAAGAGGAAGGAACACTTCCAAGCTTATTCTATGAAGCCAGAATCACCTTAATACCAAAACCAGATAAAGACAACACAATGAAAGAGAATTATAGGCCATTATCCCTCATGAACATAGAAGCCAAAATCCTCAACAAAATTCTAGCAAATCGGATCCAGTAGTATATCAGAAAGATCATACACCATGACCAAGTAGGATTTATCCCAGGGATGCAAGGATGGTACACTATCCACAAATCAATAAACATGATACATCACATAAACAAATTGAGAGATAAAATCACATAGTCATATAAATGGATGCAGATAAAGAATTTGACAAAATTCAATAGCCTTTCTTCATAAAAACTCTCAACAAGATGGGAATAGAAGGGTCATACCTCAACATAATAAAAGCTATATATGATAAACCCACAGCTAACATCATACTCAATGGGCAAAATCTAAAACCATTTCCCCTAAGAAGAGGAACAAGACAGGGATGCCCACTCTCACCACTCCTGTTCGACATAGTACTGGAAGTATTAGCCATTGCAATTAGACATGAAGAAGAAATAAAAGACGTCCAAATTGGAAAAGAAGAAGTAAAGCTGTCCTTATTTGCAGAAGACATGATATTGTACATAAAAAACCCAAAAGACTCCATCAAAAACTAATAGACTAAATAAATGAATTCGGCAATGTAGCAGGATACAAAATTAACGCCAAGAAATCTATGGCATTTCTATACACCAATAGTGAACTTACAGAAAGAGAGACTGAAAAAGCAATCCCATTTTCCATCGCACCAAAAAAAAATTAAGATACCTAGGAATAAACTTAACTAAGGAGGTAAAAGACCTTTATGCGGAAAACTACATGACACTGAAAAAAGAGATAGAGGAAGACGTCAACAGATGCAAGAACATACCATGCTCATGGATTGGGAGAATCCACATCATTAAAATGTCCATACTACCCAAAGCAATCTATAGATTCAATGCACTCCCAATTAAAATACCAACAGCATATTTCAGACCTAGAACGAACTCTCCAAAAATTCATCTGGAATAAAAAAAGACCCCGAATATCCACAGCAATCCTGAGAAAAAAGAACAAAGTAGGTGGGATCTCAATACGAAATTTCAAGCTGTATTACAAAGCCACTGTTCTCAAAACAGCCTGGTACTGGCACAAGAAGAGACATATAGATCAATGGAATAGAATAGAGAATCCAGATATCGACCCAAACCACTATACTCAATTAATATTTGACAAAGGAGGCATGAACATACAGTCAATACAGTCTCTTCAATAAATGGTGTTGGGAAATTGGACAGATACCTGCAAAAAATGAAACTAGACCACCAACTTACACCATACACAAAAATAAACTCAAAATGGATCAAAGACTTAAACCTATGACGAGAAACCATAAAAATACTAGAGGAATCCACAGGCAGCAAAATCTCTGACATATACCGAAGCAATTTCTTCACTGATACTGCTCCTAGGGCAATGGAAACTAAAGAGAAAATAAATAGATGGGACCACTTCAAAATAAAATCTTTTGCACAGCAAAGGAGACCATCAATAAAACAACAAGAAAGCCCATTGTATGGGAGAACATATTTGCCAATGATATCAATGATAAGGTTTTATTCTCCAATTTACAGGGAACTCATGCAGCTTAAAAAAAAAGAAGATAAACAACCCAATAAAAAAATGGGTAACTGATATAAATAGACACTTTTCCAAAGAAGACAGAAAGAAGGCCAAGAGACATATGAAAACCTGCTCAAAGTCACTAATCATCAGAGAGATGCAAATCAAAACAACAATGCAGTACCATCTCACACCTGTCAGAATGGCTATTATCAACAAATCAACAAATGACAAGTGCTGCCGAGGATGTGGAGAAAAAGGAACCCTCGTGCACTGCTGGTGGGAATGCAGACTGGTGCAGCCACTGTGGAGAACAGTATGGAGTTTCCTCAAAAAACTGAAAATGGATCTCCCATTTGACCCAGTGACCCCACTTCTAGGAATATATCCCAAGAAACTAGAAACACCAATCAGAAAAGGTATATGTACCCCTGTGTTCATAACAGCACAATTCACCATAGCTAAGATTTGGAAACAGCCTAAGTGCCCATCAGCAGATGAGTGGATTAAAAAACTGTGGTTCATCTACACAATGAAATACTACGCTGGGGTAAAAAAGAAGGAGTTCTTACCAGTTGCAACAACATGGATGGAGATGGAAAGCATTATGCTAAGTGAAATAATCCAGGCAGAGAAATATAAATATCACATGATCTCACTCATTTGTGGAATATAATGAACAACATAAACTGATGAACAAAAATAGAAACATCAATCAGAACATCAAACCTCAGGGAAGGTAGGGGAGGTTGGGGGTATGGGGGAAGAGATCAACCAAAGAACTCATATGCATGTATATAAGCCTAATCAATGGACACAGACAACAGGGTGGTGAGATCATGAATGGGTGGCCAGGGTAATGGGGGAATAAGGACACATATGTAATACCTTAATCAAGAAAGAAATTTTAAGAAAAGTAGTTTTATAATTTTGCATAGATGAAACACAGAGTTTATTCTTGTATTATTACTTATTAATTATTGTATTACTTTCCATATGGATAGCCGTAAAGCTACTTTTGCTCCAACCTGTATTATGTTTTAGGCTAGTGGGTGGAATGGTAATGTAACCAGGCAAAAAGTAAAAAATAAAAACAAAAAATAAACATGTATCCTGGTCTCTAGATTGTACATTAGCAATTTAAATTTACACATTTCCTAATATTTAGCACAGAGTTCTGCAATTGAACTTACATGAACCACAAAAAGTATATAGGTACACCTCCATTTCATTGTGCTTCACAGATGTTGCATTTTTTATAGACTGAATAGAAGACCCTTCAGCAAAAAGATTGCAAACTCATTGTGATACTCATTTTATGATGGTGGTTTAGAATAGAACCTGCAATATCTCTGAGCTATGCCTGTACTGGATAATCATTGTTTGTAGAAACAATATATTCGATATCTTAATTAAATTATCCTATATAATAAAAAGGTAATATGCAAATTGACCATCACTCCAACACACAAGATGGCCACCCCCATGTGGTCAAAGATGGCTGCACCCATGTGGCACAAGATGGCCACCACAAGATGGCCTGCAGGGGACGGCAGTTGGGAGGGAGCAGGCCTTCAAGGAAGGGCAGTTGGGGATGACCAGGACTGCGGGGGAGGGCAGTTGGGGGGAGACCAGATCTGTAGGGGAGGGCAGGGGGGGGCAACCAGGCCTGTAGGGGAGGGCAGTTAGGGTTGACCAGGCCTACAGGGGAGGGCAGTTAGGGTTGACCAGGCCTACAGGGGAGGGCAGTTAGGGTTGACCAGGCCTACAGGGGAGGGCAGTTGGGGGTGACCAGGCGAGCAAGGGAGGGCAGTTAGGGGCAATCGGTCTGGCAGGGGAGCAGTTAGGCATCTATCAGGATGGCAGGGTAGTGGTTAGGGGGTGATCAGGCTGGCAGGCAGAAACAGTTAGGGGCAATCAGGCAGGGAGACAGGTGAGTGGTTGGGAGCCAGCAGTCCTGGATTGTGAGAGGGATGTCCGACTGCCCGTTTAGGCCCGATCTCACCCGGCAATCAGACATCCCTCGAGGGGTCCCAGATTGGAGAGGGTGCAGGCTGGGCTGAGGGACACCCCCCCATGCACGAATTTCATGCACTGGACCTCTCGTTTATATATAAAATAAGAAAAATGAGCTTCACTAAACTTTATTATATGAATTGATACAGTAATCCTTACTCCATCTTTGTGTGAGGTATACTTATACTAAGAAAACTGAGGGGAGAGTGAGAGCTTCACAATGCGGAATCATTAATAGCTACATCCTGATTTTTTTTGTTCATTTTCATCATGCTGTCCACTATTTGCATGTAATTCCCTAATTTTGTCAACTCATCCTTGCAAAATGAACCTTTAAAAAGGTAGATTAAAGATAACTCAAAAATGTAAACTAGTCACATAAATAAGAGCCAATTTAATTACTATATTAATAATAATAATGAACAACATAAACTTATGAACAAAAACAGATCCAGAGACAGAGAAGCATCAATCAGACTGTCAAACCTCAGAGGGAAGGTAGAAGAGGGTGGGGGGAAGGGGGAGAGATCAACCAAAGGACTTGTATGCATGCATGTAAGCTTAACCAATGAACACAGACAACAGGGGGGTGAGGGCATGAGTGGGGGGGTAATGAGGGGATGAGGACACATATGTAATACCTTAATCAATAAAGGAATTTTTAAAAAATAATAAATAGAAATCATGTTACAATGTTTAATTTTCATCACATTCTTTATCCTTTTTATGTGTGTATATTGGTGTGTATACTATTTATAATAGTGTAGTATTACTTACAAATAAATATACATATATTGGAAGTGCACGCTTAGTTTCTTTCTATTGAAAGGTGTGAATATTTTAAAAATTTAGAGATCACTGCTTTGACATATTTTCAAAGTCTAAATCTGTGAAAATCAGATAATACAGAATAGTACAAAGAATATTTTGGCTATATGAATTAAAATAATTAAATACCTCAAATAATCTTAACCCAATAAAATTATATTTAAATTAGATTAAGTTTCAGCAACATTATGCACAGGTAATGTTAAAATTATAATTGACTTTTCATTCTGGATTATATTTTTTAGTCATTTTTACCTTAAACAGGATTTTAATTAGTATGCTTCATTAAATTCATAATTATGCACTCCAACAGATATAAGCCTCTTAAGCTGGAAGAGGATATTTCAGTTCCAGTAGATGTGTGAGTTAAAATTCCAATTAGATGTGTTGTATGTCTCATAGTACAGTTTGACAGAAGGATTTACAGAAGCTGTTAGCCAAATAAAGAAAAAATCATAAGGCCTCTCTCAATATTAGAAAGTAATATTTTCAATATTAAGCAAAGAGTACAAATGTACATATATTATAAGGCTAAATATTTTAAATCTGTACATTAAACCATGTATATAGCTTGGCCTATGTCTCACATATCCAAATAAAACCCTGCAGCCTGTATCCCAGGAGCCCTGAAGAACTGGAGGCTGTACTTTGCCCTGTGCCAGCACTCCCTTAGGTGAGCCTGAGGGTCAGCACAGATTTTCTGGGACAGAACAAGATGGAAACCAAGCACTATGGCTGGCTCTCCGGGCAAGTGATTGAAACTGAGAAAACCTCCATTATAAGATAGCAACCTTAGAAAACAATGAAACAAGAAAAAAAACAACAACACTTATTTTTATTTAGAAATTTCAATGCAGAACTCTCAGGCAATTGAGATAAAACTAATTCCACAACAGTGAAGACTGCATTAATGACTGTCTCTAATATACAAAACAACCTGTTCAGGACTATACATTTGTTTCAGTATAAAAGATCAATATGTAGTATAAAATGTTATATTACAGTCTTAAATACATTGTTTAGAAGTAAGATTATAGCATCTGTGAGAAATATGTTTCTGGAAATAAAATGACAGTTTTATTTGGGATGTGTTAGTAATTTTTAAAATAGATCTCAGCCAAATTTTTGGAATGTACACTTTAAAGTCTTATGAAAATAAATATAAGAAAAAGTGAACCAAGCATGGGACTAATCAAATATACATGGAAAATAATATATCTCCTAAATATGAATTCATTATTAATTATAACTTTGAGAGATAGAAGAAAAGGTATTATAGTCCCCAATTATTTTCTTCCATTTTGTAGAATGATTGTTCCTGATTTATACACTTTGATATTCATAACTAGAAATTCAAGATATTGCTTATAGCAAGTAATGAACAATGTTCCCTATACCACTAACTGATAAGGATATTTGTTATATTACAATCTTGAACCCTGCTCTACCAGTTTATCTAAAGTGTTTGTGCAAATAAAGTGATCTATGGTGAACATGTGCTTTCTTTCTGGGACTCTGGAGTTTCTGTAAGCAGGCTCAGTCATTAAGAGACTGTGTGCCTACTTGAGCAATCCCCACTAAAAAGCCTGGACTCAGCTCAAAAAAACTTTCTTGGCAGAAAACATTTCAAACTCATTACTGCAATGGCTTTTGAAAACTCATAGTTGGTATCCTCCAGATACTGCCTGGTGGCCTTTTTCTCCTTTATTATTCCTATTTATTTTCTTTTATTGTAATAAGTCATAGCTATGAGTATAATGACTTATGAGTCTTGTGATTTCTTTTAATGATTCACCAAACCTAAGAGTGGTATTGGAAACAACTGATACACAATTTTATCCATACTATTGGTATCCTAGCTATGCTTCCTTGTTGTTATTTAATAGTTGCTGTAGAGTTTTCAATAGTTATCTTTAATTTATTCCATTTACCATTAAATATCATTACACTACTTCTTTTGTAATATAAAAAACATATAACATAGTAATTCTACTTTTTACTTCTCATTTTTCCAAATATAACAGATCTTTATATTCTCTTATATGATGTCAACTTTGCTCATAATGAGGCTGAGTTTTTCCATTTAATAATAGTACATAATGTAGATAATATTATAAAATTGGTATATAATACTAGATTGAATGTTGTTCTAACTTTGTATTTTTTCTCCTTATGCTATTTTTTCTATTGTTGACACTATTACGGATGACCCCCATTCCCCACACCCTTGGACTACATCCACCTAGCCTCTGCCTCCCCTCTCCTGGCCTTTATTGCTCTGTTGTATGAGTCCATGTGCTATGCATATATGTTTTTTATTACTTATATAATTATAAATTGAAGTAATTGTCTTTAAATATTTTAATATACTTTTATTGATTTCAGAGAGGGAGGGAGAGGGAGAGAGACATAGGAACATCAATAATGAGAGCGAATCATTGATCTGCTGCCTTCTGCATGCCCCCTACTGGGGATTAAACTGGCAATCCCGGGCATGTGCCCTTGACTGGAATCGAACCCGGGCCCCTTCAGATCACAGGTTGGCGCTCTATCCACTGAGTCAAACCAGCTAGGGCTGAAGTAATTTTCAAAACATTACATGGAATCATTAAGCTAAGTCTCTATCTTAAATTATTTAACCATGAATTATCACTTAGGAATAGATAGTGTTCATTTTAACATAATATACATCTATGCATTAAATACACTATCCATCACATATAAAACTACTTTTTTGGCAATAAGTACTGTCAAAAGAGAGAGTAATGTATTTTAATAAGAAAATTTTCAAAAATTAAATTGAATAATGAAGATAATGTGGGAAAATGTGCATGAGATACCTATATTCTGATGAAATAATTAGATTTCTGATATACTGAAGTGAAATACCAGGTACATTCTAGTCTGGAATATTCTTATAAAAAAGTTTAGAATTTGGGGCATTTTCAACTAATTATGGTAAAAGAACTTTCTGATGATTTTTGTAACATCTGTTTTGTCAGTCTCAACTGCTATAGAGTGAAAACTTAGAATGTTTGAAATTAAATTTCCAGAATGGTAGAGATAAGGCTTCTATAATAGTTATATTGGCATTTACATGAGCCATTGAATAACACACTTGCATTACTCAATAATTTTTTATTTAAACAATTTGAATTATAAAAAACGTTCAAAATCTGACTTTATTCATTGGTTGGTAATTCAACATTTAGGCACACATATGTTTATGGAAAACAAATATAGTTTTTCTCTTTTTTCATTACCAATTCCATCCTAATGGGAAAGGCACTTAAACATATGAAATATATTTTATGCTGAAAATGAATGTGTATTAAACTTTCCATTAAGACAGATATATTTCCTTGAGCCAAAGAGGGTGAGGAATATTTAAAGTTACTGAAAACTCTATTAAACATAAGTCTGGCTGTGATTTGGTGTCTCTGGGCCAATAGTCATTCAAATCCAAGTTAAAGCCTGAATTAAAGATGAGCAATTTGAGTTAAAACTGGCAATTCTTTCTTTTCAGTTAATTGGTTAAATGCTATAATTGCCAAGTATAATAAGAAAATATCAATTTCAAAAGATTATATTGTAGGTATCTAAATAAAGAAGGGACAGATGATAAATTCCTTAAATTCTGAATTTCAGGGAATCTGGCCAGCAAGAATACATTTTGGGGACTTGGCAGTGAATATCTAGATTAGCTCCTAACTAGAAAATCACTTAAGAGAATCAGATGCTTTATGATTCTCTTGGTGATAGGCATTTATCACTTTCTTTGTTTATAGCTTGGGAAGTAATGTATAGCCAGTAAAATTCACATCAAAGCTAGGAGAAACTATATAAAGATATTTTTGAAGAACTAAGAGGCAAAAAAAGGTCCCAGTTGAATTGATGAGAAACTGATGAAGGAAATATGCTGAGTTAATTTGACCCAATTCTAAGCAAACAGGTAGTGCACAAGGTGATACATTGCTTTTGCTAAACTAAGTGTTCTAATATCTGGTGGGAAATAGCCTAAGATAATTTCAGCATCTATAAAGTTTTCAATGTCAGGGATTGGGCTGTTCATTTCTTATATTCACCCATAATCCTATCTAATAAAAGAGTAATATGCAAATTAACCATCATTCCACTACACCCATAAGCCACGCCCACCAGCCAATAGGAGCGAGTATGCAAATTAACCTAACCAAGATGGCTGCAGCCACGGAGCAAGCAGGAGGCTTGGGTTTCCCTGGCAATGGAGGAAGCCAAGCTTTCCACACACCCTGGCGGGCCCAGGCCTCCACTCAAGGCTACAAAGTTTCAATTATAGAAGATACATAAATCCCAACAAAATGGCGGCAGCCACCGAGCTGGAGAGAGCAGGAGGCTTGGATTGCCCCGGGCGATGGAGGAAGCCAAGTTCCTGCAGCCCTGGCCTGCCTTGGCCTCTGCTACAAAGTTTCAATTATAGAAGATAAATAAATCCCAACAAAAATGGCTGCAGTCATGGAGCAAGCAGGAGGCTTGGCTCCGTTCATGGCTACAAAGTTTCAATTATAGAAGATAAATAAATCCCAGATACCAGGGCCTTCGCTTGGGTTGTTGGTGGAGTGGCTGGCCTGCAAACCACCACAGGCCCCTCGCCCAGGCCGCCCCACACGCCAAGGGAACCCCCACCCTGATCCAGGACACCCTTCAGGGCAAATCAGCTGGCCCCCACCCCCAGCCGTACACCAGGCCTCTATCTCTATCTAATAAAAGAGTAATATGCAAATTGGCCATCACTCCAACACACAAGATGGCTGCTCCCATGTGGACACAAGATGGCCACCACAAGATGGCCAGCAGGGGAGGGCAGTTGGGAGGGACCAGGCCTGCAAGGAAGGGCAGTTGGGGGTGATCAAGCCTGCAGGGGAGGGCAGTTGGGGTGGGGGGACCAGGCCGGCAGAGGAGGGAAGTTGGGGGGGACCAGGCCTGCAGGGGAGGGCAGTTAGGGGCAAACAGGCTGGCAGGGGAGCAGTTAGGCATCAATTAGGCTGGCAGGAGAGTGGTTAGGGGTTGATCAGGCTGGCAGGCAGAAGTGGTTAGGGGCAATCAGGAAGGCAGGCAGGAGTGCAGTTGGGAGCCAGCAGTCCTGGATTGTGAGAGGGATGTCCGACTGCCCTTTTAGGCCCGATCCTGGGCCTAAACGGGCAGTCGGACATCCCTCTAGGGGTCCTAGATTGGAGAGGGTGCAGGCTGGGCTGAGGGACACACACCCCTGTGCACGAATTTTGTGCACCGGGCCTCTAGTACAGAATCAGTAATTGCTATTGGCAGGCTGACAGTAGGAATGCTCATTATATTCTTGTATGTTTACTATCACATTAGATTATTTGAAATATTCCAATACCTCTATGATTTGAAAAGAGAGAGGAAGAAATGAAAAGAGGCTTGCCACTCAAAGAAGCCTATCTGAAATAGGTTAATAATATTTTGCTTTTCAGGCTATAACTCTTATTCTCATTTAGTATTTTAATTAATTGAACATATTTTAATATTGAGGAAATATAAAATCCAATTAAATCCTACAATTTAAGTTTTTATGGTAGTCAAGTCCATGGTATTTCTTTATGAGATTACTGGCCATATTTTATGCCTAAATAAATAAATATATGTGGTCACATAAATCAATCAACTAGATATATTGAGTACAAACTCTGTGATGAATATAGTGATTAATAGAAATAAGCCCTTATGAAATCTAAAATGTAGTTGGAATTCAAAAACTAAATTATATGACATGATTAGAGAACAAGGAATTGCTAAACTTTGTGGTATTGACAATTATTAATTCTATAAGATTCAATCTTTTACATCCTTGGTTAAATTTATTCCTATATTTTATTCTTTCTGAAGTAATTTAGAAAATAGATAGAGGACCCAAATAAATAAAATCAGAAGTGAAAAAGGAGAAGTAACAATTGACACCAAAGAAATAGAAAGGATTGTAAGAAAATATTATGAAAAACTATATGCCAACAAATTTGGACATTATGGATGAAATGGGTAAATTCCTGAAAATATACAATCTGCCAAAACTGAATCAGGAAGAACCAGAGAATCTGAGTAGACACATGTCAACTAGTGAAACTGAAGCAGTAATTTAAAAACTGCCAACAAACAGAAGTCCTGGACCAGATGGTTTCACAGGTAAATTTTACCAAACATTAAAAGAAGGATTAACACTTATCCTTATCAAAGGATTCCAAAAAATTCAAAAGGAGGGAAGAATCCCAAGTTCAATATACTAGGCCAGCATTATCCTAATTCCAAAACCAGACACTTTTACAAAGAATGAAAATTATAGGCCAATATCTCTGTTGAACACAGATGCTGAAATCCTCAACAAAATATTATATTAGGAAATCGGATCCATCAATACATCAAAAAGATCATACATCATGACCAAGTGGGATTTATTCTGTAGATGCAAGATTGGTACAATATTCAGAAATCAATAAACGTGATACATCACCTAAACAAAATGAAAGATAAAAGTCACATGATCACATCAATTGATGCAGAAAAAGCATTCAATTAAATCCAGCACCAATTTATGATAAAAACTCTCAGCATAGTAGGAATAAAGGGACTATATCTCAACATAATAAAGGCCATATATGACAAATCTAGTCCTTTTAATAAAGTGTTGTTTGACTAGAGAACTTTTTCGGTGAGGAAGTGAATTTGCCATTAGGCCATGTGAGAACCTCCTGATTTACCCCAGATATTGTGGCAGCACACTATATTGAGCCTTCATTTTAGGCCTTGCACCACATTTATTCTCAGTTTAAATGAAGAATTGGCTTTATTACTTTAGATCTCTCCAACCTAATAACTGTTAGGATAGCCAAAGGCCAAAATGGGTGAAGAATTATAAATTTATTAGGTCATCTGGAAAACCAGATGGGCTGACCCCCAAAATGGCGCCAGCACCCAGGGACAGGGAGTCAGAGATTTTAAAGGACTCTAGGTGGGCTTTTTCTGGGCGGAGAATTCTCTGAGTGGGGTCTTGAGGGGAAAGATAAGGGTCTTAGCAAGTGGAATGTGGTCTTAGCAAGTGCTAAGCAAAAGGGAATGTCGGCTGTGAAGTGGTCTAAAAGTCAGTTCCCAGGGAAGGGGGTGTCCATTTAATTATTCAATCAGACCTAACAACAACAAGATCATTCTCTAGTAATTTTTGATATTAAAATAGGTTTAGGGCTATTCACTGAGTTGGGAGAACAAGGCTTGCATACATTTATTTTCCATGCGTGTTTCTATAACAATGTCAAAGCAGAGGAAAAATGATGTTAGATTCACCCTCTTTAATTCTTTAATTATTTTGTGGCTCTCACCAGAAGTAGTACGTGACCTAGAACCTTGTAGGCCTATGTTGCCACACTGTCTAACTTAATGCTGAATCAGCTTCTATTAGGATAATTCACTCTTACCAAAAAGATTAGGCTGGGTGGAAGTTAACACAATTTATTTTGAGTTCAGATCTACTTTTTATCAAGCTTTGTAACACTGAACAAGAAATTTAACTAGTGTGGACCTCTGACAAAATTTGAATAATTCCTATTAAGGTTATTTTAAAGATTTAGCCAGCACCTACCTGGAATTGCGCACTAAATGTTAGTCCTCTTTAATCATACTCTTTCAACATTATTTAGGAAATTTTGAATGGCATCAAACTTCTGAAATATATCATCTGCTTTCCGATTAGCAAAATACATATGGCCCTATACCAATATGTTGTGTACTGAGGGTTGTTTCCCCCTAACTTACCATTCCAGAATTGATTGCTCACCAGCTATTAAATGCAGCATATGTTCCCAAGCCCTCTGCCATAAGATAAGGGAACAAAAATGTAGTTCAAATGCAAGCAAAGCTATAGCCATTTCTTCTGATTTCTAAAAGTATAATTAAATGTTTCATGACCTCGATGGGACATATCAATCTTTAAAACATTCCTTCTAATGATTCTATTCTACTACACGAGGTTTTACTTTAGACTTACTTAATATGGCTATGTTTAGACCTATTCTTTGACTTTATGAGATGCTAAAAGTAAAACTTCAAGATTTTATTTGGGATAAAATTGTTCCTGATTCAAGCTAAGTTTTTTATTATCATACAATATCAAGGATACATTTTTAAAATAAGATTGTCAGTAGTAATCAGGACTTCAGTGAAAAAAAGGACTGAGACATTTCTACAAGGTTTATATACATTCATTGCCAATGCGGGTCTTTTTTGAAAACGTGCTGCTATAAGATATAGTTGGAAAAGTAGAATGGAGAATTTTCACTTAAACGAAACTCAAAATATGATACAAATTAAATAGACATCATAATGAAATAATGTGTTACTTTAAAAAGTAAGTATGCAAGTCTTGAATGCTTTATGCAGTTTATATATAATGCTGAAAAACTTATCTAGATTATTGCTGTATCATCTTTACCACAATGCTACTTATGAAAAACTATTATTGCCTTTTGTAGTAATGGTCCAAAGCAGTATTGTAACTGGGTGATACTATAGCGATTCCCACTTTCACAGACCATTACTATATAATTGAGTCAACTGTATTACTAGCAAAGTGTGACTGGCCTGAATGAGAGCTAAACATTCAGATTATGATTCTACTAACTGCTTATACTTATTGGTTTCAAGACACCAGTTTTAAAATATATGAGGAAACATTACACCATCTGATGTTTTTTCTTTTTTTTTTCTGGAGGAATTATGTAAATATTATCAATGAGCCATTAAAATAATATATTAATGTTCATTTTTATTAGTGCCACAAAACTTGTGCATTATCCAAATGTTGCCTCCTGCACATGCTCCAACTAGGGCTGGGGATCGAAACTGCAATCCAGGTATGTGCCCATCCCATGACCAAGACATTCCAACCACTGAAGAACACCAACCAGGGAGGACAAAGTGAACTTTTAAAAACTTTAAACAATATCTCTTATGTTGCTCCTTCAATATTCTGACATTTCAGTTCCTCAAATTCTTCTTCATCAATGACCTCATATTCTACCCTACTTCAGTCACTCACTCCCACAAATTCAATTTCAAATATCTCTATGTCTTACCAGCACCTTCTATCTCTTCAGGTCCCTCCTTAAAGAATTCCCAATTCAGCAATCCCTTCATCTCTTTAGGAATTGCATTTCACTGACCCACCCTATTTTTTTCCTCACTTTCTTCCATACTCTCTTTAAACCAAATGATCAATCACTATATTCACTTCTTTGTATTATTCTTTACCTCCCAAGTTCCTTTTATTTTTAATGCTCACTTAGCTAAACTAACTCTTATAATATCCAGCTTCCTATCTACTTTGTACCTGCACCCATGTAACTGAAGTTGGCTATAGAAAAACATACCGACATGTTGATTGCTGTCATTTTAAATTTGAGATCATTAAAAATCAGAGCCCAAAATGATACAAAGAACTCATATGTACCTAAACTACATATTATCTCTCATTCTTCAATTATTTTTTCTTACATCCATGTTCTTTTATCTAAAACAGCAATTTTTAGCCGGTGTGCCACAAAAATTTTTAAAACATGCACTACCTGACTATGTAGTCAGAGACACTGACCTCTTTTCCCTTAGATTGTCTGGTGTGAATGAATCAAAAATATACCTTTTTTTGTCAGATTAGCAAAAGACATAATTTTTTTGGTGTGCTGAAGAATTGTAGTAATTAGTTTATGTGTGCCATGAGATAAAAAAGGTTGAAAATTGCTAATCTAAAATACTTCTTCCTTTATCCTCATTCTCTGTGGATGACTATATTTCTTATATCTCTGAGAAAATGGAAACAAAAGCTCCCAGATATAGCTAAATACTATCTATCTGTGCTATATCTCCTATTTCATCGTGTGCCCTCTCTGTACTAAAGGCTAAAGTAAAATTTCCCCTTTGTGTACTAAATTACATCCGCTCTCAGCAACTGTAACACAAGGCGTGGAGATGTGCTACTTGAGTCTCCCTTCAAGAAAGAACCCCCAATGTTTACTGGTAAGGAGTACAGTTAACAGATAATCTCCTGCTGTTCATAGTTTGAGGATTCACTTAAGCCTTTAAACCAAGCTCATGTTCTTCCTGGTAAGCCAGTGGCTGAGCTGTAGTACTAGAGAAGAACTGGCCAATTTTTCCCAATGCAGAGGACTCATCTATCATTCAATATTTGCTATGAAATTTCCTGATGGATTGGGCCAGACTTTTTCAGATATGTATAGCAATCTGAGACTCTCCAAAGTCTCACAGCCTCCTCTTTTTGCTTTCATAAGTGTCAGATCATCATATTCTGAAGGATTTCCCTCCTCAATCCTGCTCCCCCTGAACTTTTTAACTTTTACTGGAATTACAGCTCTACCCCAACTGCTTCTGCTCCTAAATCAATCTCAACATATGCTACTGGAAGACCTAAATGACACACTCAAAGAAATTTCCCCAATAATTCTTCATTCCATACTTACATATGTCGATTTGCTCAGAACAGTCCTGGATTATATCTGCTGTTCGGGTATAATTCTTTATATCTCCTCTTTAACCCTCACAAGTGTCCCAAGTTGGAAGATATATTATTTGGCCACTCTACAGTAACTACTTCTTTTTAAAAAAATTTATGAAAGTATATTGGGCATACAATATTATTTTAGTTTTGGTGTACAACATAGGGATTCAATATTTTTATATGTTACAATGTGATCACCATGATAAGTATAGTTCTTAAACCTTTACTACTTGTCTTTCCTATGTACCCTCGGCCCCTTGGTTATATCATCTATTCTTATGTTTTAATTCAGGACCACTCTCATGTATGTCCTTATTTTCCCTGTTTCCTCTATCACAACAGTTTGGTCATTGGTTTATAATAAATATCACAATTTCTAAGGTTTTTATTGTTATTGCTATTGTACTTCTTTACTTGCATACTGAGTGCTTCTTCATGTGAGAAGAAGTAAGTTTCATGAGGACAGGGAGTGACTTCCTATTTTGGTAGTAAGTGTATACCTAGAAGTTAGCACATTGATACCTAGATAATGCTTTTAAACATCCTATGCCTGTTTCACTACACTACAGTAGTTTACTAAGAATGCAAGTGATTAAGAACATGGGCCTTTAGATCAGCTAGGTCTATGTTCTACCTCCAACCCTGTAACTAGCTATATGAGGTTAAAGAAGACACCTAACCATATTTTATGATGATAAATTCACTTTACAAGGCTGTGATAAATATCCTATATTATAAAAGGCTAACATGCAAATTGTCCCCAAGGGTGGGAGTTCGACATGCACTGACCACCAAGGGGCAGCACGGAACATGGTGGGCATTGGCAACATGGCACTGGCAGTGTGCGGCACTAGAGGTGCTACTGGCCCCAATGGGCCCCGAAGAGAGCGGGATGGCAGCAGGATGGTGGAGCAGGTGAGCGGGCGGCACCAGGCCAAAGCAGGTGCGAGTGGAGGCTCCAATCGCCCGGCTGGTCGTGATTTGTGGGGTGACCGGCAGGGTGATCAGTGAGTGGGCAGTGCTAGGCCAAGGCAGGTGCAAGCGGGGGGCCCTGATCGCCCCGCCAATCACTCCACAGATCAGCCCTGATTGCCGACCAGGCCTAGGGACCCTACCTGTGCATGAATTTCATGCACTGGGCCTCTAATTAAGAGAGAATTATAGAAATTACTTACCCAGAACCTACCACATAGTTTGCACAAAATTTGTTAGCTGTTATTTTTTATTAACTTATTATTATCATCATTATTAACTACTTTCACAATAGAAAGGTTTAAATGCAGTCTCATTGGCAAAAAGCACAAAGGTAGAAAAAAATATATTTTCCCAAAGTCCTTCAATAAAATTAAAAAGACTTGAAAATCAAATTATATTTGGGATCATTCCATCTGTCCCTGTCTTACTTTTAGTTTATACATATATATTTTATAATATATGCTTATTATATTAAAATAAATATTCATTTATAATCATCCATACTTCTGTTGGGGTTTCTGAATTTTTACAATAGATTCTCAACGCTTAAGAATCTCTGTTTTAGTTAAAACAAGAAAATGATATAAAAATAGATTTCTCCTTCTGGAAGTATGTTTAACAGTAAAGTTGTTCATGATTTGGTGAAAACAGCAGTTAACATATAATATTCACTTAGTATCTGTATAGTCCATAGTTAGCCTAAAAAAAAACCTTTTCTCTCACAGTTTCTTTATCATTTGTCATCACTCAACTTGCTTCAGCTGTCACATACTTATATTAATCCACTTTACCTTGTCCAGATTTATGAAGACATTAAAAAGAATTGTTCAAATTCCTGGAAACCATAATTTAGTACTTTTCATTAAATAGAAAACATTTTCACAGGTTGTATTCATTTTAATTAAAATGAAATATGATTTCTTAGCTATTAAAGTAGACACTGGAGAATGAGTATTAATGCTTTATACAGTAGGCCTCATTGAATAATATTTACTAATATTTGATATAATCTTTCCCCTAAGTTTTATGCCACATAAGGGCATTCCCAAACAATCCAGACCTGGACTTTTCATTTATTTTGGTTTCTATATTTTATTTTATATTAACAGAAACATTTTTGACTTATTTATTTGAAAGGCAGTTTATTTTCATTCTGGATAACTTGATTACTAACATTAGTCACAGAGAGTGGATGTCCCTAAACACTGGGGTGGTAAAGATATAGTACCACTTCATTTAAAAAAATTATGGTTAAAAGCTTACAAATTATTATTTTCTATTTTCTTAATCTTAAGTTCAACACCTTTCTGTTTCCAAGCACTTTTCAGAGAGGTGATAATATGTTTGATTATATTATAACTTTCTTAATATATATATACTAATTTACTATCAGCACTAATAATAATCTTTGATAATCTGATTGGAGTTAAGTGCTTTCCAGATCTTCATAAGTAACATATTTAAAACTATTTCAGTTATATCTGTATGAAAGGAACTGTGTCTTATTCATCATTCTACTCAGTACCTAGATAAGTGTGCAGTTCCCAGTGAGTGCTCAATAGTTTTTCAATAAATATTTTAAAATTAGATTCTGAACTACTGCTGCCAGGTTTTTCTCAGAAGTAGACTTTAGCTCCATTCCTATATATATATATATATATATATATATATATATATATATGCTATTATTCTCAATTGTGTATATTAATGGCATGTGCTTTGAAAGGTTAATTTATATGTTTTATCAGCTCAGTTGGCAGTACTCTGTAATCAACTGACAATGTAATATATGCCCCTCCAATTTGTATTGCAGTGTACCAGGGAGAAATTATTTTTAGAATCTTATATCATTTAGTTTTAAAGTATGAATATCGGTTAAAACAAAAATAGGTCCAGAGACATAGAAACATGGAACAGACTGTCAAACCTCAGAGGGAAGGCAGGGGAAGGGTCGGTGGGTGGGAAGAGTTCAACCAATAAACTTGTATGCATATATGCATAACCCATGGACACAGACAATAGAGTTGTGAAGGCCTAGGGTGGGGGGCAGGAGCTGGCTGGGAGAAGTCAATGAGAAAAAAAGGGGACTTTCAACATTAAAATTTGAGAAAAAAAGAAATTATCTCAGCGGCAAAGTTATTCAATACATTTTTAAAATTTCAAGAACATATTTCTAATAGCCTAAATTATTCAGTGTATGTTTTTTTTTATTCCCTCTGAGTTCACAATTGGAATGGAAAAAAAGGAAGTGACAGTAACAGAATTTGTTAAGCCATTTAGTCAAGTGTATACTAATTTTGAATTTAGTTCTTTAAAGTGTCAGCTTATATTTTTGTTTTGATTATAGTATAAATTTTCACAAACAAATAAAAAATCATCTTCCAATAAACATAAAAATCTTGTATTTTTTGTTTTAAATAATTTTAGAGCTGTATAATTCATATATCAAACAATACACCTATTTAAATGTATAATTTTATTATATTTTAGTATATTCACAGAGTTGTTCTACCATCGCCATGATCTAACATTGGAACACTTTTTTCACTTTGTTTCCACAACTTATTCATTCTCCCTTCATCCATCCATAGGCAGTCTCTATGGATTTTTATATTCTTGTCATTTCATATAAAAGAATTATACAATATGCAGTCTTTTTGACTGGGCTCTTTCACTTAGTATAAAGCTTTCAAAGTTCATTTTGCAGCTTCATTCAGTACTTCATTTTTTTATGGATATACCATACTGTGTTTACCCATTTGTCAGTTGATAGACATTCATGTTGTTTATACTTCTTTGTTATTATGAATAATTTAATTTAATTATTTCTAAGATTGGTTATAAAGAAAAATACTTCACATACTGATATCATCATCAAGACCCCAGTTCTTCAGTTTGTGTTATGTATCGCTCCAAAGTATTTTCGCTGACAGGATAGAATTTATTGTTTTGAAAACATCAAAACATCATCTATGCACTTAGTTTACTACCATTATTTATTAGCAGAGAAATGATTAGATTTAAATATTCCTTCATATTAAATAAGTTCTTTTATTTAAAAAATGGTTCAATGGCATCAGTGTTTAGAGTGAGTTAAAGGAATTGAAATGGTTTCGGAAGCAATGACTTACTCTAGTGTTGTACTGATTCTCATCACCTGATTTCTGTGTATGCCAGCATACCACGAGCTTGTTAAAAAGCATAATGGGTATAGATTTTTTAAAACATAATGGGTATAGATTTTTTAAAAACTTAAGAGTTGTAGAATGTACACACGACCTCCATTTGTTACTCAAGTCTTGAATTCTGATGGCCTGTAACTTTTAACGAATGTTAAAGTAATGTCACTTTATAATATAAAATAGCTATAAAAATTCTAATAGGACATTCATAATAAGGAATAATCTTTTCATCTCAATAGATTAGATCAATTATATGATACACTTTAATGCAATGCAGACGAAGAATAGCAGTGCATTTCTATTAAATGTGTAAAGGGCTTTACACTTTCAGTAACTTTTAATCCATTACCATGATATAGTATCCATTTACTCAAAATGTTAAGGGGGAAGTACTTAAGAATTTTAGTCAAATGGAAATAAAGAGGAGCATTTTTCCTTTTTAGCCTATAGATTTATATCATGCAGTGGGACATTTTTATTTGAGTAGGAAATTTCAAGTACTTAAAAACGATCAAATGAAATATTGAATCAAATGAAGCAGCAAGTCCATCTACATACAAAGAGTTTGGGTAGGGAAAGGAAGGGAGTGTGTCATGCTATATTCTGGCACTGTTTCATTTATATGGTTCCTTTTTTTTTCCAGACTAATACTGAAAAATTTGATCATTTACAGAGCCATTTGACAAGAGAAAAAGCTGTCAAGCCCATGCAAATTGAATAGTGGCAAGGATATCAGAAAGAAGATTGGTTTGAAAGAGTCTTTTTATAACTTAAAAATATATAAGTACAATACTGTATGTCCTTAAATGGACCTTAATTTTTACTGCTTCATGTTGGTTTGTTTTTCAGGCTGAACCAAGTTTAATATGTAGTTAGATCTGCACAGTAAGAGAGATTCAAACAGAAACAGGTCTAACTCTTTTGCTACTAACCCTTTTAATGGCATACTGATAAGAAATTCCAGCTTCTTGTACAAATATGTATGACACAGCAATTAATTGTGCTACAAAGTTTAACAGTACTTGTAAAAAGCCAACAGGGTCATCTGTTTTATTTGTTCCTCCAGCTTATATATTTTGTGTTTAATTAAGCCTGTTTTAGGTAGCTAATTAACTAAAATTTTATCTTTATTTTTAATTACTTATTTGCTAGTAAATAGGTTAAAATGAGATTACTAATTTCTATTTAGCAGCACCAGCAAAAATGAAAATATTTAGCATATATTATAAAATCACGTTTTATTCAACATATAATAATATTTGTATCAAAATCAAGATTCATTGACATTTTATAATGGGTAGTACAGAATGTAAAAAAATATCTTATTTCAATCATTCTGAAAATTAGATAAAGGCAGTTTTGACCTCCATATTGTGGTAAGACCTATTAAATATGTACATTTATTAATGCTTTTGACAATTTAAAAAATAGGTATAACTGGGCATGGTAAAACATAAAAAATGAGCTCTGCCACTATGGAGTTTACAATCAAAAGTAGAAGACAAAGGTTATATTAAATTGAGGTAATTGTTATCAAGGAGAAATACAAGATGCTTTGGGATTATGTAAGGTTTATCTGAGTAAATAACATGCATAGGCATGTGAAAAACAAAATATACTGGTAAATTAAGAATGATTTTATTCAGGCTGTTGTAGTAAGAAAAATATTCATTATGGAAGGAAAGGAAGGAGGACTGGAGTTTTATAGAAGCAAGTTAACTAGGAACCCATTAAGAAAGTATAAGTAGGCCTTATCTTGGAATATGAGGGCATGGTTAACCTTTCCATTTGCCTTTTTTTTTTAATAAGATGGTGGGAGAATTTTTACAGAAATAGATTTTAGATAATATTTAGTATTGGCATATCCTTCTTTTGTTCAAAACAAATACATTTCATTGGTCACTGAAAAACTCAGATGTGATGATAAATGAGTGAGGCAGAGCAGGGTATTGGAAAGTCTTTTGAGTGACTCTTGTTGGCATTGTTTCTGCAATACTACTGAACCATTTGTTGGGAAGTGACGACAAAGTTTAGTTGTTTTAGCTCCCTAGATATGAGGCACCTTAAAAGGGGGATGTCTACAATGAAAAAAAAAAATAGTAGTATAAAACTTTTTATGAAAGAGAAAAGTCAGGAATGAACCTTGAGGAAACTCTTCCAGTGGATTTTAAAGATTGGTGCAGGAAAATATTTGTTGTACAGCACTGCTCATTGAGTTTTTTGTTTAACTAGAGTTTATTTATTTTAATTTATTTTATTTTTTAATCCTCACCTGAGGACATGCTTAGAGGGAGGGAGAGAGAGAGAGAGAGAGAGAGAGAGAGAGAGAGAGAGAGAGAGAGAGAGAGAGAGAGAGAAGAAACATTTATGGGTTGCCTTCTGCATTTGCCTCAACTGGGGATCAAACAACAACCTTTTGGTACACAGGAGGATGCTCAACCATCTGAGCCACTCTGGCTGGGCCTCACTGAGTTTTTTGAGACTGTCTAGTTAGGATGTTGATACCCTTGGTAATGTTCTTCAGTATTGATTTCCTGTAGTATGAAGCCATGCATGACCTGAGCATTTAACTAGACTTACATAGTAGTCCATATAGCAGCATTTCAGGGAAGTATTCTAACCCATGCTAGGTCAACTGCAATGGTGATATGTTGAAGTTGATATTTAGCCATTGGACTGTAGCTCACAGAGTTTCTTCAGGTCCTGGGATGATGAGTGTGGTAAAACTAACTACAAGGCTAGTTATAGTCTATATAGGGATCTGGGCAGTCAGATTTTAGTTCTTAATGACTCTGAGTAAGGCAAGAAGGAGAAAAATTTATGTTTGGAGGACTGTAGCCAGATATTGAAGAAAACTGGAAGAATTGAACAAATTTTAAGAATTGACAAATTTGGGCAAGTTAACATGATACAGTTCAATTATCAGATAGGCACTAAAATTGATTGTCCATGAGGGTGGGGAGGGGGAAATGTATTAAGTCTCAACCAGAAAAATAAAAAAAGGTTATATATCCATCAATTTATAAAAATGTAAAAAATGTCTCAAAGGCAATGAACAAAGTTGGAATCTAAAATCAGAAGTCTGAAAACAAAGAATCCAATTTTCAAAATAGGCAAAGGAATTGAATAAACATTTCTCCAAAGAATACACAAAAATGGCCAATAAGCATATAAAAAGATGTCCAACATCACTATCATTAAGCGAATACAAAAAAATTTTTAATATATTTTATTGATTTTTTCCAGAGAGGAAGGGAGAATGATAGAGAGTTAGAAACATTGATGAGAGAGAAACATCGATCAGCTGCCTCCTGCATACCCCCTACTGGGTATGTGCCCGCAACCAAGGTACATG
The DNA here is from genome assembly GCF_963455305.1 of Plecotus auritus. NCBI lineage: Eukaryota > Metazoa > Chordata > Mammalia > Chiroptera > Vespertilionidae > Plecotus > Plecotus auritus. Next base: position 70,009,044 of record NC_137784.1, on the reverse strand, counting down.
CCCTTGACCGGAATCGAACCTGGGACCCTTGAGTTCCCATGCTGATGTTCTATCCACTGAGCCAAACTGGCCAGGGCCAAATACAAAAATTTTAGCCCCAATGAGAAATTACTCACCACACATTAAGATGGCTATTATTGAAACAAACAAACAGAAAGTAAGTGTTGGCCTGGATATGTAAAAAGTACAAGTCTTGTATATAGCTTTTAGTAATGTAAAACAGTGCAGGCACTTTTGAAAATGGTATGTTGGTTTTTCAAATAATTAAATATAGAATTACCATATGGTGCAAAAATTTCACTTTGTATATATTCTCAAAATAATTGAAAGCAGGATTTCGGACAGATATTTAGCAGCTTTATTCATAATAGCATGTACTTCAATAAGGCCTTTATTGGTCCTGTTTATAGTTATAAAAATACCAAGATTTGCTTGCTTGATATTCCTAAGTTGGAGATCTCTTCAGTTTATTTTAGCAATGAATAAAACCTTGGCATTCTAACAAAAAAATAAATAAAGTGAAATTGTAGGTATTTTCTGTACTACTGGGGTTGCAATTATAGGCATAGACCAGAGATATTGTGTGCTTGGTCCCAGACCACCACAATAAAATGAATATTTCAATAAAACAAGTCACACATTTTTTTTGGTTTAACTGTTCATATAAAAGTTATATTTATAATATGCTATAAACGTAAGAGTATAACAACACTAGAGGCCTGGTACATGAAAATTCATGCACTGAAAGTGGGGGGGGGGGTCCCTCAGCCTGGCCTGCCCCATCTCACAGTCCGGGAGCCCTCAGGGGCGGGAGGCAACCAGGCGATCAGGGGAAGGCAATGCCCCCATCACACCTCTGCTGCTGCCACTGCCGGCATCGCAAGCCTTGGCTGACTTTGGTTACCTGCAACTCAGGCCAGCCCTGGGCAGCTGGGGGCTTAGGGTATTGGGGGACTCCGGAGGCAGACGTGTGGCAAGGCCTGCTGCCCAGGCGGGGCTGAGGGGACTGGGCGCTGCCATCTTGTGGCTGTGAGCACCACCATCTTTGAGGGTGTGGCAGTCAATGAGCATATTCCCTCCTTATTGGCTGTGGGCACCACCATCTTTGAGGGTGGGGCAGTCAATTAGCATATTCCCTCCTTATTGGCTGTGGGTGTCACCATATTTGAGGGCGGGGCAGTCAATTAGCATATTCCTCTTTATTGGCTCTGGGCCCCACCATCTTTGCAATGGTGTGAGGGTCAATTAGCATATTCCCTCTTTATTAGATAGGATTATGTCTAAAAAATGTACAATTCAGGAGAGTTAAGGCTGTGCTCTGGATTAAGTTTTGACTTAAGGAAGTGTTATGGTTGGTTTGATCTTCTATCCAGGCCTCTAAAACTTTCTTCAGATTGGTGATAAAGCTGTTTAGCTTTTCTATCATTCATGTGTTTACTGGGGTAGCACTTTAAGTTTTCTTCAAGGACTGTTTCTTTGCATTCACAATATGGCTAAGTATTTGGAGCAAAAGGCTTAGCTTTTGGCCTATTTCAGTTTTCCATATTCCTTCATTACTAAGCTTAATTATTCCTGGCTTTTGATTAAAATGAAAGATGTGTGGTACTTTGTAAGGTTATTAATTGGCCTATTTTAAATATTGTTGTTTCTTGGGGAATAGAGAGACCCAAGAATGAAGAAAGAGATGGAGGAACAGTTTGTGGAACACTCAGAACACATACATTTATCTATTAAGTTTGCAGTTTTATATGGGTGTGGTCTGTGGCACCTCAAAACAATTACAATAGTAACATCAAAGATCACCGATCACAGAACACTGTAATGAGTATAATAATTACAACATTAAAATATTGCAAGAATTACGATATGCGATACAGAAGCATGAAGTGAGCAAAATATTTTTGGAAAAAAATAGTGCCAATAGACTTTCTTGACACAGGGTAGCCAGAAATCTTTATTTATTAAAAACACACACCCACAATATTTGCAAAGCACAATAAAGTGAAGTGCAATAAAATGAGATATATCTGTATTCAGAGACTTTTCAACTATTTTTCTATTTTATCTACACCTCTTAATCACAATTTTCTTGTAACTGATACCTTCAAACTGAGTTTTTGAAGAATTCTGTAAAGTGAAATGGCTCACTTCTCAATATTATATAATCTCTCCAGACATTTACACACATATTTTCTTTACTAAGTCATTTACAAATTTATCAGCTTAATCTACCATTGTATCTTCTCCTATCCTTATTCTAATCATAGGTTGATTGGATAAATAGGTGATAAATAAATAAATACTATATTGTCATGTTAGTAGGGTTTTTAAAATAAGTGGAGAAAAAACACTTTTATTATAACTGACTTATATTGAAGTTCTTACATAATATTTTAAATAAAAAATTCTGTGAAGTGTGAGGATTCATGGAGTATTGTTCCATCATTTGTTAATAATGGCTAAAAATTAGCATGTATGAAATATTATGACAGAAGAAATTCTAAACAAGTATTTATATCCCTTCACAAAAGAGTCAAATAGAATAATATGCTCTATTTTAATTGTTACTGAATTTGAATAGTGATGTATATGCAACTTTAAAACTCATATTAAGTGATCTTTGTCATTTTTAATTGGAAAAAGCCAGTTTAAAAATTATTTGCAGATATCATTTGATGGCGCCAAAATAATTTTATGTAAAAACACTAATATATTAACAGTATTTACATTTGTATTCTAAAATTTTGCAGGATTTAAAATTTTAATTATAATTTCCCTGTTTCATTCTTTCCACAATAGATTTCCATCATTATGATTGAAGTAAGACAAATAAAATGCTATTACCTAAGTTTTAATCTCAACACAAGTATTTTTGTTAAATTAGCATCCTAGTGACACAGATGTCTCTTACTAGATTTGCCTATAGGTTTGTTCCTGAGAAAGCACTGAGGCCATACTTAAAAGTCAGTTTTCACAAAAGATAAGATAAAATAGAGAGGGACAAATTGGGTGCTAAACTACAAAAATTCATAGAAACTTTGATACCAAAGTTTGCCTGGGTTCTTTTCCCAGCCTTACAAAGGGTTCAGCATTCTGGAGAAAGGGGCTGCACATAGATGATTAAAGAGTCCGGAGATGAAAGATAATTTTGAAAGGCATCGGGGGTCAGAGGATCTTCAGCTGAAGGAACTAAAGACTCTCCTTGTCTAAGACCCCATGCTATTTATTTAACACAACTTGTCCTAATGCAAGGTGGAGATATACACTTCAAAGGATAAGGTATCAAAGGATATTGTCAGATTGGGGAGTAGCCTATAGCTGTTCAGGTGTTTGGCCAACAGGAGGTGATAAAATGCCCTGAGCTGTCTGGCAGTTAACAATCCTATTCAGGTTTGGGGGAAGTGCCTTTTAGTCGTTTCCAACAGGTAAACTACATATGTGGCTCACCCTTGTTGAGCCCCCCAAGTCCCATCAACCTTTTGATGGAACTCTTGTAATTATTACATGCTGGAATTGGTTCCTGGCAAAAGTTATGGCCAACTAATGTGGTCTGAAGAGAGTAAAAATAGAAAGCTGTATATTAGAACATTAAAGCAGGGCTTCTAGTCAAAATGGTGAAGTAGGTATATTTGATACTCCCATTCTCCTATAACCACATAAAATTACAACTAAATTACAGAGCAACTATCATTCAGAAACACCTGAAATTCAATTGAACAGAAATCCTATAACTAATTATATAAAGAAGAAGCCACATCAAGACTGGTAAGAGGGACAAAGATGCAGAATGTGCTGGTCCCACACCCACATGTGATGGTTAAAAATTAGGAGGGATGTCCTGGCCAGTTTGTCTCAGTGGATAGAGTGTTGGCCTGTGGACTGAAAGGTCCCAGGTTCAATTCTAGTCAGGGGCATGTGCCTTGGTTGTGGGCACATCCCCAGTAGTGGGTGTGCAGGAGGTGGCTGATTGATGTTTCTCTCTCATTGATGCTTCTAACTTTCTATCCCTCTCCCTTCCTCTCTGTAAAAAATCATTAATATATATATATATATATATATATATATATATATATATATATATATATATTTTTTTTTTTTTTTTTAATTTGGGAGGGATATTTTTGGCTGTGGTGGTCCCCCCTGAGGAGTGAGGAGGTCCCAGTCACACACCAGGCCCAAGAAGAGAAGTCCCCATAACTTCTGACTGTGTAAACCACAGGGAATTTTGGCTGAGTGAGAGACAAAGGGCTGCTGGAATCCCAGGCATTTCTCTTAAAGAACCCACCCATGGAGTTACTTTCTCTGAGCACTGGCACTGGGTTAGCAGCTCCAAAGGTGCCAAGGAAATATGGGGAGGAACTGAATTGTCTGGCAAAGGCTATTGTTTCTGTGCAGAGATAAGTTCTGGCAAAGGCCATTGTTTCTGTGCTGAGCCTTGGCCCCACAGAGCACGCAGACATGCAAATGCCATATCTGAGTTTCCATCAACCTGGCTAACACTGTTTGCCCTGCTCTGGTAATTCCCTAAGATCCCACCCCACCCAACTTGTGTGACCACCCAAGCAATTACCAGTAGCTTTTCCATACAAATGATATATTTTGGCATATGCTGCAAACTTTCTTGAAATATTTTGAGATTTCATAAACTCTAAACAAGCAGCATCTGGTCTTGGGGTGTCCCATACCTACTGTTAAGTAGCACCAGGCCCAGAACTAGAAGCAGTGGACCTTCGTTCACAGCTTGGCCTCTCCTGGATACCTTCAAGCCCAGCACAAGGAGCAGACATGAAGATCACTTTGTAGCTCATGCAAAATGGCCCTGTGAAGAGCACAGGTTGTGGCTGGCCTTGGACTGCACCTTGTGCTCACCTGGTGGACAGCTTTAGAGTATGATGAAGCACCACCCAACCACCTCCATGAGTGACATACTAAAGAGGCAAACTCAGGGGACACCAGAGCCCTGATGAATCAAGTTCTGCTCTGTGGGATCAGCACCTGTACAGCAGGTCCTCCACTGTTGTAACCAGTTTTTAGAGATGATTTGCCTTGGTGTAAATCCATCCTATTAATGTGCTAACAGCAATCAAGGCTCAACTACACAGGTGTGTATACAGAGCCCACATTGGGAGAACACTTGGAGCACTCAGATCTGGTGACAAGGGAGGCTGTGCCACTGGGCTCTATAGAATATCTACTAGATAAGGCCAATCTATCAAAACTAGTAGATGTAACAGCTCTACCTAATACACAGAAACTAACACAGGGAGGCAGCCAAAATGAGGAGAAAAAAAAATGTCACAAATGAAAGAACAGAACACAATTCCAGAAAAAGAACTAAACAAAATGGAGATTAGCAATCTACCAGATACAGAATTCCAAACACTGATGAACTTTGTGAAAACTTCAACAAAGAGATAGAAAATATAAAAACAGAGATAGAAAACTTAAAAAAGAACCATTCAGAAATGAAGACTGAAAAAACTGAAATGAAGAATACATTACAGGGAATAAACAGTAGAGTAGATGTAGCAGAGAATCAATCAGCAATTTAGAAGATAAGGAAGCAGAAAAGATGCAATCAGAACAGCAAAAAGAAAATGAAAATTTAAAAAAAAATAATAGTATAAGAAGTCTCTGGGACAACTTCAAACTTGACAACATTGGCATCATGGGGGTCCAGAAAAGAGGGCAAGAAATTGAAAATCTATTTGAAAAAAAATAATGAAGGAAAACTTTCCTAACCTGGTGAAAGAAATAGATATACAAGTCCAGGAAGTGAAGAGTCCCAAACAACATAAACTCATGCAGGGCTACACCAAGTCACATCATAATTAAAATGCCAAAGGTTAAAGACAAAAAGAATATCTTAAAAGCAGCATGAGAAAAGCAGTTACTAACCTACAAGGAAGCTCCCATAAGACTGTCATCCATGTTCTCAACAGAAACTTTGTAGGCCAGAAGGGATCAGCATAAAATATTCAATGTGATGAAAAGCAAGAAACTACAACCAAGATTAGTCTACCCAGCAAAGCTATCTTTAGAATCCAAGGGCAGATAAAGAGCTTCACAGGCAAGAAAAAGCTAAAGGAGTTCATCACCACCAAACCAGTATTACAAGAAAGGTTAAACTGTTTCTTGAAGCAAAAGCAGAAGCAGAAAGAGGAGAAGGAGAAGGAGAAGGAGAAGGAGAAGGAGAAGGAGAAAAGATAAAAAAGTATAAATAACAAAATTACAATAAATACATATTTGTTAACAACTACTTTAAATTGTTAATGGTTTAAATGCTTTACTCAAAAGACATAGGGTGGCCCTGGCTGGTTTTGCTCAGTGGATAGAACATTGGCCTGTGGACTGAAGGGTCCCAGGTTCAATTCCGGTCAGGGGCACATGCTAGGGTTGTGGGCTCAATCCCCAGTGGAGGGGGGCCGTGTAGGAGGCAGACAATCAATGATTCTCATCACTAATGTTTCAGTCTCTCTCTCCCTCTCTGAAATCAATAAAAATATAAAATAAACAAATAAATAAAGACATAGGGTGGCTGAGTGGATAACAAAACAAGGCCCTTAAATAAGCTATATATAAGAGACTCACTTCAGATTGAAAGACACACAGATGAAAGTAAAGGGATGGAAAAAGATATTCCATAAAAATGGAAATGAAAAAAAAATCTGGATTAGTAATACTTATAACAGACAAAATAGCTTTTAAAACAAAGGCTAGCCTTAACCGGTTTGGCTCAGTGGATAGAGCATCGGCCTGCCATCTGAAGGGTTCCAGGTTTGATTCCAGTCAAGGGCATGGGCCTTGGTTGCGGGCACATCCCCAGTAGGGGGTGTGTAGGAGGCAGCTGATCGATGTTTCTCTCTCATCAATGTTTCAAACTCTCTATCCCTCTCCCTTCCTCGCTGTAAAAATCAATAAAATATATATTAAAAACAAAACAAAACAAAACAAAAAAAAAGGCTATAAGAAGAATCAAAGAAGGATCCAGAAATTCCACTTATGGGTATTTACCCAAAGCAATTCAAAATACTAAATAAAAAAAGACATATACGTTCATGTGTACATTGAAGCATTATTTACAATAGCCAAGATATGGAAACAACCCAAGTACCCACCAACAGATGAATGAATAAAGGAGAAGTGATGCACATATACAATGGAATATGACTCAGCCATAAAAAAGGAATGTTATCTTGCCATCTGTAACAACATGGATGGACCTAGATGATATAGTAGTGAGTGAAACAAGTCAGAGAAAGATAAATGCTTTATGATTTCACTTATATGTGGAACATTAAAAACAAAATAGCTTGGCCAATGTTGCTCAGTGGTTGAGGGTTGACCTATGAAGCAGGAGGTCATGGTTTGATTCCAGGTCAGTGCACATGCAGAACAGAAACAGAATCATAGACACAGAGAACATTTTGATGGCTGCTAGATGGAAGGGGGGTTGGGAAGATGGATGAAAAAGTTGAAAGGATTAAGAGTACAAGTTGGTAATTACAGAATAGTCATAGGGATATAAAGTAGGGCATAGGAAATCCTACCTAATAAAAGGGCAATATGCAAATTAATCATCACTCTGCGACAAATATGGCGGCACCCATAGCCACAGAGATGGAAGCATGGGCCGGAGCCACAGAGCCAGCAGAGCAGGGGGAAGGCTTGGCTTCCTTTGCTGCTGAGGGACGAAGGAAGCCAAGCCTCCTCCACGCCCAGGCCAGCCGCTGAGGGAGACATGCAGGGAGTGCAATGGGGAGTGAGTGAGTGAGGTTCCCTGTCTGGGATTCCAAATCCGCCATTGGTTCCTTTCACCGCTGATTCCCCTCCTCACAGGTATCCTCCACGCAAAAGCCGTTCCCTGCAAATAGGTCATGTCCTTATGGGTGAATCCTAAACCGAATGAGTGTCACATCTGGGCAACCTAACTCCCGTTAGAAAAAGGACCTGGGAGGAGGGATTTAGGAATCATGAAGCCATGGTGACCTGCTCGGTCACCAGAACTGCTGTCAAACACAGGCAGTCTGAAACCCTCCCAACACCACCTGAGCTAAACCTGAGAACCAAGATGTTTTCAAGGCCCAAAGTTGACGGGGGTAAGGGGGCAGGGGAGCAAAGCAAGCTGAACAGCCAACTCAACCAAAGATGCAGGAGCCTAAGATAACGCAGAGAAATGTCCTGGCCACCGATGCTGTCCCACAGACATGGTGCCCACACCCAGCGGGGGGAGGGGGGGTGTACGTGCAGAATTTAAGGCCACCAGCAGGAGGGAAAGTCGAAGCATGCCTAAGGATTTTTTGTACATGTTCCACAGGCGAGAAGCAGATTCAGAATCAAGAAGCAAAGTCTTACCTCAGCGCTGGGGTGTTTAAAAGTACCTAAAAATAGCAGTTCCATCGCCTGCAGCACTTCTGGTGTCCAAAGAGCTAGTACCGCCAACCTTGGCCTATCCAGAAGCTCGGTGCTGCTGGAAGTTGCTGGACCCGCCTTCTCCAGCAAAGTGAAGAAAGCCTGAGAGAGGAGAGGCAGATACGGTGGATCCAGTGGTCCAAATCCTGTCGTTGTCTCTGTTACCTAGCCTCTGCACCCTCCAGGACAGCCTCAGTACCAGTGCAGAGGAGGCTTTGGAGAGGGTAGTGGTGAGGAGAATGCTTCTGACTCTGGATACCCAGTGAAACTGCTGTCAAGAGCCTTTCTAGGGCTGGCAGGAAAACGCAGCAATGAGGGAAGAATAATGTCTCAAAACAAAGAGGTTGTTTGTTTGTTTTTTCTCATCAGGAAAATGTGAGTATTACCTAAACCACAGACTTTGCGAGAATTAATTGAAGTAATATTCCAGAAATTGTATAACAGCCAGGCTGAAGTGGATAGGTTGGTTGAGCGTGAGCGTGGTCCTGTGCACCGAAAGGTTGCAGGTTCGATTCCAGGTCAGGGAACATACCTGGCACATACTTGGGTTTCAAGTTGGATCCCTGGTCAGGGTTCCTAAGAAAGGCAATTGAAAGCATGTTTCTTACATTGATGTTTCTCTCTCTCTATCCCTCTACCTTCCATTCTCTCTAAAAATCAATGGAAAATGAATTAATGCCATATCTACAAATGTGGATAATCTAAAAAGAAAAAAAAAAAAGTGTGGGGCCCCTAACCAGTTTGGCTCAGTGGATAGAGCATCGGTCTGTGGACTGAAGGGTCCCAGGTTCGATTCTGGTCAAGGGCATGTACCTTGGTTGCGGGCACATCCCCAGTTGGGGATGTGCAGGAGGCAGCTGATTGATGTTTCTCTCTCATTGATGTTTCTAACTCTATTCCTCTCCCTTCCTCTCCATGAAAAAAATCAATAAGATATATTTAGAAAAAAAAATAAAAACAGGGTAAAAGAGGTTGAATGTACTGTATAATTTAAAGTGTGTAAAATAATATAACTTTTTAAAATATATTTTATTGATTATTGATTTTTTACAGAGAGGAAGGGAGAGAGATTGAGAGAAACATTGATGAGAGAGAAACATCAATCAGCTGCCTCCTGCACATCCCCTACTGGGGATGTGCCTGCAACCAAGGTACATGCCATTGACCGGAATCGAACCTGGGACCCTTCTGTCTGCAGGCTGACAGTCTATCCAATGAGTCAAACCGGTTACGGCATAATATAACTTTTTAGGGGCATATATGTTATCTATACTAATAAAAGGGTAATATGTTAATTAGACCAGACATCTTTCAGACATCCATCCAGACGTCCTTCTGGACAAAGCCACGGTGGTGGGGGCCGAAGCAGAGACTCTTAGGGGCAATCAGGCTAGCAGGGGAGGGAACTTAGGGGCAACCAGGTTCGTAAGGGAGCAGTTAAGCATTGATCAGGCTGGCAGGCAGGCAAGCTGTTGGGAGCCAGCAGTCCTGGATTGTGAGAGGGATGTCTGACTCCCTGTGGGATCGGGCCTAAACTAGCAGTCAGACATCCCCCGAGGGGTCTCAGATTGGAGAGAGTTCAGGTTGGGCTGAGGGACAGCCCACCCCACAGTGCACGAATTTCATGCACAGGGCCTCTAGTAGAGTAAATAACATCGTAATAACTACATATGGTGTCAGATGGTTACTAGATTTATTGTAGTGATCACTTTGTAAGTTATATAAATGTCTAATCACTGGGTATATACCTATAACTAATATAATATTGTGTATCAACTGTAATTAAAAAATAAAAACATTTTTAAAAAGTAAATAAAGCTAGGTGAAAGCTTTAAAAGTAAAATACATTAAAATTAAAGCAGATAAAGAAGAGATGAGATAAAGTTCATATAGTCTACTCAAAAGTAACTCTTGCCCAGCCAATGTGGCTCAGTGGACATCGACCTATGAACCAGGAGGTCACAGTTCAATTCCCAGTCAGGGCACATGGCTGCGTTGAAGGCTTGATCCCCAGTAGAGGGCATGCAGGAGGCAGGCAATTGATGTTTCTCTCTTTAACCGATGTTTCTACCTCTCTATCCCTTCCGTTCTCTCTAAAATCAATAAATAGAGAACAGACTGACAGATGTCAAAGGGGAGAAGGATTGGGGAACTGTCTGTCTGTTCTCTATCTATGAATCTGTTTCTATTTTGTTTGTTAGTTTAGAGTATTTTGCTCATTAGATTCCACATATACTCAGATGCACAAAAGAAGGAAATCTTACCTTTTGTGAGAGCACATATGGACCTGGAGACTGTTATGCTACATTCCTGTTATGCACTGTGCTAAAGATAGGGCCTTAAAGATTAGACTTTATATGGCTATATGGCACACTTGATGTCAAATAGGACCACAGACTCTAAGACACTCACATCAAAACAAGACAATGGGAATGGCAGATCAATGAAACTCAAGAGTTATGGCCAATCTATCATTCAAGGCATTCGATATTGGAACTCCACTCTTACATTTCTTTTCTTTTTCTTTATATATATATATATATATATATATATATATATATATATATATATATATATATTATTGATTTTTCACAGAGAGGAAGGGAGAGGAAGAGAGAGTTAAAAACATTGATGAGAGAGAAACATCAATTAGCTGCCTCCTGCACACCCCCTGCTGGGGACGTGCCTGCAATCAAGGTGCATGCCCTTGACTGGAATCTAACCTGGGACCCTTGTGTCCGCAGGCCGACGCTCTATCCACTGAGCCAAACCAGTTGGGGCATCCACTCTTTCATTTCTTGATATCCTTTATTTAATTTTGATATAACACTTAATGTAGTTGACTCTATTAAAGGACTATTTTGAATAGATGTTCTCTTGTTTAAACTCCCTTTTTTATATTTTATTTTTTCACATTTGTCCTTCTAAGCTCAGTCCTAATACAGGTCTCTTGTATTAGTCTAATACTTAATGCAGTTGAATCTATTAAAGGACTACTTTGAATAGATGTCCTCTTGTTTAAACTATCTTTTTTATTATATATATATATATATATATATATATATATATATATATATATATATATATTTCAGAGAGGAAGGGAGAGAGAGAGGGAGATAGAAACATCAATGATGACAGAGAATCATTGATCGGCAGCCTCCTGCACAACCCACACTGGGGATTGAGCCTGCAACCCAGGCATGTGCCCTGAAGGGGAATGGAACCATGACCTTCTGGTTCATAGGTTGATGCTCAACCACTGAGCCACGTTGGCTGGGCCCTTTTTTATATTTTAGTTTTTCACAATTGTCCTTCTAAACTCATTCCTAATACAGGTTTCTTGTATTTGTCTATACTTAGTTCTTTTGCTTGTGTTATCTGACTCCCACAAAACCAGCCCTCATAGACTCTGCTACCTTTCTGTTAATATTTATTAATTACTTAGTAAATATCAATTGAGCAAATTTTTATCATGACGAATATATAATGTCAGTATGATTACCATTTCAGCTAATTTATTTTCCAGCATGTTAAACAGACTCTATTTAAAAAATAAAAATAAATAAAAAATAAAGAGACTCTAGTTCAGTATATGCCACATTAATCAAGTGATATTTATCTAATGCATATGTACTATTACAAATAAGTATGCATTCTAAATAGATTGATTTTATAATTCTAATTAATCCTATCTAATAAAAGAGTAATATGCAAATTGACTGTACCTTCGCTACAACAACAAGCCATGCCCACAAGCCACACCCACAAGCCAATCAGGAGCCAATATGCAAATAAACCCAACCAAGATGGCTGCGGCCACAGAAAGCAGGAGGGAGGCTTGGGTTTCCCCGGCAATGGAGGAAGCCAAGCTTTCCGCCTGCCCTTGCTGGCCTTGGCCAGGGGTGGAGCTGGGCAATCAGAGCGAGCTGGGGGTCCCCTGCCCAGGGCCTGAGCCTTGGCCAGAGGTTTGTGGCCTTGGCCGGGGGCGGAGCCGGGTGATCAGAGCGAGCTGGGGGTCCCTGCCCAGAGCTGTAGGCTTTAGGCCTTAGCAGGGGCAGAGCCAGCAATTGGAGGAGATAGGTGTGAACTACAGAGGAAACACCTTTTCTGACAGCTCATTGGCTAAGCTCCCTGTTTGCCACTGGTAATATTCTTAGTAACTTGGGTATAAGAATTCAAAAAGGTGATCTAGGGCTTTTCCACCACACTCCTGGAGAGAAAAACGAAGGTCCACTGTTGGAGGGCTAAGAAATGTCATATCCTGCCCTAGCCGGTTTGGCTCAGTGGATAATGCCTAGGCTTGCCGACCACAGGGTCCGGTTCAATTCTGATCAAGGGCATGTACCTAGGTTGCAGGCTCCTCCCTGGCTGGGGCCCAGGTCAGGGCTCATGCAGGAGGCAACCAAGCAAAGTGTTCCTCTCACTTTGATGTTTCTCTCTGTCTTTCCCTTTCTCTTCCACATTCTCTAAAAGTCAATGGAAACATGTCCTCAGGTGAGGATAAAAAAAAAGAGAGAAAGAAATGTCATATCCTATGAAAGACACATCTTGAAAATGCCTAAAGGAAGTTGTCATTTTTTCATGGTGAAGGGACTGGAGTCCATGTTGATGAAAACACCTTGGTGGCTGCAGTGACGGGCAGTGGCTGAAGCAGTGGGGTGATGAGGCTGGTGCCTTTCCCTGATCAGCCTCGTCGCCTCCCACAAAGGGAGGCCAGACTGCAGCTTAGGCCCGCTCCCCGTGGGGGGCAGGCTGGGCTGAGGGGACCCCCCCCAGTGCACAAATTTCGTGCAATGGGCCCCTAGTATTTTTAATATTATTCAAAATATAAATATGGCCACTTAAATGATTTCTTTATCCAATGAATTATAACTTCTTAAAATAAGGTCAGAGTACCTGTTTACAGTTTAGTCAAATATTCATTTAATTTGGTCATTATTCTTAATTTTAATTTAAATAACAGTATCAAATATTAATTGAACTTGAACAATCCATTAAACATTGACTTTTTTTACTCTTTTAAAAATAGGTATTTATTGATTTTAGAGAGAGAGGAAAAGAGATAGGTAGAAACATGGATTAGAGAGAGAAACATCAATTGGCTGCCTCCTACATGCCCCTATTGGAGATCTAGCCCACAACTTGAGAATGTACCCTGACCATCAATGGAACCGGTGACCTCTTGGTTCATGGGTCAATGCTCAACCACTGAGTCACACTGGCCAAGCAAAACTGATATTTGATGTACTAAAATTGTGTTTTGAGAGCAAGAACTTTACAAAGATTTTTACACTGTTTTCTTTCTTCCTTTCTTTCTTTCTTTCTTTCTTTCTTTTTTTCTTTCTTATTGTAATTAATTTATTATTTATTTTTATTTATTGTTGACAGCATTACAGATGTCCAACTCCATCCAGCCCCTGAACCACCCCAGACCTTCCCCACCTTATTGTCTGCATCCATGGGTTATGTATATATCTATATATGTTTTTTGGTAAATCTCTTCCTGTCCCCTCCACCCCTCTCCCCTCTGAGTTCTGTCATTCTGTTCCATGCATCCATGCCTCTGGATCTATTTTATTTGTTAGTTTATTTTGCTCATTAGATTCCACATATAAGTGAGATTATGTGATATTTATCTTTAACTGGCTTATTTTGCTTAGGATAATAATCTCCAGGTTCATCCATGGTGTTGCAAAGGGTAAGAACTACCATTTTTACAGCCACATAGTATTCCACTCTATAAATTTTCTTTTTAATATATTTTTATTGATTTCAGAGAGGAAGAGAGAGGGAGAGAGAGAGAAATAGCAACATCAATGATGAGAGAGAATCATTGATCAGCTGCCTCCTGCACACCCCCAACAGGGGATCGAGCCCACAACCCGGGCATGTGAGCTGACAGGGAATTGAACCATGACCTCCTGGTTCATAGGTTGATGCTCAACCAATGAGCAACACTGGCCAGGCCACAGCTATTAAAGCACTTTGCCAATAAAGATGTATTTTAAATGTCAATGAGAAATTGTATACTGTAATGGATGGACACTGTCCAGAGTACCCATTTTCAAAAATAATAGGTACTTCTAGCATTCCAGAAATGTGATCTCACAGAAACTCCAAGTTTGAAGTCTGTCTTTTAATTTTGGAAAAATTCACTCTTAATTTTATGGTCACTCACGCAAAGCAGGTAGCAATAAATTGAGCCTTATGTTAACAGTCTGAGAGTTGCATTGTTACAGGGAACCATTCACCTTTTGTTCTTATATGTCCATCACAGAACACTTTTCATTTATATTATTTACTTTTAAGACTAGTTTCTCGCCGAAACCGGTTTGGCTCAGTGGATAGAGCATAGGCCTGTGGACTGAAGGGTCCCGGGTTCAATTCCGGTCAAGGGCATGTACCTTAGCTGCGGGCACTTCCCCAGTAGGATGTGTGCAGGAGGCAGCTGATAGATGTTTCTCTCTCATCGATGTTTCTAACTCTCTATCCCTCTCCCTTCCTCTCTGTAGAAAATCAATAAAATATATATATATAAAAAAAGATTAGTTTCTCACAGTGAGTTTAAAGGCATACATTAGACTCAATAGAAATAAGAAGTCTAGAAAAAACACACACACACACACACAAACACACAACACAGTTCACTTTTTGCCTACAAGCTGCTATGGGGAACAGTTACCCAAGCAAACACTTCCATTGATCATAACAAAAAAACAAACACATATGTATGAAAGAGAAAATTGAAAGGTTGTGTACATATCAAAAATATACTTGAAAGTGAAATAAGAAAAGAGAGAGTGAGGATACCATAAATGTCTTTGGGGATTTATAATGAAACACACAAATAAGAGGCAAGGAGAGAAATAGAATATCACCCTATCTAATAAAAGAGTAATATGCAAATTGACCATACCTCCACTACACCCACAAGCCACACCCACCAGCCAATCAGGAGCGAGTATGCAAATTAACCCAACCAAGATGGCTGCAGCCACAGAGAGAGCAGGAGGCTTAGGTTTCCCCGGCAATGAAGGAAGTCAAGCTTTCTGCCTGCACTGGCAGGCCCAGGCCTCCACTCAAGGCTACAAAGTTTCAGTTATAGAAGATAAATAAATTCCAACAAAAATGGCAGCAGCCACAGAGCTGGAGAGAGCAGGAGGCTTGGGTTTCCCCCGGTGATGGAGGAAGTCAAGTTTCCGCAGTCCTGGCCTGCCTTGGCCTCCACTTAAGGCTACAAAGTTTCAATTATAGAAGATAAATAAATCCCAGATACCAGGGCCTCTGCTTGGGTCACTGGGGGGCGTGGCCAGCCTGCAAACCACCACAGGCCCCTCACCCAGGCCACCCCACGCCTCAAGGGAACCCCTACCCTGATCCGGGACACCCTTCAGGACAAACCAGCTGGCCCCCACCCGTGCACCAGGCCTCTATCCTATCTAACAAGAGTAATATGCAAATTGACCATCACTCCAACACACAAGATGGCTGCCCCCATGTGGACACAAGAAGGACACCACAAGACGGCCAGCATGGGAGGGCAGTTTGGAGGGACCAGGTCTGCAGGGGAGGGCAGTTTTGGGTAATCAGGCCATCAGGGGAGGGCAGTTGAGAGGGACCAGGCCTGCAAGGGAGGGCAGTTGGGGGTGATCAAACCTGCAGGGGAGGGCAGTTAGGGGTGACCAGGCCAGCAGAGGAGGGAAGTTGGGGGCGACCGGGCCTGCAGAGAAGGGCAGTTGGGGGGGACCCAGGCCTGCAGGGGAGAGCAGTTGGGGGGGGACTAGGCCTGCAGGGGAGCAGTTAGGCATCAATCAGGCTGGCAGGGGAGTGGTTAGGGGGTGATCAGGCTGGCAGGCAGAAGCGGTTAGGGGTAATCAGGAAGGCAGGCAGGCGAGCAGTTGGGAGCCAAGCAGTCCTGGATTGTGAGAGGGATGTCCGACTGCCAGATCCTGAATCGGGCCTAAACAAGCAGTTGGACATACCTTGAGGGGTCCTAGATTGGAGAGGGTGCAGGCTGGGCTGAGGGACACCCCCCATGCATGAATTTCATGCACCGGGCCTCTAGTTATAGTTAGAACAGTCTGAATTCCAGACATTTCTCCAAAAATAACCCAAATACATATGTAATCTTTCCTATATTTGGTTCTTTGGATTGTTTAGATCAGCAAGGCAAACAACACATGATAATGATTCTTTTTTTTTTTTCAGTCTATTCATTTTTTTAATTTATCTTTATTGTTGAAAGTATTACAAATATCCCCCTTTATCCCCATTGACTACTTCCACCCTGCCTCCTCAGGCCTACCGCACTATTGTGGGTTTCCATGTGTTATGCATATATGCATATAAATTATTTGGTTAATCTCTTCCCACCCCCTCTCCCCCATTCCCTCTGAGATTCATGAGTTTGTTTCATGCTTCCATAACTCTGGATCTATAATTATTAGCATTATAATGATTCTGGATGGTCAGGAACCTCCTTTCTTCTGGCCTGATATTTCCATGTAGAGACAACTTTCTTGGGATAATCCTCAAAAACCAATCAACAAAACCAAAGGAATGATTTACCTGATAATTTTGCTTGGACAAAGGAACTGAGCTCTGTTCTTTTCTCTCTCTTCTTGATGTGCCTGACTGCAGACAAAGTACAATCTGGTATAATTTTTAAAAAATACTAAGCTCAGTAGGTAAACTTTGTCCTGCAGTTTAGCATTTCTTGTTCCTAATTCTATTAGAATGAGGTAAAGAGAGTATTAGAAAAGTTATTGGTCTGTGAATGAAAGAACACATCTTATTTGCTCAGTAATAAATTTATATATTAATATCTATCTGTGTGACTCCTGTATCTTTCACATGGTACTAAAATTTTGTGAGGAAGAGAGAAAATATTTATTAGTATTCTTATAAAACCTAAACTTATTGGGTAGTTACATTTCAAAAAACATTATTTAATTTAAATTTCAAAATACATTTCTTAGGTAAACTATAATTATTCTTACTTTACAAATCAGAAACTTGAGACTTAAAGAGATTAAATAACATTCAAAGCTGCATGGCTAGAAAGTGATGAAGCCAGTTATTACTGCCACCAAAGCTCATACTCTTTTTTACCATAGTATAGATGACCAGAGATATGTAAAATCATTAATATTTTTGGAGTGAGAGGTAGAAGAAAAGTGTGTTATTCTATTCCTATTTGATATTTCTATGCAATCAACTTTGTTTTGCCTTTTTGTGTCAAAGTTTTCTAGCCATGTGGTATGCTCCTATGAAGGAGAGAAGCCTTCCTTCAATTTCCTATATACTTTCATTACAAGACACCCCATCTAGTCTCTTGTCTTCTATCTGAAAGAAGTGATACTTAGAGTAGCCTCTGGAAATTGTTTCAAATAATGAAAGCAATGGTTCAAGACAGCAATAGACATTGCAGATATAAGTGAAGTGATGGGAAGCATTGAATTGGCATGTTACTTCCTTGTCCTCTCTGCACAAAAGGATATCAAGAATGTAAAGGGCAACATGTCCCTTTATTCCAAAAGGAGGAAAAGAGATGACATTAGATAAAATTAGCATATCAAAAACGAGGGCCTCAGACTAAAAAAAATATTTTTATTTTCATAAAAATCCTTAAATTGAAGTGCCATCCCAATTTTCCAACATAAAATATGCACATAGAAGCAGTAATGTGATGCTCCATGACAAATCAAATGAACTAAGTGGTAGTCTTCATATCTTCACATGAAGTAAGACCAACTCATTAACTTGCTGCTATTGTACCTGCCAGACAATTTATTGTCAAGTACTTGTCAGTAGAAAGAAAAATCTACATTTTCTAGGCACTCTCAGTGGCACTGGCATTTACTCTGAGTAAATCTAACATGGATTGGCTCAGTACAGCTCAGGATGACAGACATGACATTTACTGCTGCCATACTTTAACAAATATTGTGATGATAAGGTCTTAGATGTCCCATGGAATTGATTAAATATAATATCAAACCTAATGGATATTTACCTTTTTGCTAAGTCCTAAGAAGGAATAAATTAAAGGCCTGTCTGTTGGTGTACTGTGAGAAAGAAAACCAAGTGAATAGAAATATATTTTTTCTAATTTCCCTAGATAATTCTACTCATTGGTAAGCTTATATTTCCTTTTATGTCTGTAAATTCGTTAGTGCAAATCAAGTTATTTCTTACTTCCATGTGATCTTGAAACATTGTTTATTGTTTTTTAATTAGTAATAAATATAAAAATTAAATATGTTTACAAAGAATGAAGTTTTCTCTTAATTTTGCTTTCTCATTTTCTCTTACTCCCTTCCCTTCAAAATACACATTTTTGTAATATGATATATATTTTAAACGTTACTCCCTTCCCTTCAAAATACACATTTTTGTAATATGATATATATTTTAAACGTTTCCTCTACAGATATTACACAAATTCTTTTAATAGTAATATTAATTTCTTTTTTAAAGAATACATGTATATACATGTATAATTATATATATATGTGTGTATATATTATTAATTTAGCTCTTTCATAGTAAGAATTATATGCCTATATATTATAATGTGGATTACATGTTAAGTAATATTTTAATTATAATCTTAGTCAATGGATAAGAATAAATAAAACTGATGTCTCCATTCCATTTAAATTTCATTAAAATTTATGAAACCTTCCTAACTATCCTATAGCTTTAATAAATGGGAGGTTAAAAACTGTGTGGTTTTTTTTCATAGTTGTGGTCATAACATGGTTCCCAGCAGTCATAGTTGCCTCTGCCTCTGACAATTCCCTCTCTCATTGACATGGATTATGTATGCTGTATATCTATGTCTGCACCTCATCTTATGCTCAAAATAAAATTAATACAAGTGCCTTTCTTCCAAAGTACTTTGAACCCATGGACTTGTCTCCCTGAGGACATAAACAAACTAATCCATTATCCCAGTGGTTCTGGACATATTAACCAAATAAAACTCATTCTCTGTCCAGATCCATTAGCTGTGTTGATGGTAGTCCTTGAAATACTTTCTTGGAATATTTAAGACCAATTATATATGTCCAATAGCCAGGAAACAATGTGTTCTTCCCATGGGCAGAGCATTGTAGTAGGTATAATGAGGAGGGAAGGGATTGCTCCCAATTATTAAGTAGATTTTCTGGCCAAGAGAAATTTATTTTGTAGTTTTTAATCTCCATTTCATATTGTGGGTATAGTTTAAAATACAAGGATTACTTAAGATGTTCTAGAAAAAGTAACTAAATATATACTGTTGATATACTCTCCATGTAATATCAGCATCTTTCCTTTAACCTTTTGCTTTATACACAAAATTATTTAGTTTTAGCTTGTTCTACATTAACCCTTAAAAAAAGCACAGAAAAAAATAAAGAAAGCTTTAAATCAGTTGATTTGATCTCATTATCCTTTCAGTATATGCCAGCTTTTTCCTCCCCAACACAGAGGAATCCAGATTTGTGACTCATCTTTATGCCTTGTAAAAGTAATATATTTTCTATCATTTACTTTATCTCCCTTTTATCAATACATGTGATTTGCTAATAATAGAACAGAGCACCAACAAGCACAGATTAGTATGCTATGACATAAACAGATGGTGCCTAGAAAGCAAACACCTGCAAGCCATCTGTACCATTGTGAATCCAGTAACTGAATTGGAAACTAGTAATAATCTAAGCCAAAATATCTGCACTCCAAACTGCTTGACTAAAGCTGATAGACTGAAAATTATATATATATTTCACCTTACATGCCAACTCTGATCACCTGGTGGTGGTTGCCTGGAGTGCTGTGCAGAGAAGAAATGTGAAACCATACAAACACTCACTAGGAAAGAATATCATGATTGAGTAGATAGGGCTATGGCCCTGGGTGTGAAGTGTTGAGAAACTTGCAAAATAGTTTTTATTCCTGAGCTAAGCAGAAGTTATAGATATAGAAGCTACTTTACATAAGTAAAGTCAGAGTCATGACTTCTGATAGTGTGTGTGTGTGTGTGTGTGTGTGTGTGTGCGTGTGTGTGTGTGTGTGTGTGTATTCTACAATTTTGAAGTTTAGGAAAATGTTTTATTTGTTATATTAGCTCTGTTTGATCATTGTAAATTATCTTATATTTAAATATTCATGAGTTGTGTATATGGGCATACAGTATACACACGTGTGTTTAATGACATTAGAAAATTAACTTAAATCCTATGAACAAATGAGCTGACTGTCATATAACAGCATTTTTATTAAGTTTAGGAATTTTGTTCTTTAACAAGGCAGCTACATCTAGTAACTATGATTCCTCTGCTGCCCTCACTGTTCCAACTCATAGTAAAAAATAAAAATAAAAATGAAAGACACACATATATTGGGCAAGGGGAAGAGAAAGATAGATATAGGAGGATGAGAGGAGATAAAAAAAATAGTGACTTACCCTAACTGGTTTGGCTCAGTGGATAGAGCATTGGCCTGTGGACTGAAAGGTCCCAGGTTTGATTCCAGTCAAGGGCATGTAGCTTGGTTGCTGGCACATCCCCAGTAGGGCATGTGCAAGAGGCAGCTGATTGATTTTCTCTCTCATTGATGTTTCTAACTCTCTATCCCTCTCCCTTCTTCTCTGAAAAAAATCAATAAAATATATTTAAAAAATAGTGACTCTGGGAAGAAGGAAGAGGGGAAGAAATGTAGAATAAGGGGAATCTGTGGGAGACCTTTTGAAGCCCCAGTGAGTGTTTACATAGAACTATCTTCCTGAGAGAAAAGAAAAGTTCAATTCCTCATAGAGGAAAAGGATTAGAAGTAGAAACTTCTAAAATAATAGTTGTAAAAGATAAAGTTGATCATAGCAACCTGCTTTGATTTATATAGCTACAGAATTGCAGGGCACTTCAATTAGTTCTTTCTATGTTTCCTAGAGAATTATGAGAGACATTTTTTACACTTTATCCTCGTGTGATACTGTGCTGGCAATGTACCTCCATAATAGGTTTATAGCAGCCTAAAGGTTGCAAGATATAACACCTAGTACTACACTAGTGCACTACAAGTGCAGAGAGTCTCAAACAAGATGAACCCAAAGAGGCCCACACCAAGATACAACATAATTAAAATGCCAAAGGTTAAAAAAAAGAGAGAGAGTCTTGAAGGCAGCAAGAGAAAAGCAATTTGTTACCTACAAAGTAACTCCCATAAGGCTGTCAGCTGGTTTTTATCAGAAACTCTATAAGTCAGAAGGGAATGGCATGAAGTATTCAGGGTAATGAAAAGCAAGGATCTGAAATCAAGATTACTATATCTAGCAAGGCTATCATTAAAAATAGATGGTGAAATAAAGAGCTTCTCAGACAGAAAAAAAAGGCTAAAGGAGTTTATCATCACCAAACAAGCATTGCAAGAAATGTTAAAGGGACTACTGCAATAACAATAAATATATAGAGAGAAACATAGGCATAAAGAACAAAAATGGCAATAAATACTTATCCATAATAACTTAGTTGTGTGTGTGTGTGTGTGTGTGTGTGTGTGTGTGTGTGCGTGTGTTTTAATCCTCATCCAAGGATATTTTTCCATTGATTTTTCCAGTGGAAGAGAGCAGAAATGAGAGAGAAATATTGATGCAAGAGAAACACATTGATTGGTTGCCTCTTGAACATGCGCCAACCAGGGCCTGGACCTGGGAGGAGCCTGCAATCAAGGTATGTGCTGTTGACTGGAATCAAACCCGGGATTCTTCAGTCCACAGGCCGATGCTCTATCAACTGAGCCAAACTGGCTAGGGCTCAATAATAACTTTAAATGTAAATGGGTTAAATGCTCCAATCAAAAGTTATAGGGGCCTTAACTGGTTTGGCTCAGTGGATAGAGCATCAGCCTATGGACAGAACGGACCCAGGTTTGATTCTGGTCAAGGGCATCCCCAGTAGGGTGTGTGCAAGAGGCAGCTGATTGATGTTTCTCTCTCATCAATGTTTCTAACTCTCTATCCCTCTCCCTTCCTCTCTGTAAAAAATCAATAAAAATATATTTTAAAAAAAAGATATAGGGTAGCTGAATGGATACAAAAACATGACCCAATTATATGTTATCTACAAGAGACTCACACAGGATGAGAGTGAAGGGGTGGAAAAATTTTTTTCCATGCAATTAGAAACAAACAAAAGCTGGGGTAGCAATACTCATATATGACAATGTAGACTTCAAAATGAAGGTCATAACAAGAGACAAAGAAGGCCACAAGATAATACTAAAGGGATTGATCCAACAAGAGGATATAACCCTGGTAAACATATATGCACCCAATATAGGAGCACCTAAATATATAAAAGAGCTTCTAGATGACTTTAAGGGAGAGACCAAGAGCAATACAGTCATAGTAGGGGACCTTAACACCCCACTGACTTCACTGGATAGACCTTCCAGACAAAAATTAACAAGGAAACAGTGACTATAAATGACACACTGGATCAGATCGATTTAATTGATATTTATAGAATATTTCACCCTAAAGCTACATAATATACATTCTTCTCAAGTGCATATGGGTCATTTTCAAAGATAGACTACATGTTAGGATACAAATCACGTCTCTACAGTTCAAGAAAATTGAAATCATATCAAGAATCTTCTCAGATCACAGTGGAATGAAATTAGAAATCAAATACAATAAAAACACTCAAACACATGGAGGCTAAATATCATGTTATTAAACATTGACTGTGTTACCAATGAGATCAATAAATAAATCAAAAACTTTCTGGATGGATGGAATCCATAAAAAGTTTTGAGAAAAACTAATAAAATCTGAATAAATAAAAATGAATAAATAAATAAATAAACAAAAACTTCCTAGAAACAAATGAAAATGAACACACAACAACCCCAAATCTCTGTGACAGAGTAAAAGTAGTCCAGAGAGGGAAGTTCATACTACTACAGGCCTACCTCAAGAAAGAAGAAAAATTAATAATTAACTATTTAACCCTAAAACTTAAAGAACTAGAAAGAGAACAACAAGAAAAGCACAGAGACAGTAGAAGGAAGGAAATAATAAAGATTAGAGGGTAAATAAAGAAACAGAGAATAAAAAAATTGCAAAAGATCAATGAAACCAAGAGCTGGTTCTTTGATGAAACTTTAGCCAGACTCATCAAGAAATAAATAGAGAGGACCTAATTAAAATAAGAAATGAAAAAGTTGAGCTAACAACTAACCCAGCCGTGGGCAAACTACGGCCCGCTGGCCGGATCCGGACCGTTCGGCTGTTCTATCCGGTCCGCGGAGCCGAAAGAGCGGAGGATTCTCTTGCTCTCCCCTCTGCTCCTTCACCAGCAGCAGTGTTAACATGGCAACGTCGGGAAACACAGCCGCAGCTCCTTCTTCTGAGTGGGCGGATTTATATCTGCCCATTCAGTAGAAGGAACAACCTCTCAATCTTCCAGAGGCTCCTTGTAATGCCCGCGGACGCCTCTCCCGACATCACCCTGGGAATGCGTAGACACGTTATCGTGGTGATGTAGGGAGACACGCCCCTGGAGAGCACAGTATCAGAGCCTTTCCGAGGTAAGATTAAGAGCTCTACTCAAACACAATTTTTTCCTGTTCCCACATTCTGTACATCACAATGACTTGTTAATAAAACAACAAAGACTTTCAGCTTTTAGGGCTTGTATCCAATGCAGTTTTTTTTTTTTCCCACTGCGGACGTGCACAGCAGGGAAAAAGACACACAGAGGACATGTCACACTAGCCATGCTGCGGCTGCATTTTTTTTCTGATACGGATGCGGTATCAGTAACGCTACCGTGGCCACTAACCGCATTTACTGTTTACACATTTTGTTCTTTTCTATTTGTTTTAGTTTTAAATTATTTTATTATATTTAAGTTTAATTTGAAAGGCTTTTGTACCTTTCCTTTGTTAGGTAATTTTATTTTGCCTTTGCCATCTTCAATATAAGGTATGTTATTGTGCTATGATTCCTCCATTTTTTGAAGTTTCAAATTATAATAATTAGTGTTTACATTCTTTTTGTTAAAATGTTTGAAAAGAATAAAACTATTGAAATTAAAAAAAAAGACTGTACCCTTTTATGTAATGATGTTTACTTTGAATTTATATTAGTTCACACAAACACTCCATCCATGCTTTTGTTCTGGCCCTCCGGTCCAGTTTAAGAACCCATTGTGGCCCTCAAATCAAAAAGTTTGCCCACCCCTGAACTAACCCCACAGAAATACAAAGGATCATTAAAAAATCCTGTGAATAACAATATTCCAACAAACTGGACAACCTGGCTGAAATGGGCAAATTCCTAAAAAAAATACAATCTTCTAAAACACAGTCTGGAAGAATCACAATCCCTAAATCTCTGATAACAACTGATGAAATTGAAGCAGTAAAAAATCTCCCAACAGACAAAAGCCCTGGTCCAGATGGCTTCACAGTGGAGTTTTACTAAAGATTCAAAGAACAAATAACACCTGTCCTCTTCAATCTATTCCAAAAAAAAAAAAAAAAATCCAAGAGGAAGGAATACTTCCACCCTCTTTTTATGAGGCCAGCATTATCCTCATTCCAAAACCAGATAAAGACATGACAAAGAAAGAAAATTATAGGTCAATATCCCTGATGAACATAGATGCTAAAATCCTCAATAATATATTAGCAAATCAGATCCAGCAATATATTAAAAAGATCATACACCATGAAAAAGTGGGATTTGTTCCAGGGATGCAAGGATGGCACTATTTTTGCAAATCAATAAACGCAATGCATCACATAAACAAACTGAAAGACAATAATCACATGATCATATCAATAGACACAGAAAAAACATTCAACAAAATCCAACACCCATTTTTTATTAAAACTTTCAGCAAAGTGGGAAAAGAGGGATCATACCTAAACATAATAAAGGCTATATATGACAAAACTATAGCCAACATCATACTCAAAGGTCAAAAACTAAAACTATTTCCCCTAAGAACAAGACAGGGATGTCTGCTTTCACCACTCTTACTCAAAATAGTACTGCAAGTCCTAGCCACAGTGATCAGACAAGAAGAAAACATAAAAGGCATACAAACTGGAAAGGAGGAAGTAAAAATGTCATTATTTGCATATGGCATGATGTACATAGGAAACCCTACAGACTCCATGAAAAAACTACTAGATTTAATAAATAAATTTGGCAATGTAGCAGGATACAAAATTAACACCCAGAAATTGATAGCATTTTATGCACCAATAATTAATTCTCAGAAAGGGAAACTAAAAAAATCCCATTTACCATTGTAACAAAAAATTAAGATACTTAGGAACAAACTTAACCAAGGTGGTAAACGACTTGTAACTCAGAAAACTATAGGACTTTGAAAAAGAGATAGAGGAAGATATAAACAAGTGGAAGAATATACCGTCTTCATGGATTGCACCCATGGTAGAATTAACATCATTAATTCTAAGCAATGTATAGATTCAATGCAATCCCTATTAAAATAACAATGGCATATTTTACAGCTCTAGAAGAAACACTCCAAAAATGTATATGGAACCAACCAAAAAAAGACTCCAAAGAGCTGCAGCAGTCTTGAGAAAGAAGAAAGTTGGAAGGATCACAATGCCAGATACCGAGTTATACTATAAAGCTACTGTGCTTAAAACAGCCTTTTACTGGCACAAGAACAGGCATATAGATCAATGAAAGAGAACAGAGACCCCAGAAATGGACCCAAGCCATTACACTCAATTAATAATTGACAAGAGCAAACAATGGAGTCAATACAGTGTCTTTAATAAATGGTGTTGAGAAAACTTGACAGATAAATGCAAAAAAACAAAAAAATGAAACTAGACCACCAACTTACAGCATACACAAGAATAAACTCAAAATGGATAAAAGACTTACATGTAAGATGTGAAACCATAAAAATCCTAGAAGAAACCATAGGGTGCAAAATCTTAGACATCTCTCATAGCAATATGTTTACAGATACATCTTCTAGGGCAAAGGAAACTAAGGAGAAAATAAACAAATGGAACTACATCAAAATAAAAAAGCTTCTGCAGAGCAAAAGAAACCATCAACAAAATAAAAAGGGAGCCCACTAAATGGGAAAACATATTTGCCAATTATACATCTGATAAAGAGTTCATATACAAGATATATAATGAACTCATACAACTTAATAAAAGGAAGAAAAACAATGAATTTGAAAAATGGGCAAATTAAGTAGACATTTCTCCAAACTGGACATACAGATGGCCAAGAGACATATGAAAAAATGCTCAAAATCACTGATCATCATCAAGATGCAAATTAAAATGATAATGCAGTATCACTTCACACCTGGCTATCATCAACAAATCAACAAATAACAAGTGTTGGAGAGGATGAGGAGAAAAGGGAACCCTAGACACTCTTGGTGGGAATGCAGACTGGTGTAGCCATTATGGAAAACAGTATGGAGTTTCCTCAAAAAATAGAATATGGAACTGCCATTTGACCCAATAATCTCTCTTCTAGAATTATGTTCTAAGAAACTCAAAACAGCAATCAGAAAGAGTATATGCAACCCTATGTTTATAGCAGCACTATGTACTATTCAGGAAATTTTTTCTGTATTTTAGTTGTAATTCCAGTTAGTTCCTGCGGGGTGTGTCCTTGCAGCATCCACTTACTCTGCCACCATTTTTAATATCTTGATAATTATTTTAAATTTAAATATAATATAATTATCAATTAAAAGACAGAGTGGTAACCAGAAGAGAATTTATATCAAACAACATAGACTTTAAGTCAAAAACTGTAATAAGAGACAGAGAAGGTCATTATCCTATATAATAAAAGCCTAATATGCTAAGTGTCTGACTGTTCGAATGTTCGACCAGTTGCTATGACACGCACTGACCACCAGGAGGCAGACACTCCAACTGGTAGGTTAGCTTGCTGCTGGGGTCTGGCCAATCGAGACTGGGTGAGACAGGCTGGACATGCCCTGGAGCCCTCCTGCAGTCCCTCCCTGGCCCAAATTGTGCACCAGTGGGGTCCCTCAGCCTGGCCTGTGCCCTCTTGCAATCTGGGACCCCTTGGGGTATGTCGGAGAGCCGGTTTTGGCCCGATCCCTGCAGGCCAGGCCAAGGAACCCCACCGGTGCATGAATCTGTGCACTGGGCCTCTAGTGTCATGATAAAAGGATAAATTCATCTAGAAGATACAAAAATTATTAATATATAAACACTGAACATAGAAACACCTAATCATATCAAGTGAATACTAACAAATATGAAGAAAGAGATAGACAATAAAATATTAGTAGAGTACTCAATATTGTAGTCAACAATTCATAGATCATCTACAGTAAACAATAGGGAAATATTAGATTTCAACTATACTTTAGACCATATATACACCATTTCATCCAAAAGCAGCAGAATGCACATTCTTCCCAAGCACACATGGATTGGTCTCCAACATAGATCATATGTTAGACTACAAAACAAAATTGAACAAATTTAAGAAGACTGAAGTAATATCAAGTATATTTTCCAACCACAGTCATATAAAACTAGAAATTAATAACATGAAGAAAACTAGAAAATTCACATATATGTGAAGATTAACAGGGAAATTAAAAAATATCTAGAAACAAATGAATATGGAAAAATAATATACTAAAACTCATGGGATGCAGCACAATCCATTATAAGAGGGAAGTTTATAGTTATAAACATGTACATCAAAAAAAGGAGAAAGAGACCTGGCTGATTTGGCTCAATGGGTAGAGCACCGGCCTGTGGACTGAAGGGTCCTGGGTTTGATTCTGTGCAAAGGCACATGTCTGGGTTGCTGGCTCCATTCACAGTGGAGGGCATGCAGGAGACAGCCGATCAATGATTCTCTCTCATCATTGATGTTTCTATCTCTCTCTCCCTCTCCCTTCCTCTCTGAAATCAATAAAAATATATTTTAAAAAAGGAGAAAGATCTCAAATAAACAATATAACTTAATACTTCAAAAGAAAATAAAAACCAACTGGAGCCAAAGGTAACAGAAAAAGAAAATAACAGTAATGAGAGCTAAAATAAATGAGATGTATTTTACCAACCTTGCATCCCTGGAACAAATCCCACTTGATCATGGTGTAAGATTTTTTAATGCATTTCTAGATCTGATTTGCTAATATTTTGTTGATGATTTTAGCATCTATGTTCATCAGGGATATTAGCCTATAATTTTCTTTCTTTCTTGTGTCTTTATCTGATTTTGGAATTAGGATAATGTTGTCTGGTAAAAGAGCTTGAAAGTTTTTGGAATAGTTTGCGGAGGATAGGTATTAATTCTTCTTTGAGTTTTCGGTAAAATTTGCCTGTGAAGCAATCAGACCAGGACTTTTGTTTGCTAGGAGGTAATTTATTAGTTGTTATTGGTCTATTCAGGTGTTCTGCTTTTTCATGATTAAGTTTTGGGAGATTGTATGTTTCTAGGAATTTCACCCAGGTTGTCTATTTTGTTGGCATATGTTGTTCATATTTTCTTAAAATCCTTTGTATTTCAGTGATGTCAGTTGCTACTTCTCCTGTTTCATTTCTGGTTCTATTTATTTGGGTCCACTCTCTTTTTCTCTTGATGAGTCTGGTTAAAGCTTCACCAATCTTGTTTATCTTTTCAAAGAACCAGCTTTTGGTTTCATTGATCTTTTGTATTGTCTTTTTAGTTTCTATGTCATTTATTTCTCCCATGATCTTTACTAGTTCCTTCCTTCTACATACTCTGGACTTTCCTTGTCTTCTCTTTACAATTATTTTAGGTGTAGGGTTAAAGTATTTACTAGAGGTTTTCTTGCTTCTTGGTATTAGGATAATGTTGCAATTATATGAATTTCCTTCTTGGGGCTGTTTTCTTTGTGTCCCACAGATTATTTTCATTTGTTTCCTGGTATTTTTAAAAAGTTCTTCCTTGATCTCATCGGTAACCCATTCATTGTTTATAGACAATAGAAAAACAATAAAAAGATCAATGAAATAAAATGTATTTTCTAAATAAGCAAAGTTAATAAACCTTTTACATGGTTTACAAAAACAAAGAAGACACGTATATCAGAATTTGAAAAAGACATAACTGATGCTACAGAAATACAAAGATCATAAAAGGGATTATGAACTATTATACACCAAAAAGTTGGATAACCTAAAAGAAACGAATGCATTCCTAAAGACTGAATCATGAAGAAATAAAAATTTGAAGAAACATATAATGACTAATGAGATTGAATCAGTAATAAAAAACAAACAAAAGAAAAACCTCCCAGCAAAGGAAAACCTTGGACCATATGGCTTCTCTGGTGAATTCTATTAAACATTCAAAGAAGATGTAATACTATGCCTTCTCAAATGCTTCTGACAACTTTAAGAGAAGGGAACACTCACATACTCATTTTATCATCCAGCATTTTTACTCCAATACCAAAGCCAGGTAAGGATACTACCAGAAAAGAAGCATATAGGCCACTATTCATAAGGAATTTGAATGTGAAAATTCTCTACAATCAGGTGGTATTTATCCCTGGATTGCAAGGATGGTTCATTACATGCAAATCAATAAATATGACACACCACATTGATATAATGAATAATAAAAATTATATGGTCCTCAGAATAGAAGCAGGAAAAGTGTCTGACAAAACTAAATACTCTTATCAGGATAAAAGGCTTTCAACAAATTTGGTATAAAAGAAATATACCTCAACATAATAAAATCTATATATATAAAAGGCTACTATGCAAAGTGTCCCTTCGGGAGTTTGACCGAGAGACTGGGAGTTCGATTGCTTGCTATGATGTGCACTGACCACCAGGGAGTGGCATGGAATGAAGGAAGGCCCCAGCCAGCAGCTGGCAGCTGAGGAAGGGAGGTCCTGGCCAGGACCCAGAAGGCTCCGATCGGCCCTGATTACCAGGCCTAGGGACCCTACCCATGCACGAATTTCATGCACTGGGCCTCTAGTCCATATAAAAGAAACCTGTAGCTTTATAAAAGAAAAAAAAAAAGTTTTTCTTTGCAACATGGTTGATGGCACTAATTAAAATAAGCAAGACAGTTTCACTCCACCCTCCTTTTGCTTCCATGTTTTCTGAGAAGTTGGATGTAATTTTTTATCTTTGTTCCTCTTAGCTATATTGTTTTTTTGCCTTTCTGTATGTCTTATAATTTTTTCTTGATAGTCTGGCATGATGTACCAGGTAAAAGGAATTGCTATAAAGAATTCTTTAGTAATGTGGTGCTGAGCTGTGAGGGGAGAGGGGGCATTCTATAGTCCTATGATCAGGTACCAGTCTTTTCATGAACCAATGCAACTTCACAACTGTTTCTGAATTTTTCTCTCCCCCCTTAGGTTAAACAAAATGGTTATGTTGGCTGGAATTGGGCATTTCCCTTCTCCATATGCAAAGCTAAACCAGATGGGGTTTGGTATTTCCTTTTCCCTAGTCACTTAGATCCTGATAATACCCCAGCAGGTTAGAGTCTGGTTAACTAGTTACCTTTGAGGACAGGTGTTGTTCAAAACAGAGTGTTCTGCATAATTCAAAATGGAATGGTTTCTTTTCCCTCTGCCAGAAGCCCAAGGCGATTTTTAATGATATTTACTATGGGAACCTGTTTGGACTCCTGGAGGTAACTCACAATATTATAAGGGTTTCCCTATGACTACCCCCTTGGAGTTTTTAACTCTCAGAGTTGTCCACACAATCTTCATCAATTCATCAGTTACAGTTCAGGTTTTCCTACTTGGACACGAGTTCCCAAAGGGTTTTCTATCATGTCTCTGTCTTTCTGTCTCTTCAGTTTGGGGGGCAGCAGTTTACCTTGTGTTCTCTCCTTTCCTGTGAATCCAGATTTTTCAGCCAGTTTAGCTTTCTTCTTGCTGTTAGGACACAGTGGCAACTACTGTGCTCTTTACATGTGGAATTGAAACTGGAAGTCTTAGGCATATTTATTTTTGTTAAAATAACATGATTATTCAAAAATAACTCAGGGATGCTTAAAATGATAAAAATATTACGAGATAATTTATATTTTCAGAAGAGATCTGCTAATAAGAACACATTTTGCGGATGATACAAAGCCAGAATAGTAAAGCCATGATTACATGTCATCTGGTGCCCAGGCCAGTTTGTTCAGTGGTTGCAGCATTGGTCCATGGACTGAAGGGTCACGAATTCAATTCCTGTTGGGGACCATGTGAGAGGCAACCAGTCATAGTGTCTCTCTCACATTGATGTTTCTCCCTCTGTCTCTCCGCATCCCTTCCACTCTCTCTAAAAATCAATGGGAAAAAATATTCTAGGTGAGGATTAACAAAAAAAAAGTCATCTAATTATAAACAGAAGACCAAAATCCATTAATTATAGTACAGTGATCTACATCAACTTTGGATCTTCATATGAAGAAGGTATAGGCTACATGTGAGGAATGACTGACCAAGGTTTGTAGGAGAGAAACTATGAGGGCTTGAACTCAGGCACCATGTTTCCAATATTAAACATTGTTTAAATATATATATATATATATATATATATATATATATATATATATATATATATATATTGTTTAAATCATTCATTTTCTCAGATACAAATACATAAACATTTGCCAGAGAGGAAATATTGGTTAAAATAAGACACTGACACATAATCTCAATTGCATGTAAGGAATATTTTAAAGGCAGAGAGAATATTTAAGATATTAAAGAAACATTTATCTTGTTCTTTGCCATTATGACATGGGCATATAGCCATACTAATTGAGAAAAGAGAGCAAGGCTTTCACTGCAAAAATGCCAATGGGCACCAAGAGAGAACCTAGGAGTCTTCTAAAATCTGCTCCCAATTTTTAAAACAAAGCAATTGAAAAAAAAGTGTAGTTTCTCAGTATCTTCAGCCACTGTTGAAAATATTTTTTGTAATTTCTAGCTATACTATTCATGCAATTTATTTATTGGAAATCTATCAGTGTATATATGAGGAACTATGTAAATTTAGGTCTTTTAGTGTAAGAATAGCTCTTATTACTTGGGCTAGGATTTACTTCATTTAATTTCACATTGATAGGAATAGGGCATTTGAATTAATATGCATAGAATTTATTCTATGGACAAATAATGGAAGATTCTGTTTAAAATGTGTGTATTGATGTATTTGAAATATCTGTGGAAATTGTTCACTTTAGAGGCAGAAATTACTATAGATATTAACAGCTTCCTCTCAAAAGGAGTTTCTCTAAACTATCTGTACACTCTTAAATAGATCAGGTCACCTCTTCCTACAAATGACCAGTAAAAGACTGCCATACACTACTAGAGTTAGTCATGATGACCTCCATATCTATTTACTAATAATTTGTGCATGAAATATTTAAAACTTAATTAAAATATAATAGTTAACATTTTTTTATTTCTATAAAAACCTAATAGATTACAGCTTTTTTGGAGGGTAACACATCCCCCACCTCCCAAAAAATAACATAATGTACATATTATAAGAAAGAACAAGGCTAGATCTATGTAGTTATATGAATGACAAAATACCAGATTTTAAGTAACTAATCTATTTCTCTAAGCTGTTTACTACTAATTTGGCTAAATTGCTGATTTGACATCTCTTTGGAGTTAAAAAAATTAGAAATGTAAAAATATAAATATTTAATTATTTTTATTAATTAAATGCAGGAGATTCAGTTAATATATACCAACATAACTAGAGAATCTATTGGCACCTTTAAAGAAAAATAATCATAGGCTTTTACAGAATAAATTAGTGGCATTTATATTTAATTCCATAATTAAACAAATTCATTATTAAAATATCTCTAAAGAGTTGATCTAGTTTGCTTGACTTGATGCAAACCATCCAGAGATAAATAATTTAATTACTTTCAAAACACTTCTTGCATATTTTTAAAGGCAGATTTACTATCTCCTTCATCTGAATGTCAAATACTATACTTGTACTTCAGATATTGTATGTCAAAATTCTTTTATATCTTTATGAGGCTTAATTATTTCTAGGAGTGTTTTTCAGATTTTATTTAAGGGTTTTGAAGAAAATGTTACTGCCCATCAAGATTTAATATAATCAAATTAAACATGAAACTTTGTGGAGAGATAAGCAATTATCAGTCATGCAAATATAATTAAGATAATTTTAAGAGCATGTAAAAAGTCTAAATATTGTTACTGAACATTTTGGGTTATAAATTTATGCTTAAAACTAATACAAATAAAAAGTATGTAGCATCATGCTCAAAGTCACTAATCATTTGAGAGATGCAAATCAAACCAACAATGAGATACCATCTCACACCTGTCAGAATAGCTAAAATCAATAAGTCAACAAACAACAAGTGCTGGCAAGGGTGAGGAGAAAAAGGAACCCTCTTGCACTGCTGGTGGGAATGCAGACTGGTACAGCCACTGTGGAAGACAGTATGGCATCTCCTCAAAGAATTAAAAATGGAGCTCCCATTTGACCCAGTAATACCACTTCTAGGATTATATCCCGAGAAACCAGAAACACCAATCAGAAAGGATATATGTATCCCTATGTTCATAGCAGCACAATTTACAATAGCTAGGATTTGGAAACAGCCTAAATGCCCATCAGCAGATGAGTGGATTAAAAAACTGTGGTACATCTACACAATGGAATACTATGCTGCTGTAAAAAAGAAGGAACTTTTATCATTTGCAACAGCATGGATGGAATTGGAGAGCAGTATCCTAAGTGAAATAAGCCAGTTGGAGAAAGATAAATATCACATGATCTCACTCATATGTGGGATATAATGATCAACATAAACTGATGAACAATAATAGATCCAGTGACAAGGTAGCACTGAACAGACTGTCCAGCCTCAGAGAGAAGGCAGGGGGGGGGGGGCGGGGTTAGAAATCAACCAAAGGACTTGTGTGCCTTCATATTAGCATAACCAATGGACACAGATGCTAGGACAGTGAGGGCTTTCCCTCGGGGGTGAGAGTGGCCAGGGGAGGTCAATCGGGGAAAAAGGAGACATATGTAATATTTTAAACAATGAGAGAGAGAGAGAGAGAATAAGCCCAGCCAGTGTGACTCAGTGGTTGAGCGTTGGCTCATGTACCAGGAGGTCGCGGCTTGATTCCTGGTCAGGGCACATGCCCAGGTTGTGGGCTCCATCCCCAATAAGGTTCCTTCAGGAGGCAGCCAATTGATGTTTCTATCTCTCTGTACTTCCCCCTTCCTTTCTCTAAAATCAATAGAAAAATAATTAGAATGCTATATTTTTTAAAAAAGACTATGAGATCCACACTAAAGAGAACTGGAAATAGTAGGAAAGTGTGCCTAAAATAGGACAGAATTAAAAAGTTATAAATAATTGGATATGTCTTCAGATTCTATCATAGAAATGTTTAGGAAGTATCCCTCTAGAAGTATGTATAGGCATACCTACAAAGGTGTCCATCTGCAAAATGGATGGTATATAGAGCAAGAGCAGAGCAGACTTTCTGGACACCTGTGACAATCCAATATTGAGTCAGCCATGACAGTTATGTCAAGTGCTATGTCAAGGCTGCGGTAGTAGGGTGTAATGGGAATGCCCTTCAGAAGGCCCAAAACCACAAGTCTGAACACTTGGATAAGGACTCCATCTGGACACTGATATGAATGGGATGTCCACCCATATGGTCAATAAGAACTTAGAGCTCCCACCACCCAGTGCTTGAGCTTGGCCATACCTTGGGTCACGGTCAGAACCCTGACTGACTTCACACCACCAGGTGTGTGCTGCCACTATAGCCACCTGGTCTGAGACCCATGCCCACCTCTCTACCTACAGACACTGCCAGTGATTAGGACTTTGCTCTGGACACTCAGTCTGCTCGCTTCTATCAAGTAAGCTCCCCCTCTCTGTGTGTAACCTGTGTGTGACTCTATTGGATTATTGGGGTGGTCTCCCTTAATAAACCTGGCATTGTGGAAAGACAAAAAAAAGTATTTAGCATCTATAAATTTTATATCCATTCACATAAAACAAATATTAATTTCCTGAAAAAATTTCAATGACATGTGTTTCAACTGGCCTCAACATATGTCAAATAAATAAAAGGAGTAATGAATTTTTCACCAGAGAATAGCAAGCAAATTTGTTCTGAATATTTTTTGATAAGGAATGTCAAGTTTTGACAGATGTGAGTGTTGGTTAGTCTAGTAAGGGAAACCTTTCAATAAAGTTTCAGTTAATTATACCTGTTTGAAGTGAAAGGCTTGATACTGTCTTGATAACATATCCCCATTTGGATATTTTCAAGTTGTTGGTATTCATGAATGTTTATAAAGAACCAAGAACAATTTTTGCATGTTTTTAAATTGATATTACTACTTTAGAGTCATATCATGTGTATTGCCTGTATAGTGTCAAAATGGGAATATCAGAACTAGAGAATTGCATAAAATAGGAAAATATTGACTATATTGCATCCAGTCATATCTTAGAACCTAAATTAATTTGAAAAAGTGTTCTCTACTTTTGTTTCAATTGGACTCATTTTGAAGAGGAAACAATGCATAAAAATCATTGTGGGAGTGTGCAGTTTGAAGCAAGTCAGAACAAAAATGGGCTTTCACGAATGACCACTATCTAAAAGATCTTATCTTGGGAAACCAAGATGGCGGCATAGGTAAACACCTAAACTGCTGCGTCGCACAACAATTTCAAAACTACAACTAAAAGACATAACGGACATCATCCAGAACCACAGGAAGGCTGGCTGAGTAGAATTTATACAACTGGAAGCAAAGAAAAAAGCACACTGAGACTCAGAGGAGCTGCAGGAGGCAGAGGTATCAAGGCACGTGCACGGAGTGGACTGGCAACTGAGTGCGCGGCTGACTATATCAAACAGGAGGAAGACAAAAGCTCCCAATTGTGCTGAACTCCAGTTTTGGGCGAGACTCTGGGGACCCAGACTCATTAGGGGAGAAACTGGACTGTCTGGCAGTGGGCGAAACTCGAGGGCGGCTTTCTCTCAGAGGTGCTTGAAGCGATTACCACGGGACACTGAGACACAGGGGTCTATTAGGGCAGGGCTGACAGGAAAACAATACTGTATGCTCTGCCTGAGACTCCGCCCCATCCAAGCTGAGCATAGAGGCTTTTGCAAGTCCTGTCTCATAAGGGTGTCTCCAGCACAGAAGTTCTCCCAGCATAGACACAGCTGATCCTCACAGCCAATTAGCCTGGAGGTCAATTCCTCCCAGTGATACCAACAACAATCAAGGCTTAACTACAACAATACTGTGCACACAGCTCACAAAGGGGTGCACCAAGAGTGTCCACCTCAGGTAACTGTGGAGGCTGAACCACTGGGCCCTATAGGACACCTAGCACACAAAACCACTCTATCAACTCAGGGAAGCAGCAAAAATGCAGAGACAAAGAAACAGATCACAAATGAAAGAAATGGAGGAAAGCAAACGAGTAGATATAGAGTTCAAAATCACAGTTATAAAGTTTTTCAAGAATTTTCTAGAAAAGGCTGATAAATTTAGCGAGACCCTCGAAGATATGAAAAAGCACCAATTAGAAATTAAGCATACAGTGACTGAAATAAAAAAAAATATTATACAGAGATCTAACAGCAGATGAGAGGATCGCAAGAATCAAGTCAAAGATTTGAAATACTAAGAAGCAAAAAACACTCAACCGGAAAAGCAAAAAGAAAAAAGAATCCAAAAATTTGAAGATAGTGTAAGGAGCCTCTGGGACAACTTCAAGCATACCAACATCAGAATTATGGGGGTGCCAGAAGAAGAGAGATAGCAAGATACTGAAAACCTATTGGAAGAAATAATGACAAAAAACTTCCCCCACCTGGTGAAAGAAATAGACTTACAAGTCCAGGAAGTGCAGAGAACCCCAAACAAAAGGAATCCAAAGAGGACCACACCAAGACACATCATAATTAAAATGCCAAGGGCAAAAGACAAAGAGAGAATATTAAAAGCAGCAAGAGAAAAACAGTTAGTTACCTACAAGGGAGCACCCATACGACTGTCAGCTGATTTCTCAACAGAAACTATGCAGGCCAGAAGGGAGTGGCAAGAAATATTCAAAGTGATGAACAGCAAGAACCTACAACCAAGATTACTCTACCCAGCAAAGCTATCATTCAGAATTGAAGGTCAGATAAAGAGCTTCACAGATAAGAAAAAGCTAAAGGAGTTAATCGCCACCAAACCAGTATTATATGAAATGCTGAAAGGTTTTCTTTAAGAAGAGGAAGAAGAAGAAAAAGGTAAAGATAAAAATTATGAACAACAAATACATATCTATCAACAAGTGAATCTAAAAATCAAGTGAATAGAAAATCTGATGAACAGAATAAACTGGTCAATATAATAGAATTAGGGGCATAGAAAGGGAGTGGACTGACAATTCTTGGGGGGAAAGGGGTGTGGGAAGTGCAGGAAGAGACTGGACAAAAATCGTACACCTATGGATGAGGACAGTGGGGGGGTAAGGGCAGAGGGTGGGGTGGGAACCGGGTGGAGGGGAGCTATGGGGGAAAACAAAGGAACAGTTGTAATAATCTGAACCATAAAGATTTATTAAATTAAAATAAAGAAAGAAAGAAAGAAAGAAAGAAAGAAAGAAAGAAAGAAAGAAAGAAAAATAAATAAAAAATCTTATCTTGGATATATATGTAAAGGAAGGTAATGCAATTGTCAAGTTTATCTAACACTGGCATAAAAATAATAATACTTTTATTAATTTTTACATCTTCTTCCAGCACTAAAATATATAACAGCTAAGTAATTTTAATGGCAAACACCTATAACAGATATTTCCATTAGTATGGCATGAAAAACCTGTTTGTGCATCCCTACTAGCCCTAGAGTTGACTGAATTAAAAGTAGAGAATTTGCCTTCTTATCAGATGTCTCCAAATAAAAGGACTAAAAGAACAGAGAAAAGGGGGTTTGAGGTAAACATGTGAATAGGCATATAAGAATGGGCATAAAGTATAAAGATACTTAAAACACACATTAGTGGCCATCATAGAAGAGGTACTGAACAACAAAGTACATAAAATGCTTTGGCCAATTGATATTCATTAGCCATTATCACTGGTTACCCTAGAACCGGCCAAAAAAAAAAGCTTATGAACAGAGTGGCCCTGGGGGCAGAGATAGGGAATGCATTAGAGCCCAACAACATTGGCTCTCAATTACCAGGGCTGATTTAACTACTACTGCCACTGAATATCTAACCTGAAAGCAACAGAGAGCAATGATGAGTCATACACATGGCACTGTTCTTCAAAGAAACCAACTACTTTGTATCAAGTTGACTAAACCAAACCATTTTTATACTGGAAGTAACGGAGATTAGTTGTCATAGGGATAGGCATGTTTTCTGGATATAAGTCTGCTTTTCCTACCTGCAGAGCCTCAGCAAGCACCACTATCTGGGAACTCAGAAAATACCTCATCCACAACCACATATTTCCAAAAAACTTCCAAACAGGAGATCCATTAACAGTAAAAGAGGTATGGGAGTGGGTCCATAAACACAGAATCTACTGGTCATATCACATACTATAGCATCCAGAAGTAACCAACCTCATAGAGTACTGAAAGTACAGATGAAGAAAAGTTTTAAAAGAAAACTCTGAAGTAACATGGTATATATACACTAAATATGAGACCTCTATATGATCCTGTGTACCCAATAGAAAGACTATATTGGTCTTGGAATCAAATATTAGAAGCAGGATGAATTCATGTACTATAAATCTCAATGAACCAGTGGGGGATTTTGTGTTGTACTTGAAATTCTAGGCTTTTCAAAGTTAGTGGTCCTGGTCCAGGGACCATGGCAAGGATACTATCCTATATAATAAAAGGGTAATATGCAAATAGACCGAATGGCAGAACTACTGGTCGCTATGGCACACACTGACAACCAGGGGGGAAGACGCTCAATGCAGAAGCTGTGCCCTGGTTGTCAGTGCGGAGTGCCACTCAGCCAGAAGCCAGGCTCACAGATGGTGAGTGCAGCAGTGGTGGCGGGAACCTCTCCCACCTCCGTGGCAGTGCCAAGGATGTCAGACTGACGGCTTAGGCCTGCGTCAGTTGGACATCCCCCAAGGGCTCCTGGAATGCGAGAGGGCGCAGGCAAGGCTGAGGGATCCCCAAGTGCATGGATTTTGTGCACCGGGCATCTAGTTGAAATATAAGCTACATATGCAACAGGGCACTTTGAATTCTGTGTCCAAAAAACAACAGAAAACAAGAAGAGCTACAATAGTTGCAGGGAGATATATGTGTGGAACACAAGTGATTCATCTGGGTGGCTCTTGGTACTTCTTTATTTCCCCTCCTTTTTTTTTTCTTGAAGAGAACATTTATTGGGTGCACTACAGAGGCAGAAAAAGTCATTCCTAAAAGAAGTGGGCTTAGCAAACAAGTTACAGAGATAAAAGAAGGGCCCTTGGAGCTTGGGAGTGAGGAAGCTAATGGTAATGTGCCTGGGGCAGAAAGGGAGAGGGAAGGGCTTCTGAGAGGGCAAGTGCCTTCCTCTTTTTAAAAAAATTGATTCTTCAGAGAGAAAGGAAGGGAGATGGAGAGAGAGAAACAGATGTGAGAGGAGAACATCGATTGGCTGCCCCCTATATGCCCCCCACCAGGGACTGATCCCACAATCCAGGCATGTGCTCTGACCAGGAATTGAACAAGAAGACTTTTGGTACATGGGATGATGCCCAACCAACTGAGCCACATTGGCCAGGGAGGCACTTGGTACTTCTTTATCCCATTGTAACTATGACTGAATGGACAGGTATAGCCATCCCAGCCTGAAAATGATATGATTACCAAGAACTTTGAACTCTAAGCAATGAGGATTTGAATAACCACACCACAAAGTGAGCCACAAAGGCTTACTAAGATGATACCTGAGAGTGGGAGAATTTAGAATCAATAGTGGAAGAACAGGAAGATGAGTATCAGCTGTGGCACCAAGACCAACTGTATTTATAGTGGCTGTAATGGATCTCATTATTCTCCCTCTTCTAACTTTTCCCTCAGGAAGTATGGTTCATAAGAACCATGTATAAGCTGCTTCCTCAACCAGCATGGAAAAGTAGATTTGTGTGGTGGATGTGGCAGTCATGAAAATGCACCCTTCAGGTCTACTACATTGGACACATAATTGACTAATAGTCCAAATTGCTGTAGTGCCAAATCAACCACCATGTTTGTACCAAGGCCAAAGAGTGAGCATAAAGGGGCACTTGGTACTAAGGCAGTATATGAGACTTCCCTAACAGGTTACTTCAGTTCAAGAGCCCCTCGTCAGCTTTTCTCAAAGTCTTAGAAGACTTCCTTTTTTTTTTTTTTTTTTTTTTTTTTGGTGCTTTATGTTTTTTACTATTTATTTACCACAAGTAAAGGTCAAGAATTGTTATCTTTCTTTTAAATTTTTTTAAATTTCTTTATTGATTAAGGTGTTACATATGTGTACTTATTCCCACATTACCCCCCATTTCCCCCACTCATGCCCTCACTCCCCCTGTTGTCTGTGTCCATTGGTTAGGCCCGTATGCATGCATACAAGTCCTTTGGTTGATTTTTCCCCCTTACCCCCACCCTCCCCTACCTTACCTCCAAGGTTTGATGGTCTGATTGATGTTTCTCTGTCTCTGGAACTATTTTTGTTCATCAGTTTATGTTGTTCATTATATTCCACAAATGAGTGATATCATGTGATACGTATCTTTCTCTGACTGGCTTATTTCACTTAGCATAATGCTCTCCAGTTCCATCCATGTTGTTGCAAATGGTAAGAATTCCTTCTTTTTTAGCACAGCGTAGTATTCCATTGTGTAGATGTACCACAGTTTTTCAATCCACTCATCTGCTGATGGGCACTTAGGCTGTTTTCAAATCTTAGCTATGGTGAATTGTGCTGCTATGAAGATAGGGGTGCATATATCCGTTCTGATTGGTGTTTCTAGCTTCGTGGGATGTATTCCTAGAAGTGGTATTACTGGGTCAAATGGGAGTTCCAGTTTTAGTTTTTTGAGGAAACTCCATAATGTTCTCCACAGTGGCTGCACCAGTCTGCATTCCCACCAGCAGTGCACCAGGGTTCCTTTTTCTCTGCATCCTCGCCAACATTTGTCATTTATTGATTTGTTGATGATAGCCGTTCTGACAGGTGTGAGATGGTACCACATTGTCGTTTTGATTTGCATCTCTCAGATAATTAGTGACTTTGAGCATATGTCACTGTGGCTCAGTTGGTTTTCATATGTCTCTTTGCCTTCCTTCTGTCTTCTTTCAAAAAGTTTCTATTTAGGTCCATTGCCCATTTCTTGATTGGATTGTTTATCTTCCTTTTGTTGAGTTGTATGAGTTCCCTGTAAATGTTGGAGATTAAACCCTTATCAGTGACAACATTGCCAAATATGTTCTCCCATGTAGTGGGGTTTCTTGTTGTTTTATTGATGGTTTCTTTTGCTGTGCAAAAGCTTTTTATTTTGATGTAGTCCCATTTGTTTATTTTCTCTTTATTTTTCATTGCCTTAGAAGCAGTATCAGTGAAGAAGTTCCTTCGGCATATGTCTGAGATTTTGCTGCCTGTGGATTCCTCTAGTATTTTTATGGTTTCCCGTCTTATGTTTAAGTCCTTTATCCATTATGAGTTTATTTTTGTGTATGGTGTAAGTTGGTGGTCTAGTTTCATTTTTTTTTTTTCACGTAGCTGTCCAATTTTCCCAACACCATTTATTGAAGAGACTCTCTTGATTCCATTGTATGTTCATACCTCCTTTGTCGAATATTAATTGGGCATAGTGGTTTCGGTCAATTTCTGGGTTCTCTATTCTATTCCACTGATCTATATGTCTGTTCTTGTGCCAGTACCAGGCTGTATTGAGAACAGTGGCTTTGTAATACAGCTTGAGATCCCACCTATTTTGTTCTTCTTTCTCAGGATTGCTGCAGCTATTCGGGGTCTTTTTTTATTCCAGATGAATTTTTGGAGAATTCATTCTAGGTCTGTGAAATATGCCGTTGGTATTTTAATGGGGAGTGCATTGAATCTATAGATTGCTTTGGGTAGTATGGACATTTTGATGATGTTGATTCTACCAATCCATGAACACGGTATGTTCTTCCATCTGTTTATATCTTCCTCTATCTCTTTTTTCAGTGTCCTGTAGTTTTTTGCATATAGGTCTTTTACCTCTTTAGTTAAGTTTATTCCTAGGTATCTTAATATTTTTGGTACGATGGTAAATGGGATTGCTTTTTTAGTCTCTCTTTCTGTAAGTTCACGATTGGTGTATAGAAATGCCATAGATTTCTTGGCATTAATTTTGTATCCTGCTACCTTGCCAAATTCATTTATTAAGTCTAATAATTTTTTGATGGAGTCCTTAGGGTTTTCTATGTGCAGTATCATGTCGTCTGCAAATAAGGACAGTTTTACTTCTTCTTTTCCAGTTTGGATGCCTTTTATTTCTTCTTCTTGTCTGATAGGAATGGCTAGTCCTTCCAGTACTATGTTGAGCAGGAGTGGTGAGAGAGGGCATCCCTATATTGTTCCTGTTCTTAGGGGAAATGGTTTTAGTTTTTGTCCCTTGAGTGTGATGCTGGCTGTGCGTTTATCATATATGGCTTTTATGATATTGAGGTATGATCCTTCTATTCCCACCTTACTGAGAGTTTTTATCAGGAAAGGGTGTTGGATTTTGTCAAATGCTTTTTCTGCATCAATTGATATAACTATGTGATTTTTCTCCCTCAATTTGTTTATGTGATGTATCACGTTTATTGATTTGCGGATATTGTACCATCCTTGCAACCATGGTATAAATCCTCCTTGGTCATGGTGTATGATCTTTCTGATGTACTGCTGGATCCGATTTGCTAAAATTTTGTTGAGGATTTTGGCATCTATGTTCATGAGGGATATTGGCCTGTAATTCTCTTTCATTGTGTTGTCTTTATCTGGTTTTGGTAGTAGGGTGATGCTGACTTCATAGAATGAATTTGGAAATCTTCCTTCCTCTTGAATGTTTTGGAATAGTCTGAGGAGGATAGGTTTTAGTTCTTCCTTGAATGTTTGGTATAACTCACCTGTGAAGCCGTCTGGTCCCGGGCTTTTGTTTGTTGGAAGCTTTTTGATGACTGCTTCAATTTCTTCCATAGTTATTGGCCTATTGAGATTTTTAGAATCTTCCTGATTAAGTTTTGGAAGGTTGTATTTTTCTAGGAATATGTCCATTTCCTCCAGGTTGTCTAGTCCAGTGGTCGGCAAACCCATTAGTCCACAGAGTCAAATACCAACAGTACAACGATTGAAATTTCTTTTGAGAGCCAAATTTTTTAAACTTAAACTTCTTCTAACACCGCTTCTTCAAAACAGACTCGCCCAGGCCATGGTATTATGTGGAAGAGCCTCACTCAAGGGGCCAAAGAGCTGCATGTGGCTCGAGAGCCGCAGTTTGCCGACCACGGGTCTAGTCTGTTGGAATAGAGTTGTTCATAATATTTTTTAACAATCCTTTGTATTTCTGTGGGGTCCGTTGTTATTTCGCCTCTATCATTTCTGATTTTGTTTATTTGGATCCTCTCTCTTTGCTTCTTGGTGAGCCTGGCTAGAGGTTCATCAATCTTGTTTATCCTTTCAAAGAATCAGCTCTTGGTTTCATTGATCTTTTGTATTGTTTCTTTGGTCTCTATGTCATTTATTTCTTCTCTAATCTTTATTATCTCCTTCCTTTAGAAGACTTCTTAATGATCATGTTTTCTTTCCAGTCTCCTTCCTCAGTTGTCTTACCTGAATTGCATTGTAAATGCTCTGAGATCTTCCCAGCTATTCTTGTTACTTCCCCTAATACATTTATGGAACATTTAATCCAGGTTTCCATTAGTGTCTCATAGTATCAGGATTTCTTTATCATTAATATTTTTTAGGGAAAAAAAACAAATTTCAGATTTTGAATATATAATGTATATTAAACAGTAAATAATATAACCAATAATAAAATAGATTTTTTTCCTTTGCATTACGGAAAACAGTTATTAACCATTTTTTTCTGATTCTAATTAGTTCTGAATGTTTCGCATCTGGGTTCTGAGCTTTATATATGGCTAGCTGTTCTTTAGAAAATCGAATGTAAGAAGTCATAGGCTTCTTTGGATAACTACTCAAAGTGGATGAAAACCATCTGGGTATATACACAAATCTGAAGGGTGCGCGCAGTCGACTCCTACAGTCTGCACAGAACTCCGCTCAGGACTTCCCCAGGGCACTGAGCAGTCCCCACACGCCCTGAAGAAGCGGCATTGAACCCCACGAGGCAGTGGCCAGACCCTATTCTCGCAGAGCGCC
The DNA here is from genome assembly GCF_963455305.1 of Plecotus auritus. NCBI lineage: Eukaryota > Metazoa > Chordata > Mammalia > Chiroptera > Vespertilionidae > Plecotus > Plecotus auritus. Next base: position 69,964,172 of record NC_137784.1, on the reverse strand, counting down.
CTGGCACAGCAGAGCAACCCCAACAAAGGCAACTAAAACCCGCGTTCAACCTTCCAAGCTTGTTATCAAAACCCCGACTCGCGAGGCACTATCTTCCTCTGATTCTAGTTCAACAGAAAATAGATTAATTTCCTTTCTAGAACAGAAATAGAAAACAGCTTTTATCAACTTATCTGGATAATTACATAATACTCAAATCGACTTCACCATTGTTAAGTGCAGGCTCATTTGTAGGACCGTACTGGTAAGTATTTAGAGTTTATTCTTTCTCTTACCCATTTGGACTCTCTGATAGGGTCTGAGTGTGTTTAGAAGAGGTACTTTCTATGCTGAATAGTTGTGCAAATTCTTATAGTAATATTGGTAATGACTGGTTGTCCTTGATTATCTATTCTTACCTTCTTTTAATGGTTACCATGGTTTTTAGCTGAGTACATGGCTGCTTTGAATATGTATGGTTTTCTTATAAATTGAACTATCCACAATACCAATTTCTGGTGAAAGCTCTGAAAGTAGACATGTGTGAAAATTCTGGATGCTGTCTGAAAGAAACAAACGTATCCACTTTTGCCACTTACTGCTAACTTGAATTCAGACTGATGATAGGAGTCCAAGAAACCATATTTGAAAAATGAAATTCTGAGTAATCATAGCAACAAGAAAGACAGAGGCCATGCCACTGATTACCTAATGAGGTCACATCACCAGCCTTGCACTCCTACCTCTACACTTCTTTACTAGTATGTGAGAGAAAAATACACTTTTTTTTAATAAATCTTTATTCAGATTATTACAATTGTTTCTCCTTTTTCCCCCCGTAGCTCCCATCCACCCAGTTCCCACCCCACCTTCTGCCCTTACCTTCCCCCCACTGTCCTCATCCATAGGTGTATGATTTTTGTCCAGTCTCTTCATGAACCCCCCATACCCCTTTCCCCTGAGAATTATCAGTCCACTCCCTTTCTATGCCCCTGATTCTATTATATTCACCAGATTATTCTGTTCCTCAGGTTTTTAATTCACTTGATTTTTAGGTTCACTTGTTGATAGATATGTATTAGTTGTTCATAATTTTTATCTTTACTTTTTTCTTCTTCCTCTTCTTTAAGAATACTTTTCAGCATTTCATATAATACTGGTTTGGTGGTGATGAACTCCTTTAGCTTTTTCTTATCTGTGAAGCTCTTTATCTGCCCTTCAATTCTGAATGATAGCTTTGCTGGGTAGAGTAATCTTGGTTGTAGGTTCTTGCTATTCATCACATTGAAAATTTCTTGCCACTCCCGTCTGCCCTGCATAGTTTCTGTTGAGAAATCAGCTGACAGTCGTATGGGTGCTCCCTTGTAGGTAATTAACTGTTTTTCTCTTGCTGCTTTTAAGATTCTCTCTTTGTCTTTTGCTCTTGGCATTTTAATTATGATGTGTCTTGGTGTGGTCCTCTTTGGATTCCTTTTGTTTGGGGTTCTGTGCGCTTCCTGGACTTGTAAGTCTATTTCTTTCACCAGGTGGGGGAAGTTTTCAGTCATGATTTCTTCAAATAGGTTTTCAGTATCTTGTTCTCTCTCTTCTTCTGGCACCCCCATAATTCTGATGTTGGTTCGCTTGAAGTTTTCCCAGAGTCTTCTTACACTATCTTCAACTTTTTGGATTTTTTTTTTTTTGCTTTTTGCTTTTTCAGTTGAGTGTTTTTTGCTTCTTTGTATTTCAATTCTTTGACTTGATTCTTGTGTTCCTCTAGTCTGTTTTTGGGTTTCTGTATAATATTTTTTATTTCAGTCAGTGTATGTTTAATTTCTAGTTGGTCCTTTTTCATATCTTCGAGGGTCTCGTTATATTTATCGGCCTTTTCTAGGATATTCTTGAAAAGCCTTATAACCGTGGTTTTGAATTCTATATCCAGTCGTTTGTTTTCCTCCATTTCTTTTGTTTGTGATCTGTTTCTTTGACGCCGCATTTTCATTGCTTCCCTGAGTTGGTAGGGTAAATTTGTGTGCTAGGTTTCCTATATGGCCCAGTGGGTCGGCCTCCCCAGTTAACCTGAGGTGGACACTGTTGGTGCACCCCTTTGTGGACTGTGTGTACAGCCTTGTTGTAGTTAAGTCTTGATTGTCGTTGGTATCACTGGGAAGAATTGACCTCCAGGCCAGTTGGCTGTAAGGATCAGCTGCGTCTATGCTGGGAGAAGTTCCGTGCTGGAGACAGCCTTATAGGATTAGACTTGCCAAATTGCAATAGCCTCTGTGCTCGGCTTGGATGGGGTGGAGTCTCAGGGTGGAGCAGACAGTCTTGGCTTCCCGGCAGCCTTGCCCTTACACTCACGCGCAGACCTCTGCCTTCCCCAGCTCCCGAGTCTCCTCCCGAGAGTCCAGACTCCCCCCACAAGAGCGTGGGTCCCCAGGCGCTCACCTGGAACTGGGGTCCAGTGCAGTCAGAACTGGGGCTCAGTGCATTAAGGAGCCTCTGACTCCCTTCCACTAGGGAAAGCCTGTGGCAACCTCTGCAGCCTTTGTGCGCACTGGCACACGTGAGCCTTCAGTCCTCCGCCTTCCCCGGCTCCCGAGTCTCCGCCCGAGAGTCCAGATTCCCCCCACAAGAGCGTGGGTCCCGAAAAATACACTTTTGACAAGTTGTCATTTTCCCACAAATCCAATGCAGATCAATAAAATAATCAATATATCATTTTCTATATGCCAATCAGCATACTAAGTGTTATTAAGTACATTATCCCATTTAACTCTCAAAACAATTATTTTTGCTGGTTACTCATATTAACCATATTTTACATATGAAGAAATTGAGACTTAAATTAATGGAATTGTTCACAATCACACATCTGATAAGAAAACAGACAAGAAAACCAAGTACTAACAATTAATTTCTACTAGAGGCCCAGTGCGCAAAATTCGTGCACGGGGGGGGGGGGGGGGGGCGTGTTCCTCAGCCCAACCTGCACCCTCTCTAATCTTGGACCCCTCTCACAATCCAGGACTGCTGGCTCCCAACCGCTTGCGTGCCTGCCAGTTTGATCACCCCCTAACCCAGCCGTGGGCAAACTATGGCCCGCGGGCCGGATCCGGCCTGTTTGGCTGTTCTATCCGGCCCCCAGAGCTGAAAGAGCGGAGGGTTCTCTTGCTCTCCCCTCCGCTCCTTTACTTTGAATTTATATTAGTTCACACAAACACTCCATCCATGCTTTTGTTCCGGCCCTCCAGTCCAGTTTAAGAACCCATTGTGGCCCTCGAGTCAAAAAGTTTGCCCACCCCTGCCCTAACCACTCCCCTGCCAGCCTAATCAATGCCTAACTGCTCCCTGCCAGCTTGATTGCCCCTAACTGCCCTCCCCTGCCAGCCTGGTCACCCCTAACTTCCCTCCCCTGCCAGCCTGGCCACCCCTAACTGCCCTCCCCTGCTGGCCCAGTCACCCCTAACTGCCCTCTCCTGCAGGCCTGGTTCCTCCAACTAGCCCCCCTGCAGGTCTGGTTGCCCCCAACTGCCCTCCCCTGCAGGACTGGTCACCCCTAACTGCCCTCCCCTGCCAGCCTGGTTGCCCTCTCCTGCAGGCCTGGTTCCCCCAACTAGCCCCCCTGCAGGGCTGGTTTTCCCCAACTGCCCTACCCTGCAGGCCTGGGTCCCCTTCAACTGTCCTCCCCTGCAGGCCTGGGTCCCCTCCAACTGTCCTCGCCTGCAGGCCTGGTCGCCCCCAACTGCCCTCCTCTGCCCACCCGGTCACTCCCAACTGCCCTCCCCTGCAGGCCTGATTGCCCCCAGCTGCCCTCCCTGGCAGTCCTGGTCCCTCCCAACTGCCCTCCCCTGCTGGCCTGATAGCCCACAACTGCCCTCCCCTGCTGGCCATCTTCCTGCAGCCATGTTGTGTCCACATGGGGGCAACCTTCTTTGACCACATGGGGGTGGCCATCTTGTGTGTTGGAGTGATGGTCATTTTGCATATTACCTTTTTATTATGTAGGATTAATTCAATTATGGGGAAACTAAATGAAATCTCTTGGTCATCCAGACCACTGTCCCAGTAGTTACACTCTCCTATGGATTCTGTACATTGATGTAGGTTTTTATTCCCACTTGCTTTGAGCTTGACCAAAGGAGCAATACTTTGCTTTTGTTGGCACTAATTATTTGCTAAGCTAGGAATTCTGTATTATTTAAATCCATCTCCATAGTATTTGCTTGATAATTTTTTCTACTTATTACTCAACTCTTGGTCAACAAAATTCTGCTCAGTGGGCATTGCCAACTCATTTATTGAACATTTTTGTTTGTTAGTAAAAGCAGTATGCATATTAACTGTCAAAGTGAATAAAAAGTAAGGATGGCATAATAAGGAAAAGAAGTTGAAAAGACTCAATCAAATTCTATCTTTGCCTCTTACTACTGTGTGACTTCAATTTCAAATTTCTTACTTGTTAAGGGAGATTGTTTTAGTTTTCTATTGCAGCATAACATATTATCACAGACTTAATGGCTTAAAACATCTGACATATATAATTTTATAGTTTGTAGGTGAGAAGTCTGAGCCTGATGTAGCTGGGTTTAAGTTCAAGGTCACACAAGGCTGAAAGAAATTAAGGTGTAGAATGGTATATCTTCTCATCTGAAATACACAAGCCTCTTCCAATCTCATATAAGTGGTTGGCATAATTCAGTTCCTTGAGGTTGTAAAACAGAGTTCACCATTTCTTTTAGATTGTCAGCAGAAGACCACTCTAGGTTCTCAGAGGTCACTTCCAAGTCCTTCCCATGGGGTCTTATCACAATATAGCACTTTGCTTCTTTAAAATCAATAGAAGACCATCTCTCTGAAATCTCGATCCTCTTTTAAAGGCTGTCCTGATTTGGAAAGTACAGTAATTTCCATTTTGATTAACTCACAGTCAACTGATTACTAATTTAACATTGAGAGTGGTATTCTGTTGTACTCACATCTCATCCACCTTAAATGAGTGGGGATTATCCAAGGTATGTTAAACAGTATGTGTAATCTTATGGGTCTCTCCACTGCAGGAATAAAACACCAACATCTTAGTATTATCTCACAACTATTTTTTAAGGAATGTAGAAATAATATTCAAAATACATTTGGTGAAGTACAAGTACCAACGCATTCAGAATGGTGGCCAGTCATAAACAAGCAATATGGCAGTACCAGCACATACTAGTACAATATCACTATTGCAATATCAGCCCTGAATGTATATAAAGTGATTAATATGGTAGTTGGCCGATGCAAATTGAAAAATATTTGGTGGTTATTATTACTATTTTATGAAGTTTATCCCATGTCTCTTGAAAATATTTTTCCAAATCATTGCTATTATTTAAATAGAATGTATTCCTATGGATGAATCAGAACCTAAAAAGGTGACATATCTTGTACATTTTGCAATTCTTAATTCAATTTGGAAAACAAATGTAAACATTTTTAGTAAAATCTAAACATCCCCACTACGATATACGTTTCTTATTTGCTGCAAATTTTGTAAGAGATGTTCACATTCTAAGAAAAAATTCGCTGAGAAACAGATTTGAATTTCAAACACTTTAATGGTACCAAAACTGGAACAAATTATTGAGTTCAAGCATGAGCCCATATATTATATAACATTACCAGTCAACATACATTTACATTTCTCTACTTGTGGTTCATATGCATTTTTAAAAACAGTCTATATTTTCAGAGTAGTTTTAGGTTTATAGCAGAATTGAGTGGAAGCTGCCCTGACACATGCCTAAGTTTCCCCATTATCAGAATCCAGTACCATAGTGCTACATATTTAAAACTGGTGAACCTACACTGTACATCATTGTCACCCAAAGTCCATAGTTTATAATAGGGTTTATATATTGGCATTGTACATTATGTAGATTTGAACAAATGTATAGTGACATGTATTCACTATCACATAGAGAAGTTTCACTGCCCTTAGAATCTTTTGTGTTTCACTTAATTATTCATCCCCACTTACTCTGGCAATCAGTAATTTTTGTGTATGTCCCCAAAGTTTTGCCTTTTCCAGAATATCATATAGTTGAAACCATACAGTATGCAATATTTTCAGATCTATTTCTTTAACTTAGTAATATGTATTTGACTATTTGTCATATTTTTCATAGCTTGATAGATTATTTCTTTCTAGGGATGGATAATAATCGATTGCTTCAGACAGCATTTTATTTATTCATTCACCTACTGAAGGACATCTTGGTTGCTTCCAAGTTTGGGCAATTATGAAGAAATTGCTATAAACATCACTGCGCAAGATTTTTTGGAGACATAAGTTTTCAGTTCCTTTGGGTAAAGGCCAAGGAGCATGATTGTTATGTTGTGTAATAAGAATATGTTTAGTTTTATAAGAAACTGCCAAAGTATCCTGAAAAGTTGCTTTACCATTTGGAATTTTCATCATCAGTGAATGAGAGTTTGTGTTATTTCACATCTTTATTTAAATTAAAATACATTTAACATAGAACATTGTGTAAATTTAAGGTATATAACATGTTAATTTGATATATTTATGTATTGTAATATGATTAAAATTGTAATGGTAATTAGCACCTTTATCATCCTATCTAATAAAGAGGGAATATGCTAATTAACTGCCACACCCTCACAAGATGGCAGTGCCCAGTCCCCTCAGACCCGCCTCATCCAGCCTCAGTCCCCCAGTTCCCTCAGCCATGCAGGGGAAGGCAGTTGGGGATGATCATGCCGGCAGGGGAGCAGTTAGGCATCAATAAGTCCAGCAAGGGAGCGGTCAGGAGGCTATCAGGCTGACAGGCAGAATGGTTAGGGCAGTGGTCGGCAAACTCATTAGTCAACAGAGCCAAATATCAACAGTGCAATGATTGAAATTTCTTTTGAGAGCCACATTTTTTAAACTTAAACTTCTTCTAACGCCACTTCTTCAAAATAGACTCGCCCAGGCCATGGTATTTTATGGAAGAGCCACACTCAAGGGGCCAAAGAGCCACATGTGGCTCGCGAGCTGCAGTTTGCTGACCACTGGGTTAGGGGCATTCAGGCAGGAAGGCAGGTGAGTAGTTAGGAGCCAGCAGTCCCGGATTGTGAGAGGGATGTCTGACTGCTGGATCGGGCCTAAACCGGCAGTCAGACATTCCCCAAGAGGTCCCAGATTGGAGAGGGTGCAGGCTGGGCTGAGGGACCCCCCCGCCGTACACAAATTTCATGCTCCAGGCCTCTAGTGTTATATAATTCTTATTTTTTTATTTTTAGTGGTTAGAATAAGTAAGTTCCAGTTTCTTAGAAAGTTTGATGTTTATAATACAGTATTTTGTCTATATTCACTATGCTATGCATTAAATATCTAGGTCTTATTTACTACTCATTGCAATTATGTATGCTTAAAGAACATCTATGCCATCCCCACACCCATCATTCCCTGGTAACCACTAGTTCACTCCATATTTTTATGAATTTGGCATTTCTCTGAGTTATCTCACATAGCATAATGTGCTCAAGGTTCACCCATGTTGTCACAAATAATAGGATATTCTTTTTCAGAGATTAATAATATTTCATTGTATATATACTGCACTATCTTTATCCATTTATTCAGTGATAGGCAGTTCTATTTTCCAATATTTTGGCTACTGTGAATAATGCCTCACTAAACATGGAAGTACAGATATATCTTCAGTACGCTGTTCCCAATTCCTTTAGGTATAAACCCAGAAGTGAAATTTCTTTTTTTTTTTAAATCAAATTTGTTGGGGTGACGCTGGATTATAGAATCATATAGCTTTTAAGTGTACATTTCTATGATACATGATCTGTATATTACATTGTAAGCACACTACCCAAAGTCAGTCATATGGTAGATCTATTTTTAATTTTTAGAAGAACCTCCATACTGTTTTCCATAGTGGCTATACCAATTTCCATTCCCACAAACAGTAGCACAAGGGTTTTCTTTTCTCCACATCCTCCCCAGTATTTGTTTTCTCTCCTGTCTTCTTGATGACAGCCATTCTAACACATATGAGGTATTATCTCACTGTGGTTTTGATTTACATTTCCCTGATGTTTGGTGATGTTGAACATCTTTTCAGGTACCTGTTGGCCATTTTGATGTCTTCTTTGAAAATCAATATTTATTTAGTTCCTCTTCCCATTGTTAAATGAGATTGTTTTGTTGTTGTTATTATTGAGTTGTATGATTTCATTATATATTTTGGATATTAATGCCTTATCATATATAGTTTGCAAATATTTTCTCCATTCCTGAGGTTTCTTTTATTTTCTTGATTGTTTCTTTTGCTGTGCTGAAACTATTAAGTTTGATATAGTCCCACTTGATTTTTGCTTTTGTTGTTTGTGCTTTTGGCATCATATTCAGAAAATCATTATCAAGACCAATGTCAAAGAATTTCTTTCCTATGTTTTTTCTAGAAGTTTTATGGTATCAGGTTTTATGTTTAAGTTTTTGATTCATACCAAGTTATGTTTTCAGAGTGATGTAAGGGATCCATTTCATATTTCAGCATATGTTTATTCAGCTCTCCCAGCACCATTTTTGTTGAGACTATCTTTTCCCCACTGGTTCTGTGGCTCCCTTGTCATATATTAGTTGAATGTATATGCAAGGATTCAATTCTGTTCTGTTCCATTGATCTATGTGTCTACTTTTATGATATACCATACTGTTTTTATTACACTAGTTGTATAGTATAGTTTGAAATAAAAAAGTGTGATGCCTCAGGCTTTCTTATTCTTTACCAGGTTTTCTTTAGTCATTTAAGGTCTATTGTGGTTCCATACAAAATTTAGGATTGTTTATTTCTTTTTTTAAAATATATTTTTATTGATATCATAGAGGAAGGGAGAGGGAGACAGAGATAGAAACATCAATGATGAGAGAGAACCATTGATTGGCTGCCTCCTGCATGCCCCACACTGGGGATCAAGCCCACAACCCAGGCATGTGCCCTTGACCAGAATCAAACCCGGGCCCCTTCAGTCCACAGGCCTGAGCTGAACAAGCTAGGGCAGATTGTTTCTTTTTTATTTCTGTGTAGAATGCCCTTGGAATTTTGATGAATACTACTAGTATTGAGTTGAATTTATGGATGCCTTTAGATAATATGGGCATTTTAACAATATTAATTCTTCCAATCCATTAAAATAAGATACCTTTCTATCTATGTCTTCTTTGATTTCTTCCAGCAAAGTTTTATCATTTTTGTTGTATAAATATTTCACTTGGTTAAATTTATTTCCTATTTTTCTGCTATTGTGAATTAGATAATTTTCTTTCTTTTTAGATGTTTTATTATTAATATTTAGAAGTGAAACTTATTTTTATATATTGATTTCATATCCTGCAACTTTACTAAATTTTTTGATTAGTTCAAATAGATTTTTGGAATTTTTTTGTATATAAAAACTTATCTTTTGCAAATAGCAACAATTTTACTTTTCATTTTGGATGCCTTTTATTTCTTTGTCTTGCCTAATTGCTCTAGCCAAGACTTCCAGTACTATATTGAATAAGAGTGGTAAGAGTGAGCATCCTTTTCTAGTTTATTATCTATGTATATAAAAGCCTAAATGACCGAACAACCAGTCGATTGGTCAACCGGTCACTATGATGCACACTGACCACCAGGGGGCAGATGCTCAATGTAGGAGCTTACCCCTGGTGGCCAGTGCACTCCCACAATGGGAGCACTGCTCAGTTGACCAACAGGTGCCACACACTGGGCTCACTGCTGGCAAGCACAGCTGTGGCGGCACAAGCCTCTCCTGCCTCCACGGCACCACTACTGAATGGCAGCAGCGGCAGGCACAGCGGGGCTGGGATGAGCAGGAGCAGCGTGGTGCTTGGGCCAAGCTCAGGCTCCTCCCTGGCTGCCTGCCACTTCGCACACTACTACATCCCTTGGGGAATGTCGGACTGTCAGTCCCAGATTGCAAGAGGGCACAGGCGAGGCTGAGGAACCCCACCGGTGCATGAATCTTGCACCAGACCTCTAATCCTATATAATAAAGAGGTACTATGCTAATTGACAGTCACATGATGGTGGCGCCCACAGCCATAAGATGGCGGCACCCAATCCCCTTAGCCCCTCCGGAGTCCCCCAGTCCCCTCAGTTCCACTGGCAGTGAATTTTCATGGGAGCATTAACTTTTTAAAAAATCCTTACCCAAGGATATGATTATTTCTTTTAGATCATCTGTTTTAGGGGAGCAGGCCTAAGCCAGCAGGTGGGTATCCCCCAAGGGTCCCAGACTGTGAGAGGGCACAGGCTGGGCTGAGGGACCCCCGTGTGCATGAATTTTCATGCACCAGGCCTCTAGTATTAAATAAAAGATTTCAATTTTTCTCCATTGAGGATAATGTTAGCTGTGGGTTTATTGAATATGACATCTTTAAGTTGAAGCATATTTCTTCTATACTCAATCTGTTGAGGATTTTTATCATGAAAGGATATTGCGTTTTCTGAAATGCTTTTTCTGCATCTGTTGAGATAATCATGTGATTTTTTTTATTCTATGTGATGTGTAACATTTATTGATTTTCATATGTCCAACAATCCTTGCATCCCAGGGATAAATGCCTTTGTTGACAGAGTAATGCTTGCCCTGTAAAATGAGTTTGGAAGTGTTTCCTCCTTTTCTTTTCTTTTTTTAAATATATATATTTTATTGATTCTTTACAGAGAGGAAGGGAGAGGGACAGAGAGTTAGAAACATCGATGAGAGAGAAACATCGATCAGCTGCCTCCTGCACACCCCCTACTGGGGATGTGCCCGCAGCCAAGGTACATGCCCTTGACCAGAATCGAACCTGGAACCTTCCAGTCCACAGGCCGACCCTCTATCCACTGAGCCAAACCGGATAGGGCGTGTTTCCTCCTTTTCAATCTTCTGGGAGTATGAGAAAGATTGAAATTATTTTTCTTTTTAAAAATATATTTTTATTGATTTCAGAGAAGAAGGGAGAGGGAGAGAGAGATAGAAACATCAATGATAAGAGAGAATAATTGATCGGCTGCCTCCTGCACACCCCACAATGGAGATCAAGCCCACAACCCGGGCATGTGCCCTCGACTAGAATCACACCCCGGACCCTACACTCTGCGGGCTGACTCTGTATCTACTGAGCAAAACAAGATAGGGCTGGAATTATTTATTCATTTTTTTAAATTTTATTGTTTAAGGTATTACAAATAGTAGTACATATGTCTCTTTATTTCCCCACTGACCTCCCCCCAGCCTCCCCTAACCCCCAGCACTTGCCCTTGTCCCACTGCCCCCAGTGTCTTGAGTCTGTTGTTTGTGCTTATATGCATGCATAAAAGTCCATCAGTTGATCTCTTACTCCCACAACCCTCCCTTACAATCCCGGTGTAGTTTGACAGTCTGTTTGATGCTTCTTTGCCTCTGTCTATTTTTGTTCAACAGTTTGTAATGTTCTTTATTATCCATAAATGAGTGAGATCATGTGGTATTTTTCTTTCACTGACTGGCTTATTTCACTTAGCATAATGCTCTCCAGATCCATCCATGCTGCTACAAATGGTAATAATTTCTTCTTTTTTATAGTAGCGTAGTATTCCATTGTATAAATGTACCATAGTTTTCTAATTCACTCATCTGATAATGGGCATTTGGGCTGTTTCCAAATCTTAGCTATGGTGAATTATGCTGCTATGAACATAGGGGTTCATATATCCTTTCTGATTGGTGTTTCTAGTTTCTTGGGATATATTCCTAGAAGTGGGATTACTGAGTCAAATGGCAGTTCCATTTTTTAATTTTTTGAGGAAACACCATACTGTTTTCCACAGTGGCTGCACCAGTCTGCATTCCCACCAGCAGTGCACGAGGGTTCCTTTTTCTCCGCATCCTCTCCAGCACTTGTCATTTGTTGATTTGTTGATGATAGCTATTCTGACAGGTGTGAGGTGGTACCGTATTGTTGTTTTTATTTGCATCGCTCAGATGATTAATGACTTTGAGCATGTTTTCATATGTCTCTTGGCTTTCTGAATGTCCTCTTTCAAAAAGTGTCAATTTAGGTCCTTTGCCCATTTTTTGATTGGATTTTTATCTTCCTTTTGTTAAGTTGTATGAGTTCCTTGTAAATATTGGAGATTAAACCCTTATCAGAGATAACATTGCCAAATATGTTCTCCCATGCAGTGGGCTTTCTTGTTTTTTTTGTTTATGGTTTCTTTTGCAGCACATAAGCTTTTTATTTTTATATAGTCCCATTTGGTTATTTTCTCTATAGTTTCCATTGCACTAGAAGCTGTATAGCTAAAGATATTGCTATGACAAATGTCTGCTATTTTGTTGCCTATGGGTTCTTCTAAGATTTTTATGGTTTCCCATGTTACATTTAAGTTCTTTGTCCATATTGAGTTTATTTTTGTGTATGGTGTAAGTTGGTGGTCTAGTTTCATTTTTTTGAAAGTATCTGTCCAGTTTCCCAACACCATTTATTGAAGAGACTGTCTTGTCTCCAGTATATGCTCTTGCCTCCTTTGTCAAATATTAATTGAGCATACTGGCTTGTGTCAATCTCTGGCTTTTAGTTTTAGCCCATTGAGAATGATGTTGGCTGTGGGTTTGTCATATATGGCTTTTATTATGTTGAGGTATAATCCTTCTATTCCCACCTTGCTGAGAGTTTTTATTAAGACAGGGTGTTGAATTTTGTCAAATGCTTTTCCTGCATCAATGGAAATGATTATATGGTTTTTTTCTCCCAGTTTTCTTACGTGGAGTATCACATTTATTGATTTGCGGATATTGTACCATCCTTGCATCCCCGGGATACACCACTTGTTCATGGTGTATGATCTTTCTAATGTAATGCTGGATTTGATTTTCTAGAATTTTGTTGACGATTTTGGCGTCTATGTTCATGAGGGATATTGGCCTGTAATTCTCTTTCTCTGTATTGTTTTTATCCGGTTTTGGGATTAGGGCAATGCTGTATTTGTAGAAAGAGCTTGGAAGTGCTCCTTCCTCTTGAATTTTTTTTGAATAGTCTGAGGAAGATAGGTTTTATTTCTTCTTTGAATGTTTGATAAAACTCCCCTGTGAAGCCAGCTGGTCCAGGGCTTTTGTTTGTTGGGAGTTTTTTGATTACTGCTTCAATTTCCTGCATAGGTATCGGCCTTTTCAGAGTTTTTGATTCCTCCTGGTTTAGATTTGGAAGGTCATACTTTTTTAGGAATATGTCCATTTCTTCTAGGTTGACCAGTTTGTTGGAGTAGAATTGTTCATAGTATTTTTTTATAATTCTTTGTATTTCTGTGGGTTCTGTTGTTATTGCACCTCTTTAGTTTCTGATTTTGTTTATTTGGGTCCTCTCTCTTTTCTTCTTGGTGAGCCTGGCTAGAGGTTCATCAATCTTGTTTATCCTTTCAAAGAACCAGCTGTTGGTTTCATTGACCTTTTGTATTTTTTTTGTCTCTATGTTATTTATTTCCACTCTGATTTTTATTATTTCCTTCCTTCTGATAACACTGGGCTTTTCTTTTTTTTTTTTTTTATCTTTTATTTTTTTTTATTTATTTTTTTTATTTTTTTTATTTATTTTTTATTTTTTTTTACATTTTTTTAAATTGTTTGAAGTATTAGAAATAGTAGTACATATGTCTCTTTTTTTCCCCCATTAACCTCCCCCCACCCTCCCCTTCCCCACAGTACATGCCTTTACCTGCCCCACCCCCCCAGTGTCTTTTATCCATTGGTTATGCTCATATGCATGCCTACAAGTCCTTCGGTTGATCCCTTACAGCCCCCCTCCCCACCAAAACCTCCTCTGCCTTCCCACTGTAGTTTGACAGTCTGTTCAATGCTTCTTTGCTTCTGTATCTATTTTTCCCCGTTTTCTTTCCTTTAAAAAATCTTGCCTCTGCAGACTAGAAATAGACATATAATAACAAAAAATGTTTGAGTCCCAGTTTCAATGTCCAACAGTTCTGATTCCCCGTTTCAATGTCAAACAGTTCCTTATGTGTATATGTCATCAATGATATCTGGATGGTGGGCACATGGTGGCAATGCAGGTCCAACCCTCTCTGGTTTGGTCCTAGGCAAGTGCTGTGTCGCACAGCTTCTGACTGCTAGCGTGGCAAGGCATCGTCAGCGTCTCCCATCTCTGGACTGTTTCTCCTCTTGTCTTCATGGTTGGAGCAGACCTGTCAATTCCTCTCTGTTGCAGGAATCCACATGGTCTTGGAGTTGTTTTCTGAAAATATACAAACATATTCTCGACCAAGAGTTAATAAAGGAATCTTTTCTATATAATTGATCTGGGATCCTTTTTATTTTTGCCCAAACGATTTTCCTTTGTCTTATTTTAGACACCATGTGCGTTTTGCTGTTAGCATTACAAATAGAAATTAATTTTGTAAAGTAAAAATTTTCTAGATGTAATTTACTTATAGGATATTTTTCCTTACATGATATTACCCTACTATCCCCCCTTTTTTGATTAATGGAGGCTTTTGTAAATTTTATAATGCAGTCTTGATAACTTTAAATTTTAACTTTTTGCACAAAAATATGACTGCTTTAATTTCATTGCATGTTCAGGAATTTTACCATGAGATGAACTACCAATAGAAATTTTAATTAACACTTTAGGAACAGCTTTTTGTCCAGTGCAATTAAATTTTCTTGAATATTCACTTATTTGAATTAGCCTATTTAAATTACTCTGAAAACTTGATTATTATTTTACTGTCAAATTTAATACTCTACCAACAATCTTAGTTTACCCTGTAAATATTAGTGGAAAGGCTTATTTGCATTCTTGAGTAGGCCCTGAGCATTCCTGGTGCTAGGCTGGATTTAGATATAGGGCAGCTGCTGTCGGCCAAGTCTCTGTCTGTTACCTGGGTCCCAATCTGAGCTGGGCCAAGTCACTGTCTGTCACCTGTGTCCCGATCTGAGCTGGGCGTGGGAAGCAAAGCAGCCATGGGAGCAGGAGACCTCCCTCAGAGAGGGTGAGGGTTCAGGCCCCTGCAAGGTTGGGAGGGTGGGGGTCTGTGCCCCACCTCTGTTGATCCCCAAGTTCTCTCCTGATGGCCCCTCTGCGACTGTGCCTGTCTTAGGTTGTTCCTTCCCTGAGGAATCTTACCCATCTCTGGCTAACCAGTCATCCTCCGGGGCCAAGCAGGGTGATGTGAGGTTCAGTTCTGTCTCCTTGGTAGCCTATGCCCCCGTGGCCTCCACAACACTGGGCTTTTCTTGTTGCTCTCTTTCTAATTCTTCAAGTTGAAGATTTAGATGGTTTATTACCAGTTTTTCTTGTTTTTCAGGTAGGCCTGTAATGTTATGAACATCCCTCTCAGGTCTGCTTTCACTGTGTCCCAAAGATTTTGGATTGTTGAGTTTTCATTGTTGTTTGTTTCCAGGATGTGTTTTATTTCTTCTTTGATCTCTTGGTAACCCACTCATTGTTTAATAGTGTGCTATTCAGCCTCCAAGTGTTTGAATTTTTGTGATTGTTCTTACTGTAATTGATTTCTAATTTTATGCCATTGTGATCTGAGAAGATGCTTGGTATGATTTCAATCCTCTTGAATTTGGAGAGATTTTTCCTGTGTCCCAATATGTGGTCTATCTTTGAAAATGTCCCATGTGCACTTGAGAAGAATGTATATTCTGTAGTTTTGGGGTGGAATGATCTAAAGATTTCAATTAAGTCCATCTGATCTAGTGAGTCATTTAAGATTCATGTTTTTTTGCTTTTTTTTTTTTTTGTCTAGAGGATTTATCCAGTGATGTTAATGGGGTATTAAAGTCTCCTACTATGATTATGTTGCTGTCAATCTCTCTCCTTATATCTTCCAGATTTTTTTTATGTATTTGGGTGCTCCTGCATTGGGTGCATAAATGTTTACCAGAGTTATATCCTCTTGTTGTATCAATCCCTTTACAATTATGAAGTGGCCTTTATTGTCTCTTGTTATGGAGTTCACTTTGAGCTATATTTTGCACGACGTAAGTTTTGCTACCCCAGCTTTTTTTTCATTTCCATTTGCCTGATAGATATTTTTCCATCCCTTCACTTTCAGTCTGTGTGAGTCCCTTGTTCTGAGATGGGTCTCCTATAGACAACATATATATGGGTCATGTTTTCTTATCCATTCACTCACTCGATGTCTTTTGATTGGAGCATTTAATCCATTTACATTTAATGGTATTACTGATAGGTACTTGTTTGTAGCCATTTCTGTACTATTTCTTCTTTTTACAGCATTTCCTTTAGCGTTTCTTGCATTGGTGGCTTGGTCGTGATAAACTCCCTTAGCCTTTTTTTTCTGCAAAGCTCCTGATTTCCCCTTCAATTTTGAGTGATAGTCTTGCTGGATAGAGTATTCTTGAATTCAGTCCTTTGCTTTGCATCACTTTGTATTCCTCCTTACATTCCCTTCTAGCTTGATGTGTTTCTGTTGAGATCATTTGGTAATCTGATGGGGGATCCTTTGTAGGTAACTCTCTGTCTCTCTCTTGCAGCCTTTAAGATTCTCTGTCATTAACATTTGCCATTGTAGTTATGACGTGTCTTGCTGTGGGTCTTTTGGGATTCATCTTGCTTGGGACTCTCTGTACTTGTGTCACATTTTTCTTCCCCATATCAGGGAAGTTTTCTGTCATTTCTTCAAATAGATTTTCTAATCCTTGCTGCTCTTCTTGTCCTTCTGGCAGCCCTATTATACATATGTTACTTTGTTTCATGCTGTCCCAAAGCTCCCTTAGGCTCTCCTCCTGCTTTTTAATTTTTTCTCCAGTTGTTGTTCAGATTGAGCTTGTTTCTCTACCTTATCTTCTAACTCACTAATTCGGTCCTCTGTTTGTTCTAGTCTACTGTTGAAACCTTCCATGGTGTTTTTGATTATAGCTGTATCACTTTTTATTTCTTCCTGATTTTTGCATAAGTTATTGATTTTCTCGTCTATCCAGTTTATGAACTGTATGACCATTACTCTGAATTCTTTTTCCATCATGTTGCATGCTTCCATTTCACTAATTTCCTTTCTTGGTGATTCCTCATTCTCTTTCCTCTGGGGATTGTGTCATCTCCCCATTCTGACTATCACCAGAAGGTTCAAACATCGAGTTGTTTGGGCCAGGGCCATGTGCAATGGGAGCTTCGCACCACCCGAGTGTCACTGAAGAGCTCCGACACCCAGAAATGTGACTGCCATGGGTTGGTGGGAGCCACGCTTGCCCAGGATCTGAGTCACAGGTGCTTATTATGGCCTCGTGTGCACATATAGAATCAGGGACCCTGCCTGCACCCTGCTGAAACAGAGACCCTGCTGGTGTGTGCCGATAATCAGTCACCTAGCATGTACCAAGAGTCAACGACCCCCTGTGTCCAAGCCTACAATTTTGTATCTAAGTCTCTGTTACTTGGTACGGTCTCAAGCCGAGAATCAGGGTCCCTGTGTGCGCATGCGCCAAGAATTGGAGTCACTGGCTCTTAGTGTGAATGCACTGGGAATCAGGGACCCCAGGCGCATGGGATGAGAAACAGAGTCAAGTCACTGGTGCTCAGTGCTGCCTCTTGCCCAGAGAATCAAGGTTCTGATTAGCTTGGGGGACCGGGTTGCACAGTTGCACTGTATCTGCAGGAGGTCCACTCCTGCACTGCGGAAAACAGACTTTCATGTGGGCTTGCCCACAATCAAAGTCTGGTGGCACTGCTGCCCTGCGTGGGCGTGGGGTTTGGTCACCCAATTTTTTTTATGGGAACAGATTCCCAGTGTCTGCGCACTCCCAGGATCAAATTCCTGTAGTGGCACTGCGGGTCTAGCAGTTCCTATAGCGCTTCAGTGAGCCTGCAGGAAGGGGGATGGGCTCTGTGACTCACAGAAATCTGCTGCTGGGATGTCTAGATTCTTGGTTTCTGTGGGTCTGCAGCAGTGGTCGCAGGTCTCTGTCCCCAGTGGCTGCAGGGTCCCAGTTTGCATCTGAGACCAGACTGGGTGGTGCTGAGGCCAGGAACCTAGTCTCAAGCAGTTCTGTTTTTCAAGATGGCGTGGTCTCTGTGCCCGTGCTGGCTGCCCCTGGAGTGTCTGTGGTGGCAGTGGGGCTCCGCCATCTAAGACAGCCTGGATGGGCAGCCCCTTGGAAGACCTGCAGGATCTAACTGTCCCTAGCTCACACACACACACACCATACATCCACAGACTCCTCTATCGTGCTCTTACTCTCTTACACTCTCTCCCTCCCTACCTTCCTGCCAGTCGCCATCTTCAGAATTGGAATTATTTATTCTTTAAATGTTTCATAGACTTTGCCAATGATATCATCTGATCCTGTGATTCCCTGTGTCGAGAGGTTTTTGATTACTCATTCAGTTGGTATACTCATTATGGTCTGTTCAGATTTGATTTGTTCCTGATTCAGTCTTGGTAGATTGTGTGTTTCTAGAAATTTATCAATTTCTCTAGTTTTTCTAATTTGTTGGTGTATATTTACTCATAATAATTTTTATGATCCTATATATTCCTGATCAAATTTTAATTCTTTATTTTCATTCACTTACTTAGATTTAATTTGTTCTTCTTTAGCTTCTAAAGGTGAAACCTTAAATTATTGATTTTAGAAATTTTCTTCTCTAATATATGAAATCAATGCTATATATTTCTTTCGAAGCACTGCTTTCACTGGGTTTTCATTTGTTCAAAACATTTTAAATTTGAGATTTCTTCTTTGACCCATGTGTCATTTAGAAGTGTTTTTTTTTAAAATCCACAAGAATTTTGAGGTTTTCCATCTATTGTTGATTTCTAGTTAAATTTTATTTAATCCTAATTTTATTGTATATGCATTTGTATTAAAATATAATTGATTTATTATATTAGTTTCAAGGCTACAACAAAATCATTTGATATTCTTATATGTTGTAAAATGACCACCAAAATAAGTCTAGTTTACATTTATCACCATACAAGATTAACTTTTTTTTAAAGGAACTTTTTTTTTATTGTTTAAATATTACATATATTAGTACATATATATCTCCTTTTTTCCCCCCATTGACCTTCCGTCTCCCTCCCCTACCCTCTGTCGCATGCCCTCATCCCGCCCACCCCAGTGTCTTGTGTCCATTGGTGTGCTAATATGCATGCATACAAGTCCTTTGGTTGATCTATTTCCCTCCCTCCCCAACACTCCCCAGCCTTCCCGTTGTAATTTGACAGTTTGTTTGGTGCTTTACTGCCTCTGTATCTATCTTTTTATTCATCAGGTTATAATGTTCTTTATTTTCCATAAATGAGTGAGATCATGTGGTATTTTCTTTCATTGCCTGGCTTATTTCACTTAACATAATGCTCTCCAGGTCCATCCATGCTGCTGCAAATGGTAAGAATTCCTTCATTTTTATGGCAGCGTAGTATTCCATTGTGTAGATGTACCATAGTTTTCTAATCCACTCATCTGTTGATGTGCATTTAGGCTATTTCCAAATCTTAGCTATGGTGAATTGTGCTGCTATGAACATAGGGGTGCATATATCCTTTCTGATTGGTGTTTCTAGTTTCTTGGGATATAATCCTAGAAGTGGGATTACTGGGTCAAATGGGAGCTCCATTTTTAGTTTTTTGAGGAAACTCTATACTGTTCTCCACAGTGGCTGCACCAGTCTGCATTCCCACCAGCAGTGCACAAGGGTTCCTTTTTCTCTGCATTATCGCTGGCACTTGTCCTTTGTTGATTTGTTGATGGCCGCAATTCTGACAGGTGTGAGATGGTACCACATTGTTGTTATGATTTGCATCTCTCTGATAATTAATGACTTTGAGAATGCTTCATATGTCTCTTGGCTTTCCTTCTGTCTTCTTTCGAAAAGATTCTATTTAGGTCTGTTGCCCATTTTTTATTGGATCATTTATCTTCCTTTTATTAAGTTGTATAAGTTCCCTGTAGATGTTGGAGATTAAACCTTTATCAGTGATAATATTTGCAAATATGTTCTCCCATACAGTGGGATTTCTTGTTGTTTTATTGATGGATTCTTTTGCTGTGCAAAAGCTTTTTATTTTGATGTAGTCCCATTTCTTTATTTTCTCTTTAGCTTTCATTGCCCTAGGAGCAGTATCAGTGAAGAAATTGCTTCGGCATATATCTGAGATTTTGCTGCCTGTGGATTCCTCTAGTATTTTTATGGTTTCCCGTCTTATGTTTAAGTCCTACATCCATTTTGAGTTAATTTTTGTGTATGGTGTAAGTTGGTGGTCTAATTTCATTTTTTTGCATGTATCTGTCCCATTTTCCAACACTATTTATTGAAGAGACTATCTTGACTACATTGTGTGTTCATGCCTCCTTTGTCAAATATTAATTGAGTATAGTGGTTTGGGTCGATATCTGGATTCTCTATTCTATTCCATTGGTCTATATGTTTGTTCTTGTGCCAGTACCAGGCTGTTTTAAGAACAGTGGCTTTGTAGTACAACTTGAAATCTGGTATTGAGATCCCACCTATTTTGTTCTTCTTTCTCAGGATTGCTGCAGCTATTTGGGGTCTTTTTTTATTCCAGATGAATTTTTGAAGAGTTCGTTCTAGGTCTGAAATATGCTGTTGGTATTTTAATGGGGAGTGCATTGAATCTATAGATTTCTTTGGGTAGTATGGAAATTTTAATGATGTGGATTCTCCCAATCCATGAACATGGTATGTTCTTCCATCTGTTTACATCTTCCTCTATCTCTTTTTTCAGTGTCCTGTAGTTTTCCGTGTATAGGTCTTTTACCTCCTTAGTTAAGTTTATTCTTAAGTATCTTAATTTTTTTGGTGCTATGGTAAATGGGATTACTTTTTTTAGTCTCTCTTTCTGTAAGTTCACGATTGGTGTATAGAAATGCCATAGATTTCTTGGTGTTAATTTTGTATCCTGATACCTTGCCAAATTCATTTATTAAGTCTATTAGTTTTTAGATGGAGTCTTTCAGGTTTTTTATGTACAATAATATCATGTCATCTGCAAATAAGGAAAACTTTACTTCTTTTTTTTTTCCAATTTGGATTCCTTTTATTTCTTCTTCATGTCTAATTGCAATGGCTAATACTTCCAGTACTATGTCAAACAGGAGTGGTGAGAGTGGGCATCCCTGTCTTGTTCCTGTTCTTAGGGGAAATGGTTTTAGTTTTTGCCTATGAGTATGATGTTACTGTGGGTTTATCATATATGGCTTGTATTATGTTGAGGTATGATCCTTCTATTCCCACCTTGTTGAGAGTTTTTATCAGGAAAGGGTGTTGGATTTTGTCAAATGCTTTTTCTGCATCAATTGATATGACTATGTGATTTTTATCTCTCAATTTGTTTTTGTGATGTATCACATTTATTGATTTGCGGATATTGTACCATCCTTGCATTCCTGGGATAAATCCTCCTTGGTCATGGTGTATGATCTTTCTGATGTACTGCTGGATCCGATTTGCTAGAATTTTGTTGAGGATTTTGGCATCTATGTTCATGAGGGATACTGGCCTGTAATTCTCTTTCATTGTGTTGTCTTTATCTGGTTTTGGTATTAGGGTGACGCTGGCTTCATAGAATGAGCTTCGAAATGTTCCTTCCTTTAAAATTTTTTGGAATAGTCTGAGGAGGATAGGTTTTAGTTCTTCCTTGAATGTTTGGTAAAACTCCCCTGTGAAGTCGTCTGGCCCTGGGCTTTTGTTTGCTGGAAGCTTTTTGATGACTGCTTTAAATTCTTCCATAGTTATTGGCATATTGAGATGTTTAGATTCTTACTGATTGAGTTTTGGAAGGTTATATTTTTCTAGGAATATGTGCATTTCCTCCAGGTTGTCCAGTTTGTTGGAATAGAGTTGTTCATAACATTTTTTAACAATCCTTTGTATTTCAGTGGGGTGTGTTGTTATTGTTCCTCTTTCATTTCTGATTTTGTTTATTTGGGTCCTCTCTCTTTGCTTCTTGGTGAGCCTGGTTAGATATTCATCAATCTTGTTTATCCTTTCGAAGAACCAGCTCTTGGTTTTGTTGATCTTTTGTTTTTTGGGTTTTTTTTTTTTTTTTTTTTTGGACTCAATGTCGTTTATCTCCACTCTGATCTTGATTATTTCCTCCCTTCTGCTTACACTGGGCTTTTCTTATTGCTCCTTTTCTAACACTTTGAGTGGTAAGGTTATGTAATTTATTACCATTGTTTCTTGTTTTTTGCAGTAGGCTTGTAGAGCTATGAACTTCCCTCTCAAGACTGCATTCACTGTGTCCCATAGATTTTGGATTGTTGTGTTTTCATTGTCATTTTTTGCCATGATGTTTTTTATTTCTTCCTAGATCTCTCTGGTGGCCCAGTCATTGTTTAATAGCATGCTGTTTAGAGTCCATGTGTTTGATTTTTTTGGATTGTTTTTATTGTAGTTGATTTCCAGTTTTATGCCACTGTGATCTGAGAAGTTGCTTGATATGATTTCTTTCTTCTTCAATTTGAAGAGACTTTGCCTATGATTCAATATATAGTCTATCTTTGAAAATGATCCATGTGCACTTGAGAAGAATGTATATTCTGTGGCTTTGGGGTGAAATGTTTTGAAGATGTCAATTAATTCCATCTGATCTAGTGAGTCATTTAGGATTGATGTTTCTTTGCTGATTTTTTCTTTACAGGATTTGTCCAATGGTGATAGTGGGGTACTAAAGTCTTCTACTATGATTGTATTGCTGTCCATGTCTTTCTTGATATCCTTCAGAAGTTTTTTTATGTATTTGGGTGCTCCTGTATAGGGTGCGTATATGTTTACTAGTTATTTCTTCTTATAGGATTGTTCCCTTTAGTATTATAAAGTGGCCTTCCTTATCTCTTGTTATGTTCTTCACTTTGAGATCTAGGTTGACAGATATAAGTATTGATACCCCAGGTGTTTTTTTTTCATTTCCATTCTGCTGAAAAACCTTTTTTCATACCTTCACCCTCAGTCTGTGTGTGTCTTTTTTTCTGAGGTGGGTTTCTTGTGGATAGCAGATATATGGGTCACGATTTCTTATCCAATCCATTTCCTTATGTCTTTTGATTGGTGCATATAATCCGTTTACATTTAAAGTTATTATTGATATGTACTTATTTGTCGCCATTTTTTCTTTACCCTGTGTTCCTTCTTCGCTTTCTAGTTCCTTTTTTTTTTTTTTAAAGCAGACCCTTTATCATATCTTGCATTGCTGGTTGGTGGTAATAAATTCCCTTAGTATTTTTTGTCTGTGAAGCTCCTGATTTCACCTCCATTTTTGATTGATAGCCTTGCTGGGTACAGTATTCTTGGATTCAGACCCTTCCTTTTCATGACTTTGTATATTTCATTCCATTCCCTTCTGGCCTGAAGAGTTTCTGTTGAGAAATCAGTCGCTAGTATGATGGGGGTTCCTTTGCAGATAACTTTCTGTCTCTCTCTTGCCGCTTTTAAGATTCTTACTTTGTTGTTGGTGTTTGCCAATTTAATTATAATGTGTCTTAGAGTCAGTCTTTTGGGGTTCATTTTGTTTGGGACTCTGTAATCTTCTTGGATTTGTGTGGGGTTTTTCTTGCCTATATCAGGGAAGTTTTCTGTCATTATTTCTTCAAACAGGGTTTCTATTTCTTGCTCAGTTTCCTCTCCTTCTGGGACCCTTATTATGTGGACCTTGTTTTGTTTCATGTTGTCCCAAAGTTCCCTTATCCTCTCCTCCTGCTTTTATTTTTTTTTTCTAGAACCTGCTCTACTTGGGTTTTTTTCCTACCTGTTTTCTAGCTCACTGATGCAGTCCTCTGCTTCTTTTATTCTACTCTTGATGCTTTCTATTGAGTTCTTTACAGCAGCAATGACATATTTCATTTCTTCTTGGTTCTTCTTCATTTCCTCTTGGTTCTTACACATATTGTCGAATTTGTCTTCCATTCTTTTCAGCCACCTTATGATTATTTCTCTGAATTCTTTCTCTGACAGGTTGCTTTACTTCATTTCATTTACTTCCTTTTCTGGTGATGCCTGATTTTCTTTCATATGCGGGCTGTTTCTTTGTCTCCCCATGGTCTCTCTTTTCCGGGTGTCTGGTTATGTAGTTCTCTCTCTCCTGCGTTGATTTAAAGGCACAAATACAACAAAACCAGGTACAATGCACAAGGCACTGAACTGAAATGTATTCAACTATATTAATAACCCCAAATAAAATTGAACACCAGAGAAAGGCAAATTAGAATATAAGAGAGAAAGAGGAAGAGAAAAACATAAAGAAAAAAAGGAGTGCAAAAATGAAATTGGGAAAAGGAAAAAAAATGTAGGAGAGAAAAGAAAGAGAATACGAAAGAAGAAGGGAACAAACTATTTATATGGGGAGAAAACTCCAATAGAACAGCCACTAATCCCAGCATATGCCAGCAACAAATACATGGAGATGAATACAAACTACAAACAACAACTAATATTAAGTGAGGCCTGGGAAAACAGAAGCAAAAAACAAACAAAAACAAAATAAACCAAAACAATCTCACAAACAAGCATAAAAATCAATATAATCAACAATCAAGCAAACAACAACAAAAGGACAGAGAGAAAAACAATTTTTTGGGTAGTGAAGACAGAGAAGAGATAGGTGTGTATGGACTTAGAGCAGTGGATATGAAATTAGATATATAAGTAGGGTGAAATTTTAACAGGGTGTAAAAAGAAAGAATAGCAGGAAAAGGGTAAGAGAAACAGGACAACAAAAGGGGAAAAGCTAGGAAGAGAGTGATGGTATAAAGGTAAAGTTGAGTTAGAGCAAAATGATGCTAAAGGGAAGATGAAAATAGAATGTAGAAGACTAATCCCAAAGTAAAATAAAGAAAAAATAAAATGATACTTTAAAAAAAAAGGTAAAATAGTAGTAGTAATAATACTGATTGAAAATAAAAATGTAATAATTAAAAAGGTAAAATCAAGTGAGGAAAAAAGAAAAAAATTAGTTTCTTAAGTAAAAGATGGAAAAAAAACAAAATAAATTAAAATAAAATGTGCAGTAGTGAAGGTCATTCACTTCCTCTACTGTTCTGTTTGGCATGCCTGTTTCCTAGTCAGGACAGTATTGCAGTTCCCTGTGTTCCACTGCTCTCAGTGTTGTAAGCCAGTCCTGATTTTTAAGCGGGCAGTGTGTCTTAATTTCTTGTATTCCTTTATTTGTGTTTACACAAGAG
This sequence comes from Plecotus auritus, assembly GCF_963455305.1. NCBI lineage: Eukaryota > Metazoa > Chordata > Mammalia > Chiroptera > Vespertilionidae > Plecotus > Plecotus auritus. The sequence goes on along the minus strand of NC_137784.1, from coordinate 69,938,984 downwards.
TCAATTTGTGATTCAACCCCTGGGTTGCAGTGTTTCTGGATTGACCTCTGGGTCTATAGGTCCTCTCTAGCCAGTGCTTAGATCCTGCTTTCCCTGTAGAATTCAATCCCGGTTTGTGGGAGTGGGTTGCCCCAGAGTTGGTTCTCTGATGGTTATTCCCCACTCTGATCCCCAGGTTCTAGAGAAACAACCTTCCCCTGCAGTCTCCTAGGGTGTCCCCAATTGGGTGATCCTATGTATTGGGCTTAGTAATCACAAGCAAGGATTTAAAGGAAAAAGAAAGAACAAAAACAAACAAACAAACAAAAAGTGCCAGCCTAAGTGTGCAAACTCTAGGGCTGCGCACAAGTATGTGCAGTCTTTTATTCCACCTTGGGTCTAAGCAGCCGGCACACTTTTAAAATTTTTAGGCTGTCCTTTTGCTTCAGATCAAAATGGGTTGCTTTTAAGAGTTCCTTTCTGTCAGCAGCTCTGAGGACCCCCTTCCACATTCATGGATCACGCCAGCCCCAACAGCCATGGATTTTTCTAGGTGCAGACTACCTCTGGTCCTCCAGCTCCCACAGTGCACACATTTCTCTCTTCTGCTGGAAGCAGAGACCTCACCTTATCCCAGGCGAAATCTGACCTTTCCGTGGTGGAGTGTAGAGATCCTCTGAATATGTGTGTTTGTGCCAATTGGGGACCGGTGCTCTGGTGTTCGCAGCTGGTGGGTGGGTGCTGCAGTTGTAGATTTTCAGGCTTTCAATAACATCCACTTTCCCCTTCAAGATGGCATAGTCTCTGTGTCCAAGCTGGTCGCTCCAGAAGGGAACCCAGCAGCATTGGGGGCTGCCCAGTCAGGGGAGCCCCGTGCAGCAGTCCTCCACCTTCTCCTGGAGTATAGCTGTCCCTCAACTCACCAACAAACACTCCCCATTTGTCCCTCAGCTGTTCTTTCTATCTGCTCCGGGACAAGGCTCGGGACACATCTGTCTATTCTGCTGCCAATTTTTCCCCCTCCTTTTTTAAAAAAAAAAAATATATTTTTATTGATTTCAGAGAGGAAGGGAGATGGAGAGAGAGATAGAAACATCAATGAGAGAGAATCACCGATCGGCTGCCTCCTGCACACCCCACACTGAGGATGGAGCCCTCAACCCAGGCATGCACCCTGTCCAAAAATCGAACTGTGACCTCCTGGTTCATAGGTCGATACTCAACCACCAAGCCACACTGGCCAGGCAAGATTAACTTTTTTTCTTGTTATAGAACTTTTAAGAACTATTTCTTATGGATTTTTAATAATGTAAATTATATCTAATAGCTCTATTATCAAAATTAGAAATTTTTCAACATCTTAGATATGTCAAGGGTCTTCTCTAGACTCCAGCTATTCCATCCCAATGCACCCAAATTTTTCCTGCAATTTAATTCTGATACTTCCATATTTTGACCCATACCTTAAAAATTTGGAAAGAGTAATAAAGTTTATTTCCTGTTGCTTTCTAAATTGATTCTATATTTTCTTTTATTTAGCTTTCATTAGTCATGCTACAGTAACAAGGAACTCAATACTTGTTCCATAGAAAGCAATAGTGTGTTATTATTTTTAACTTATGCTGAATGTATGTTGTAGGGATATATCATTAGAGAAAAGAAGAGTAGATATTTCAGGAAAATCACACAATCTACTACGCTCTATATTTGAGGAAACTGCAAAGATCTTATGGAGAAATAGTTTACAAAATAAGGCTTATTCTACTTGTTTTCAAAATAAAATGTATTTGTAAATGAGCAAGTTCATTTTTGTTGACAGTTACTTTAAAATAATTGGTCCCATAATCTACACTAATAAAAGAGAAACATACAAATTGACCATTCCTCCGCTATGCCTACCAGCCAATCAGGAGTAAGTATGCAAATTAACCCAAAAAAAAGATGGCAATAGCCATGGAGCTGGAGAGAATAGGAGGTTTAGGTTGCCCCCAGCGACAGAGGAAGCCAAGCTTCCCACCAGCCCTGGCCTCTGATCAAGGAGGGGCTAGGGGACTGGGTCACCAGGGTGGGTGGCCAGCCTGAATATGGCCCTCAGTCCCTTACCCAGGCAGGCCACACTCCCATGGAGTAAGAGTCCCCACTGGGGGGCATGGACAGCCTGCAAACAGCCATCAGCCCCTCACCCAGGCTGGCCAGGCACCCAGCAGGGACCCCCACCCTGAAGGGGGTGTGGCAAGCCTGAAAACAGCTCTCACCCCTCACCCAGGCTGGCCACGCTCCCCCAGTGGGGATCCTCACCCCATGCGGGCATGGCCAGCCTGCAAACCACCACAAGCCCCTTGCCCATGCCCCCACACACACACACACCCTAAGGGAACCCCCACCCTGATCCAGGACAACCTTCAGGGCAAACCAGCTGGCCCCCACCCATGGTCCAGGCCTCTATCTATACTAATAAAGGGGTAATATGCTAATTAGACTGGGAGACCTTCCAGGAGACCTTCCGGACATTCTTCTGAACAAAGCCATGATGGCAGGGCCGAGGTACAGGCAGTCAGAGGCCAAGAGGGGAGGGCAGTTGTAGGTGATCAGGCCAGGATGAGATGGCAGTTGTGGATGATCAGGCTGGTGGGGGGGGCATTGAGGGTGATCAGGCTGGTGAGGGGCGGCAGTTGGGGGTGATCAGGACAGCCGGGAGAGGCAGTTTGGGGTGAGCAGGCCAGCAGGGGGGCAGTTTGGGGCAAGCAGGCCAGTGGGGAGGGCAGGTGTGGGCAATCCAGCCAGCAGGGGGGTCATTTGGGGGCAAGCAGGCTGGCAGGGTGGGCAGTTGGGGGCCAGCACGCTGGTGTGGGGGGCAGTTGGGGGTGATCAGGCTGGCAGGGGGGCATTTGGGGGCAAGCAGGTTGGTGGCAGGGTGCAGTTGGGGGCTAGCAGGTCGGCAGGCAGAGTGGTTAGGGGCAATCAGGCAAGCAGGCAGGTGAGTGGTTAGGAGCCAGCAGTCCCAGATTGCGAGAGGGATGTCCAACTGCCGGTTTAGCCCCAATCCCTGTAAACTGGCAGTAGGACATCCTTCGAGGGGTCCCATATTGGAGAGGGTGCAGGACAGGCTGAGGGACACCCCCACCTCGTGCACGAATTTCATGCACCGGGCCACTAGTTTCTGAATATGCTGAAAAATATCTCATAGAAGAATTGAGCATAGGAATGGAGAATATTACTCAAAAATGACACCAGCTTACCTGCATTCACTCTAAACTTAATTTTAGTATTTATGTTCTAGGTAATTTCTGAAATATTTCACTTTTGTTTACTAAATAACCACATTTATACTTCCAAACCTTGATTTTATCTTCTCAGATTTTATCCTCTTACTAGTGGCCCAGTGCATGAAATTCATGCACATTGAAAGGGAATTAATTAGAGGAAATATTTTAATATTGCTATTTGCCCTTTCTCTATAATAGAAGTGTCAGAGGTGAAAGAAAATTAGTAAAATGTATATGAAAAACTTCCTCCTGTCAGAGTCTGGGGCATGTTGTGGGACCAAGAGTCAAGTCCCCATCCACCCGCATGTGAAATCACGTGAGACCCAGACCCGGCCAGCCACACCCTCATTGGGTGAGATCCAGACCCGGTCGACCCCACCCCTGTCAAGCCCCACCGGACAGGGGGTGGAGCCTTAGGTCCCTTGGCCTGGCACCAGGCAGGGGCGCGGGGCAGCCTCAGATCCCCTGGTCTGGCACCAGCTGGGGGCACAGTCTCAGGTCCCCTGTCAAGCCCTGCTGGGTGGGGGGCAGAGCCTCAGGTCCCCTGTGCACACCAGGTGGGGAGCACACCCTCAGGTCCTCTGGCCCAGCACTGGGGTGGGGGGCACAGCCTTAGTTACCCCAATCTGAGGTGAGGGGCATGGCCTGAGGTCCCCTGGCCCCAGCACCAGGGCGAGGGGCTTGCCTTGAAGTCCTCTGTCAAGCCCCACTGGGCAGGGGTCATGGCCTGAGGTCAACCTTCATGCCCCACCAGGCAGGGGCCATGGCCTGAGTGCCGGGAGCCATAGAGGCAGAGTTCGGTCTCACTTCCTGGTCAGCCTTACTTCCTGATTGAGCAAGAACAAAGAAAGCCCGTGCGCGCCAAAGAAAGCCCTCGCGTGCCAAAGAAGCCCGCGCGCGCCAAAGGCCAGAAGAACCTCCCACATCAGAGTAACCAATCAGCTAGGACAGATACCCAGTCCCCAACCAATCATCCCATGGCAACTCCTTATCATACCCCTCCCCTCCTGAGTGCTTATATACCGCAACGCTTGAATAAAAAACGAGGCTTGATCAGAATCCTGTCTTGCCTCCGTTCTTCGCGTTCCTTGTTTGTTTCATTCTCTTAGGTGGTTCCTGCGTGCCCTCGTTGCCCCGCGGGCCGGGGCAAATTGGCCCCCAACGTGGGGCACCCTGGGGACCCCCGACGAGAACGTCTACCGGAGAAGCCCTGGCCAGGCACCCCCCCAGAGTCGCCGCGAGGACCCGCGAGTAAAGACTCAGCACTAGATCGCCACGGTCCCACCCGCTGTGAGACAGATCGGAGTAAGGTAGGTAGATGATTTTTCAAACAAGATTTCAGAACATTTCACCCCTTTTTGCTCGACTGCTATTATTGGCTCTCTTGGTCGATTCCTTCCTGCCCACTAATAAGCCCTCACTTGTCGATTTGGGGAAGAGTGAAGGGTACCCATCTCCGGCTGTGAGAACTCTGATTCACTTGAATTAGTTTCATCTCCCGGCCTTCTTGTCTCGAATTCTCTCCAATTAGACCTACTCTTAAAACCTTGAGCTTGCTTTGAACAAAAGGTCGTTCACCTCACAGACTCAACAAAGGGAATTCCTACTCTCCTGACGAGGGCAAAAGGGGTCTTCCCTTCTGTGCGGATCTGTGTAGGTGGATTATACCTACCAACTGTTTCACGCAAGCAAGGGAGTAAAGGGTAGAGTCGAAAAGAGAGTAATTCCGCCTGAATCCCTGGGTTGACAGGAAAATTCAGGCTGACCTGGACGGGGATTATACATCCCGGAGGCTTACGTGGGGGAAGGAGTCACTCGGAGAGCCATCCAGTAGACCAATAATGGGGAATTCTTTGAGTGCCCATGAAATGTTCCTTGACGGTGTCAAGATATCCCTCAGAGCGCGAGGAATAAGGGTTAAAAGAAAAGACCTTAGGCAGTTCTTTGAGTTTGTTCATGATACCTGCCCTTGGTTCCCCCTAGAAGGAACTATTAATCAAAAACGCTGGGAACGGGTAGGAGATGCCCTACAGGATTTTTATCGGGCCTTTGGCCCTGAGAAGATTCCCGTTACTGCCTTTTCTTATTGGAACTTAATTCATGACATTCTAAAAATCCATTCTCAAGACCCTGATGTTAAAGAGGTCATCAAAACAGGAGAGGAGATTCTTAAGGAAAACTCCCGTCCCCCCCTCAACATGCCCTTCAGTCGTTATAGATCTCCCAGGAGAACCCCCAGAGACCCCTAAAGACCAAAAACCTTTAAATATTAAAAAAGAACCAGAAAAGCCACAAGAAAAAACCCCCAATATCTACCCCTCGCTTACCTTTAAAAAAGATCACTCGGATCACCTAACCCCCGAAGAACAAGAAACCTTAGATGAGGAGGCGGCTCGCTATCATGATGACCCTTGGCGCCTAACTGCCCCGGCGCTTCATAGACCGCCACCCTATAATCCCAATTCCCTAGTTCATCCTTCTCCTCTTCCAGATTTTAACTCCCATCCATCTGACCCCATCAGACAAGCTAAAATAACCCTTGCTCGAGAAGTTTCTTCTTTAAAGGAAATTTTACAGCAGAAACGAGAGCATGTCCAACTTATTAAAGAAATTCAAGCCCTCGAGGCTGAGCTTTCCACCCTAAGTCCTACCCAACAGAATACTCCTCCCTCAACAAAATCACCCCCCAACAGATGAAAAACTAAAACTAAAGCCCCGCCCCAGGCCCTATCGGCTAAAAACAAACCCCCTCTCCTTGCCTTCCCGGTCACCCGCAGTCGCGGCCCTAAACCCCCCTCAAAAGATATAGGGGAAGAGGAAGAAAACTCCCCTGATGAAGATGATACTCCCCCAGACTCCCAAAATCCTGATCAAGACCCTATAGATAATGACTCTGAAACAGAGGACCCAGACCCCGAGCCCCAACACAAGAATCAGAAATACCGTCGCCTAAACCCTAAACACATAAAAGATTTAAAGGCGGCGGTTACTAATTAGGGGCCCAGGGCTCCTTATACAGTAGCTATACTCGAAAGCCTGAGTGATCGCTGGCTAACTCCTAATGACTGGATCTCTCTAGCCCGAGCGACACTCTCTGGGGGTGAATATGTCCTCTGGAGAACAGATTTTGTTGAAAACTGCTGAGAAACCGCCCAGCGCAATAGTGAAAGCAAAACCTCGCGTTCTTGGACGAGAGATAAGTTACTCGGCCGGAGTCCCTATGACTCCAATGAGGCACAGGCGGCCTTCCCCCCTGGGTTATTAGCTCAAATTCAAAACGCAGGCCTTAAGGCCTGGCGCCGACTCCCCCCAAAGGGCTCAGCCACAACCTCCTTGGCCAAGGTCCGACAGGGCCCTGATGAGCCTTATAGCGATTTCATCAGTCGCCTCACTGATGCCGCGGAACGGCTGATTGGCGAGGGCGAGAATGAGAGCACATTTATTAAACATCTTGCCTGTGAGAATGCCAACCCGATATGTCAGGAAACCTTAAGACCGTACTGGTGTGGGAGCCTTTCTGATTATATCAAGTTATGTTCAGGGATTGGTACTTCCCACTCTCTTGGCCTAGCTATAGGGGCAGCTTTAAAGAACTTCGGCCCGGAAAAACAAAGAGCCTGTTATAACTGTAAACAACCTGGGCATTTTGCTCGTGACTGTCCTACAAAGGAGCTTCAGACGCCAACCCTCCAGAAACCCCCCTCTAACAACTCATCAGATCGAAAGCCCCCTAGAACCCCCTGCCCATGCTGCCGGCGCGGTCTTCACAGGGCTAAGGAATGCTACTCTAAAACGGATATAGAGGGCAAGCCTTTACCACCAAAACAGGGAAACTTCCAGAGGGGCCAGCCCTCGGCCCCAAACCAGGGACTGAATCAGGGGGCTATCCGATTCGTCCCACAGACGCTACCCCCTCAACAGATCCTTCACACTCAGGAGTCAGTTCCCTCCTCCGGGCCACCCCCTGCAGTGCAGGATTGGACCTCTGTGCCGCCGCCGACTCAATATTAATTCTCGATCAAGGCATTCAACTCCTCCCTACAGAGACGTTTGGACCCTTACCTCCCGAGACCTTTGGTCTAGTATTAGGCCGAGGAAGCTCCACATTAGCTGGCCTCCACATTACCCCTGGGGTCATCGACAATGATTATACAGGCCAAATCACCCTCCTAGCTTCAGCCCCATCCGGGCCTATATCTATTCCCAAGGGAAAGAGAATAGCCCAACTTATCTTACTCCCCCTAAAACCTACTAATAAAAGTCACTCCCAACGCCCCAGACAAGAATCCGCCCTAGGGTCATCTGATACCTACTGGGTACAGCAGATTACTCCAGAGAGACCGTTATTAACCCTACAATTAAATGGAAAGACCGTTAAAGGCCTAGTCGACACAGGGGCCGATGCCACAGTAATTTCAGACCAACACTGGCCACCAAGCTGGCCTTGCGAGGTCTCCCTGTCTCACCTTAAGGGAATCGGTCAGTCCACCAACCCAAAACAAAGCTCAAAAATATTAACTTGGAAAGACAGCAAGGGTAATTCCGGACAGGTACAGCCCTACATTGTTCCGAGCCTACCTGTCAACCTTTGGGGGTGGGATATCTTATCCCAATTAAAGCTCATCATGTGTAGCCCCAACGAAGTTATTACTCAATAGATGCTCAACCAAGGGTTTTTACCAGGGCAAGGACTGGGGAGAAACAAACAGGGAATAAAGGCCCCATTATCCATAACACCAAGGAACAATCGTTCAGGCCTAAGGAGTGAACATTTTCCTTAGCGGCCATTGACTTTCCTGTACCCCACGCGGACAAGATAAAATGGAAATCTGATTCCCCCGTTTGGGTAGATCAATGGCCTCTAAATAACGAAAAACTTACAGCTGCCACTAAGTTAGTACAGGAGCAATTGGCTGCTGGACATTTAGAACCCACTACCTCTCCTTGGAATACTCCCATATTCATAATTAAGAAGAAAACAGGAACGTGGAGACTTCTCCAAGACCTCAGGGAAATCAACAAAATCATGTTCACGATGGGAGCCCTCCAACCAGGCCTTCCCTCCCCTATTGCCATTCCCGCCAACTATTACAAAATTATTATTGACCTCAAGGATTGTTTTTTCACCATCCCTCTGCACCCCCAATACAGAGAACGTTTTGCGTTCAGTCTCCCCGTTACTAATTTTAAAGGACCTATGCCCCGGTACCAATGGAAAGTACTCCCTCAAGGCATGACAAATAGCCCCACCCTATGTCAGAAATTTGTGGCCCAAGCTATAGATCCTCTCAGACCTTGCTGGCCTTCCATCTACATTATATATTACATGGATGACATTCTCCTAGCAGGAGCTTCATGCTCTGAAGTCCTCAAATGCAGTCAAGAACTGGCTGCCCGTCTTTCCTCTTTGGAGCTTCGAATAGCTCCTAACAAAATACAGCTTAAAGACCCCTATTACTATCTTGGTTTCAAGCTAAATCAAAACAGCATTACCACTCAAAAAATTCAATTAAGAACTGATCAATTACAAACCCTCAATGATTTCCAGAAATTCTTAGGAGATATCAACTGGCTTAGACCCTACTTAAGACTAACGACGGGAGATTTAAAACCCTTCTTTGATATCCTACAAGGAGACCCTGATCCCCTTTCCCCCCGTAAACTCTCTTCAGAGGCTAAATCTTCCCTCTCCAAGGTTGAAATTGCCATCCAGCAGCAACAAATTACCTTCCTATCCTATAATAAACCTTTTTTGCTTATCATCTGTGCTACTACCCACACACCTACAGGAGTTTTATGGCAGGATAACCCCTTACTCTGGATCCACTTACCCTCATCCCCCTCCCGAGTTCTTATTCCATATCCATCATTGATAACCAAAATCCTCCGATTAGGCAGGGAACGGAGCCGTCGATATTTTGGTCGAGACCCCGATCATATTATACTTCCCTATACAAAAGAACAAATTAATTGGCTCCTCCAACAGGATGATGATTGGGTTATTTCCCTCTCCGCGTTCCAGGGAATAATAGATAATCATAACCCTCCTAATAAATTACTCCAACTTGCGCAAATACACCCTTTTATATTTCCAAAGATCACATCTAAAAGCCCCCTTAAGCAAGCATCCCTAGTATTCACAGATGGATCCTCTACTGGCATGGCAGCATACACCATTGATAGTCAAGAATTCACTATTAAATCCCCTTTCAAATCTGCACAGCTTGTTGAACTATTTGCTGTTCTACAAGTCTTCTCCAAATTGCCCACCACCCCTTTTAACCTTTATACTGATAGCTCCTATCTAGCGTCCTCCATTCCTCTACTAGAAACTGTCCCTCACATTAAACCCACCACCAATGCAGTCCCCCTTTTTCAGCAATTACAAACGCTAATTACAAATAGACTAGCCCCCTTCTTCATTGGACACCTAAGGGCCCACTCAGACCTTCCCGGCCCCCTTTCTCAAGGCAATACCATGGTAGACCGAAACACCCGACTTATATACTCCCTTTCCTTAGATCCCCTTTCCCAGGCCCAACAGGCCCACAATATCCACCACCTCAACGCTAACACCCTCCGCCTTCTGTTCAAAATTACTAGAGAACAAGCCTGACACATCGTTAAAAGCTGCCCTGGATGTGTCACTCTCTTGCCCCTCCCTCACCTGGGAGTCAACCCTAGAGGTATACTCCCCAACGAGATCTGGCAGATGGACGTTACCCACATCCCTGAATTTGGCAACCTTAAATATGTCCATGTCACCATTGACACCTACAGTGGGTTTATTTTCGCCACCCTCCATAGCGGAGAAGCCTCTAAAAATATCATAGCTCATGTCCTCCAATGCCTTACCGTTATGGGGAAGCCTCAAAAAATCAAAACTGACAATGGACCTGGATATACCTCTCAGGCATTCCAAAATTTCTGCCATCAATTCCACATTAAACACACCACTGGCATTCCTTATAACCCCCAAGGACAAGGAATAGTAGAACGAGCTCATCAAACCCTAAAAAACACCATAAATAAGCTAAAAGCAAATAATATTTATCCCACCAGAGGCTCCCCCTGTAACCTTCTAAATCATGCGTTATTTACATTAAATTTCTTACAACTAGACAAAGAAGGAAACTCGGCTGCCAACCGGTTCTGGCACCAGGAAACAAAAAATCAATATGCAAAAGTCATGTGGAAAGATCCTTTGACCTCAAAATGGCATGGTCCAGATCCGGTCCTCATCTGGGGACGAGGCTCCGCATGTGTTTATGACACGCAAGGAGAAGGACCCCGATGGCTACCGGAACGACTTATAAAACCCATAGACCCCCCTTCCCCCGAGAAATAACCAAATCTCCTCCAGGGAAAGAAATCCCTGAGATAAACCCTTCTCTATCCACAGACACAGAAAAATACAACGCCTAGCCAGACTGAGAAGTGACCGCCGGAAATGCTTTGGTACGTCTGGGTCATCATCATTCTTCTCCTGCTTATCATCTTTATCACTGCCCTCTACGAGTGCCGCCGAGAACCAAGGCTTGTTCCAGGAGGCAACCTTTTCTGCCCCTGCTGGGATCCAGAAAGACAGTAGATTTATCACCCAATGGCTACATCAATGGCTACATCCCTCACCATCCTCCTAACGATCGTCTCTGTCAGCTGCAGTCGTCATCAACCCTTCAACCAAACATGGTCTGTCACCTCATACATCGATGGTAAAGTACTATATTCCACCACACGCATTGCCCCATTGAACACCTTCTTCCCCACTCTCAACTTCGATCTCATGGATATTATGGAACCAGGGCCTGCCAGGAACCCCTGTAGTCAAGGCAAGGTAGATTTTTACATCTGCCCCAGCACCCGAGGTAATAGAGCAAAAATTAGACAATGTGGAGGCACTGAATCCCACTTTTGTGCCACTTGGGGATGCGAATCACAGGCACCTTGGTTAAACCCAAGGCCTGATGCCCTTGTAATATTCTCCAGAGATCCCCTGACCCTACATAATTGTGATAATTACCCACTTAGAGGTCATAATCCAAAGACGCCACAAAAACCCTGCAACAGACTCCTCATTACTTTCACAGATAAAGGCAAAACTTATTCAGGCTGGACTTCCGGAGTAGATTTTGGAATTAGACAATATCTTTCTGGGACAGACTATGGAGGTGTCCTCACTATTAAACTACGAGCCACACCATCCACATCCCCGGTCAGTATCGGCCCTAACTTAGCTATCCCCCTAGCTGACAAGAATAAGTCTTCTCTAAAACCACTACCTACAAAAACAAACTCCAATACTCCCCCCACAACTCCGGCTCCCATACTACCTCCCATTAGACCTCCATCCACCAAGGATTCTATGTTATCCTTACTCTCTGCTACCTTCCACACCCTAAACCAATCTAACCCCGATATCACCCAGTCCTGTTGGTTGTGTCTCTCCGCCATCCCTCCCTTCTATGAAGGCATAGCAACGTCCAACAATTACTCCATTGTTCAGAACATCACTCAATGCCGTTGGCAACACAGTGGACAGGGAAAAATAACACTCCAGGCTGTCTCTGGATCGGGACTCTGCCTAGGGCCCGTGCCTACTTCACATTGGCACCTCTGTAATCAAATAATTACCCCTCAGAATAATCAAGAATATTTAATTCCTAACAATAACACATGGTGGGCCTGTAATGATGGCCTGACACCGTGCATCTATGCCCCCCTCCTTAGTAACTCCTTTTGTGTACAAGTTTCCTTAGTTCCTAAAGTATCCTATCTTAGTGATGAACAATTTTCCCACTCGTTATTCCCCGACAATGCCTCCCCTGATCCTTCCCTCAAACAGAAAAGGGAATTTATTACAACCCTCACGGTGGCCACCCTTTTTGGCCTCGGCGCCACGGGTACTGGGGTCGGAATAACCTCTCTTGTTCTTTCCAATCAATATTACAACCAATTACAAGAAGCTATCGATGAGGACATCAAAAGTCTAGAAGGTGCCATTTCTCATCTACAAGAATCCATGATGTCCCTAGCCGAGGTGGTACTCCAAAACCGACGAGGCCTGAATCTACTTCTTCTACAACAGGGAGGCCTCTGCGCCACCTTAGAGGAACAATGCTGCTTTTATGTTAACCATTCTGGGGTTATTAAAGATTCACTGACAAAGGTCAGAGATAGATTAGAGAAAAGGCGAAAGCTAAGAGAACAAAATCAAGATTGGATAGAACGATGGTTTAACACCCCCCCCCCTGGTTTTCAACCCTATTACCCTCTATCCTAGGCCCTCTAGTCAGTCTACTCCTACTCCTTGCTTTTGGACCGTGGGCCTTTAGAAGGCTCACACATTTTATCAAACAACAAATAGATTCCCTCATAGCCAAACCCATACAAGTACATTATCACCGCTTAGCTGAGGCTGACCGTGAACAGGACTATGACCTCTACCAGCGCTCCCTCCCTACGGGGATAGCATGATGACCAGAGGAATGCTTACCTACTCCCCTCCAGGAGAAAGGTATGGGCACCGAGCTGAGTGCAGAGCAAAGCACTGCAAGGGAAGGTCCCATAAGCTTTCGACCCCCTCTGGTTTTCCCTGAGAGTATACCTGGCTTACATAGAGGTTGGTATCTATCAAATTTTTTTCTCTTAGATGGCCAACAGAGACGCCCATACCGCATCCTACTCGGATGCTGTCTAATGAAGCAAGCCCTGGTGAGCTTGGCTGGCGGCCAATGACGGGTAAGAGGAGACGGCATACGCTGGGGGGCTCTTCTATAGGCCCTACCTGCAACCTAAGACAGGCACTGGATCAGAGCGATTCAGTTAGGCCGATGACGGGTAATGCAGGCTTTAAACCAGGTATCCCGAGTTTCCCGACCTAAGACAGGCGCAGCCACCACAGGGAAGGCTCTCTGGCCTTAATTCCAGGCTCTACCTCTCCTCCCCAAAAGATACCGAGAGCCGTTACCTGTGGGCTTGGGAAACCCACGGGAGGAGCTGGGTCACTACTCCCTCGCTCGGTTAAAGCCCACTCCCGCTTAAAAACAGAAAGGGAGGAGATGCCGGGAGCCATAGAGGCAGAGTTCGGTCTCACTTCCTGGTCAGCCCTACTTCCTGATTGAGCAAGAACAAAGAAAGCCCGCGCGCGCCAAAGAAGCCCGCGCATGCCAAAGGCCAGAAGAACCTCCCACATCAGAGTAACCAATCAGCTAGGACAGATACCCAGTCCCCAACCAATCATCCCATGGCAACTCCTTACCCTACCCCTCCCCTCCTGAGTGCTTATATACCGCAACGCTCGAATAAAAAACGAGGCTTGATCAGAACCTTGTCTTGCCTCCGTTCTTCGCGTTCCTTGTTTATTTCATTCTCTTAGGTGGTTCCTGCATGCCCTCGTTGTTGCCCCGCGGGCTGGGGCACCTGAGGTCCCCTGGGCCAGCACCAGGGTTGGGGGCATGGCCTCAGGTCCCCCAGCCTGGGGCGAAAGGTGTGGTCTGAGGTCCCCCAGCTTGGGGCAGGGGGCATGGCCTGAGGTCAACCGTCAAGCCCTGCCAGGCAGGGGGGCGGCCTGAGGTCCCCAGGCCTGGTGCTGGGGCAGAGGATGCAGCCTGAGGTCCCCCAACCATGCGCTTGGGCAGGGGGCACCTCCTGAGGTCCCCAGTCAAGCCCTGCTGGGGGCTGATCAGGCCAGGATGAAATGGCAGTTGTGGATGATCAGGCTGGTCCCCTGTCCCAATCCAGTGCTACACAACCTCAGGTCCCTGCTGATGACTCTTTACAGAAACCCCCGCCTCCGCTGTGGGTGCAGCCATCTTGTGTTACAGGAACCCCGTCTCCGCTGTGGGCGCAACCATCTAGTGATGGTATGAGTGCATATTACCTCTTTATTATATAGGATTACCTGGACTTGATTAAAGTTGCTTCAATAAGTATTTCTCATAAGTTTCTCTATTCATGTAAATCTACCATAAAACTCACTATTAAATTTTCATTCTTTTTCAAAATATCAGGTTTCAAACTCAGTAGATGTTAAAAATTTTCCATGCTTCTGCTTTCCTGAGCTTTCCCAGTTATACAACTTATATACATTTCTATTGACACTGCTTCAAAGAAAGGAAAGAAAATCTTTGAGTACCTAAAATGTCTCTAGAAACTTTGACAGAAACTAGAGGTATAAAGATAAATGTTGACAAGGTACGTTACATTCAAGGAGATATAAAGTTGGAAAAAAGTAATTCAATATGATAAATGTTCTTATGAAAGCATGCACATAATGCCATAAAAACATATAGGACTTATGATTAATTCTTTCCAGGAAATTGAGGAAAGTTTCACAGGTGAGAGGACAACTTATTGATCAATTTTTCTCTCCTGTGCTTCCTTTTCTTCCTGTGCTTCTTGTGATTTTATTGCCTACTCAACCAACCGACAAAACCTGTGTTCTCTGCATTTATACTTCGGCATTTCAATCAAAAGCTAGAAAGCTAAGCCTGATCTTTAATTCACTATTCTTTTTCATTCCCAGGTCCAACTGTTCAGCAAGTCATGTCATCTTTATTGTTCAAATATATCACCAATCCATCCACTTTTCTCCATATCTACTACCACCACCCTATTTCAAGCATCATCATTTATCTTTTCAATTATTGCAATAGCCTCCAAACCAATTTTACCACTTCCACTTTTAGTCACCAACAATTCGCTCTCCACAGAGAAGCTATTAGTTATGACACACACTAAACTGCTGTGACAAAGAGACAGCAAAATACAGTGAATTTAACAAGGTATGACTGTATTTCTCTTTTATGTAGCAGTTTAGACAGAAGAAAGCAGTCCAAGATTGGCACAGCATCTCTGACATATTCAAATATTTAGCATCCATCTCTGGATTCAAAACAGTGTATTCAAGTTTTTATCATCTATCAGACATTAGAAAGGAAATAAAGAGCCCAGGAAAGTATATGCCCAATCCATTTAAGAGGAAATACTGGAAGTGACCTACATTATTTTTTCCTATCCATAGGCCTGAACTTAGTCGCATGCTACATCTAGATACAAGGGAAGTTGGAACACAAAAGTTTGTATTAGTTTACTGTGTCCCAGTTAAGTTTATTACTATAGAAGAATGGAAGAATAAATATTGTGAGATAATTAAAAATCTAATTCAGTACTTTTTTTAAAAACAAAAACAACAATAATCACACCATTATTCAAATCTATTCATTTTATTAATAGAATGTGTTAAAAGTTGTAATTATATTTTTATTTATTTACTTTTTATTGTTTTCCATTCCCACTATAAGTAATCATAGTCTCTTATATTCACTACTAGTGAACTTTGTGTCCCTCAGCTCATCCTGTACCCTCTTCAATCTGGAACCCCTCAAGGGATGTCTGACTGCCAGTTTAGGCCAGATCCCACTGAGATTGGGCTTAAACCGGCAGTCGGACAACCCTCTCACAATCCAGGACTGCTGGCTCCTAACCACTCACCTGCCTGATTGCCTGGTTGCCCCTAACCGCTTCTGCCTGCCAGCTTGATCAATCCCTAACCACTCCCCTGCCAGCCTGATCAATGTCTAACTGCTCCCCTGCCAGCCTGATTGCCCCTAACTGCCCTCCCCTGCCGGCCTGGTCGCCCCTAACTGTCCTTCCCTGCAGGCCTGGTCATCCTCAACTGCCCTCCCCTGCAGGCCTGGTCCCTCCCAACTGAGTCATTTTAAGAGGTATGAGTCCCCCCGAACTGCCCCCTCTGCCTTCCTGGTCACCCCTAACTGCCCTATCCTGCCAGCCATCTTGTGGTGGCCATCTTGTGTCCACATGGTGTGGCCATCTTTGACCACATGGGGGCAGCCATCTTGTGTGTGGAGTGATGGTCAATTTGCATACTACCTCTTTATTACATAGGATTATATCATTATTTTCCAGCAAAATGACTGGCATATAATACAAATTTTTAAAATATAAAAGTATTTTGTAAATAAATGATTAGAACTTGTTTTAGCAAATAAAAAAGCTATTTCATGAAGAAAAATAATATGGGCTAAAGCAAAACTATATTAATTTGAAATACATGGTATGTTTAAGAAATCATTAAGAACTCAGACTTAATACAATATAGTACCAGGGATTTTTCAGGAGTCAGATCATGGAAGACCTTGGCTTGATAAGTAGTCAGATTCGGATCTTATTCTTATGCATGCATTAGAGGTTTATTTTTTCATAATTATATTGAGGTATTATCCTGTATAATAAAAGGCTAATATGCAAATTGACCGAATGGCAGAATAACCAGTTGCTATGATGCACACTGAACATCAGGGAGCAGATGCTCAATAAAGGAGCTGGCCCCTGGTGGTCAATGAGCTGTCACATGAGGAGTGCAGCTCAGCCAGAAGCTGGTGAGTGCAGTGGCAGTGGTGGGAGCTTCTCCTGCCTCCACAGCAGCACTAAGGAGCAGCGAGGCAAGAGGTAAGGAGCAGGTAGGCAGTAAGGAGCAAGGAGTCCCAGACTGCAAGAGGGATGTCCAACTGCTGGCTTAGGCCCAGTACCTGCAGGGAGCTGGCATAAGCTGTCAGTTTGACATGCCCTGAGGGCTCCTGAACTGCAAGAGGGCACAGGTTGGGCTGAGGGACCCCCCTGAGTGCACGAATTTCATGCACCGGGCCTGCAGGCAGCAGGCCTAAGCCGGCAGTTGGACATCCTCAGTGCTTTTGCATAGGCAAGAGAGGCTCCCACCACTGCCGCTATGATTGCCAGCCTTGAGCCTGGCTTCTGGCTGAGCAGTGCTCCCCCTGTGGGAGCACACTGATCACCAGGGGGCAGCTCCTGTGTTGAGCCTCTGCCCTGCCAGAAACCAATCATTCTACCACTAATAGAAAGATGTGGCCAGGAAACTGGGAAGGCTGGTCAACAACCTTAATTGTTTTGATCACTCACTGTTTAGTTGAAACATTGTTAGCTGAAGCAGTCTCCACCTCTGTTTCTCCTATGTAAATTTCTGTTATTGGAATTTCCTGCCTAAAGGTTATGGGTGTATCCCTTAGTCTCAATAAAAGGGTTTGCAAGGCCAGAGCAAAGGGTAGTCCTTCCACTAGAGTTGGGCTCCCGCCTGGCCCCCAATATTTCCAAATTAATACTTTTCCAAGTCTCTTTTCATTTGTGTGTGGCCTTCTCCAGAACCCGAACCCTGAACCGGAACCCTGAACCACGCGGGACGTGAAAGGGGTTCCCACATCTGGCGCCTGAACCCGGGACTTCTGGAGGAGATGATATTTTTCGCCTAAGAGCAAAGGAAAGGAAAAAGTTCACCGAGAAAAAGGTGAGGGAGGTTCACTGCATGCAAAGCCCAGGGACTAACTGCAGAGTCGCGATCTGTAAGTAGGGTGGGAAAGTCTTTTTCAGCCAGGCTAATGGGGAAGAATTATGTTATAAAATAATGTGGTTTCTTATTCAAATTAAAATCTTAATTGGTATTTGGAATTTAAAATCTGTAATAAGAAATGAAACTCCACTGCAAAAACCACCTCTGGTGTGGAGAAATTTAAAGGTGGCAGGAGAGGGCAAGGCTATCCGCTCTCCTGCAATGAGATTACTTAAGGTTTCATTTAAAAATTATAAAAGAACTCGCAGGGAAATGCAAATCTTGGCCAAATTGGGTGCTAGTTATTACTTCGGAAAGCGAAAAAGAAAGAAAAAATTTAAGATCTGTCTATCTTTTAAGCATGAAAAGAAATTCAGCCAGATCTGTTGCTGAAACTTGCCCCAAAGTAAGCAGGATGTTGTTATTAATCTAGGAACTGCTAAATGTTTGACTTGCCAGCTTTAAAAGTTCTAAGTACAAATTAAATTGGGAGAAATTATATAGTTGTGGTAATTAAATGTCTAAAGTATAAGAACTTATTTTTGAGAAAAAAAATGTGTTTTCGCTGAAAACAATTAGGAATTCAAAATAAATTGCTTATTGCTCTAATTAAAAAAGAGGATTAATTCTGTGATCCCAACCAAAATTTTTCTATGCAAAAACTAGTTTAAAATCTAACTGGTATCTTAAAATAATTATAAAAAGTATTGTAATCTTTAAATCATATATGGGCATACATATATTTGATCGTTTTTTCCATGTTAAAATTTCAAGGCTTTAACAGAGATGATTCTTGGAAAGCTCCAAGGGCCCGGAATAACACAGGACATTTATTCTCTCTTCTTAAAGGAAATATTTTTGAAATTTAACCGATTGATACTTGAAATCGCATGGAAAGCTTTATCAAATAAAAATTAATAACTATATTTTACTTTTAGATGTTATAAAGGTTTTGGCCTTTAAAGTAGGGGACTACCGTGTTTTCCCAAAAATAAGACAGTGTCTTATATTAATTGTGCCCCCAAAGACATGCTAGGTCTTATTTTCAGGGGATGTCTTATTTTTCCATGAAGAAGAATACGGTACACATTTATTGTAAAATGAAAATAAAGGAAATTTATTACCTGTATACGGTACGGTAGTACAGTAGTTGTCAACACAAACCAGACAAACTGTGAATCCTACAATATCAAGAATTTACTCATTTATTCAATGACAATCATGTCATCATCTTCTGGAACATCATCATAACAATCCAATTCCTGAATTTCCTGGTGAATTTCTTGTGACTCCATTTCTTTCAGAATCAGTGGACCAAATCTCTCATGTTTAGCAATAGCACTGTCTTTAAATGAGTACTTCTTGTCAAGGTAGCCTGCTCACAGTGCATTTGCAATGCAACTGTCATTGATTTTCTCCCAAGAATTCTTCACCCAAGTCACAACTTCTTGCAGTTTAAGTTTCACAAAGTTTCCACCCTGATTTCTCTCCATTCTATTTTCAATGTAGTCATTAATTTCCATGCGCAAATTGTCTTTGAATGGCTTGTTTATTGCAATATCAAGAGTCTGGAGATAGGCCGTCAGTCATTCCTGCGGGAATCATTATCTGATCTATTTTTCTTTTGTGAAAAAATGTCTTCATGTCTTTAGCGCGGTGAGTGCTGGCTGCATCCCAGACTAGCAGACCTCTTTGGCTCCCTCGCATAACAAGCGGCAGCATTAAATCGACCCACTTCCTTATAACTGCTTGTGTGGCCCAGGCTTTTTCAGTTTCAAGAATAAAAACGCCCAAAACACGTTCAATCTTTTCCTTCTTGCCCTTAGAAATGATTAAAGGTGGGATTTTAGTGCCATCCAGACGAATTGCCAAAATACAGGAAACACGTGCACTTTCGTAAGCAGTGGAGGGAATGTACGCTAAGGAGGCACCCCGCTGTTCAATTGTTGTTTGAGATGATTGGCCCATAAACACTGCAGTTTCATCCATAGCAATCATGTTGGAAAGATTGTATTTAGAGAAGTCAGCATCATCAATAAAGGACTTGAATGCAAGTGCTCGCTTAATAACTTGAGTATCTTCCAACCTAAACAATGTTGTAGATCTTCTTAAAGACAGTTCACTTCGCTGAAGGAAATTATCCAGCCAGTGTTGTGATGCTTTGAAGTCTTCGGGGGCTATGTCAAACTGTGGTGCCATTGCGAGGGCAAATTCTTGAATCTGAGCCCTATTCACAACCAAAGCCTTTGCTCTCCTGTCAACAACCCATTCACAGATCAGGTCTTCCAGCTCGGAAAATAATGGTTGCCGACCTGATCCACACTTACGCTTTTTAGCATTTCCCTTGTCCACTTGTTCAATGAGGTTACCATACTCTGCTCGCCATTTTCGGACCAATCGGATACTCAACATCTTCTCTTTGCAGAAAGCAGTAAGATTTTGGCCCCAAGAGTCTTCCACGATTCCTTTCTTGTACTCCACGGAGTAGCTTTTTCTTTTTGTGCTCATTTCTAGGGGTAAAAAAAAAAGGAATTGGGGTATCAAGGTGGGGGGAGGGGGATCACTCAAAATGACACAGGGGGGATCAGAGGGGGGAATCAAAATGGCACAGGAGAATCAGAGGGGGGATTACCATTTTAGTAACCCCTTTTGATCCTCCTGTGTCATTTTGATTGCCCCCTCTGATCCTCCTGTGTCATTTTAAGTGATCCCCCTCCCCCCACCCCTGTGCCACTGAACACCTTCACCAGACATCCCCCCTACCCCTTTATCAGACATTTACCCCCTGGGGCCTGCCTGGGGACTGTCACTGGGCTTGCTGGGGCCTGGATCTGGGCTGGAGCAGGGTCTGCCACTGACTGAGAACCTTCAGTCATCATGAAGGCGGCCGCGAGCATCAGGTAGTGTCACCAGAGACAGACCAGCACTCACCACCTTCACTGCGTCCTATCCGCTCTAATCCTCCTGTTCTTCTACACTCATCTGCGAAAGTCTCCTCCTTTCTCCTGCCCTGCGCTCACCGCTCACTCCGACCTCCGCTCCTCCTCCACACAGCAGTGATGTCAGGACTCCGTGTAACGTCACTGGTTGCTAGACGCCAGTCGGGGCGGCCCTAGCTACCAGTTTACGGTAAATTAATTTTCATTCTGAGACAGAGCCTGGGGGCCTTATTTTCGGGGTATACCTTGTATTTCACTCAGAAGGAAACCTGTAAGTAGGTCTTATTTTCAGAGGATGTCTTATTTTCGGGGAGACACAGTGTGTAATCTTTCAGACCAAACCATTGGTGAGTACAAAGGCTTTGCCTGGAAGGCTTCAATGGGATAAAGCTACCCTCCCTACCACAGACTTGATGCACAACCAGTTCATTACAGACTCTGAAAAGAGTTATAATCAAGGACTAAGGTGACCCCTGGACCAGCCATGCTCATATATACACCACACTCCCAACCAAGGTGCCTCCATTCTGAGGCTCCTTTATCTGGGGTCCTCCATGATGCACTTTCCAGACCCCTCTGCTCCGACCTCATTATGAGGAAGATTCTCTCTTCTCTGACTCGGTATATTTGACATTTGACTCACTCCTAGCCTTTCCTCCCCCTCCTGAGAGCTAGTTCTCAGGGACCATAAAGCGGTAGGAACATTTTGTTCAGGGATCCTTGGCAGTGAGACGATACCCCTACTTGCACTGCATGCCACCTGACTGATGCTCACCCTGTGCAGTTTCCTGGGAAGAAATGGAACATTAGGGAACCAGCATTTCTTCTTCTTTGCCTTTTGCCTGCACATCACATACGGGAATAAAGGTTTGATTGTGACTTTCAGTTTGACTCCCTGTCCTAATTAGTAACCTAAGCACCAGGCAGCTGGACATGGGGTGGTGAATAATGGAGCGGGTCATGGCTCAAATGTCACAGATTCATGTTTTTAGTAAGGAGATTTATTAGATTTTCATGAATGAATGAATGTTTCTGCAATTGCTGTTTGCCCTTAGAACAGCTTCCAGAGAGTTTAAATGACTATTTTCTATAATTTTTACCAGTTAGATTATAGTGTTACTGGGGACAGAGTCTAGCTAGTTCCAAACCCTATCATTCCAGAAGATATATCTATATTTCTAAGTTATATTCTTGCCAAAGTGGGTAATCATGTTATATCAGCACATTCAAATATTTCCTTAGAAAACAAGGTTTAAAAATTCTCAAACAAAATAAAAATGATTTGATGTCAAGAATAAATAAAAAATGAGTCCTTTGAGCTTGTTAAAATTAAATACAAAGTGAAGACCAGATTTGAAAATTCTCTGAGCAGACAAAACCATTTAAGCCATGCGAGCAAAGGTAAATTTAACTTATTTTATGAACATAAGTGAAACAGGTTGTTGTAAATTCCTCTGATCATCAAAAAAGTAACTTAAGTCATCTTAAAAATATTATAAGATAATAAATTTTAAAAATGTTTTATTAAATTTACTGGGGTGACATTGGTTAATAAAATTATATAGGTTTCAAGTGCAAAATTCTACTGGTATGATACATCATCTATATATTGTATTGTAATCCCATCATCTGAAAATCCCCATTGTAAAAAACAATCATAGTAAAAGTTAAACAAACTCCTCATTTTCACTTTATAAACCATCCAGTAATGTCACGCTCCTCAGCTTCACTTCAGTTTTGAATTTAAAGCTCCAAGTTTACTAGCTATTCTTATATTCACAATAAAATTACTGAATATTATTAATTGATTTGGTGTTTTTAATTTGGCTATTTTTAGACTTTTATCAAGCTAAGTGTTTATGTATTAAATACAATGAGGCAGTAACTAGGCAAAAGGAAAGTGATGTACTATGAAATCATTGCTACATATTTGAGAAATACAATATCCAAAAGGAAGGCATCACTAACATACATGCAATCATTTATAATCAGTTCTCCTTACATAGGCCAAAAATATTTCCATAGCCTTGAGAGTTATTCTCAGGATATGTTAGAAATTATTTGCCACTACAAAAAAGAGTAGCAATACCTGCTTTCCAAAATAGGAACACATTAGATCCTCTCCTAGAGCAACTAAGAATAAGTATCATTTGCCAACTTCACTGCATTGTGATGTCTCTAATGAAATATAGGGACTGTGCTTTATCCGCCTTTGTATTCTCCTTAAGACCCTTTCATTATCTTCTCTAGAAACCAGGAAATATGATAGTTGTTAAACCGAATTTAATTTTAGATTTTCCTAGCTAAAAAAAATATCTAAGCTCAGGCATAATGACCGCCTACTCTTCCTTGTTAATAGTTATGATAATTAAATAAATATTTGATTTAATGTTACATATCTAAGGGTTCACTGATAGGTATTTTATGTTGGGTTGCAGTATGATGACTGGCTTTATTTTATGCTCCTTGCAATCTCTTATTTGGAAGTGACTAAAACATCTTAAAACACTATTGAGAGCATTGTGTATACCCCACTGGATGCTGTAGTTCATCTTTAAAAAAATACTGCATTTTTGTGACATAGGTATTTCCTGTGGCACTAACTCATGATATGCTAATATTTCTAAGCAAAACATCAATCCATTATTGAAATGAATGCTGCAGATTTAAGTGCCTACATGCAAGGCACCAATCTTATAGCTTCCATGCGCCCACCTCATTCAATCTACTAACCAGCTGATTAATAGGATTCACCCAAAGTCAGATATTTCTGATTTTTGCTGATAATTCATTGTGTTCTTTAGTTAAGACTTAAATTATATAGATATTTTGGGGTGTAATATGATCACCTTGAAAAGTACATTTATAGCAGTCAAATTAAGCATAAATCGCAAATTGCAGATATATGGTACAGGAATTAATTCAGCTTTGACTGCTAATTGCTCCTCACTAAGCAGTTAGTACTTGTTATCACTCTGTAACCAGGGATAATGAGATAATATTCTCAATTATTCTGTATCTTAATTTTCTGTGCTCTAAGTGTGTCTCATGGGGATTTATAGGCTGCCTACATAATTAACTCAAATTGTATTTATTTTACTATGAGGGAGTTACTGCTCCTATGACAAGTTATTATAAATGCACTTTCTTCAGAACCCTTGCATATTTCATCAAAGAAGCCCTCATTGAACTCTGCATCTACTCCACTGCACCCTGTAACCTGTATACTTTCTTGCAAACAATACTATGTGAGCACAAAGTATACTCTGAAGTGTTATTTTAACATCTGATACCTTCATGGGACTCTGACTAAATATAATGATAGTCTATGCATTCATTGATACTATATATGCAATATATAATATCAATTGCAATATATATCAATATCAATTGCAATATAATATCAAATGCAATATATACACTTTCTTTTTAAAATATATTTTTATTGATTTCAGAGAGAGCAAGGGTGAGGGAGAGAGAGATAGAAACATCAATGATGAGAGAGAATCATTGATCAGCTGCCTCCTGCATGTCCCCTACTAGGGATCAAGCCTGCAACCAGGGCATGTACCCTGACCATAATTGAACTGTGACCTCCTGGATCATAGGTCGATGCTTAATCAACCACTGAGCAATACCATCTGAGCTAAATGCACTTTATTTTTTAAAGTAATTTTAAATTCAGAGAAAAATTAAGCAGAAAGTACAGAGTTCCCATATAACTTCTGTCTCCACACATGCACACCTTTCCCCCCTATCAATATCCTGTACCAGCATGATACATTTGTTACAATTGGTAAACATATATCTACACATGATTATCACCCAAAGTCTATAGCTTACATTAAGGCTCACTGTTGGTGTTGTACATTCTATAAGGTTGGACAAATATATAATGACCATTATAGTATCACACTGAATGGTTTTACATTCTTAAAAATTTGTTCTCCCTTCCTGGGGCTGACCAGCAGACCCTGAGCAACACATGAATGGATTACTCTAACACAACATTTGCTGTGAAAGAGAGGCTAGGAGACTGCCTGGCTAAAGGAACTGGGCAGTCTCAATTGGCTGCTTCATTAGGCTTTTATTGTAGCAGCAGTTTGAGATAAATTTTGTCTTTTAAATACAATCAGCAGGGTAAGTAATCTTGGGAGGACACATGTGTTTGTAATGTCCTTTAAGCAAGAAAACCCAAAAGATTAATCATAAGGATTCCAGTAAACACCTGGGGGTCTGCATGTGCACAGACTTGTTTGGAAAGATCAAGGAATAATTAGGGGCTCCGCCTTCGGCACTCCCCTAAGTTGAAATTCTGATAAACAGGGAAGATGGCCTTCCACACACTTCCCTTTTCTCAGAATGTCCTCCTTACAAACTTTCCAACCAATCTCATGCTTCCCACACTGCCTATGCATCCCCTCCTCCCACTAACCTCAGGTACCAATGATCTTTTTGTTGTCTCCATAGTTTTTCTCTTTTTACAATGTCATCTAGTTGAAAACATGAAGTACGTAAGCTTTCAGATTGGTTTCTTTCACTTAGTAATATGCATAAGGCTCCTCCCAATCTTTTCATGGCTTGATAGCTCATTACTTCTTATTGCTAAATAATATTTGATTGGATCTACCACAGTTCATTCATCTATTTACTTACTCAAGGACATCTTGTTTTTTCTAGGTTTTCACAACTGCTAATCTGCTCTAAATATCGATGTGCATGTTTTTGTGTGGACATAAATTTACAACTAATTTGGTAAGTACCGAAGATTGTGGTTGTTGGCCTATTTGATAAAAGTATGTTTAGTTTTATAAGAAACTACCACACTGACTTTTAAAGTGTTAATGCCATTTCTCATTGCCCCCAGCAATGAATGAAAGGACCTGTTACTACTCATTCTGGCCAGCATTTAGTGTTTTCATTGTTCTGAATTTTGGCCATTCTAATAGGCATGTGGTGGTATCTAATTGTTGCTTTGATTTGTAATTCCCTAATGACATATGATGTGGCACATCTTTTCACATGCTTATTTGCCATCTATATAGCTTTTTTGGTCTTTTTAAAAACTTTTTTTCCTCAAAACTTTATCACTTAGTTATCCTTTTATCTCCATTTTAAGCCTGCATACTCTAAGCTTCTGATGGTTTCTAACTTTTGACTCCTAATCATGAAAATAGGCCATTACTTTTTGCAAAACTCATCCTGTAATTGGGAACAACTGGCTTTCTGGAAGTACTGCCCCTATTCCACTAAAAAATAGAAGAATGATTTCTAGTTTTTTCACTCTAAAGAATTTTAAGTTTCAGAGAGCAGCATAGGTAACTCATTAGCATTTTAATTATTAATTCTACTGAACACTATGTGTAAGATATGCAGGTCTTTAATTCTGCTTCTGAAGGTGATTATAAATCAAATATAAAGGTCACCAATTTAAGTTGATATTTTAATCCCCCAACATGGTTGTTTTCTTCAACAACAGGCTCCTAAGCTTCTGATTTAAATATTTTCAGACATATGTAGTTACCTTCTGCATTTCTGAGCAGTCATATTTTTCTTGCAAAGAATAAATGGAGATGCCAGGATTGTGGTACCAAGATAACTCTGAGTAATCATGAAAAGTGTTTCAGTAAATGTTTGTTAACATAATTCTTTCCAGCTATCTAGAAAAAAAAATGCAGTCACTAGCAAGTTTGAATGCTGAGTGAGAAATCACTACAGATGAGCTTTTTATATTTATCAGCAATTTTCAGGCAATTCCTGCAATGAACAGCACTAAAATAAGAATCTTGATATGAACCACTAATTTGACGTCTCTCTTGGTAGTTTTATATAATATTAGAGCAAAATGTCTATTCACCATTTGGTTCTATATCCATTCTTTGATGGAAGAATATCTTCAAGAAGTGGTTTTCATACTTGGTTGACCAAAATCCCCAGTGAGAAATGAATTTTACATTTCACACCATATACATACACATATTAGAAAAAAAACACACAAAATTTTACCAGACAATACATTCACTTACTATGAACAATGCACTCTGATATTTTCTATTCTACTCAATTTCACTTAAAAATTATGATCACAAAAAACTCAATTGTTTTAACTACCCACCAATGGGTTGCCAACAGCAATTTAGTAAGTACTTTTAAGGGTTCTTGTGAATCTATATAGGGCAGAGTATCAACATGAATACTAGTATTTTGAATTCTACATGGCAAATTTGTCTTTTCCATTTATTAATATTTTTTTTTAAAATTGGCCATTCTAATAGGTACATCTTAATATCTATTTGTGGGTTTTATTTCCCTAATGGCTAATTATGTTTAACTTTTTTAATGTGCTTATTTGTCATCAGTATATTCACTTAAATTAAATGTCAGTTTTTAATTTTGATGAGATCTAGTTTATAAATATTTATTCTTATGGATTGTGCTTTTGGTGTTGAGTCTAAGAACACTTTGCTATTCTAGATTTTAAAGATTTTCTCATATATTTTTCTAAAAGTTCTATAATTTTGTTTTTTATTTAAGTTCATGATCCACTTTTGAATTAATTTTGTGTAAGATGTGGGGTTTAAGTTAGATGTTCATCTTTTTTCCCCTAGTGATGTCCAATTTCTCCTGAAACATTTGTTGAGAAGCCTATCCGTCTTCCCTGGAACTACTCTTGTACATTTTTTTTAAAAGGGTTTAGGTTGGGCATATTTGTATGAGTCTTCTTCTGGATATTCTGTTCTGTTCAATTTATCTATTCATCTATCTATTCATCATACCACAATGTCTTGATTATCATAGCTATATAATAGGTCTTAATATCAAGTGACAGTTTTGCACATATTTTCCTCAAGATAGTTTTAGCAATTTTAGAGACTATGATCTTCCATATAAATTTTCTATACAAACATTCTGGGGGTGTGACAGAAATTGCATAAATGTATAGATAAATATGGGGAAATTTGACATCTCTACAATGTTGAGTCTTCCAACACATAAACATGGTATATCTCTTAATTTATTTAGGCTTTTTAAATTTGTTTTCATCAGCATATATTATTTTTAGCATACAGTACATATTTTCTTAAAGGTATATCTAAGTATTTCATTGTTTTTGGAATGATTATAAAGGTTATGTTATTAATTTGTAATTCTATGTTCAGGTATATTTAATTATGTTACTAATTGGTCTATAGTTTTCTGTATTTATATTGTATAGTATGGTTTTGGGAATCAGAGTAATACTGGTCTCATAAATATTTTGGGAAGTGTTTCCTTCTCTTCTATTTTCTGGAAGAGATTATGTATAAAAGTGATTATTCTTTTTTAAATATTTGATAGAATTCTCCAGTGAAATCATCTGGACTTGGAGATTTCTTTTTTCTTCTTATCTTTATTGTTAGAAATATTACAGATGTCCCACTTCCCCCCTCTCATTGACTCCCTCCCCCCCGCTGCTCCCGCCCCCTCGTTTGTGTCTATGGGTTGCATATAAGTTCCAGGGTTAATCACTTTTCACCAACCCCCACCTTTCCTCTGAAATTGTCAGTCTGTTTTATGCTTCTATGTCTCTGGATCTATTTTGTTCATCAGTTTATTTTGTTCATTAGATTCCACATATGAGTGAGATCATGTGATACTTATCTTTCTCTGGCTGGCTTATTTGAATAATACTCTCCAGATCCCTCCATGCTGTCTCAAAGGGTAAGAGATCCGTCTTTTTACTGCTTAATAGTATTCCATGGTGTAAATGTACCATGGCTTTTTTTATCCACTCAGGCCTAGAGATTCCTTTTTTGAGAATTTTTAAATTACAATGTTAACTTTATTAATGCTTACAAGATTAATTAGGCTGTTTATTTTATCTTGGTGGAATTTCAGTTTGTGGTTATCAAGGAGTTCAAAGTTGTCACATTTTTAAAACTAACGTTGTTTGTAGTATTGCCTTGTTATTCTTTTAAGGCTGCAGGATCTATAGTCAGACCCCTTTCTTCACTCTTTATCTTTGCCATTGTTGCTAGAAGTGTGTCAATTGCTCATTAAGAACCAGCTTTTGTTGCATTGATTTTCTCTATTTTTTCCAGTTTTCAATTTCAACTGTTTCTCCTTTTGTCTATATTTTTTTCTTCATTCTGCTTCTTTTGGGTTTATTTCACTGCTTTTTTCTTGATTCTTAAGATAAGAATTTAGACCATTGATTCAAGATCTTTCTTCTTTTGTAATGTATTTATTACTCAACATTACTCTCAGCACTATTTTAGTAGCTTCTCACAGTTCTTCAATATTTTGTATTTTCATTCAATTCTATGTATTTTTCAAATTTCCTTTGAGACTTACGCTTTCACCCTTGTATTGTATAATTTATACTATAAGATTATATTGATTAATTTCCAAGTGTTTAGAAATTTTCCTGCTGAAACCGGTTTGGCTCAGTGGATAGAGCGTCGGCCTGCGGACTGAAAGGTCCCAGGTTCGATTCCGGTCAAGGGCACGTACCTTGGTTTCGGACACATCCCCAGTAGGGGGTGTGCAGGAGGCAGCTGATCGATGTTTCTCTCTCATCGATGTTTCTAGCTCTCTATCCCTCTCCTCTCTCTTCCTCTCTGTAAAAAATTAATAAAAATATATTTAAAAAAAAAAAGAAAAGAAATTTTCCTTTTGCCTTTCTGTTATTGATTTCTAGTTTGATTTCATTGTGGATATATAAATCATATACAATGTGTGTTCTGTTATTTTGGGGCAGACTATTCTATAAACATCAATTACATCATATTAATTTATGGGTTTCTGACTCCTTTTATATTCTTGCTGATTTTCTCTCTAGTAATTCCATTAAAAGTGAATGGGGTGTTGAAGTTATCAACTATAATTGTGAATGTCTTCACTTGTGCTTTCAGTTCTATCAATTTTTGTTTCATCTATTTTGAGACTTCATATTTACTGCATATACATTTCAGATTGTTATATCTTCCTGGTAAACTGATTCTTTTATCATTATGTAATACTAGAGGCCCAGAAATTCGTGCACCGAACAAATTCGTTCGGTCCGGTTGAATTCGTTCGGTCCGCTCTGAACGAATTGAGGAGGGTGTCCCTCAGCCCAGCCTGCACCCTCTCCAATCTGGGACCCCTCGAGGGATGTCTGACTGCCCGTTTAAGCCCAATCCTGATGGGATTGAGCTTAAACGGGCAGTCAGACATCCCTCTCACAATCCAGGACTGCTGGCTCCCAACTGCTCGCCTGCTTGCCTTCCTGATTGCCCCTAACCGCTTCTGCCTACCAGCCTGATAACCCCCTAACCACTCCCCTGCCAGCTTGATTGATGCCTAACTGCTCCCTTGCCAGCCTGTTTGCCCCTAACTGCCCTCCCTTGCAGGGGTGGTCACCCCTAACTGCCTTCCCCTGCAGGCCTGGGCCCCTCCCCACTGCTCTCCCCTGCAGGCCTGGGTCCCCCCCAACTGCCCTTCCCTGCTGGCCATCTTATGGTGGCCATCTTGTGTCCACATGGGGGAGGCATCTTTGACCACATGGGGGCAGCCATCTTGTGTGTTGGAGTGCTGGTCAATCTGCATATTACTCTTTTATTAGATAGGATAGAGGCCTGGTGCACGGGTGGGGGCCAGCTGGTTTGCCCTGAAGGGTGTCCCGGATCAGGGTGGGGGTTCCCTTGGGGCATGGGGCGGCCTGGGTGAGGGGCCTGTGGTGGTTTGCAGGCCGGCCACACCCCCCGGAGACCCAAGCGGAGGCCCTGGTATCTGGGATTTATTTATCTTCTACAATTGAAACTTTGTAGCCTGGAGCTGAGCCAAGCCTTCTGCTTGCTCCATGGCAGCAGCCATTTCTATTGGGATTTATGTATCTTCTATAATTGAAACTTTGTAGTCTTAAGCAGAGGCCTGGGCCGGCCAGGGTGTGCGGAAAGCTTGGCTTCCTCCATCGCCAGGGGCAACCCTAGCCTCCTGCTCTCTCCAGCTCCGTGGCTGCCCCCATTTCTGTTTGGGTTTATGTATCTTCTATCATTGAAACTTTGTAGCCTTGAGTGGAGGCCTAGGCCAGCAAGGGCAGGTGGAAAGCTTGGCTTCCTTCATTGCCGGGGAAATCCAAGCCTCCCTCCTGCTCTCTGTGGCCGTAGCCATCTTGGTTGGGTTTATTTCCATATTCGCTCCTGATTGGCTGGTGGGCGTGGCTGGTGGGCGTGGCTGGTTGGTGTAGCGGAGTGATGGTTAATTTGCATATTACTCTTTTATTATATAGGATCCTTCATTATAATAATTTTATTTGCTTTGATGTCCACTTTATCTTGTGTTAATATAGCCATTTCTGCTTTATTTTGATTGTTTACATAGTATATCTTTTTCCATCCTTTCCTTTCAAGCTATATTCATTATTTTGAAGTGTGGTTCTTATAGACAGCATTGTGCTTTTATTTACTCCACTCATCTCTGTCTTTCAATTCATGTAAATAGACATTGCATATTAATTATTTATGTTCTATGTGTGAAGGCTAGCATTGCATTATTTATCTGTTTGTCTCCTTTGTTTCTCTTTTCTTGCCTTCCACTTTATAACTATAACATATTTTAGTAGGAATTATTGATTTTTTATAGGAATTGTTGATTGATTTATAGTGTTTCTGAGTATACTGCTTGCATAGATTTCTTTACTGTTACTGTAGGTGTTACAATATACTACTTTGAGTGAAGGGTAGAAAACTTACTCCCATTAAAGTCCCTTTACCCTCCATACTTCTTAAATATTATTGTATTGAGTATTTTCCTTATATGCATTGAGCATTATAGCAGAAGATGTTATCAATTTTTAAGTACCAAATATGATTTTTAAAACTCATTATGAGGACATTCTATTATATATTTTTATCTATCACAAAGTTCTTCTTTCCCAAACCTTATTTTGTTATCATTTTCCTTTCATTTAAGACAGCTTCCTTTAGCAGTTATTTAAGGTTAGGTTTGGTGGAAACAAATTGTCTTAGTTTTCCTTTGCCTGTTTGGCTTCCCTTCCATTCCTGAAGAATATATTCACTGGATATTGCATTTGAAATTTATGTTTGAACTGTACATATATTTAATATAGTTATTTATATATTGTGGATTAAATCTGTCCTTTTATTTTTCCCATTTGTCTGCCTGCTTTTAATTTATTTTTTATTTCCTGCTTTCTGTAGGTCATTTGGATGTTTTTAAATACCCTTTGAATTGTCTATAGTGTTTTACCTGTATCTCTTTTTATAGTTTTCTTAGTTGTTGCTATAAATATTACATGATATATACCAAACTTACCAGTGTCTAGTCATGTTATTATTTTATCATTTCAAGTGAAGCATAGGAACCTCATGTTCTTTTATGTCTTGATCTTCCCATTTATAATGTACTAACTATTTCTCATCTACATTTAGAACCACATCAGTGATATATATTTTGCTACAACCACCAAATATAATTGTGAAAGCTCAACAGGGTAAGGAAAGTATTTACCCATACTTTTGCTTATAGTGTTCTTTTTTCTTCCTGTTGTTCCAAGGTTTCTTTTTGTATAATTTCCTCCTGATAGAGAACTTCCTTTTGCCATTTCTTTAGGGTAGGTCTGCTTGGAACATTTTCTCTTAGTTTTTCTTCATCTGAGGATTTTTTAGGATTCCACTTGGATTGGTTGATTGATTTATAGTGTTTCTGAATATATTGATTACATAGTTTTTATTTCCCCTTAATTTCTACAGGATATTTGCACTGTATATATAATTCACAGTTTGCACATCTTTTCTTTCAGTAGTTGAAAAAATATTGTTTCATTTCCTTCTGGTTTCCATGGTTTCACTCCATTATTTCTGATGAAAAATCCTATTTCATTGGAATAGAATTTTCCCTATAAGTAATGATTATTTTTCTCTCTCTGGCTTTCTTTCAGGTTTTGTTTTGTTTTATCTTTAATTTTTAGAAGTTTATTTATCATGATATGTCTTGGCATGAATACATTTGGATTTTTCTTATTTTGGGTTTTCTCAGATTCTTGAATCTCCAGGATTATATCTTTTTCCAAAGTTTGAAGATTTCAGTAATTATTCCTTGAAAGAGTGTTGCAGTCCTATACTCTATTCCCCTTTCTTTTTGGGATTTTGATTATGATGCAAGTTCATTTGAACCACACATCCCTGAGATGTTGTCTTTTTTTTTTGTTCTTTAGTATATTTTCTCTCTCTTGTTAAGATTGTGTAAATTCTATTAATCAGCCTTAAATTCTATGATTCTATTCTCTGATCTCTACTGTTATTGAACCCATCCAGTAAGTTTTATATTTGCTATTATATGTGTCAGTTCTATAATTTCTGTTTGATTATTTTTTCCTAACTTCTATTTATATTTTGAGAATGTCTATTGTTTTAAGAGAATTCATAATTGCTAGTTGAAGCATTTTATGATGGCTGCTTTTAAATTCTTGTCAAATAATTCCAACATCTGACTCATCTTGGTGTATGCATCTGTTGATTATCTTTTGTCATTTAATTTTGTAATTTCCTGGTTCTTGGTTAAATGAATGATATTTTATTTTATCCTCCTGGACATTTTGAATATTATATTATGAGTCTCTGGATTTTATTTAATCTTTTTTTTCCTTTTCTCTCTCTCTCTTTTTTTTTTTTTTTTTTTTTTTTTAGCAGGTAGCCATCCTGTTGAGGCTTGGTGTGAAAGCCAAGTGGTTGTGTATATTTATCCTTCTGCTGGGCCCACTGACACTACCTGGGCAAAAGTGGAACACTGAATCACACTGCCTCATTGCAGGCAAATGGGGAAAAGTTTAGCTACCCCTTTTTCCTACTGATCAATTCACAGCAGGGGAATCAAAACACACTTTATGTTGGGCAGGGGATGGAAAACCAACTGACAGCATGGGTGTGCTGATACTACTCCACAGATAATCTGAACAGTGCTGCCTGCTTTCTTTGAGGTCAAGGGGAAGAGTGGAAAATCGTTCCTTACTCAACCCAGCTGAAATCGCAGAGTTAAAGGGTATGGTTTCTTCCATTTGAATTTGGCTGGATTCGGTTGGATATTGCTAAAACAGGTTTTCTGTTGTGAGGCTACCCTTTTCCAGATCTTTCATTAGGAGGAACTGGAGCTGTTTTCGTTTGTGTCTATTGGCAGTTTGGGGTTAGATACATTGTACTTATCCAGTGTTTTCACTTGGGTATATCAGAGGCAATAAGAAATGCAGGGAATTTATCACCACATTATTCCTTAAGGACAGAGGTCCTATGGAAAATCTTTTTTTTTTTCATTTTTTAAAAATCTTCCTATGCTGATTTGCTATTCTATGCCCAGGTATATGTACTTTAAAAAGGAAGATCTGTAAAAATAAATAAATAAATAAATAAATAAATAAATAAATAAATAAATACATACATACATAAATAAATAAATCTATACTAATAAAAGGGTGATATGCTAATTAGACCAGATAGACCTGACATCCTTTTGGACAAAGCCATAGCGGCTGCAAGGGCCGAGGGCCAGCAGCATGGGAGAGCCGGTGGTGCAGGAGAGGCTGTGGCATGGGCCAGTCCAGTGCCACAGCCCCTTCCATAGAGGCAGCAGGAAAGGGGGTTGCGTGGCCTGGTCCCAGTGCTGCCGCTTCCACAGAGGCAGCCACAGAGGTAGCGGTGCAGGCCCGGTCCCGTCACCATGCCTCCGCAGAAGCTGGACCGTGTACGACCTGCTGTGCCTCAACCTCTCACAGCCCCTCCCACAGCTGGCCTGGCCCCAGATCGCCCTCCACCCACCAGTGAGCAGAAGGCAGGGCCAGTGCAAAGAAGCAAGGGCCCAAGGCCAGCAGCTGAGCAGCTGCAGCGGGGTGGTGAGGGTGGCGCCTTCCCCTGATCAGCCTGGTTGCCTCCCGCAGAAGGAGGCCAAACTGTGGCTTAGGCCTCCTCCCTGAGTGGGCCTAAGCCAGTGGTCTGCAAACTCATTAGTCAACAGAGCCAAATATCAACAGCACAACGATTGAAATTTCTTTTGAGAGCCAAATTTTTTAAACTTAAACTTCTTCTAACGCCACTTCTTCAAAATAGACTCGCCCAGGCCGGTGGTATTTTGTGGAAGAGCCACACTCAAGGGGCCAAATAGCCGCATGTGGCTCGCGAGCCACAGTTTGCTAACCACGGGCTTAAGCCATCAGTAGGACATCCCCTGAGGGGTCCCAGACTGTGAGAGGGGGCAGGTTGGGCTGAGGGACCCCTCCCCCAGTGCATGAATTTTCATGCACCGGGCCTTTAGTAAATAAATAAATAAAAATAAAAAAGTAGATCTGTGAGGAATAAATTTATTCCATTTTGGTATGATTAAAAATTGCTTTTATGTATTTTTGGTGCAGTGTTTTGTACAATTAATATATTTTTCAATTAATTTTTTTTAAAAAAAACAATAATTGCTCATTATAGATAATTTAGAAAATACAAAAAAGAGGTTAGGTTGTCTCATTTTGTTTTCTCCCAAACCAACTCCTCTAACAACTATTGTGAATGGTTGTTTTAGCAGGTGATCAGAGGAAGCACTATGAGGTGTATAAGGTAGGAAAGAACACAAACTTTGTGTTAATGTATAAGTTTTAATTGCGGCAATTGGGTCTCAAATCTAATTGAGAACTCTGATAGGCTGTGTGGAACATGTCTCAGAATTCTTCACTTGTCACTCATTGAGTATTGTATCAAGAACGCAAACTCTGACATTTGTGGCCTGATTGCTTTCACAGCATAGTATATTCCCCAAGTCAGAGAATGTCCTCAAGCAGAGAAATGAAGGGAGTCATCTATTGTCTTCAGTATCCGGGATAGGAGGAATTTGAGGGGTAAAGACAGCATTTGCTACAGTCCTACGCTTGCACTATCTTATCCACTCATGCCTCACCTGAAGTCCATTCTGTCCTATTACGGATCCTTTATGGTGGTGCGTACTTGCAGTCCCTTGAATTAAATAAAAAGCCAACAGAGGCTTAATGAGACAAGCAATAGTACTTGATGTATTTTTTTTTCTTCTGAGATTAATCTTTGGATTTACCGTGAATTTTAGACTTAATTTCTGGTACCTTCAGCATGCATTTCTACTGATTTGGGTTGTGTGACATGTTGAATGACCTAGACTTTCATCTCTGAAAGACTTAAGCCTCTGATACCTTGCCCTTGTCAGTCCATCATTGCTACCATTTCTATTTCACTATTAATATCTAGCATGGAAGCACAAAAAGGAATCTGAGTAAATATCACCATTATAGCACATCAATCCTAACTGTTTGTGAAGTTAGGTTTAATTACCACTACTGGTGTTGTAACATTTTCCCTATGTTTTACTGGTTGAAGGAATACAGAGATCCATTACAGGCATAAATTTAGATATCATGGTTCTATTCTTATTTATACTACGGAAGCTTCTTCTTGTGGAAAGCAGGCACCTTAGGACCTACAGCTGCTGGGGAAAAAAATCACAAAGTTCTCAAGTGGGTCACTGGAAGTAATGGGAGGTGTGCCATTTCTACTTCTATCACTTTGTTCCCAGACACTTGTGTTCAATCTCTTGTGGAATAGCACAGTGAAATTTGCATTTGCTTAAGGGATATGCTACATCCTGAATAAAAGCGTTCTAGCTTCTGTGATTCTCAATTCTAAGCTAGCACCATAGCTGCACCATAGAAACTGTTTCAATGTTTGATCAGGCTGCAGCTTCTGAATGATATGATATATGGTAAAAGCAATGTATCCTGCGGCCATGTGCTAATTGTGCTAATAGTTTAGGTTGCTAGAAAGTGGCTCCCTTTCTCCAAGGTGATATATGCCCAGTGCCTGACACTCTGTGAGTCCCTGAGTAGTGGTGTTAGTAGAAACAGTGTGAACAGACAAGGCATACCTGCACCAAGAATTCATGTCATTCTTAGTAAAGACTAGCCTCTCCTGTATTAGGAGTCATATGTAGTCAGCTTCCCACAATATGGTTGGTTGGTCCCTTTGAGAGGTTGTACTATGTCAAGTGCCCCGTCTCAGTCTTTGCTGTTTACAAAGTAGATATTTAGTAGCAGAAGTATGTAGTTTTGCTTTAGTGAGAGGCTATTCATACTATCAAGCCTGTACATTATCGCCAATTTTGTTACCATGTGTAGTTGTACATTATCGCCAATTTTTGTTACCATGTGTAGTTGTTGCACGGCGCCCCTCCCCCCAAAAAAAGTTATATCCACAGAAAATTCTTGGAACCTATGAATGTTACATTATTTGGAAAAAGGGTCTCTGCATATGTAATTAATTTAAGGGACTTGAGATGAGATCATTGTGAATTATCTGGGTAGACCTTAAGTTCAATGGCAAGTGAGATTATAATAGACACACAGAGGAGGTACATTCAGATAGAAGAGGAGGAGGCAATGTGAAGAAGGAGAAATTTTATTTGACACCAAAGCCTGGGCTTTTGACCATTATGCCATAGTAACTGGAAAGGAGTGGGTGAGTGGAAGTCAATGATGCTACACAATGTCAGGCCTCCATATCCTCTCAATCTAGCAGAGGCTTTCAGGTTAAAGTCAGTTTAAATGTAACATTGAAACTTTGTACTCACTTGGAGATAGGATCTACTTAACTTTCTTCCTGGTTTACTAGAAAGAACTTTGAAGACAGTATTCTAGCAAAAATGTAATTCATTACACTTGGACATCGTTTGTTTAACACCTAAAATTTGCACTTAAAATGCATATAAGGAAATGACTATTTACAAATTCTTAATTCTGTATTCTTAACTATCCTTATAATTGACATATCTTATGTCCTCCATTAGCTTAAATAGTCCAAAGGACTTTTTATATTACAAGAGATTTATGTTGTGCTTGTTTCTACTGTCACTTTAAGTTAGAGACCACTTAACAAATGACCTCTATTATGTTGTTTCCTTCCTCGTCCAGACAGTTCACATTAGAGTTCACTACTGGATTGCAGATGACTGTTGTCACCTTGAGAAACTATTAAACCAATAAATTTCCTCCCCAAGATTGGCATTAACTACTGACATTTTAATTGCACAGATATTAATGATCTTTGTAATGCTTAAATTTTTGGTCTAAAGCTGTTCATGGCCTGCTTTTGTGTGTTTAGAATGGGATTAGATGAAGTTTGTTCATCGGTGTGTTAATCTCTTCCACATCTTGCTGATTCTGAGCACACTTTAATAAAATGCTGCTTCATTTTATGTACCTTTTAGGTCTTAGGGAGAAACATATGAGTCGAAAGGGGAAAAAGAAAAGAAAAAACTCTGACTTTCTTTGTAGAGCTTTTTTTTAATTAATTTAATTTTTTTTTTTAGTGAGGATTTTATCTTTCAGCTAGAACTGGAAAGTGACTAAGTAATTTCTTATAATTAATTTGGGCTCATTTGGTCTTGCTTAGTTCTCTTGAGTAATAAGAGTAGAACTTTTCCACTTAGTATATTCCATGACACATTTACAAGTTTGCTACAGGCAGCAAAATCAAGTTTCTGATAGAGGAAAGCGGCAAATAAACTCAGCCATGGACAGCAATGGGGAAATTTTCATCATGCAGACCTTTGCCTAACACCTTCTCTTGACCACTAGAAAATTGAGAGTAGATTATATTCAATGGTGCAATAAACTTGTATTATTAGCCAAGCATGGGAACCACGCCTGAGGCACCTGATAGTCAAGGCCAATTAAAGCACAAAGGCCTTGTTGTCAATACACCGGACTGTCCAAGGCCACTCTGCACCAAGGCTAAGATACCATACACAGCTGTAAGGCCACAGGGGTATCAGAGTATGCTGTGCCTTTTTATCACCCAAACTAGAGGCCTGGTGCACAAAATTCATGCATGGGGAGGAGTGTCCCTCAGCCCAACCTGAACCCCTCAGGGGATATCCAACTGCCAGTTTAGGCCCAATCCCAGGGATCGGGCCTAAACTGGCAGTCAGACATCCCTCTCACAATCTGGGACTGTTGGCTCCCAACCACTTGCCTGCCTGTCAGCCTGATCACCCCCTAACCACTCCCCTGCCAGCCTGATCAATACCTAACTGCTCCCCTGCCAACCTGGTTGCCCCTAAGTGCCCTCCCCTGCCAGCCTGATTGGCCCTAAGGCCCTCTGCCTCAGCCCCCACCACCGTGGCTTTATCCGGAAGGACATCTGGATGGATGTCCGAAAGATGTCTGGTCTAATTAGCATATTACCCTTTTATTAGCATAGATAACATATATGCCCCTAAAAAGTTATATTATTTTACACTCTTTAAATTATACAGTACATTCAACCTCTTTTACCCTGTTTTTTTTTTTTTTTTTTTTTTTCTTTTTCTAAATATATTTTGTTGATTTTTTTCATGGAGAGGAAGGAAGGGGAATAGAGAGTTAGAAACATCAATGAGAGAGAAACATCAATCAGCTGCCTCCTACACATCCCCAACTGGGGATGTGCCTGCAACCAAGGTACATGCCCTTGACCAGAATCGAACCTGGGACCCTTCAGTCCACAGACCGATGCTCTATCCACTGAGCCAAACTGATTAGGGGCCCCACACTTTTTTTTTTTTCTTTTTAGATTATCCACATTTGTAGATATGGCATTAATTCATTTTCCATTGATTTTTAGAGAGAATGGAAGGTAGAGGGATAGAGAGAGAGAAACATCAATGTAAGAAACATGCTTTCAATTGCCTTTCTTAGGAACCCTGACCAGGGATCCAACTTGAAACCCAAGTATGTGCCAGGTATGTTCCCTGACCTGGAATCGAACCTGCAACCTTTCGGTGCACAGGACCACGCTCACGCTCAACCAACCTATCCACTTCAGCCTGGCTGTTATACAATTTCTGGAATATTACTTCAATTAATTCTCGCAAAGTCTGTGGTTTAGGTAATACTCACATTTTCCTGATGAGAAAAAACAAACAAACAACCTCTTTGTTTTGAGACATTATTCTTCCCTCATTGCTGCGTTTTCCTGCCAGCCCTAGAAAGGCTCTTGACAGCAGTTTCACTGGGTATCCAGAGTCAGAAGCATTCTCCTCACCACTACCCTCTCCAAAGCCTCCTCTGCACTGGTACTGAGGCTGTCCTGGAGGGTGCAGAGGCTAGGTAACAGAGACAACGACAGGATTTGGACCACTGGATCCACCGTATCTGCCTCTCCTCTCTCAGGCTTTCTTCACTTTGCTGGAGAAGGCGGGTCCAGCAACTTCCAGCAGCACCGAGCTTCTGGATAGGCCAAGGTTGGCGGTACTAGCTCTTTGGACACCAGAAGTGCTGCAGGCGATGGAACTGCTATTTTTAGGTACTTTTAAACACCCCAGCGCTGAGGTAAGACTTTGCTTCTTGATTCTGAATCTGCTTCTCGCCTGTGGAACATGTACAAAAAATCCTTAGGCATGCTTCGACTTTCCCTCCTGCTGGTGGCCTTAAATTCTGCACGTACACCCCCCCGCCCCCCGCTGGGTGTGGGCACCATGTCTGTGGGACAGCATCGGTGGCCAGGACATTTCTCTGCGTTATCTTAGGCTCCTGCATCTTTGGTTGAGTTGGCTGTTCAGCTTGCTTTGCTCCCCTGCCCCCTTACTCCCGTCAACTTTGGGCCTTGAAAACATCTTGGTTCTCAGGTTTAGCTCAGGTGGTGTTGGGAGGGTTTCAGACTGCCTGTGTTTGACAGCAGTTCTGGTGACCGAGCAGGTCACCATGGCTTTATGATTCCTAAATCCCTCCTCCCAGGTCCTTTTTCTAACGGGAGTTAGGTTGCCCAGATGTGACACTCATTCGGTTTAGGATTCACCCATAAGGACATGACCTATTTGCAGGGAACGGCTTTTGCGTGGAGGATACCTGTGAGGAGGGGAATCAGCGGTGAAAGGAACCAATGGCGGATTTGGAATCCCAGACAGGGAACCTCACTCACTCACTCCCCACATGTCTCCCCACTGCACTCCCTGCATGTCTCCCTCAGTGGCTGGCCTGGGCGTGGAGGAGGCTTGGCTTCCTTCGTCCCTCAGCAGCAAAGGAAGCCAAGCCTTCCCCCTGCTCTGCTGGCTCTGTGGCTCCGGCCTACACTGCCATGTTTGTGCCTATGGGAGCCGCCATATTCGTGGCTATGGGAGCCGCCATATTTGCGGCTATGGGCGTGGCCATCTTTGTCGCGGAGGGACAGTTAATTTGTATATTACCCTTTTATTAGGATGATTCATGTAACTATTGGCACGAAGCTTTCTCTGTCTCTGAAATAATATACAAGTTATGGACAGGCTAGTGTAAGAAGCAGAGGTGGCAGACACAGAGAATGTAGCTCCTATGTGTGCAGGAAAAGGCTACAGAGCTCAGATGTAAGGCTAAGAGCTCATAGACAGCTCAGATCTAGCTACCATGTTAACCAGCCAGTGTGCTGGGAGAGAAGCTCGGAGGTAGTTACTATGTGAGGCTACAGAAACCAGTCAGCGTTCTGGGCAAGGGAGACAGGAGAAGCTGCTGAGGCAGAGAGGCTAGAGAAGCTGCTGAGGCAGAGAGCTTAAGTACCCCTACGATGTGAGGCATTGAGTGTAGGGGACAGCATGTGGCTGCTCAGATAATAGCTGCAGTTACAGAGACTAATGCTGCTGTTGTGGGAAAGATGTATCTGTTCACCAGCCAGTGTACGGTTGCTTGTCTGTATGTGGGACTTTTCTGTGAAGGACTGTTTTATCTGATGGCTATATGGCCACTGGCTTTTGCAATAAAGACTCATTCTTATATGCCCACAACTTCTCTTGGCTTCTCCATCTGCCCCGCTGCTGAGAATTGACCTGTGTTTCTGACACCAAGTTTTTAAAAATATTTTATCTCCCTTCTTTCCAGTGACAACTTTATGTCTACCTCTATCTGCAATACTTGATCAAAATTTTCTTCTCCTAACATATTTTTTCTTTGTTATTCTATAAGGACACACAAAATATTGGAAGAGACACAAGAATTTTAGTGAAGTAGATATAGGCTTTCACATAATTCCACTACTGTGTTACTTGAGGCAAATTACCCAACTTCTCTGAGTTGCAGTTTCCTTTTTCTATGAAATAGAGACAATAATGCCTCTCTCAGAGAGTTTATGTGAGGTCTAAATTAGATAACATTTGTGAAAAAACAACAAATTTTGTACTTATACTAAAAATCAAAGGGGAATTTAAGCTATACTGTTGCACAGGTTTGTCGACTTGGAATAGCATAAGATTTGATGCTGAAAGTCCATGTAGTCTGGCATCTGAAAGTAGCACATAAATTAATTTAGTTTTGTTTTTAATTTGTTTTTTGATTGAAGGCAAACATTTCAGTGTTTACTAATTCACTTTCTACTGGACAGTAAGAAAAATTGAAAATATGAGAGGTCAAAATTGCCAGAGATTCAATTTTCTTTTCTGAACACTTCCCTGACCTTTCCTGCAGGAGCACACACATAGGATTCCTGACGTTATAAAGAAATAGAAATTACTAGTATAGCAAGACTGGCGAAAATAATTTCCCTGTAAAGGCCAGAGCCAGAATTTCCAATGCAGGAGCAGGCATCTATTTAATTAAATTTGGAAAATTATATTGGATCTAAATTACAAAATATAAAATATTATCTGTTTATGTATTACTTTTCTTCTAGTAAATAATTCTTTTTTAAAAATATTTTTTATTGATTTCAGAGAGGAAGGGGGAAAGAGATAGAGAGAGAGAGAGAGAGAGAGAGAGAGAGAGAGAGAGAGAGAGAGAGAACATCAATGATGAGAGAGAATCATTGATCAGTTGCATCGTCCTACATGTCCTGCACTGGGGATCAAGCCCACAACAGGGGCATGTGTCCTTACTTGGAATCGAACTGTGGCCTCCTGGTTCATAGGTTGATGCTGAACCACTGAGTCACACTGACTGAGCTCTAAAAAATTCTTAAGGTATTAAAGAGCATGAAGCCAAAAACCTGTACATAAACTTTTTAAAATTTTATCTTTATTGTTTAAAGTATTACAGATGTTACCCCCCATTTTCCACTATTGACTCCTCAACCCCCTCCCCAGGCCTTCACCTCACTATTGTCTGTATCCATGGGTTATAAATTCTTTGGTTAATATCTCACAACCAACACAAATAATAATCAAGTATTTATTTTGCACTCTCTATATACTCAACATTATCACAAAACCTTTGGGGTATTCAGGAGAAATATGTCATGATAGCTTCCTACCCATAAAGAGCTTGCAATTTAGTTGTGGAAATCAGACTAGCATACACAAAACATCAATAGATAAAAAAACTAGGTCATAATTATGTCTGAAATCATGCAC
Organism: Plecotus auritus; assembly: GCF_963455305.1. Classification (NCBI taxonomy): domain Eukaryota; kingdom Metazoa; phylum Chordata; class Mammalia; order Chiroptera; family Vespertilionidae; genus Plecotus; species Plecotus auritus. The sequence continues at coordinate 69,896,103 of NC_137784.1, read as the reverse complement.
AGAGCAGATTATAAATGCATTTCTTATATGCATAAAAGTTTTTTAAATACTGGTTCATTTTCATCATTTTGTTGATGAAAACATAGTTATTCTTATTCTGTAATTTTCAGCACATATAAACAATATCTACATAGTTAAAAATATTTTCAAACCCTACCAACCTAAATTTTGGATTCAGGCTCATGAAAAGTTTACAAAAATCATGTATATTTTGAAGTAGGTATTTCTTCAACTTAAAATGAATTGTGTTCCTGAGAAAGGTGTTGAAATAAAAACCATGTAGGTCAAAGAAGATTGTTCCATTGGGAGGAAAAAAAATATAATGAAGGTTCATCCCCATTCATGAACTTTCATTCATCCAATTAGTCACATATTTATTTATTTATTAAGAATCTGTTTCTGTGTCAATCCTGTGCTAAGTGCTATATATACAAAGATGAATGCAGAAGACCTTGCTCCTGCCAACATAGGGGGAAGCAGGCAATAAACAAGCGAACAAATAAATGTAGACTTATGAATTGCTATGTGCTATTTAATTAAAGACGCTAAGAGAGAGACAATAATAACGTAGGCTAGACTGTCCCAGAGAAGGCCTCTGATGGGGGTGATTATTAAAAAGAGCACTGCAGCTCAGGCATAAACATAAAATAAGAGAGTGGCATGAAGCAAGGTTAGAAGGGCAGCAGTGGTCAAACCTCATGGGCTCCTTTAGGTCACTAATACTTTGTTCTAAGTGCAATAAATTGCATTGTTCTGTTTGAAGAGGACAAGTGACATAATCTGATTTACATGTTATAAAGATTACTTTTGTTTATTTGTAGAGAAAAAATTAGAGGGGGCTAAGAAAGAAAATGCATAAATCCAATGCATGTTTTTATATTAAATAAACTAAAAAATATATACCTTTATTTTACATGACATAAAGCTTTTGGAATTATTTTTATGTGTATTAACTAATTGGGCAGAGGAGTGAACACTGGAATGTAAATTCTATGAAAGCAGTGGCTTCATTTGTTTTATCTTATACAAGTAGAACTTAGCTTAGTACTATGTACCTAGTATTGGTCAAAAATATTTGTTAAATTTCCTAATTATTTGATGAATGAATAAAATAATTTTGATTTAATATAAGTGAATTCTAAAAGAATGACTTTCACTTGGGAGAAAAGCTGTATAGCAGTATAGCAGGATTTAATAAAATACTGTGCAAGAGCTGGGATCCAAAAATAGCCAAGAGAAGGATGAGATTAAACTCTTCTCTAAAGGGAAGAAGACAGCACATGGAAGCTTGATGAATATAATTTGTGTGCTGCCTGCTATAAATACAATAAATAGTAAAATGTGTATAAGAGGTAAAGTGTTGTTAATGGCATATCTTTATGAAGTGGATTATTCTGAAATAAGAATTGCTTATAATAAAGTAAGCAGAAGATTACAATGAAGAAAAAAATTTTGGAAGCAGAAATAGTTCCTTGGCATCATTTGTATTAAAAACATTTATTAAATATGTTATAAAATTTTTTAAAAAAAGAGGAAAGAAAGCCAAAAAAGAACCACCACTATACTTAGGAAAACTTTAGCATTAACTAGGTGACTTGTCGATCCTAACATTACCCAAGTAGTATTTATCAAGAAAAAGAACAGTGCTTTTCTAGATGGACTATTTTATTTAAAATGCATGTTTAGTAATCTTTCAACATATATAGTGACTTTGAAATCAGAGAGAGGAAATAATTGACATTGTAAGTTTTGCAATACATATTTGAATTGACAAAGAAACAAGTGCAATAATCTAACTCGCATATTTATCCAAGATACATTCACTGACACAATGATAATTAGCCAACTAAAGGTAAATGTTGGTAGTGCAGGTTTGCATGTAACACTTATCACTTGATGATGCTCCCAAAAGCAATTGAGATATACTTGCAGCCAATAGAAAAGTATAACTCAGAAACTGTTCCGGCATCTTCAAACACATCAGCAACTAACACAACATAAGGAAGTATCTGTCATTTTATATAATAAAAGCCTAATATGCTAAGTGTCTGGTTGATCGGTTGGCCATTCAATCAATCAAAGCATAATATGCTAATGATATGCTAAGGCCACTCAACCTCTTGCTATGATGTGCACTGACCACCAGGGGGCAGATGCTCCGACTGGTAGGTTAGCTTGCTGCTGGGGTCTGGCCCATCAGGACTGAGCGAGATGGGCTGGACACACCCTGGAGCCTTCCAGTAGTCCCTCCCTGGCTGGCCAACCTCCCACGTCTCCCCACAACCCCAACTGTGTACCTGTGGGGTCCTCAGCCTGGCCTGCGCCCTCTCACAATCTGGGGCCCCTCAGGGGATGTTGGAGAGCCGGTTTCTGCCTGATCCCACAGGCCAGGCCGAGGGACCCCACTGGTGCATGAATTCGTGCTCTGGGCCTCTAGTTAAATATAAAAGCCATCCCAGGAAATGCAAAACATTAATGGGAAAGAATATATGCACACCTATGTTCTTTGTAGCATTATTTACATTAACCAAGATATAAAAGCAACCCAAGTGCCCATAATAGATGAGTTGATAAAAAAGAAGTGGTGTATATATACAATTGAATATTACCCAGCCATACAAAGAATAAAATCTTTTTTTTTAATATTTTATTGATTTTTTACAGAGAGGAAGAGAGAGGGATCGAGAATTAGAAACATCGATGAGAGAGAAACATTGATCAGCTGCCTCCTGCACACTCCCTACTGGGTATGTGCCCGCAACCAAGGTACATGCCCTTGACCGGAATCGAACCTGGGACCCTTGAGTCTGCAGGCTGATGCTCTATCCACTGAGCCAAACCGGTTAGGGCCAAAGAATAAATCTTGTCATTTGTGACATCATGCATGGACCTGGAGAATATTATGCTAAGTGAAATAAGTCAGGCAGAGAAAGACAAATACCATATGATTTCACTTATATGTGTCATCTAAAGAACAAAATAAATGAACAAACAAAATTGAAACAGACTCAAAGATGCAGAGAACAGACTGATGGTTGCCAGAGAGGAGGGGCTTTGGGGGTATGGGTGTAAAAGGTAAAGGAATTAAGAAGTACAAATTGGCAGTTACAAAATAGTCACAAGAATGTAGAGTACAGCAAAGGGAATATAGTCAATAATATTGTAATAACTATGTATGGTGCTAGATGGGGACTGGAAATATCAGGGGACCACTTTGTAAAGTATACAATTGTCTAACTACAATGTTGACATCTGAAACTAATACAAAATAATATTAGATTTAACTGAAATTAAAATAAAAATTAAATTAAAATTTTTTTCCAAATATACAAAAAATCACCAATTAATGCATTATGCTTATTTATGAGTCACTTATTCTGGAATTCAATGTATGTTTTTCCCACGTAAGCAAAGTTACAAAGTTAACTTCAAAGGATATTTTGGTAAAAGCCAATTTAACCCATAATGTAGCCAACATGCAAGACAATAACAATAAAAATATCCAAAAATATATATAAAACACACAAAAAATCTTCCATATTAAATACAGGGAATAAAAACATTTCAAGACCTACATGGTTTTTTTATGACAGCTGATGCAACCATTTAGTATGTTCCCTGGTAATAACTTATCAATGTCATTGATCCCACCTGTCAAATATAGGATTCTACTAATGCTCCAAATTCAGGTTTGTAATCTAAAAGCACAGCAAGTGGGGTCATGTTCACAGCAGCTACAATCTGTGGACTTGTGCTTATATCTGCTGCACAGCAATGTAATCTCTTAGCTCTGACTTGTCTCTGTCCTTCCAAATTATTTCAGCAGTGAAAAAACTTAAAGTTTGCATTGGTTACAGTAGATGTTTATAAAGAATAAGCTTTTACTTTAGAGTACACCTTACAATAAATACCAAGTAGGGCTCTACCCAAAACACAGTGCTTTGATTAGGAATATCATTTTTTTAAAAAAATTATTGTTTAAGGTATTACAAATAGTAGTACATATGTCTCTTCCCCCCCCCCCCCGACCTCCTCCCGGCCTCCCCTAACCCCTGGCACTTGACTTACATCCCCCGCCCCTAGTGTCTATATATATATATATATATATATATATATATATATATATATATATATATTAGATTTTTTTACAGAGAGCAAGGGAGAGGGATAGAGAGTTAGAAACGTAATTGATTAGCTGCCTCCTGCACTCCCCCCACTGGGGATGTGCCCGCAACCAAGGTACATGCCCTTGACCGGAATTGAACTCGGGACCCTTCAGTCTGCAGGCCAACACTCTATCCACTGAGCCAAGCCAGTTAGGGCTCCACCCCCAGTGTCTTAAGTTTGTTGGTTGTGCTTATATGCATGCATACAAGTCCTTTGGTTGATCTCTTACCCTCCCCCAACCCTCCCCTATCTTCCCTCTGTAGTTCAACAGTCTGTTCGATGCTTCTTTGCATCTGTCTATTTTTGTTCAACAGTTTGTAATGTCCTTTATTATCCATAAATGAGTGAGATCATGTGCTATTTATCTTAACATCAATACAGAAAAATGTAGCTTCACTTTGAGTAATTCTCATCATGTAGACATGATTTATTTTGATATAATAGTTTATAAATAATTTGCTTACTGAAGGCTAAATAGCACAAAGGTCATGTAGGATATTTGTTTACATTGTTGAAATGCCCCTAACTGCTCCCCACTGCTGGACTGATAGCTCCCTAACTGCTCCCCTCTGCCAGCCTGATTGCCCTCTAACTGCCCTCCCCTGCCAGCCTGATCGCCCATAACTGCCCTCACTTGCTGGCCTAATTGCCCCCAACTGCATTCTCCTGCTGGCCTGATCACCCCCTAACTGCTTGCTCCCCTGCCAGCCTGATCGCCCTTAACCACCTCTACCACGGCCCGCGCCACCATGGCTTTGTCCAGAAGGAAGTCAGACATCCAGAAGATGTCTGGTTGACCCAGTCTAATTAGCGTATTACCCTTTTATTAGTATAGATGTTTCTATCTCTCTCTTCCTCTCCCTTCCTCTATTAAATCAATAAAAAATATATATTTTTTAAAAGTCAATTGTATTTTTAGTTTTTTTGAGGATCCTTCACACTGTTTCCACAGTGGCTGCACTAGTCTGCATTCCCACCATCAGTGCACAAAAGTTCCCTTTTTCCCACAGCTTCACCAACATTTGTTGTTTGTTGATTATTTATGACAGTCATTTGACAAGTGTGAGGTGATACCTCTGTATGATCTGAGTTATAACCAATAAACAAAATGTCCAAATGTTAACTGAGAAGGAAGTGAGTTAAAATTCACTAAAAAACTAGATTTGTGTTATATATTTAAAAATTATATAAAATAAACAATGAGGTAGAAATAAAGATGCAAATGAGCAATTATTTCTTGTGATTTTAAACAGGCCAAAGAGCCTAACTGTTTAGCATTGCTTTTTAAAAGTTGAGAAAAAAGTTGAGAATAAAAGTAAGATTATTAATGCAAAATCTAGATATAGATGGAACAGCAAAAAATCAAAGACCAAGACAATTAGGTAAATAAGTGGGCACATTACAAGGCAAGCAATGTGAATGAAACATCCAAATGTGGAAGTTGAATGCCTTACATAAAGACATGCAAGAGGAAACTCAATTAACATATCAGTTCAATTCAGTCTTAGGCATATGAAATCATGATGGAGTTAAGGGCAAAATCAACTGGACTTGTAGTTGACTTATAAGATCAAGTTAATAAGGATAAGTTAAAAGGATACACAGCAGAGCTACATGTAAATCCAAGAAATACTGAAGGAAAAGATTAAAAGTTAGTAGCATATATAAGGAAAAGTATAAATAAAAAATTAAAATAGGCTATATTCCTCTGCACAGACCAAAGATTGAGGTGAGCTATGTAGAACAGTTAGAAAATCACAAGTAATTTCTAAAGCCTTGCAATTGCTTTTGTAAAAATCCATCACACTCTTACTAGTAAAATATATTTTAACCTCCCCCTCCATATAGTTCAATGTTGCTCAAAGGATGGAATATAAAAAACATGTGAAGTCTCTTGATTTAAAATTTCTTGGCACAGGTCTAAGAATCTTCATTTTGACAAATCTCTGATTGAGATACATACTAAAGTTTAAAGCCCACTACTCTTAGTCTCCTTAGTACTTCATATACACTTCAGTAGATATGACCATCCATCAAAGAGGTCTGAGCAGAAAAGTGACATAATCAGACTTATGGCTCCCATGTTAAATATAGTCTGTAGGGACAAGGAAACAAAAAGACCAGTTTGGAAGCTACCATAGTAACCAAAGTGGGAAATGATGGTGGATTGGACAAAGGAGGTAGCAGCAGTGATGTTGTCATTCTTGGCTTAAAGATAAACTGGTCATCCAATTCAATTTACCAGGAGAAATGTTCCCAAATGTACCAGTCAATGATCTTTTGTTTATATGTTACAAATTAGTATGAACTAGAAAAAAGTAACTTATTGGTTTATGCAACTGAGAAATTAAATTTTTCAGGAATTAAACTGTTGTCAAATTTCTCTCTAACATTTGCTCATTCTATACCATCTATCTCATATTATCTTACATTTTATATCTTGTTCATTTCATATTTATTTCTATTTTATAGCTCTACTCTTTTTTAATTCAATTTTGTTTGTCCATTTATCTGTTTCTTTTTTTGTTGACCCACCTCTTTCATACTGAATACAGGGTTTCTCAGTATAATAATTGGAGTAGAGAGTTTATATATCTGTATGTAACTCCAGTATTACATATTTCTAGCCTGCAAACCAGAGAAAGAAGGTCTTCTTTCCCTATATTCATATGTAAAATTTGAGGAAATGATTTTATTGCCCTGGGTGCCTTTCTTGTTTGGAGGATTAGTGAAGCTAAGAAAATAGGTTATGATAAATTGTCAGGACCATGATATTAGATTCTATTTTGACAACATCTTTAGAACTACAGCATGCATAAGGGAATGTCCCCCCCTCCTCCTGCCCCAAAATGTGGTTGAGGTTGCCAGAAGAAGGGAAAGTAATTCTGAACATATTAAAAACCATGAGATGTTCACTATACCTTGCTTGAGATTATGGAATTATGCTTGTATATTAGCAAAATTATCTTTCAATGTCCTTCATGGAAGCTATTTTGCACTTTAGAAAATGATCATTCTCTAATAAAACCTTTATTATTTTTAATGAAAAATAATTTACAATGACTGCAATACTATATCCAAAAATACTACAGTTAATTAAGAGAATTATAAAAATTACTGAGGTCTGGAAAATGATCATAAAACAGCATTTAGGTGTTTAATTAACATTTATATTATGTTACTTTTATTTTACAATAATCAATCCATTCACAATTCAATTGGCACAGATAGAAAACTAATTACTTTAAATTTTTACACCTACAAAATAATAAAATGCATTGTGATTATCATTGGAATTGCTTTTCCTTATAGTAATGCAGATAATATGCCACTTAATTTTTCTTAAAAAGATAAAACACAAAACATGATGGTTAAAAATGACAAACTGATAATCTGTTTAGAAATCTATTTATAATAAAAGAAAAAGATGCATTGAAAGAAAACATACTTATTGACCACAATTCTTCAGATTAAGTGCATGCACAAATATCAAGAATAAACTAAATATAACATACTTTCAACAGCAAATTAAATAATAACAAAAGCCCATTTACTGATTTCAAACAGAATAGGAGAAAATACTGGAATCACAGTAAAGACACTGTCTCTAGTTTCAGCTCTGCTGTTATGATAGGCAGAGTTCTGAAAAGGCCTCCTGAAAATTTCCTGCTTAATCTATGAAACATCTTGATATCATGAGATATCAAGCCTGCAATTATTTTGTTATATAACACAGTTGAGTTTGAGATAAGGAGAATATCTTGGATTGTTCAGGGAGACCCAATGTAATCACATTAGTCCTTAAAAACAGAGCTTTTATTCTGGCAGAAGAAGAAGTTAAAAAGGCTCAAAGCATGAGAAAGACTTGATGTGCCATTGCTGTTTTGAAGATGAAGATGTTAGAAGGACTATGCACAGCCTCTTGTAGTAGAGAGCCAATTCCAGCTGGCAGCCAGCAAAGAAAAAAGAACTTTAGTTCCACATGCACAGGAAATGAATCTACCTTTGACCTAAATGAACTTGGAAGTGTTTATTTCCCCTGAGGCTTCAGGTGAGAGCCCAGACCTGCCCACATTGATTTTATACTTGTTAATACCTTAAACAGAGAATAAAATTGAACCCACCTGGACTTCTGACTAAGAGTAACTGTGATATAAATCATGGGTGCTATTTTAAGTTTGTAAATTTGTTACAGCTTCTGTAGAAAACCAATACAGCTGCCAGAGGTGAGATGAGTTCAGTTCTATGGATCTCCATTTCCACTTCTGCTAAGTGAAGCAGTTAGACTACATTAGTATCGGCTAATCTGGGATTCCATGGAACACTATTTAGGGAAATATTAACAAGTCAGGCTTGAAAATATATGTGTTTCAAGCCATCAAATAAATTTAACAAAAACTTTTTTGTAACAAAGACTCTGAGCAGTCCTGCATTTTTTAAAAATACATATTTTATTGATTTCAGAGAGGAAGGGAGAGGGAGAGATATAAACATCCTATATAATAAAAGCCTAATATGCTAGGTGTCTGGTCAATGGGTTGGCCATTCAACCAATCAAAGCATAATATGCTAATGATATGCTAAGACCACTCAACTGCTCACTATGATGTGCACTGACCACCAGGGGGCAGATGCTCTGACCAGTAGGTTAGCTTGCTGCTGGGGTCCAGCTGATCAAGACTGAGCTAGATAGGCCAGACATGCCCTGGAGCCCTCCTGTGGTTCCTCCCCAGCTGGCCAACCTCCTGTGTCCCTCCCTGGCCCTGATCGTGCACAGGTGGGGTCCCTCTGCCTGACCTGCACACTCTTGCAATCTGGGACCCCTCAGGGGAGGTCAGAGAGCTGGTTTTAGCCCGATCCCACAGGCCAGACCAAGGGACCCTATTGGTGCACAAATTCGTGCACTGGGCCTCTAGTCAATGATAAGAGAGAATCATTGATCAGCTGCCTCCTGCATACTCCTTACAGGGGATTGAGCCCACAACCTAGGCATGTGCCCTTGACCAGAATCAAACCCACGACCCTTTATTCCACAGGCCAACTCTCTATTCACTTAGTCAAACCAGCTAGGGCCAGTCCTGCATTTTTAAAAACCTGTTTATTTATCTATGAGTATTCCAATATCTTCAGCATACATATAAACCAATATGGATTTAATATTGAGAAATTTACCTCAAAATAATTGAATTTCCTCTTTTTTTAAAAAAAATATTTTTATTGATTTTTTACAGAGAGGAAAATAGAGGGATAGAGAGTTAGAAACATCGATGAGAGAGAAACATCGATCAGCTGCCTCCTGCACACCTCCTGTTGAGGATGTGCCTGCAACCAAGGTACATGCCCTTTACCAGAATCGAACCTGGAACCTTTCAGTCTACAGGCCAATGCTCTATCCACTGAGCCAAACCAGTTAGGGCGAATTTCCTCTTTTTAAAATTATTTCCTATAGACCATTAATAAAATAGATAAGTACCCTATGGGAATATGTATAATAACAATTTTAAATGTTTTTTTCTGATAAAATTAAGTTCCATTTTCAAATACTGTCTTGTTTCCACTGAATGTAAATTCACATAACTTTTCAGTTCAAAAGCCATGTTGACAATGATGACACTTTAGTATATTCAATTACTGGCTCATTCTAACATACTTGGATAAAGAGCATATTTGAAACCATAATCCACTGCTTTTATTTAGTTTTCATTTATCTGAAACACATCAAGTTCAGATTCCCAATGGTATATACTAGTACTCTATCTTTGCTAATACTTTCTGATCTTTGCAAATTTGTATCCTTCTTGTCATTCAGATCTTAATCCAGACACTATTCTTAAAAACACCTTTTCTGACCACCCAAAGTAAAACACCCACACTTTTTAGCAAACCATCTTAATTCACTTATAACTATCTAATATATTTTTATTTGTTTGCTTCTTGCCATTTCCTTTCATTATTTTATGAGAGCTTAGATCTTGTCTATTTTGGTAACTACTTCTGAGTGATAAGAGCATGTACTTTTGCAAGGTTGACCTTAAACATATAACTCTTAAATGATTTACTAGGTAGTAGCTATTCTTATTCAGAAACTATAAATGTCAAGATTTTTAAATATATATATATATATATATATATATATTCATATATATATATATATGTACATATATATATTTAAATGGGAGGGCTAAGTGAAGATAACTTGAATTTAAAGATGTAGATTTCTTTATGGGTTTTTCAGAAACTCAAGTTCTGTAGACTTCCTTCTGACAGTTGAATCAGACAGCTGCTAGCGCATACAGTTGTGAGTACATGAAACAGTTTATTCTTGTATTGGTATTTATTAATTATTGTATTATTTTCCATACAAACAACTGTAAACCTACTTTGCCAACCCTTGTATAACAAAATGCTAGTAAAATATTAAAAAACAACAACAACACATTTCTAACAAATTGCCATGACAAACCCCAGATAACTTTTTGGTACTGTCTCAGAATTTCCATTTTCAGCTCCACAGACATTAATGCATGGGTTAAATTCCATTTATATGAGATAGTCTTTTTTTTTCTTTTAAAATTTGTCTTTAACATTAATTGTGAAATCTATTAAATTGTTTTACAACCAAATTTGCCGTGCTCATGTAAAACAGCATGGCGGGCAGCACCCCACTGGGAATACTAAATCAGGTTCTAATCCACTAACCCATTCTGTGACCTTCACTAAATCAATTCACCTCTCAGTCTTAGTTCCTCATGTAAGAATGCAGAGGTTGAGTAGATTACCCTAAGTTTCCTTCCACGTCTAGTTTTCTGGAAATATGAACTATTTTTGTCTGAAATGACAACATGCTTTAATTTCTAAAATAACAATATTTGTCTTTCTTGTCCAGCATTCCACAACTGGGATCTAGGTTTATTCCATATTTTTTCACCTATAGAAATATTTATGCATTATATTATTCCTCAGATAATATAACATGCTTATAAAACATGCGTAGCAACTACATATGGGAAAATAATTTGCAAGATTGTTAACTGTGTTTCCAATTTGAAATATTCATTCCCAATTATTTTATTCAAGATACTTATTTTTTAAATATATTTTTGTTGATTTCAGAAGGGAAGGAAGAGGGAGCGAGAGATAGAAACATCAGTAATCAGAGAGAATCATCAATCAGCTGCCTCCTGTACACCCCACACTGGGGCTGGAGCCCACAACCCGGGCACATGCCCTGACCAGGAATCAAACCATGACCTCCTGGTTCATAGGTTAATGCTAAACCACTGAAACATGCTGACCGGGCTATTCAAGATATTTATATTGCATATTAGTAAGATTATATTAGCCACTGCTGATTTCTCAATCACAACTGATTTCTCCTTCTATTATATTCCCATGATGTTTTGTGCCTCTATTATTGTATTCATTTTATTCTTTTATAAAATGGAGATATTTCTGTATATGTCTGACTCACATACTAGTTTAAAGGCCTGGAGGATAAAAATTGTTTAAGGTCAACTTTGCAAAAGTACATGCTCTTATCACTCAGAAGTAGTTACCAAAATAGACAAGATCTAAGCTCTCATAAAATAATGAAAGGAAATGGCAAGAAGCAAACAAATAAAAATATATTAGATAGTCATGTTCATCATTGGACCACTCAACTCTTGGAATAGTTCATTATAAATAGTGAACTATCAATAAATTTCTCGAATTGAATTGATTCAAACTGAATTGACTGAAGCTATATGTAGTTATTATTTTAACTCATATGGGAGATTTTATTGATCAAACCATCATTAATGACAGGATTAAATAAAAGTGTTCCTTCTTTGAATTATGTTCAAATGCAATTCCATTCCTTCATATTTTTTTAACTCTATAGCTTGAAGCTATGATTATGTTTAAAGATCAATAATTTTTGATATTTTAACTGCTATGATGTAGACACATAAAATCTGCTTCTGCTTTCCTTAACATGTAAGTTTTGAGATTAATAAAGTATCACAGTAAATATTCCTATCTTGTCACTTCTGAAAAATATATTTGATTCTTAACATGTGATCATTTTTCTAGACTCTGAGTATTGGTAGACTTCAGAATTATATTCATTCTATCAAAGACTTAGGACCAAAATGAAATTATTAAAATGGGAAATTACTTTATAGATATTGTATTTTGAAAGTAGGAACACATCAGGAGAACAGAATTCAAGTTCCCATTTTAGTTTGAGCTTATATTTTCATGAATGTTTATTATGTATGGCACAATCAATACATAACATAGTTTGGTAAAACTTATAATTGTCATATTCTCCATTTTTGCTTCATCAAGCTCTTCAGTTCTGCTCTATAAAGCAAGTTGTATACTTAATTACATATGTGCCTTATCATTTGAAAACACTTTGAATAATCTGTCACAGTGAGCATACCAAGGTATTGGCATCACTATGAAGCATGCAATTTAATTTTTAAGATTGCTATTTTAAGAGTAGTACATAAATATATTCATAAAAAAGCCCCCAGAAATTCATGATATGTCACAAGTAAATTGGAGATCCAGAGACATACCCCAGAATGAAAGGATTGGTAGATAATAATAAACTCTCATATAAAAGTCAAGATAAAGCAAGGTGAGATTATTAGTTAAGTGAGAAAAAATGAAGACCATTGTGGAAAAATATAAATTAACCATGATTCATTCTTAAAATGTTGCCAAAAGCAAGTTAATACACAGAGCAAATACTGTGTTAAATAAGGTGCCCAAGTTATGATAGAAAGGTGATCCGTTTAGTAATACTAACATCTTGTGTTACCGTATACTTTACAGTTTAAAAAGCACATTCTCATATACTATCGCATTATCTATTCTTTACACTCTTCATGGATTGTCAGCTGGGATTAATATTTTCAGTTACACAGAATGAAAATAAAGCTCCCAGGGATTAAGTTATTTAAAAAATAATTTTAAAATATATATTTTATTGATTTTTACAGAGAGGAAGGGAGAAGGATAGAGATTTAGAAACATCAGTGAGAGAGAAACATTTATCAGCTGCCTCCTGCACACCCCCTACTGGGGATGGAGCTGGCAACCAAGGTACATGCTCTTGACCAGAATTGAACCCAGTACCCTTCAGTCCACAGGCTGATGCTCTATTCACTGAACCAAACCGGTTAGGGCAGGGGTTAAGTTCTTTACTCAAGATCAAATAATGTGAGAAGTCTATGAAGCAATGTGAACATTTTGAAATAAGTAATCTTTACAAGTATAAATCCCTTCGGATAGGCTTGATAATGTATAGGAATCAAATGAACTAATTGCCAGTAGTGATGATTACGTGGGGACTTGAAGAATCAGAGCCTTAAGTTTTGCACATGTATGATTTAAGAAGCCACCGATCCCAGGGGGCCAGTGTGGATCAGTTGGTTGAACATATCACATGCACTGAGAGGTTGCTGGTTTGATTCCTGGTCAGTGCACATGCTGGAGTTGCAGACTTGATGTTTCTCTCATAGATGTTTCTCTTTCTCTCTCTCTCCCTTCCTCTCTTTCTAAAATCAATAAAAACATTTTTTTAAGAAAAAGCCACCACCAAACACACACATTATTTAGATTTTGTGAGAATACACAAAATCTAAATAATAATAATAATAATAATAATAATAATAATAAGCAGAAAACCAGAGAGATAAGCAGAGAACTGAAACTGGCCTGCTATTGGGATATTTAACATACCGGATTAACTTGTGCTTCAGTTTTCACCAACTCACAGGGGGAAAGGTACAGAAAACAAGATATTGGAGTCTAATAGTATTAAGTGTGGACTTAAAATAAATCTCTACCTCCTGGAAACTGCAAAGGAAACTTTCCCATCTTGAATAATCATGTTGATTGAAAGAAGAAAATTATATTTCCTTTGATAATTTACAACAAGCCTGCTCTCATATGGCATTACAGCCTAATATTTGCTCTACTTGGGTAGTCTAAAAATTACCAAGTTTTGAATTTAATTAAAATTATCTGTGATTGGTAATCCCCACTGGTGCTTGGTGTAATCAATTCTGAATCCTCTGTGGAAAGATGAAAGAATAGAAGACATAGAGATTCTTATAAAAATGTCAGTTTTAGAAGGTGAGGAAAAATAGTATGTAGCAAAGGAAATATTTAAAAAGATAATGGTTGATATTTTCCCAAAAATGATAAGTGAGAATCATCTACATATTTAGGTAGCCCAATGAATCCCAAATATGATAACCAAAGGAAATATACAGTGCAGACTATGAAAGACTCTATGTACAAACAACCTGGTTTATTCAACAGGTAAATTGTAAGGAAATTTTTAAAAATATATAGCAGGAACCTACATATTTCAAGTGACTAAAGAAACAATTTAAGAGAAAACAAATTTTAAAGAGTCTGAGGGAACTCTCATACTCATTGGATATTTGATCATATTGAGAAATTATTATATACACACATAAATTTCCTTGCTCTGGCAGATGAGAAGGCCTAGAAGCTTCAAAAATGATAGCAATGAGCACATCTAGTGCCAGATCTTGGTTTCAAATACAATCCTTCAAGAAAATCTATGTGAATACTTTATTAATGTCCATATTCCTATAGAATGTACATTCTATGAGCACTAGAACTGTTTTTAACTTATCATTATATTCTTTGTGCCTAGTACAGTTACTGATCTCTAATAAGTACTTGAAATATTTCTTGAACATATGAATAAATGAATGTTAATAGAAGTTTTAACTATTATAGAACATGGCCAAAGTACATGTTCCTTCAGATCAGATATGATGTGTATGTATGTGTGTGTGTGTATATATATATATATATATATATATATATGTATATATATATATATATATATATATATATATATATATATATATATCATACATACATGGTGGCTTGGATTTTGCTTGGTATATATGACTACCCAAGAAATACTTGCTGTTTTCAGAAAAATTGACCTATGTCCCATCTCACAAGAATTGTGAAATCTGATCAGACTTTAAGTAAACAATAACAAATAAGAAGAATGGAGAAGAAAGAGGCCATTAGCAAGGTAGGAAATAGCAGACAATTCGCAGAGCATACAAGAGTGGAAGGCAGGAATAATTCTTTAAAACCTCATATTTCTATAAATAGACTGAGAATAGAATATGCCCAATAAATATGGTGACACTAATATTTTCACAAAATCTATTAAATATATCTTCATAAGCATCACAGAGTTTTCCTGTAATAGAATACTTCAAAGAAATCAATGGATGATTATTTTGGTTCAAAAGAGCACCCCTAAAAACTTCTGTGCTGCACACCCTGTCAATGCCCCCTTCTTAGCACGTACTATTTCTGTACACACCTGCCAACCTTATAACCACCAGGAACTGTGACTGTTTGCTGATGGCTTTCTCTGGCCTCTTCAGGTCACTGTGCCAACATGCAGAGCAAGCCATAAAATCCTGAAAAGTAACAGCCCCCTTAAGTAGCTTTCAAACAATAACTGATGGGAGTTTATAAATAAAAACCCCACTTCTCTCTCTCTTTGGGTAGAGTAAGTCTAAAATTCTACACTGGCTCTCAGACTTCCTCAGTGCTATAAAGCTCCAATTGCCATCATTTATAACTTGCTTTAAAATACATGTATAATGACTTCTTCCCCTTCCTTTTTTCCCTTCTCAGTCTTTTCTTTGCTTCCTTACCAGAATTTCTGGTGATCACCACCAAAATAAACTACTTGCACTAGCATCCTTATCTCAGGATATTCTTTTGGAAGAACCTAAGCTAAGACATTCTACTTGAAGCTGTGATGCCAGTTATGTTTGAATAGGGTTTTGTGAACAAGGTGGGAGTTTTACCAGGTGAATTAGATATAGCAAAGGTTCTATGCAAAGGGAACATAATCATTAAAGGCAGACATAAAACAATGCATGTTTGATGAACAATATAAGGTTCAATATGGCATAAACATTTTAAAATAAATAAAGTTCTCTCAGATATTAGCAGGAATTAAATGGTGAAATGTCCTGGTGCCAGGCTAAGCTTTTAGCTTATGGGTAATGACAACACTTTCCTACTCATACAGGCACTGTCTTCATGCTTCCTCACCTCATTGTGGAGATATAACACACAGAACTACATATTTTATTTAAAAATATTTCTCAGTTTTATCATTGTAATATGTAACACGTGTTGTTGTTTTTTAATTCTACTGGTCATTTCTTAAAATTGTTATTTGACCCAGAAATTGATGTAAAGCACATACAAAATCTGTTAAAATGGAATTCATTATTTTTTAAATGACATAAATAAGGTGTGAATGCCAAACAAAGCAAGTCTGTTTCATTGTGTGGAAAAGATAAGCTAATCTATGATAAAATAACAGATTACATTACACAGTGAAACCAGTTACATTGCTGGTGACATATAGAGTTTTGAATGCATCAGACACCAGTGTTAGCAATATTTTAGTAAGTTTTTTAATGACCTTGAAGGAGATTGACATCCGTGGTGCACTATAACACAAAATAGTTTGTTTCAAGACAATGCCCCAGGAAATCTGTAGTTGCTAATATTCCAGTCTACCACAGAAACCGTTAATTCAGTGATGAGCTAGTTACTTGTGCACATGTTTTGAAATTATACCAGAGTCAGAAAGAAGGGGGGAAACTAGTAACTGCATCTGCTGTCCAGTCTTCTTTGCAGGGAAGCCTGACAACTGCTATCTCAGGGGCAGCAGGGAGGATATTACCAATGGGGCTGGTGGCAGTCTTTGTGTGGTTTACCTGGTGCAGGAGTGTAGATAAGAAACCACATGCCTACAGCTTTCAGAATACAAGAACTGTTCATAGCAGAGTGAGGTATTTATAGGGGACCTCAATTTTCAAACTCAAAACCAAAGAAACTATATGTTAGCCCTAAAGTTCAAGAGTGGTTTGTTGTTGTTTTTTAAATTATCTCATGGAAATGATTGACTAGTTTTGTTTCCTCTAAAATCTAAAACAAAATCAAAATAGCGGATATAATGCAGAGTAGTAAAAATTAAGTTTCTAAATAGTGTTTTTTGTTGATATAAAATTAGAGAATCAGTTTCATTAACTAAGCCAATAGAAATTCTAATGAGTTATCTCTTTGAGGAATGGAATTATTCAATAAGATGACCCTTATTGACAATGTAAAATAGTGATTTTTAAATCTCTTTAACAGCTTTAAAAACAATAATAATTGGCAAGCATTTGTTATTATTAACCTATAAACATACTTTTCTCTGTATAATGGTACCCTCATTTTTTACTTTACTCTGCTCTGAGGCCGATTATAAATAAAAGTGTGTTTATGGCAGGTCACATGCAAAATGTGTGAAGTGATCACCTAAAGTGAGCATTAAATGCATCAGATTTAAGGTATGAGTTCTGTAAATATACAATCCTGGAGCCAAAACTAAAAGGAACCTCAAGTGAATGTCAGTCAATCCAGCTAGAAATTAGAATAAATATATTATGGCTATGTTGAAATGATGAATAAACTTTTCTTGAAAGCTAAATTCTCTACACAAACAACCTCTAAGATAAGACATTCAAATGCAGATAAAAGCAAAAAAGGAGACAGCAGGAAGGAGAGAGAGAGAGAGAGAGAGAGAGAGAGAGAGAGAGAGAGAGAGAGAGAGAACCTATGGAAAGAGAAACTGGAAACCCACAACAAATTTCTTTTTCTAGAATTTTCTGTCTGATCTGTCATATGACTACTGTCCACTCAAGCAGCAGGATAAGCTGACCTGTTCTTCAATTTACCAATTTACCTTATCATCCAATATTAACTTGCACTCTATGTAAACAGGCACACACACACAGTGTCTGAAATGTGAGCATAAATTATAGATAGTAACTCAATAGTCAGGGGATGTGACTTTGGGTCTCACACAGAGTCTATTTTTTAGCTCCTGACTTTCTCTGAATTGAATTATAGTAAAGTCAAGTCACAGATGACCAAACAATCAATTGAAATTTCACTGAACAGGACTTGAAGGAGATTGACATCCGTGGTGCACTATATGCCATATATGTTTCCCAAATAATGCTAGACATTAATTAAAATCTGTTTCCTAAACTAATACATAGAAAGATAATTCTCTTTTTTTTCCAGAGATGGCAAAATATTAGTTTGTTTCTCAAAATTGGGACATTTTCTTTTCTAACTCTTAGGTTTTTTAACTTAATGAAATAATCATAGTCTTATTATTTAAATAAACACTTGGAAAGGTAGGTATTAGTGGCATATACTGATAAAAAATATTTTTGTGTCTTCCACAATACTCAAATAGGTTTTCTAAATTGAAGTAAATAACACTTTTGAGAAATTATACTCATCTGATACTGCTTAATTCATGTTAGATTGCAAATAGCCTTCAAAAGAGAGACTATTCTAATCAATCTTTTTAAAATATTCAGGTCGTGATTGAATTAAATGCAAGTACATAAACAAGCCAAATTAATCCAGAATTATCAGTTAATAGGTGCTGATATTAATATATAAAATTAACTATCAGATAAATTGACAAATGTCTTCATAAAGTTATTTATCATCACTCAGCAATAGCTCACATGAGTCCTCATAATTGCTAAATAACAATAACATTTCTATTAGCTACTGGTGAATATGCTGACATAAGACTTCAGTTAAAAAGCTTTCTAACAGAAGTACCATTCATACTGAGTTTCACATTGTTTTTTATTTTGTTCCTATATTTTATTATATTGATAATCTTTTATAATATGCCTCTTTGAAATACTGTTTATATGCCTATCTAGAAGGTAGAATTGTAGGATAGGGAGGACACAATAGCTGATAGTGATAGCTATGTTTTTTTCTATTTTAAAAAGCCTATATTTGCTTCAATTTACAGAAAACCTGGAAGAAATAAGCCCAGGTGTTTCAAAAACTGTTAAACTATCTCAATAGTTAAAATATTGCTCCAATATGAGACTTTCAAAAATTAGTCCAGTTTCACAAAGCACCAAGCACTGGGCTAAGCACTGGGAATGCAGCAGTGAGGGAGACAGGCATGATTCCTGCTCTTGTGAAGGATTATATTTTTAATGCAAGAGATACTCAAGAAGTAATTAGACCAATGACGATTGCTCTGGGTATTGTGATATAAATGTGTAAATTGCTAACAAGGCATTGTGAGAAGTAAGCTGACCTATTTAGGAAGGGGTGGTGGTCACCAAAGATATTTTTTGAAGAGGTGACATTTAAACTGGTATCTGAAAGATGAATGGTAAGAAGAATTGGTTAAAGAATAGGGTGAATATTCCAGAAAAAGAGAATACATAAGAATGCACTGAGGTATGTGCTCCCTTCGGCAGCACATATAGAATGCACTGAGGTAAAATATAGCACAGTAGGACTTCAAGAAGAATCTCATAGCTTGAGATCAATCAACATGAGTGACAGCCTTAGATATACTGATAGGAAAATTTCAGAGGCCAGGTCCCATGAATATATATATTGATGTCCCCAAAATTGTATATATACTTTAACAGCTGATAGCTCAATTTTGAAAATGAAACATTTTAATAAACGTTGTCTTTATAATTATTCAAAGTGTGTGTACACATTTTTGGGATACCCTATATATATACATATATGAAAACAGAAATACATTAAAGAGTTATACATTTTAAGAAGGAGAAGGATACAATCATATTTGTGTTTTAAGAGTTACTGTGAAGTTGGCACATCAAGAAGATGGTAGACTACGAGGTTCCAGGCCTTCATATCCACATGGAAACATTTTTTAAAAACAAGAGACTGGCTAAAAATAACTTTATAGGAGCTATGGCAAACAGTGAAAGGTCTAACCAGTGGTCGGCAAACTCATTAGTCAACAGAGCCAAATATCAACAGTACAACGATTGAAATTTCTTTTGAGAGCCAAATTTTTTAAACTTAAACTTTTTCTAATGCCACTTCTTCAAAATAGACTCGCCCAGGCTGTAGTATTTTGTGGAAGAGCCACACTCAAGGGGCCAAAGAGCCGCATGTGGCTCGCGAGCCGCAGTTTGCCGACCACGGGTCTAAACAAACAGTAAAAAAAAAAAAAAAAGACACATTGAAAATAGTAGGAGACTTTATGGCATTTTTATTTACCCTTGCCCCAGCATGGCATAATGTGGTCATGTTTCCAGTTCCCTCGATTGAATAGGTAAAGCAGAGTGGACTTGGTTTGTGACAGTCTTACTGGTCTAGAGGTTTCTTAATGAATGTGGCTCTATTTTACATAATTCAGATTTCAAAGAGGGAAAAGTACCATAGCTTGTATCTCATGCAAGGAGAAATCACAGAAAGAAGCAGCCATTGCTCATGAAAGCTGTGGGGAGGTGACAGACCTACAGATACCTGGAGCAGGAGATTATGGGTAGATGAACAGAATAAAGCAACTCAGACCCTGGCCCTGGCCCATGGCTCAGTTGGTTGGAGCATCGTCCCATACACCAAAAGGTTGCAAGTTCGATTCCCAGTCAGGTCACATACCTAGGTTTCAGGTTCAGCCCCTGGTCAGGGTATGTATAGGAAGTAACTGATCCAATTGATGTTTCTCTTTCCCTCCCTCTCTCTTTAAAATCAATAAAACATAGCCTGGTGAGGATTAAACAAACAAACAAAAAAACATTTAAGACCCCAAAAAGAAGCACTGATGAGACTCATTTGGAAATTAAGATATTTTAGAGTTGCCATATATATACCACCCAGGAAATAAAAAAATCATACTCACACAAGGCCATGCAAAGTATATACCAAGAAAAAGCTTGATAAGAACTTATACCATCATATTGGACTGATCAAAAGTTTCAGAACATGCCCTGATAGTTAGCAAATATCTTCATATACAGGGAACCAGTATTCAATTGCTGACAGAAATGGCTGTGTTTTTTTTTCACAACCAATAACTAAAATCACAATGCATATAAAGAAACAAAAAAACACAGATCATTAAAAGAATATGAGGTGGCAGAAACCCACTGAAGAGCACAAGCACCACGGAGTGATATCCACATCATCATAGAATTACATGTCCTTAGTCCCCTACCCTGTTCTCAACAACAAAAGTTTGGCATCTATCCACAAACAAAAGTGCCTGTGTAAGAACTGTGGGATCCAGAAACATATACCAAGGAACACAGGAGGAATCTTGGCCACCTGGACCCCAGGCAATAGGTTGTCAGACCTTGGTACCAGATGTGGTCCACACAACGGTCTGTGAACTGACTCCAACCCTTCTCAGCCACCAGTAGCAGTTACATAATATGGCTTAGAAAGACATCCATGGACAAAAGAGCCTTTGTGAAAGTTTGCATTTTCGGAGGACAAATTTCAGAACTCCTTTAGAGCAAAGAAATACAAGTTTGTATGCACTGTAGAGACAGTAGAGAATGGAGGAGGTATACAAAAGCTTTTTAGTTTGATGTAGTCCCATTGTTTATTTTTTCTCATTCCCCTTGCCTGAGGTGATATATCAGAAAAAATATTAGGAGAAATGTTTGAGATTTTACTGCCTATGATTTCTCCTAGGATTTTTATGGTTTTGTGATTTACATTTAAATCTTTTATCCATTTTGAGTTTATTCTTGTGTGTGGTATAAGTTGGTGGTCTAGTTGCAGTTTTTTGCATGTATTTACCCAATTTTTCCAACACCATTTATTAAATAGACTATCTTTACCCCATTGTATGTTTTAGCGTCCTTTGTCAAATATTAATTGACCGTAAATTGTGGGATTATTTCTGGGCTCTCTATTGTGTTCCATTGATTTATATGCTTGTTTTTATGCGAGTACCATGCTGCTTTTATAACAATGGCCTTATAGTGTAGTTTCATATCAGGTGGCATGATACCTTCAACTTTGTTCATTCTCAAGATTGTTGTGTCTATTTGGGGTCTTTTGTGGTTCCACATACATTTTAGGGATATTTGTTCTACTTCTGTGAGATATGCCATTGGTATTTTAATAGGAATTGCATTGACTCTATCGATTGCTTTGGGTAGTATGAACATTTTAATGATGTGAATTCTTCCAATCCATGAACATGATATATGCTACCACTTATTTATGTCTTCCTCAGTTTCATCCTTAAGTATCCTATACTTTTTTGAGTACAGATCTTTTACCCCCTTGGTTAAATTTACTCCTAGGAACCTTACTTTTTGTTGCAATTGTAAATGGGATTGTTTTCTTTCTGATAGTTTCACTTTCTGATCATTATTGGTGTATAAAAATGACAGCGATTTCTGAATATTAATTTTGCATCCTGCTGCTTTACGGAATTCATTTATCAGTTCTAACAGTTTTCTGGTAGAGTCTTTAGGGTTTTCTACATATAATATTATGTCATCTGTAAATAATGACAGTTTTACTTCTTCCTTTCCAATTTGGATGCCTTTTATTTCTTTTTCTTGTCTGATTGCTGTGGCTAGGACTTCCAGTAGTATGTTGAATAAAAGTGGTGAAATAGACAACCCTGTAGTTGCTGATCTTAAGGAAAACAATTTCATGTTTTTTTTCTGTTGAGTATGATGTTGGCTGTGAATTTTTCATATAAGGCTTTTATTATGTTGATATATGCTGCCTCTATTCCCACTTTGCTGAGAGTTTTTATCATAAATGTGTGCTGGATTTTATTAAATGCTTTTGCTGTACCTATTGATATGATCATGTGATTTTTATCCTTCCTTTTTTCTCATTAAACTTTGTTTTAATGGGCCTCAAAATTCTGTGACAGATTTTTGGTCAAGTTGTTTGCATTAAAAGTACTGATGTTAAAAACTAATAATTTTAAAACTACCACACACACACAGAAACAAATGGTTCACAAAACATTCTCCTTTCCTTTTGAAGGTTTTACAATGCATTGTGATAATTAGCCTATCCTTCACTTTGTTTATTTGTTGTATCATGTTTATTGATTTGCAAATATTACATCAACCATTCATCCCTGGAATGAATCTCACTTGATCATTATGTGTGAACATTTTAATGTATTGCTATATCTGGTTTGCCAATATTTTGTTGGTGATATTAGCATCTATGTTCATCAGGGATATTGGCCTATAATTTTCTTTCTTTGTAGTGTCTTTATTTTAATGCTGGCCTTGACTTCACTAAACATCAGAGAGTTGCACATTAAAACTACAATGAGTTATCACCTCACACCTGTCAGAATGGCTACCATCAATAAATCGACAAACAAGTATTGGACAGGATATGGAGAAAAGAGAACCCTCATGCACCATTGGTGGAAATGCAGGTTCATGCAGCCACTGTGGAAAACAGTATGGCATTGCCAGAGACAGCCCATGCAGTAGCTTACACAGGCTGAAATTGTATACCTGCAGGTCTCGCTGGCTGAAATTGCATACCAATGGCTTTACTTATCTGGAGCCATGGGAGCACCCTTGCTCCCATGGCTCCACTGGGCATTGGTCTAGTGGGAACTCTACAACAGCCTCATCTTCACTGTGGCCTTCTTTCTGAGCGATGCACCAGCACTTCTGAGAGATTCCATTCTTTGATATCTGGGTGGAGGTAGTCATAGTCCCAAGCTGCTGCTTGGCAGGGATCAAGCCCCCACAATTTTGGATAGCACTGTCACTATGCTTTGGGTAACATTTCCCCCATAACTTTGTGTGGGAGTTGTCTGGCCCACTGAAACCCTGGCAATGACTTTCCCTTTTAAGCCCTAGGACACATCCCTCATGATCTCTGAATTGCCTTGAAGGTCGTACTTCCTTACATTGAAGAGTAGAATACATTTACATACAACTAATTCTTTGATTCACTCCTGTAAAATCAAAGTCCAGAAACCTTCCTTCATTCTCCTATCTCCTTCCCCTTAAGTTTAAATAAGCTGTTTTCCTGTCAGAGAGGCTGATTAAGTCCCTAGTTGACAGCCATACTAATCTATTTTTTTAAATGTTTCAAATTTATCTTTATTGTTGAAAGTATTACAGATGTCCCCTTTTCTTCCCTATTGACCCCTTCTAGCCCATCACCACCCCATGTCCCAGGCCCTCACCACACCATTGTCTGTGTCTATGGGTTATGCATATATGCACAAGTTCTTTGGTTTATTTCTTCCCAACCACTGACCCTTCCCAGGCCTTCCTTCTGAAATTCCATAGTCTGCTCCATGCTTCTATATCTCTGGATCTATTTTGATCATCAGTTTATTTTGTCCTTTAGATCCCACATATGAGTGAGATCATGTGATACTGGTCTTTCTCTGACTGGCTTATTTTGCTTAGCATAATACTCTCAAGTCCCTCCATGCTTCTCAAAGGATAAGAGATCCTTCTTTTTTACAGCTGCATAGTATTCCATGGTGTAAATGTACCACAGCTAGTTTATACATTCATCTTCTGATGGGCACTTGGGCTGCTTCCAGATCTTAGCTATTGTAAATTGTGCTGCTATGAACATAGGGTGCATACATTCTTTCTGATTGGTGTTTTGGGTTTTGACAATGAGGTATCACCTCACACCTGTCAGAATGGCTACCATCAACAAATCAACAAACAAAAAGTGCTGGAGAGGATGTGGAGAAAAGAAAACCCTAGTATACTGCTGGTGGGAATGCAGACTGTTGCAGCCATTATGGAAAACAGTATGGAGTTTCCTCAAAAAATTAAATATGGAACTGCCATTTGACCCCATGATTCCACTTGTAGGAACATACTAACCTATTTATCAAAGGGTCTTTGGTCACACTTTCAATATTTTCTTCCAGACATGCCTTTTCATTTTTTGCAATATGCATAGGCTAACAATTTTTCAAATTGTTAAATTCTGTTTCCCTTTTGATTAACAATTCTGTCTTTAAGTTATATCTCTCTCTTTGCACTTTACTATGAACATTCAAGAGAAAGTGAGCCACATTTTTTAGGTAATTGTCACAGTAGCACCCTCATATTTTAGTAGCAATTTCTGTCTTATTCCACTGAGGTTTCTATAACAGAATACCAGAAACTGAGTAGTTTATAAACAGGAGTTTATTGCTCAAAATTCTAGAGACTGAAAGTCTGATATTTGAGAGCCAGAATGGTCAGGGGGTCAGGAAAGGGCTTTCTTCTGGATTTCAGACTGCTGAATTATTGCTGTGTTTTCACATGGTGGAAGGAGCCCACAGGGTTTCTCGGGTCTAATTTATAACAGCATTGATCTCATTCATGAGGGCTGTGCTCTCATGACCTGATTATTTCCTAAAGGCTCCATCTTCTAATACAATCTCATTGGGCATTGGGATTTCAACATACGAATTTCAGTGCAACACAGACATTCAGACCATAGAGACTACCATACACCACTTACAATTAGGATAACCAGACACAAGATCCATAAAGAAATGAAAGACTTGAATTTTATAGACAGTTTGTACCTAACAGACATATACAGAACACTCCACCACACAAGAGCATAATACACATTTTTATTAAATGCACAGACATGAAACATTCTCCAGGATAAACAATCCACTAGGCCATGAAAAAGTCTTGATGAATTTTAAAACTGAAATCATACAAAATATTTTTTTCCTGATCATAATAGAAAGAATCTAGAAATCAATAGCAGAAAGAAAACTGGAAAATTGACAAACATGCAGAAATAATACAACACATACTTATACACCCAATTGGTCAAGGGAGAAATTATAAGGGAAACTAGTAGCCCTGCACGTGAATCCGTGCACCAGTAACTCTCTGCGGGGCCGGGCCACTCTGCGCCCACTGCCCAGAGACTCTCCACAGCCCAGAAGCCCATCCGTAGCTCGGTGCGGAACGCTTGCCTCTTCTCCAGGGTGATGACACAAGCATTCCCCCTCCCAAACCGCTCCATGCCGACTGCCCAGAGGCCCTCCTTGGACAGAGTGGAATACTTACTTCATCACCACAGCAACAAAGCAAGCATTCCACCAGGCAGCTCATGCTGCCCACTCTCAGTGGCCGCCCCCCTGGGACTGGAGGACTCCAATAGGGCTGAGAAGACTGGGCACCACCATCTTGTGGCTGTAGGCGCCGCCATCTTTTGTGATGGAGTGATGGTTAATTTGCATATTACCCTTTTATTAGATAGGATTAGAAAATATCTTGAGATAAGTAACAATGAAAATACAAAATATAAAAAATGAGGGAGGTAGCCAAAAACCGTGGTTGGAAAGCAATTTATTGGTAGAGACAATATCTTTGCTTGCAGATAGCATGATGTGACTTATAGAAAACCCTTAAGATTCCACAGATAAAACTGTTACAACTAATAAAGGAATTCAGCAAAGATGCAGAATACAAAATCAATATGCCAAGATGAGTTGTGTTTCTATATACTAAACAATGACTATTCTGAAAAGAAAATTAAGAAAACAATGCCATTTACAATAATATAGAAAATTATGCCCTAACCGGTTTGGCTCAGTGGATAGAGCATCAGCCTGTGGACTGAAGGATCCCAGGTTTGATTCCGGTCAAGGGCATGTACCTTGGTTGCGGGCACATCCCCAGTAGGAGGTGTGCAGGAGGCAGCTGATCGATGTTTCTCTCTCATCGATGTTTCTAGCTCTCTATCCCTCTCCCTTCCTCCCTGTAAAAAATCAATAAAATATATATTTTTAAAAATTATCAAATATATAGGAATAAACTTAAGTAAGGAGGCAAAATACCTGAAAAGTAAAATCTATAAAATGTTGCTTAAAAATTACAGAAAACAACTAAATGGAAAGACACTTCGTATTTGCGGAATGAAAAACTTACTATTGGCAGCATATGAATACCACTCACAGTGAGCTGAAGATTCACACAATATCTATCATAATCACCACAATATTTCCAGCAGAAAGAAAAATCCACCCTAAAGTTTATATGTAATCTCAAAATATCTCCAAAAAACAATCTTTTAAAAGAAGAGCAAAGTTGGAGATCTCACACTTCCTGGTTTCAAAACTTACTGCAAACCTACAGTAATTGAAACAGTTCTGGCATAAAGACATAAACATAGACCAATGAAATAGAATAATGTTTCCAGAAGTGAATGCACACAAATATGTGAAATAATTTTCAACAAGGGTGCCAAGATTATTAAATGGAAAAAGGACAGTCCTTTGAACATATTTTCTTGCGAAGATCAGTAATAGAACACTTATTTTACACAAAAATTAACTCAAAATAAGAGAAAATACTTAACAATAAGAGCTAGAACTATAAAACTCTTAGAAGAAAAAATAGGGGGGAAACTTCATGACACTGGGTTTGGCAATAATATCTTGGTTATAACACCAAAAGTATGTCGAGCCGAAACCGGTTTGGCTCAGTGGATAGAGTGTCTGCCTGCGGACTGAAAGGTCCCGGGTTCGATTCCGGTCAAGGGCATGTACCTTGGTTGCGGGCACATCCTCAGTGGCAGGTGTGCAGGAGGCAGCTGATCGATGTTTCTCTCTCATCGATATTTCTAGCTTTCTATCCCTCTCCCTTCCTTTCTGTGAAATATCAATAAAATATATTTTAAAAAAAAAAGTATGTTGATTCCTCAAAAATTTAACATAGTGGTACCATTATGATCCAGCAACTTCACTTTTGGATATATACCCAACATATATGAAAGCAGAACCCAAAAACATATTTGTATACCAATTTCATAGCAGCATTATTCACAATAGTGAAAAGGTGGAAGCAAATCAAATGTCCATCAATGGATGGAAGGAGGAACAAAATTTGGCATGGAATATTTTTCAGCCTTAAAAATGAATGAAATTTTTACATGTGTTACAGCATGGATAAATTTTGAAGAAAATATGCTAAGTGAAATAAGCCAGACACAAAAACACAAATATCATATGATTCCACTTATATGAACTACCTAGAAAAATCTATAATAATAAAAGCATAATATGCAAATCAACCAAACAGCCATTCGGATGAAGCCAGGGCTGCAGCCAGGGGATAGAGGCAGCTGCTGTGGCTGCAAGGGAGGGATCAAGGCAGCCACCATTTCATGCATCGGGCCTCTAGTCAATTCATAAAGGCATAAAGTGTAATGGTGGTTGCCATGGGCTTGGGGTTGTAAGTACAGAGGTTCAATTTGGGGTATAGGAAAAGTTCTGGTGATGGTGGTGATGTTTGCAAAACAAGGTGAATGCACTTCATGCCACTAAACTGTACACTTAAAATGGTTAAAATGAAAACATTTTATGTCGTGTATATTTTAACACAAAAAAACTGTACTGTGGCTGCAAATATGAAAAATGAATTTAAGGAGAACAAAAGTGGATATTAGAAACCAGTTACATCTTGGCCATTCATGCTCAGTGGTTAGAGTGTCTGTCCATGCTTTGAAGGGCTGTGGGTTTGATTGTTGCAGGATCTATCCCCAGCCCTGGTCGGGCCACATGCAGGAGGCAGCCACTTGATGTGTCTTTCTCACATAGATGTTTCTCTCTCTCTCTCCTCCCTGGCTCCCTCCCTTCCACTCTCTCTAAAATTCAATGGAAAAAATATCCTCTGGTGAGGATTAGCAACAACAACAAAAGAAACCAGTTATAAGTCTTTTAATTGTAGTCTCTAGTCTCATGAACTTCTAATGTGTACTAGGGGCTACTACAATGCCTTTTTAAAAAATAAAATTTGCCAAAATATTGGCATCTTTCACCAATATAGACAATAGGCCTGGTACAAAGGAAGTGAAACAAATGGATTAACTTTACTGACAAATACATAGAAGTTCATAAGGAATGTAAATCAATTATTATTTTAAGAGAAATAAAACTGGATTTGTAACTGAGGCAAAGACCCCATAGAATGAATGTCTGTGTATCCCCCAGAAAGGAGAAGTATTTTAATTATGGAGGAGCAGAAATCAAGGAAATTTTGCCTCCCTAAAGGACACATACACTTGTGACATATACTAGGCATGTTTGATTCAGTGTGTAGTACATTCTGTCAACATTTTGTAAGGAAGACAGTGAGAAAAGGGGACTAATTATTAGTTTTTACCCATTCTGGTAAAGAAATCCTTTACCAGTATATTTTTGTTCTGATATCTTTATTGCCTGAAGGATTTCTTCATATATTACAATAGGTAGAAGTGTTCTTTAATACCTAGGAGCCTCTCACTCATGTAATAAGAACAATGGTATGTGTGAGCTGCTATAAATACTTATATACAATATGCTATGCAGAATAAAAAATATGTAGCACGTTCTGTTATATGAACCCCTGTGGCAATAGCCCTTACTAGTGTAAGTAGAAAGAGAGTACTGGTATGTCTCTAGTCTGCTTGAAATCCTTTTCTGTGAGTCCTCAATGTTCTTGGTCCTTTGTAGCTTTTTTTTTTTTTTTTTTTTTTTTTTTGGTGCATTGAGATTTCCCACATCTCACTACATAGACACCCCTTATTATTAAGTCTTAGTCTCAC
This sequence comes from Plecotus auritus, assembly GCF_963455305.1. Classification (NCBI taxonomy): domain Eukaryota; kingdom Metazoa; phylum Chordata; class Mammalia; order Chiroptera; family Vespertilionidae; genus Plecotus; species Plecotus auritus. Next base: position 69,866,466 of record NC_137784.1, on the reverse strand, counting down.
TTTATACACTTCCTTGAAGGGCATTCTTAAGGATTTAGTCCTCAGGTGACCTCTGAAACCGAGTCTGTAATACCATAGCTCCTTCTAACCGACACTCTGTCTCTGCTCTCTGCAGAGACTGACTTTATACTGCTCTGGCAGATGCAGTCACTCTTCATGCTATGAAGACAGCTATAGTTATATTTAACTCCCCCACCTCTTTATGAGAAGACTATTATCCTGCTAGAAATTCAAACTGATATACAACATCTCCCACCCCACCAAGAAAACCACTGAGGCCATGCACACATGTTTGCTCACTGCCACGACACTTTTCTATTTAATGCCATTTGCCAGACAAAGAAACTGTGAATTTTAACATTTAATAACCTTATGGCCAATGACATATAGTTTAACATTTCTGATAGAATTACAATGTTAGAGCACATGTAGCTATGTCCACTGAGCTTTAGTTTTATTCTAAAAATAAAATGGAGGCCATTTTTCCATAGGCAATAGGGCCAGGGAGAGCCATCATCTCAAATTAGTAAATAGTCAACATCTGGTTAGCCTGGATTCTAATAGTCAAACAAGTGAAAGGATGTGTACATAGAAAGATAAAATACTCTAGTCAAAGTAAGTAGTATTTAATCCCTCTGGATGTCAGAGACTGGCCAAAAATTGGTAGCTTTTAGTAGAGTTTATTGAACATATATGTTTATTGATTTCAGAGTGGAAGGAAGCGGGAAAGAGATAGAAACATCAATGATGAGAGAGAACTATTGATTGGCTACTTCCTGCATGCCCACCACTGGGGATGAAGCCTGCAGCCTGGACATGAGCCCTGACCTGAAATTGAACCTTGACCTCTTGGTTCATAGGTTGTCACTCAACCACTGAGCAACACTGGCCAGGCAGTAGAGTTTACTTCAATCAAGAAGTGCATTTACATTGCTGCCTCTATGAGCCATGGAAAGAAGTTTATCTGGAAGCATTAGTAGGCAGGAAATTTCAAGGACAATCAATATAAAGCAAAAGTTATAAAGGTAGACTGCTGGTGTTTGAATCTGCTTTATCAATAACTAGCCTTGTGCTCTTTGCTATGTCAGTTATTCTCTTTATGACTGCATTTCTTCATCTGTGAGAGAAAAATAGTACCTACTTCATTATGCTATTTTAAGGACATGTACTATATTAATACATGTAAGGTACTTATAGCAGTACAAGGCTTATAAGTAAGTAGCCAATAAATATTAAAAGTTAACATTGACATTATAATAATCATTGACATCAGCATCATGAGTATACGCCAAAAACAGTAATGGGGGGTGGTCTTTTCTACCAAAAAATTACATATTATAAAGTAAAACCAAGTAAAATAATATGACATCAGCACAAAGGTAGATCAATTGAATGGATTAAAAGTCTACATATTATTGTATTTGGTAATTGAAGCATCTCATATTAGTGAATAAAGAATGAATTAGTCAATTCATTGATTAAGTATATGTAAACAAAAATAAATTTAGAGCTCTACTTCATGAAATGTACCAAAATAAATAACAAATGACTTAAAGTGCCAAATATAATTAATGAAGACAAAAAGCCCACACAGATATATGTGAATGTGTACTTGTCTCAGAGTGGAGAAGGTGTTTCTCTAGTTCAAAATTCGGGTGTCTCCAAGACCACCCTTACTTCTGATATCAACTTTGCGACTTTGCATGTTTGGGGTTTTCCAAGATTACCCTCAGGTTCAAAAATTTGCTAGAAAGATTCATAGAACATGTAGAAGCTGTTATATTAGCAGTTATAGTTTATTATCATAAAAAGTTACTTATTAAAATCAATAATTAAAAAAGCACATAAGGCCCAGCTAGCGTGGCTCAGTGGCTGAGTGTGGGCCTATGAACCAGGAGGTCACTGTTCAATTCCCCATCAGAACACATGCCCAGGTTGCGAGCTCGATCCCCAGTAGTGCAGGAGGCAACTGATCAATGATTCTCTCTCATCATTGATGTTTCTGTCTCTCTCTCCTTCTCCCTTCCTCTCTGAAATTAATAATAAAAATATATTATTTAAAAAGGCACATAAGGCAGGGTTCAGGAAACTTCTGAACATGAGCTTCTCATTGTCCTCTCCCGGAGTCCTGTGGACATTGGAAACTTCTCCAAGAAAAGATGTGTGACAATATGTATGGGCTGTTGCCAATCAGAGAAGCTAACCTAAGCCTTGACACTCAGAGATTTTACTGGGGCCCCAGTCACAAAGACATGGTTTACTGTCTTTAAGGATGACCTTAGTCTTTAGCCTTTCCAGAGGTTGAATTTATACCACATAGTCTGAGTACCTCTTCCAACCAAAAATCACATTATTTGCATAGACTATCTGGTGTTGCCCAAGGCTCTCATATAAGCAAAAACATCCTTATCAGGCAAAACATTCCAAGGGTTTAGAGGGTACCTCCCAAGAGCAAAGATCAAACCTCTAAGCAAATCTCTTTTTGTGCAAGGTTATTCTTTCATGGAACATCTATGTGAAAGAAAACAAAACACCTTGACTAATAGATTTGGTTACAAAGAAATTTACAAGGTCTATATATTTAACTAGAGGCCCAGTGCATGAAATTCGTGCATGGGGGGGTGTCCCTTAGCCCAGCCTGCACCCTCTCCAATCTGGGACCCCTTAAGGGATGTCTGACTGCCCGTTTAGGCCCGATCCCATAGGGATCCCTCTCACAATCCAGGACTGCTGGCTCCCAACTGCTCGCCTGCCTGCCTTCCTGATTGCTCCTAACCGCTTCTGCCTGCCAGCCTGGTCACCCCCTAACCACTCCCCTGCCAGCCTGATTGATGCCTAACTGCTCCCCTGCCAGCCTGTTTGCCCCTAACTGCCCTCCCCCGCAGGCCTGGTCACCCCTAACTGCCCTGCCCTGCAGACCTGGTCACCCCTAACTGCCCTCCCCTGCTGGTCTGATCACCCACAACTGCCCTCCCTTGCAGGCCTGGTCCCTCTCAACTGCCCTCCCCTGCTGGCCTGGTCACCCACAACTGCCCTCCCTTGCAGGCCTGGTCCTTCCCAACTACCCTCCCCTGCTGGCCATCTTGTGTCCACATGGGGGCAGGATCTTTGACCACATGGAGGAAGCCATCTTGTGTGTGAGAATGATGGTCAGTTTGCATATTACTCTTTTATTAGATAGGATAGAGGCCTGGTGCATGGGTGGGGGCCAGCTGGTTTGCCCTCAAGGGTGTCCTGGATCAGGGTGGGGGTTCCCTTGGGGCATGGGGTGGACTGGGCCAGGGGTCTGTAGTGGTTTGCAGGCTGGCCACGTCCCCCAGTGACCCAAGTGGAGGCCCTGGTATCTGGGATTTACTTATCTTCTACAATTGAAACTTTGTAGCCTGGAGCAGAGCCAAGCCTTCTGCTTGCTCGTGGCGGCAGCTTTTTCTGTTGGGATTTATTTATCTTCTATAATTGAAACTTTGTAGCCTTAAGCGGAGGCCAAGGCAGGCCAGGGTGTGTGGAAAGCTTGGCTTCCTCCATCGCCGGACGCAACCCTAGCCTCCTGCTCTCTCCAGCTCCATGGCTGCCACCATTTTTGTTGGGATTTATTTATCTTCTATAATTGAAACTTTGTAGCCTGGAGTGGAGGTTGGGCCGGCCAGGGTGTGCAGAAAACTTGGCTTCCTCCATCGCCGGACGCAACCCTAGCCTCCTGCTCTCTCCCGCTCCGTGGCTGCCTCCATTTTTGTTGGGATTTATTTATCTTCTATAATTGAAACTTTGTAGCCTGGAGTGGAGGTTGGGCCGGCCAGGGTGTGAGGAAAGCTTGGCTTCCTCCATCGCTGGGGAAACCCAAGCCTTCCTCCTGCTCTCTCCATGGCTGCAGCCATCTTGGTAGGGTTAATTTGCATACTCGCTCCTGATTGGCTGGTGGGCATTGCTTGTGGGCATGGCTTGTGGGTGTAACAGAGTGATGTTTAATTTGCATATTACTCTTTTATTAGATAGGATAGCATGGGGGAATAAAGACAAAGTAAACAAATTGAAAAATATAGTCAGGCAACATAAAACAACATTTTGGTCAATGAAATACCACATATATAATGGTGGTCCCATAGAGTTATAATAGAGCTGAATTTCCTGAGAGAAATGAAATGATATGTGGTTCAAAATATTTTTTCTATGACAAGAACAATATCTGTGGTGCTTGGCAATTGATTCCCTATCCATCACAACACCTCAATTTTATATGCACAGCTTAAATCCCTGTAAATCAACCACTAACCTGCTTTAGCACAGAGGAGCTGTACCCCTGTGCTACCTATATAGAGGATGCTACAGCCCTCCCAGATCTAGCCTAATGGTCTTCAGAATACATTGTTGTAAATTCTTTGTTGAGGACCTAAGATCCTGTATGAACACACAGGTTCATAGGAGCTACCTTAGCAAATATTGAGCGTCACTGCCACTTTAGTAATAGCTGTCTGTGGTAGGGTGGAGCTAGCCTGTCCCTGTACTTTGGAAACATTTTCAGGTTCTAATGACGTAAATTATAGATAAGTTTCATGTCTTCCATCAGTTCAATGCTAGAAAGAGCTCTTTGTGCCACATGGGGTGAATGGAGAAAAAAAAAACACACACACCCAAAAAACAAAACCCCCACGAATTTCCAAAGTCAAAATACTGGTATTGAGTCCTCAGTTCTACATCCTCTCCATGTTAAACACCCTCTTTTTAAATGAATACCAAAAAGTTTCTTGATATGACCATTGCTTCAACATGCAATAGCCAAAACCACATTGCCACAACAATCCCATATGTTCCTTTATCTCTCTATCTTGATTTCTAATTCCTATAGCTCCACAGGCCCCCTTTCGCTCCCTCATGACAGTCCCTGTTATGGTGATCTATGCCTCACCCAGTCAGTCTCCTTGATATTTCTAATCAATTCAGCCGACACCCTATCAATGGAGTAGCATTGACAGCATGGACAGCTTCAGTTTCAATATCTGATGCTGCCAGAAGGAAGCAGAGCGGGGTGTTGGGGGGTTGTGGAACACTATTTATAAATCTACAGTATTGTATAATCATGACCTTCAAATTTTCTCACCAATCATTCACTTATTCAATCAGAAAACTTCCAATCCTACAAGCTCCATTCATGGTAAGTGCCCTATACAGGTGCAGAATTTTTTCTTTTATATCATATTTTTACTGTACCTTTTCTAAGTTTGGATGAACCAATACTAAAGTTACAATTGCCCACAGTACTCATATAGTAACATGTTGTACAGGTTTGTAGCATAGGAGCAATAGGCTGTACCATACAGTCTAGGTGTGTAGTAGGTTATACCATATAGGTTTGTGTAAGTGCACCCTACGACGTTTGCAAAGTGATGAAATTGTCTGATGATGCATTTCTCATAACATACCTTCATTATTGAGTGCGTCATAACTGTACTTCAAATATGGCAGATGAAATGTAAGCATTCTTAATATATAAAAACTTCTTACAAATAACAAAGATGAATGACTTAATAATAATGATGATAATAAAATAGCTGATATTCAACAAACTATATGATATACACTGTTTTACATAGAATTTTACGTAGAATTATTAATTTAATCTTCACAAAATACTATGTACTAGGTACTATTATTATTTCTTATATATGAGGAATGGGAAGGAAAAAGAAGTGCTATAAAATAATTTTCTGAACAAAACACAAAATTCATAAAAGAAGGAAAGCCTATTAAATATGGCTAAATGTTCACAGAAATGTAAACTTAAATTATAATTAAAATATTTTTTCATTTAGATACACGATGATGAAAATATTGATAATGCTTAATTTTGATAAGTTTAGATGAACCAGTATTTGCTATTGTTACAATTATTTTCATTTTCATTATGTTTAATCAAAATTTGAATTTTACTGAGTGTACTTTGGTAGCCTAACTTTTACCATATAATATTATTATTTCCCATGACCTGAAATATTTTGAAAATGATTGATTTATCATAACTGCATAACATTGACATCATTGGATCTAAATATTTAGATGGTTTGATTAATTGTATCTTGAAATCTAAATGGCCTTTTTTTTTTTCTAAACTGCCTTTTAATCTTTTTTTTAGATTATAGCTTAGAGAGGTAAATGTGCATTTTGGATATGGCAGAAATGAAAGAGCAAGGAATAATGTCAGAACTCTTTTTTATCAACAGATACACATTTTCTCATGATGTAGAACATAAAAGGAAACCTAATCTATGGCTATCTCTCCCATTAGATTTTATCTTCTAAAGGTCCTCTTTTAAGATACTAATATCCTTATGTAGTCAAAAATAAGGTGCCACTAATTTTTCAATCTAAATAATTTTAGAACATGCTTTTCTCCAGAAAAGTTAACCTGGAATACCTTCTGAACTTGGGCAAGAAAGGTGAGAAAATAAAAGGGAATGAGTCAGAGAGGGTGTCAGCAAACTACCTTCTTCATACATTTTACTGAGATTGGTCCATTCATCAACATTCTATACCAGCCATGGGCAAACTACGGCCCGCGGGCCGGATCTGGCCGTTAGGCTGTTCTATCCAGCCCAGGGAGCCGAAAGGGCAGAGGGTTCTCTTGCTCTCCCCTCCGCTCCTTCACCAGCAGCAGTGTTAACATGGCAACGTCGGGAAACATGGCCCCAGCTCCTTCTTCTGAATGGGCGGATTTATATCCGCCCATTCAGTAAAAGGAACAACCTCTCAATCTTCCAGAGGCTCCTTGTAATGCCCGTGGACGCGTCCCCCAACATCACCCTGGGAATGCGTAGACACATCATCGTGGTGATGTAGGGAGACACGCCCCTGGAGAGCACAGTATCAGAGCATTAGCTAAAAAGGAGACCAACAACACTGTTCCCACTGAAGTTGATGTTTTAAAGACCAAAAACCTTTCAACCCAGTCTACATTGCCATCTACATCTACATCCCGGGCATAATTTGGAAGTTGCACTAAAGAAAATGTTTAATTTACTGCTTACACATTTTGTTCTTTTCTATTTGTTTTAGTTTTAAATTATTTTATTATATTTAAGTTTAATTTGAAAGGCTTTTGTACCTTTCCTTTGTTAGGCAATTTTATTTTGCCTTTGCCATCTTCAATATAAGGTGAGTTATTGTGCTATGATTCCTCCATTTTTTTAAGTTTCAAATTATAATAATTAGTGTTTACATTCTTCTTGTTAAAATGTTTGAAATGAATAAAACTATTGAAATAAAAAAAAAGACCGTACCCTTTTATGTAATGATGTTTACTTTGAATTTATATTAGTTCACACAAACACTCCATCCATGCTTTTGTTCTGGCCCTCCGGTCCAGTTTAAGAACCCATTGTGGCCCTCGAGTCAAAAAGTTTGCCCACCCCTGTTCTAGACTTATCTTGGTGCCCTTTAAAGTAAAAAAGGGCCATATAATAGAGCCATAGGGAGGAGAGGAATACTAGGTGAGACCCTGAAATTTTCATCTTTCTTTTCTTACAACATCGTTAGTCCCATGCCTTTTTGTTTTCTGAGACTTATAGGGACTAAATAAGACTTAAGAAATTATCTTCTATACTCCATTCCCTACTTTTCAAAACAACAAGTACATATAATGTAAATACTATCTAATGGAATGATTCCGTAGTCTGCTTTTTTAACTTAATGTAGTTTTAACAGAAGTCATTGCTGGAAAATCCTTTTTTATGCCCATCCTTATTGCTTTCTTATAATAATACTAGTTAGAAATATTATAAAACATAACCATTATTGATTCATCTCACATAAAATCAAAGTTGAATCCTCTCCCTTTTATCAAAAAGTCATATCTGCATTCTTGCAAAGTAGCACTGTTAACAATCATCTTTAGGTGTTTAGCATAATGACTACAGTTGTTGTTACCATATTGTATGCCTGCATGTTTAAGGCATTTCAGAAATAAACTTGCAGCCTCATCTTCTTATATAAAAGTCAAAGAATTACAGTCTTTAACATGGTTTGACTTTGGAAATAAATCTATATCCATTTTGTTTGTGGCTTAACAACTTTAAATCCAGTAGGTGTCTGTACATTGAGTTTTTTAATCAATTGCTCAAGAGTCTTTCTAAGTATGAAATATGGACAGATATCCAAGTTCAATACCTATTTATATCATTCTCCTAACATGAAACATAATCATTCTTCTTGCCTCTTGAAATCCAAATAGTCCTCCAGTAGTCCTTATCACATAAAGTAGAAAAGCTTCAATATCAAGTTACATTTGTGCACATTGTGCTTGGATTATAGTTCAATATTAGTGGTTGAATTCAATTTAGATTTGATTATATTCATGTGCTGCTTGTGCATTTTATTTAGATGCTGCAAAGCAGGTTTTTTTGTAGTAATAAATGATCATTTTCTTGAAAGTCTATTCGTTCTTGAAGTACTAACATAATTGTTTTCCTCTTTAATTCTGGTGTTTTTCAGGTGCTCCTTCTACCTTCATTGCCACAGGGAAAGGAATTGCACAGCAGAAATAAAGGAAGAAAAAAAGAGGCAATACTTAGGTTTTTGAGTTTTCAAGTGATAGACTTTAATAGGTCTCAAGTCACAGAAGATTAAGATTGCCAATTCACTATTTTTTCTTTCCATATAATAAAACAAATATTTCTGAAAATAGGGAGATGTGGTTCAGATCAGAGGGAAAGACACAAGGTGGTTCTTGGAATGGAAGCTTGTTCCTTGTTATTCCCTAGGTTAATTGTGGCTCAGGATGGGGAGCAAATAATCAAAACTCCACCTAGTTTAGTGGGATGCAAGAATAGAGGATATATATGCAACTATTTTCAGTTAAATTTTAAAAGGTAACAAGACACCAAGGTTTTGTATGATTTACATTGTATAAGAAGAATAATGTACATTAGCACTGTGAATCTGGATCAGTGTTCAGAAAATCAAATTCATACAGGGACATGTTGGGTAATAACAACGTGTGAGATAAGTTTTCTTAAGACACTAAAGTTTGGTGATGCTAGGTTAAATTTAAAGTATATGCTCCATTTAAAGTACAGGTAGCTACTCACCTTCAGTCAGTTTTTATCAGACAAGTATATACACTAAGTGTTGCCTGCTCTTGTTATTTTGTAAAAGAAGCTGAAATCTGATTCCTTATGTTAAATGTCTCAATTTTTAAAACAAAATGTAAGCCAAACAAATAGGCCCATGGGTTAGATGTGACCCATGATTCATCAGTGAGTGACCTCTGTTTTAGGAACAATAGTCTAAGATAGTCTTAGAATATATCCTGCTAAGATGTGACAAGAAACAAACCTGGAAACATCATTAGGCATGGTAGAGAGAGTTAACAGGTCTGAACAAGTCTATAGTAAAGAACTTCAGAGAATACAGCTTGATCTATATGTTCTGATAGTGATATAAAAAGATGCCAACATGGAGAGATAATACCAAAGACTTTCCCCTCTATATTTTGTGAAAACATGAACCCCATAGAACTTACACAAAACTGAAAAAAAGTGGAGAGAATTTTAAAAAATAGACTGAAATTATATTATGAACATCTAGGAAACTGGATCATTAAAAATGATTATGTTCAATTGTAGAAAAATAAGGTATGTGTCTTGCCTACCTGAATTTGAAGATAGTGATTAACATTGTCTATAAAAACAAAAAATATCTCATGTTGAGTATGAGATTCTATGAAAAAGTGAATGGAGACTTGGAGACATCCAGTTTCAAGATGGCAGACTAGTAAATGATAAAATCTGTCATCCCTCACCCACATAAAAACCAAATAAATGATCTGATATCATTTACAAATCAATGAAAATATCTTCACATTTGAAAACAAAAAGTAAAATTTCTGTGGAGCAGACACTGTGAGTCATCTCTAACAGAAGGAAGAATAGAAGGTGTTATATAGGCATCATCGCTACAAATACTATGAAAAACAAGCATAGCTACTAACACACCAACATAGCCTATAGACCATATATAAAAGAATTATGTGACAGAAAAGTGACCCAAATCTAACAATCTAACAATAAACATCTAAGGAAAACTAACCCTATGGAATAGTGTCACTAAATTCAACAAATGGCAAACTTCAACCTAAGGATAGATAGATGAGATAGATAGGTAGACAGATAAATAGATAGATGACAGCTAGATACCAAAATGGATCTTAAAATTTGTGAAATTATCCCAATCAAAATGAAGGAGCAAGTGATTGAGACAAAAGCAAATGTTTATGAAAACAAACAAAAACAGTTACAGATCTTGAAAAACATTTGAACTAACAATACCAGGTGATGGGCTCAATAAGAAGCAAAAGATATCTAAAGGGAAAAAGATAAATTAATAAAATCAGCTGCCATATCATACTGAGAAGTTCTGTAATCTGGCAGAAAGAATAAAAATATGTAATAAAAATTAAGAGGAGTCCCTGTCCATGCAGTGCAGTAGGTCAGTAGGCGGGAAATGGCAACTGGCTGAAGGAGCTGGTTCTGTTGCTGCTGCGAGCTAAGCAGGGAAGACACCACACGTTGTGCAGTTGGGACCATCGCTGGAGCCTGAAGACACTTCTCTGCCATCACAGTTAGAACTCATTTAACATTTAAAAATATTGAGGGAGAGACAAAATGACTGTGACACAGACAGACGTGTCCTGAGCCTTGTTCCAGAGCAGATAGAAAGAACAGCTGAAACGAATAACATCCAACCCGAATTGGCGAAGGAGACTCAGCAGCCTAGGGTACTGCAACCACACTAGCAGCAGACATGTGAGCAGCCCACTCCTGTCCAAAGAGCAGCAGCCCCACGAGCAGCCCACCCCATGCCTAAGAGCAGCAGCCTCACGTGGCCTGCCCCTGTCCAAGGAGCAGCAGCTGTATAAGTGTCCCACTCCACCATCCGAGGAGCAGCAACGACGCGAGCAGCCCTCCCCATCTGAGGAGCAGCAGCCACAAGAGCAACCCGCCCATATTTGAGGAGCAGCAGCCCCACGCAGCCAGCCCCCATCCGAGGACCAGCAGCTGCATGCAGCCCACACCCTGCACCTGTCCAAGGAGCAGCAGCTGCATGAACAACCTACCCCTGTCTGAGGAGCAGCAGCCACACAAGCAGCCTGCCCCTATCTGAGGAGCAGCAGTGGTGTGAGCAGCCTGCACCCAATCAAGGAGCAGCAGCCACCTGAGCAACCTGTCCACGTCCAAGGAGCAGCAGCCCTGCACAGCCTGCACTGGTCCAAGGAGCAGTGGCCACACAGAGCCCGCCCCCGTCCGAGGGGCAGCAACCACATGAGCAGCTCACTCGCACCTGAGAAGCAGCAGCCACCCAAGCAGCCTACCCCAGACCGAGGAGCAGCAGCCACACGAGCAGACTGCCCACGTCCAAGGAACGGCAGTCCTGTGCTACCTGCAGCCACATGCAACCTGCACCTGTCTGATGAGCAGCAGCTGGGTGAGCGGCCTGCCCCCGTCCAAGGAGCAGCAGCCGCACAATGTAGCTCACTCCCACCTGAGGAGCAACAGCCAAGCAAGCAGCCCATACCCCGTCTGAGGAGCAGCAGCTGCACAAGGAGCCTGCACCCATACGAGGAGCACAAGCCTAGCAAGAAACCTGCTCCTGTCCAAGAAGCGGCAGCCTCACAAGCAGCCTGCACCATCTGAGGAACAGCATTAGCATGCAGCCAGCCCTGATCCATGGAGCAGCAGCCACACGAGCAGCCCAGCCTCATCCAAGGAACAGCTCCACCAGACAGAGGAGACACCACTGCTGTGAACAGCACCCACCAGAGAAGCCGCTGCCAACTGAGGAGCAGCTACTTCACCAACCGCCTGAGGAGCAAAAGCAACCCGAGGAGCCACTACCACCCAAGGAGCAGCCCCTGCACAACTCCACATCTAACATCAGTCAGTGAGACCAAAAATGGGTAGACAAAGAAACCCCCAAAGGAAAGAAAAGGAGGAATTGCTAGAAAAGCAGCTAAGCGAAACAGAGGCAAGCAAATGTCAGAAAAAGAATTCAGAATAAGGGTCATATAGTTCATAAACCGGATGGAGGAAAAAATGAACAACTTATGTAAGAATCAAGAAGAAATGAAGAGTGATATAGCTGCAATAAAAAACACCATGGAAAGTTTCAACAGTAGACTAGGAGAAGCAGAGGACCGAATTAGCGAATTAGAAGACAGGGAAGCAAAACACACCCAAACTGAACTGCAATTGGAGAAAACAAATTAAAAGACAGGAGGAGAGCCTAAGGGAGCTATGGGACAACGTGAAATGAAGCAACGTATGAATAATAGGGGTGCCAGAACAACAGGAAGAGGAACAAGGTTTAGAAAATCTATTGGAAGAAATAATGTCAGAAAACTTCCCTGATGTGGGGAAGAAAAAAGTAACACAAGCTCAGAGAGTCCCAAACAAGATGAACCCGAAAAGACCCACACCAAGACACATCATAATTACATTGGCAAATGTTCAGGACAAAGAGAGAATCCTAAGGGCTGCAAGAGAGAGAGAAAGAGAAAGTTACATACAAGGGAGCTCCCATTAGATTGTCAAATGATTTCTCAAGAGAAACACATCAGGCCAGAAAGGAATGGAAGGAAATTTACAAAGTGATGCAAAGCAAGGGACTGAATCCAAGAATACTCTATCCAGCAAGGCTATCATTCAAAATTGAAGGTAAAATAAGGAGCTTCACTGACAAAAAAAAGGCTAAGGGAATTTATCACTACCAAACCAGCAATGCAAGAAATGCTAAAGGGACTGGTGTAAAAAGAAGAAATAAAAAAGTAAGAACACAAGCAAAAAAATAAAAATGGCTACAAGCAATTACCTTTCAATAATAACTTTAAACGTAAATGGACTAAATGCTCCAATCAAAAGACATCAAGTGAGTGAATGGATAAAAAAACATGACCCATACATATGCTGTCTACAAGAGACCCACCTTAGAACAAGGGACTCACACAGACTGAAAGTGAAGGGATAGAAAAATATCTTTCAGGCAAATGGAAATGAAAAAAAAGCTGGGGTAGCTTTACTTATATCTGACAAATTAGACCTCAAAGTGAAGGCCATAACAAGAGATATGGAAGGCCATTCCATAATACTAAAGAGATTGATACAGCAAGAGGATATAACCCTGATAAACATATATGAACCCAATGCAGGAGCACCCAAATACATAAAAAAAACTCCTGGAAGTTATCAAGGGACAGAGCGACAACAATGCAATCATAGTAAGGGAATTTAATACCCCATTGACACCACTGGATAAATCCTCTAGACAAAAAACCAGCAAAGAAGCAGCAATCCTAAATGTCTCACTAGATCAGATGGACTTAATAAACATCTTGAGAACATTTCACCCCAAAGCCACGGAATATAGGTTCTTCTCAAATGCACATGCGACATTTTCAAAAACAGACCACATATTGGGTCACAAGCAAAGTCTCCCCAAATTCAAGAAGATTGAAATCATATCAAGCATTTTCTCAGACCACAATGGCATAATATTAGAAATAAACTACAATAAAAACAGCCCAAAAAATTCAAACACTTGCAAGCTGAATAACATGCTATTAAACAGTGATTAGGTTACCAAAGAGATCAAGAAGAAATTAAAAACATCCTGGCAACTAATAACAATAAAAACACAACAATCCAAAATCTATGGGACACAATGAAAGCAGTCCTGAGAGGGAAGTTTATAGTGCTACAGGCCTACGTCAAAAAACAAAAAAGTGGTAATAAATCATCTAACTCTACAACTCAAAGAATTAGAGAGCAACAAGAAAAGCCCAGAGTGAGCAGAAGGAAAGAGATAATAAAGATCAGAGCGGAGATAAATGACATAGAGACCAAAAAACAATACAAAAGATCAATGAAACCAAGAGCTGGTTCTTTGAAAGGATAAACGAGATTGATGAACCTCTAGCCAGGCTCACCAAGAAGAAAAGAGAGAGGACCCAAATAAACAAAATCAGAAATGAAAGGGACAAAATAACAACAGACCCTGCAGAAATACAAAGGATTGTTAAAAAATACAATGAACAATTCTATTCCAACAAACTAGACAACCTGGAGGAAATGGACATATTCCTAGAAAAATACAACCTTCCAAAACTCAATCAGGAAGATTCTAAAAATCTTAATAGGCCAATAACTATGGAAGAAATGGAAGCTGTCATCAAAAAGCTTCCAGCAAACAAAAGCCCGGGGCCAGATGGCTTCACAGGAGAGTTTTACCAAACTATCAAGGAAGAACTAAAACCTATCCTCCTCAGATTATTCCAAAAAATTCAAGAGGAAGGAACACTTCCAAGCTCATTCTATGAAGCAAGCATCACCCTAACACCAAAACCAGATAAAGACAACACAATGAAAGAGAATTACAGGCCAATATCCCTCATGAACATAGATGCCAAAATCCTCAACAAAATTCTAGCAAATCGGATCCAGCAGTACATCAGAATGATCATACACCATGACAAAGTAGGATTTATCCCAGGGATGCAAGGATAGTACAATACCCACAAATCAATAAACGTGATACATCACATAAACAAATTGAGAGATAAAAATTACATAATCATATCAATTGATTCAGAAAAAAGCATTTGACAAAAATCCAACACCCTTTCTTGAAAAAACTCTCAGCAAGGTGGGAATAGAAGGATCATACCTCAACATAATAAAAGCCATATATGACAAACCCACAGCCAACATCATACTCAATGGGCAAAAACTGAAACCATTTCCCTTAAGAACAGGAACAAGACAGGGATGCCCTCTTTCACCACTCCTGTTCGACATAGTACTGGAAGTACTAGCCATTGCGATCAGACAAGAAGAAGTAATAAAAGGCATCCAAATTGGAAAAGAAGAAGTAAAACTGTCCTTATTCATAGATGACATGATACTGTACATAGAAAACCCTAAAGACTCCATCAAAAAATTATTAGACTTAATAAATGAATTTGGCAATGTAGCAGGATACAAAATTAACACCAAGAAATCTATGGCATTTCTATATACCAATAATGAACTTACAGAAAGAGACTAAAAAAGCAATCTCATTTACCATCACACCAAAAAAAAATTAAGATACCTAGGAATAAACTTAACTAAGGAGGTAAAAGACCTATAAGCGGAAAACTATAGGACACTGAAAAAAGAGATAGAGGAAGACATAAACAGATGGAAGGACATACCGTGTTCATGGATTGGTGGAATCAACATCATTAAAATGTCCATACTACCCAAAGCAATCTATAGATTCAATGCACTCCCCATTAAAACACCAACAGCATATTTCACAGACCTAGAACGAACTTTCCAAAAATTCATCCAGAATAAAAAAAAGACCCCGAATAGCCACAGTAATCCTGAGAAAGAAGAACAAAGTAGGTGGGATCTCAATACCAGATATCAAGCTGTATTACAAAGCCACTGTTCTCAAAACAGCCTGGTACTGGCACAAGAACAGACATATAGATCAATGGAATAGAATAGAGAACCCAGAAATTGACCCAAGCCACTATGCTCAATTAATATTCGACCAATGAAGCATGAACATACAATGGAGTCAAGACAGTCTCTTCAATAAATGGTGTTGGGAAAATTGGACAGATACATGCAAAAAAAATGAAACTAGACAACCAACTAGAGGAATCCATAGGCAGCAAAATCTCAGACATATGCCAAAGCAATTTCTTCACTGATACTGCTCCTAGGGCAATGGAAACTAAAGAGAAAATAAATGGGACTGCATCAAAATAAAAGGCTTTTTCACAGCAAAAGAAACCATCATCAAAACAACAAGAAAGCCCACTGCATGGGAAAATATATTTGCCAATGTTATCAACGATAAGGGTTTAATCTCCAACATCTATATGGAACTCATACAACTCAACAAAAGGAAGATAAACAACCCAATCAAAAAATGGGCAACGGACCTAAAAAAATACTTTTTGAAAGAAGACAGAAGGAAGGCCAAGAGGCATATGAAAACATGCTCAAAGTCACTAATCATCTGAGAGATGCAAATCAAAACGACAATGAGGTACCATCTCACACCTGTCAGAATGGCTACCATCAACAAATCAACAAACATCAAGTGCTGGTGAGGATGCAGAGAAAAAGGAACGCTTGAGCACTGCTGGTGGGAATGCAGACTGGTGCAGCCACTGTGGAGAACAGTATGGAGTTTGCTCAAAAAACTAAAAATGGAACTCCCATTTGACCCAGCAATCCCACTCCTAGGAATATATCCCAAGAAACTAGAAATGTCAATCAGAAAGGATATATGCACCCCTATGTTCATAGCAGCACAATTTACAACAGCTAAGATTTGGAAACAGCCTAAGTGCTCATCAGCAGATGAGTGGATTAAAAAACTGTGGTACATCTACACAATGGAATACTACACTGCGGTAAAAAAGAAGGAGTTCTTACCATTTGCAACAGCATGTATGGAACTGGAGAGCATTATGCTAAGTGACATAAGCCAGGCAGAGAAAGATAAATATCACATGATCTCACTCATTTGTGGAATATAATGAACAACATAAACTGATGAACAAAAATAGATCCAGAGACAGAGAAACATCGATCAGACCATTAAACCTCAGAGGGAAGGTAGGGGACAGTGGGGGTAAGGGGGAGAGATCAACCAAAGGACTTGTATGCATGCATATAAGCCTAACCAATGGACACAGACAACAGGGTGGTGAGGGCATGCGGGGGGGATGGGGGGTAATGGGGGAATAAGGACACACATGTAACACCTTAATCAATAAAGGAATTATAAAAAACATTTAAAAATAAAAATTAAAAAAAATTAAGAGACATGAAGACCAGTTTGATAAGTTGTAGTATATATTTAAAAGGAAATATAGTAGAGTAGAATTTAAAAAATGGATGTGGCACACCAATTTGAAGAAATAATGGCCAAGAATTTTCTAGAACTAAAGAAAGAAACTGAGTTCAAAGCATAATAACATTTTAAATCCCACACTTACACTTTATAATTAAATATGATATTAAAATAATTATAGTACTATTCATAATAAAATAAATCTTGATATTACTAGCAAAGATGGTAAAAAATAAGCTATGCATCCTTAAACACACATACTGTATACACACAAATGCACATGCATACACACACACATCTAAATCATTCAAGAGTTAAAGAGTAAATCCTGATGTAACTATTTGAAAATAAATAAAAAATGTATTTAAAATGAAGGGTTACAGTTTAACTTTTAGTTTCTTATGCTTTATTAAGAATTGCTTTTTAATATGTTTTTAGCATTTTTCTAGTTTCTTGTGTGGAAACAGTCCATTTTCCCAATTCTCCTTTTTTTCTGTGAAATTAAAGGCTGTAGATTTAAAAATAAAGGCAGGTATAAAAATAGAAAAGAACTAAATTGTCACTGTTTTTGGACAAAATGATCTTTTGCCTATAATGTTTAAGAGACTTAAATAACAGCTATTATAAGTAATAAGAGAGCTAAGCATTTTGGCAAGATACAAGATCACTGCACAAAAATCATTAACTTTCTATTTTCTTTCCAAAAGCAATTAAAGAAACATATATGCATAACCCATAGACAGACAACAGTGTGGTGAGGATCACAGGGAAGGTGTGGCGAGGGCTGGATGGAGATGGGCAAAGGGTGTTAAAATGGAGACATTTGTAACAGTGTCAACAATAAAAATAAAGAAAAAGTAAGTAAGGGGTCTTTATTATTTTATCATGTGTTCAGAAAGATATAACTTTCATTTTTTCTACAATGTTTTTAAAGCCAAATAAAACTATTAGTTCATATATAAATAAATTATGTTCGATTAACAAAAACAAGGTTATTTATATGCATTGTTTTTTTTTCCTTTTCCTTTTTTTTTGTTTTTGTTACCCCCTATATAAACTTGAGAAAAGTTCTTTTGTTTTGATATCCTCTAAATTTATCACTATGTCTAAAGCCCCTATACTGGACTGAGGGAGAATCCAATTTTTTAAATAATGCAAATCCCTTTAGTGCTATTCTCCCCTAAACTGTAGATTTAATAAATAACTCTATAGCTTGCATTGCTTTATTCCATATGACTTCTGTGCACATCAAGAGGACATTACATACTCTGAAAAAACTTCTATGAGCATTATACTACGATATCCTATGATGTACAACTGAATCCTAAAATGGTATTCTCTTCAGTTCATATCACAAGTCCCAGATGGCTTAAATTAATTCAATTTTACAAGTATCCTCTTAAGAGAGAATATTAAAGCAAAAGAATACTTCAATAGAACCAGAAAGCAATGAAGTTTACATATAGAACCCATCACTTTAGTTGTCAATTATATTTCCTCATGAATGAGTTTTTGAGTTGCAGCCAAATTTAAAATTAAAAATCTTGGCCCACATGGCCTTCATTAGAAGTCTAAGAGTTCCTAATTTCTTTAAGAAGTAACACAATATTTATTATATTTATGTACTAAATAAGGTCTTTAGCTAAGATCACAACCTGAGACAGATTTTTAGTAAACTTTGTCAACTCTAATTTATTTATTTAAAAATGTCATTATCCTTTTCTTCTTAAAATAAATAGCCTTTAGAGCCCAGAGCTGAACATCTTCTCTGCAGAGTTACTGCAGTATTATCCTTGCAGGGTTGCTGGTATTCCTGTTTTTGATTAAAATTCATCTTTTCTTTAAATAGAATAAAATATACTTCTCCAGGTCCTTTTGACCTTGGTCAGGAATGCATAACCATTGAAAAATTTTCAGGCAGAAGACTGGTAATTAGGCACAGCCAATCAAACTCAGTCTGCATGTGCTCCTAGGGAGACCCTGGTGATGGCCATCGCAGTGAAGGAATCTCAGATGCAGAGCTGGCCTAGCTCTCATTATAATCAAACAGCAAAAATAATTAGTAGATAGAGCTCGTTAATTTAAATCACAAAATTTTTGATTAGGAGACATATTCTCAACTAAATACTGAGAAAGGTAGCTTAGCGATAAAGTTAGTAGCCTGAAATTCTATTATGGCAAATACAATATGTCACTTAGACTTTTAGAATTTTTCCTAATACTAAATAGTGGGTTTTGTGTTTTACTTTTCTTTTTTTTTGGGGGGGGTATCTCTTTTTTTAAAAATATATTTTATTGATTTTTTACAGAGAGGAAGGGAGAGGGATAGAGAGTTAGAAACATCGATGAGAGAGAAACATCAATCAGCTGCCTCCTGCACACTCCCTACTGGGTATGTGCCTGCAAACAAGGTACATACCCTTGACCGGAATCAAACCTGGGACCCTTGAGTCCACAGGCCAATGCTCTATCCACTGAGCCAAACTGGTTAGGGTGAGGGTATCTCTTTTTGTATTCTACTTTTTTTTCCAGAGCATAGCATAATAAAGTGAATCGTATTGCATACATTTTAGTTACCATTCTTTCACATTTTTTTTAACAAACTTGTACATTTTTTCATTGGGAGAAATGCCTTAGTAAAGACTTTGATAAAACATATATTAAAAATTTACTAAGCTCTAAATCAGATGACATTGGTTAGCATTTCTTGATGTATATTAATTAGTATGCAGTATGTTATATGTATACTTATCTATACCAATAAAAGGGAAAGGTGCAAATTGACCGTACCTCCACTACACCCACCAGCCAATCAGGAGTGAGTATGCAAATTAAACCCAAAGGGAGGGTTAATTTGCATATACAGGCATCCAGTGGCCTGGGTCCTGGGAACATCCTTGGGACCCAGGCTGCTCCGAGCCTGTAGGCCCGTGCATAGGCCCTGAGCTTCTAGAGTCCCAGAACGCCCCCAGCCACAACTAGCCTACCAGCTTTGGTGCAGATTGGCTGGGGGTGGGGTGGCAGAGGTTTGAGCAGGGCCTGAGCAGAACGGTGAGGGTGGCCCTGACCAATCTGTGGCAGAGGTTTGATCAGAGCCGGGGGCTCTGCCCAAGACATGGTGGAGGCTTGAACAGGGCTTGAGCGGAACGGGGTGGGGGCAGGCTGCCCAATCCCCTGCAGAGGCTTGATCTGAGCTGGGGGACCCTGCCCAAGCTGCTGTAGAGGCTTGATCGGAGCTGGCGGGGAGGCAGAGGCTTGAGCAGGGCCTGAGCGGACCCGGGGGGCCCTGCCCAATCTGAGGCAGGGCTTGATGGGAGCCTGGAGGGCCCTGCCAAGCTGTGGCAGAGGCTTGAGCAGAGGGGGGTATGCCCTGTCCAAGCCAGGGGGAGGCTTGAGCGGGGGGGGGGGGGGGCAGGGTGCCAGTCTCGGCTTGCCAGCAGTCCTGCCTCTGCATGTGAGCTGCAGAGGAAACACCTTTTCTGACCACTCATTGGCTAAGCTCCCTGTACACCACTGGTAATGTTCTTGGTAACTTGGGTAATAGGAATCCAAAAAGGTGATCTAGGGTTTTTACACCACACTCCTGGAGGAAAAAACGAAGGTCCGCTGCTGGAGGGCTAAGAAATGTCATATCCTGCCCTAGCGGGTTTGGCTCAGAGAATAATGCCTCAGCCTGCCAACTGCAGGGTCCAGGTTCAATTCTTATTAAGGGCATGTACCTAGATTGCAGGCTCCTCCCTGTCCGGGGCCCAGGTCAGGGCTCATGCAGGAGGCAATCAATCAAAGTGTCCCTCTCACATTGATGTTTCTCTCTGTCTTTCCCTCTTCCACACTCTCTAAAAGTCAATGGAAACATATCCTCAGGTGAGGATAAAAAAAAAAAAAAAAGAAAGAATAATCCTATATAATAAAGAGCTAATATGCTAATTAGACCAGATGGAGGAATTAGCTTCCAGAACAACCTTCCAGAACAACCAGTGAGTGGGCAGTGGGGCCAGCAAGCCTGTGCCACCAGGCCAGCCATGGCGGTTCTGGTGCCGCACCTTCCACAGAGGCAGTGGGAGAGGGGGCGGCGTGGTCCAGGTGCCTCTGCAGAGGGGAGACTGGATACAATCACAGCACCTCAACCTCCCACAGCCCCTCCCCTGGCCGGCCCAGCCCCTGATTGCCCCCCCCCCCCACAAGTGGTAAGGGGGCAGGGCCAGCACTAAGGAGCAGTGAGCCCAGCTTCTGGTTGAGCTGCGCTCCTCCTACCCGCCCCCCACTCAGCCAGAAGCCGGGCTCACTGCTGGTGAGCACAGTGGCAGTGGCGGGAGCCTCTCCCACCACTGCAGCAGGTGGGTGGTAAGGAGTGAGGGGTCTTGGACTGCGAGAGGGATGTCTGAGTGCTGGCTTAACCCATCCCCTGAGGGGTCCCGGACTGTGAGAGGGCACAGGCCCGGCTGAGGGACACCCCCCCAGTGCATGAATTTCATGCACCGGGCCTCTAGTCAGATATACAGTGCTACTAAATTGTCTCTGTATAATTTGAACAAATTACTGTTTGTAAGAAGTTGGTCATCTTTGCCTGATGTTTGAGACTTACTAAATTCATCAAATATTTTCTGAGCACTTTGTGAAAGAAATGTAAAGATAAAAATAATTATTACAAAGTATAACAAGTACCATAAACTCTATATATACAATGAATGAGCTATTAAGATTCAGAAAATAGATAAATCATGTCCAGTTAGGGAAATGGAAAAATTTCATGGTCCAACTTTCATTTTAGATGAATTTTGAAAGATACTTTGGTAATTGACATGTAGAAATAGAAAAGGATATTTCACACAAAGGAAAAAGTTTGGAAGAGTGAAACCATGGTAAATGGTCAGCAACATTATGTAGTAAATTGTTTTGTAGGAAGAGATTATTCCAAGTACATTGGAACCATTTTATGCTAGATTTTTAATTCAATAGTTTGAAGTTTATCATGATTGGGATGAGTATGGGAAGCCATTGAAAATTTGTTATTGTTGTTGCTGTTGTTTATTTATAAAAATAGAGAATTGTTTTCAAAGTATATTTTGGGTCAATTAATCTACAAGTAATGGTAAAGTTGATTAATAGAGAGAGACTCCAAATGAAGGGGCTAGTAGGGAAACTAAAGTGATAGTTCAGTGAGGAGATAAAGAGCATATGAAATAGAGTGCTTGTGGTAGGATTTGGAAGAGGAATTTTAAGAGTAGAAACTATAAGACCTGACAACTGGTTCGCTGTAGGATATGATTTTTAAAAGGGAGAAATAAAAATGGTTCTGAGGTTAAGGTTACCAAGAAAATGATGGATCTGTGAACAAAAAGAAAGAAGGAAGGAAGGAAGGAAGGAAGGAAGGAAGGAAGGAAGGAAGGAAGGAAGGAAGGAAGGAAGGAAGGAAAAACCAGGAAAAGAAAGAAAGCTAGAGGGGAGGATTTGAGGAGGAATATTAAAGGAGTAATTTCAACAAGTACTATGCTTGCATATATACTGTAGAACTACTAGCAAAACTATTTCAAACAACTAATCATCCCCAAGACAAGACACTTTGAACAAGGTAGGGAACAAAAAAGGAAAAAGAAGAGGAAGAGGAAAAGAAGTTACAGTTAAGTATTTCAGTGGTTGAATACTTTATTGAAAACTTGGAGTTTTTACTGACAATTCTGGCAATGAAAATGCATTGGATTAGGGAGTGAAAGTTCTTAACTAAAGCTCAGTACTGACTTCCAGGAAATGCACTATATCCTTTGACAGAGCCAATTTTAATGGAATGCCTACGTAGATTTATATTTTAACAGTATGTAATGAAATTGCTTAAGCCTTCATTATCTGAATAGGACTGTAATTCATGTTGGTAAGTCACTAAGAATTAGAAGGCAGAGAAATAGCAACCAGGACAATGGCTATTTAATGTTTTAGTTTATATATGAGGACATACTGATAATAATGATAGCTACTTTTAAAGCCGAGTGGTTGATAAGGCAGCCTCTAGTGTCATTTGTCTGGGTTTAAATGTCTGTCTCTGTCATTTATTATACATGACCTCAGGCAATTTTTAATTAACTTCCTTGAACCTCAGTTTCTTTACCTGCACAATGAGAATAATAGTAGTAAGTACCTCATATGGGGTACTGTTGCAATTAAATGAGACAATACATGTAAAGCAAGCATCAGTAATGTTCCAGAAACATTTGGATCCAGATGTGAATGTACGTTTTAGTACTATGCATGTATTTCTCTGTGCAGATATTATGACCTGAGAAAGAATGAATTAATTTTCTTCAAATTCATAGTATGCAGAAAAACCCAGTTGACATGGAGTTCATGTTACACTTCTTGTAATAATCTAAGCTCTCACTTGGGTTGAAGTGGATCTTTGAAGTGGTACATAAATTTGTAATAACCAGTAACATTTATTGAACACTCACTGTATGCCATGCACTATTTTAAGTATTTTACTATTTGGAGAACCAAGATGGTGGCATAAGAAAACACCAGAACTCGCTCCTTCCCACAACCACATCATAATTATAACTAAAATACAGAACAACCTTCATTCAGAACTGCCTAAAATCTGTCTTAATGGAAGTCCTACAACTAGAGAAACAAGATATACATTGAAACTGGTAGGAAGGGCAGAGGCGTGGAACAGGGTGGTCTGACACCCCCATGTGTCATTTTTTTAATCAGGAGAGATATCTAGACTGAGGAGTAAGGGGTTCCAACTCCACACCAGACACCTCAGCACAAGGTTCCAATGCTCAGAAGCGAAGTTCCCATAACTTCAGACTGTAAAAACCAGTGGGGATTGTGGCTGAGTAACACAAAGCCTACTGAGATCCAGCCAGTTCCTCTTAAAGGACCCACACACAGACTTACTCAGACTTGCTCACTCTGAGCTCCAGTGCTTGGGCAGCAGCTTAGGGGACCCAGGGCATACAGGGAGTAGCTGGATTGTCTGGCACTATGAGAAGAGCTCCGGGGTGGCTTTCTCCCAGACAGGGGCACTTGCAGGGGTCATTGTTCCTATGCTGAGACCTCCCCCATGGTAAAGATGACTGGCAAGTGCCAGATCTGAGTTTCCATCAGCCTGGCTCACACTATTTGCTCCTTCCTGATGATTCCCTGAGATCCTGCCCCACCCAAGCTGTTTGCTCTCAGAGACTTTTCCATATGAATGGCCTGTCCTGGCTCATGCTTCAGACTTTCCAAAAATCTCTCAAACTATCAGCAGCTGGTATCAGCATGGCCCATTCCTCTCAATAACAGGCCCCAGGTCTGGTATTGGTAGCAGCCTGCTTTGCTTCACAGCTTGGCCTCTCCTGGGCACTTCTAAGCCCAACACAAGTTCCAGTCATCTGCAGATCATTCTGTAGCTCCTGAAAGGTGGCCTCAGGCAGGGCACAGGCAGTGGCTTACTTTGCACTTCCAGGGGGAGGCCCAGAGCCAGTGCACCTGGTAGATAGCTTCAGACCACCCTAGATTACAACTGGGTAATGAGAAATCAGTTGATAGTCATATGGGCACTATGCACATCTATGCATATCCACGAGTGACACACTCCAGGGGCAGACTCAGTGAGCACCAAAGACCCACTGAAGTAAGCTCTGCTCCATAGGGTGTCTCCTGCACAGTAGCATAGTAGCTCTTCCACTGTAATTGCAGCTGGTCCTCACAGCCAATTGGCCTGGGGGTTAACTCCTCCCAGTGACAACTAAACACCACACATTGGTGTCAGACCAGCCCATTCCACCTCTTCACTTCTCCTACCAGTTTCAAGGTGCTATCTTCTGTATTTCTCTAGTCGTAGGACTTCCATTCATCTGGATTTTAGTAAGCAAGGCTTAACTATAACAAGACAATGCACACAGCCCACACAGGGGCACACCTAGAGTGCCCAGTTCAGATGACTGGGGAGGCTGGGACCTATGGGACACCTGCCACACAAGGCTACTCTACCAATAGCAGCTCTACTTAATACATAGAAACAGACACAGGGAA
This sequence comes from Plecotus auritus, assembly GCF_963455305.1. NCBI lineage: Eukaryota > Metazoa > Chordata > Mammalia > Chiroptera > Vespertilionidae > Plecotus > Plecotus auritus. Next base: position 69,841,551 of record NC_137784.1, on the reverse strand, counting down.
GCAGACAAATTGTGGAGACAAAGAAACATGTCACAAATGAAAGAAGATAAGAAATCTCCTGAAAAAAGAACTAAATGAAATAGAAGCAAGCAAACTACTAGACACAGGGTTCAAAACAATGGTTATAAGGATGCTCAAGGAAAGAGGGCTTCAAGGGACTTAGTGAGAATTTTAAGGAAATCAATATTTCAAGGAAATTAGTGAGAACATCAAAGACATAAAAAAGGATCAGTCATAAATGAAGGATACACTAGCTGAAATCCTATTATATAAAAAGCCAGGGGCTGTCACGACCAAAACAACCAGACAGATGCAGGCTGTGTGGGGCAACAAGGCCAGTAGGGGGGTTAGTGAGGGATGACCAAACAACTGAACAGCAGGCTGTGTGGGGCAACCAGTCAGCAGGGGGGGGGGGGCAGTAAGGAGTGACCAGGCCAGTGGGGGGTGCAGTTAGGGGTAACCAGGCCAGCAGGGGGGCAGTTAGGGGAGATCAGGAAGGCAGGCAGGTGAGCAGTTAGAAGCCAGTGGTCCTGGATTCTGAGAGGGATGGCACTCAGACATCCCCCGAGGGGTCCCAGATTGGAGAGGGTGCAGACTGGGCTGAGGGGACCCCCCCCCCCATGCACGAATTTCATGCACCGGGCATCTAGTGAAGAATTACTTACAGGGAGTCAACAGTAGAGTAGAGGATGTAGAGAATCAAATCAGCGATTTGGAATATGAGGAAGCAAAATATACCCAATCAGTAGAGAAAAGAGAAAAAAGAATAAAAAAATAAGAAGACAGTGAAAGGAGCCTCTGGGATAACTTCAAATGTACCAACATTCACCTCATGAGGGTGCCAGAAGAAGAAGAGAGAGCAAGATACTGAAAACCTATTTGAAGAAATGACAGAAAACTTCCCATACCTCATAAAAGAAATAGACTTAAAAGTCCAGGAAGTCCAGAAAGTCCCATACAAGATGAACCCAAAAGGCCCACACTCAGACACATCATAATTAAAATACTAAAAGTTAAAGACAAAGAGAGAATCTTAAAAGCAGAAAGAGAAAAGCAGTTAGTTACCTACAAGGGAGTGCCCATATGACTATCAACTGATTTCTCAACAGAAACTTTGCAGGCCAGAAGGGAATGGCAAGAAATATTCAGTGATGAACAGCAAGGACCTACAATCAAGATTATTCTACCAAGCAAAGTTATCATTTACAATCGAAGGTCAGATAAAGAGCTTCACAGAGAAGAAAAAGCTAAAGGAGTTCATCACCACCAAACCGGTGTTAAATGAAATGTTGAAGGGTATTAAGAAGAAGAAGAAAAAGAAGAAAAAAGATAAAAAATATGAACAATAGCCCTAGCCAGTTTCACTCAGTGGATAGAGCGTCAGCCTGCAGATGTGGGACCCCGGGTTTAATTCCAGTCAAGGGCACATGCCCACGGTTGATGGCTCAATCTCTCCCCAGTAGGGGTTGTGCAGGAGGCAGCCGATCAATGATTCTCTCTCATCATTGATTTTTTTTATCTCTCTCTCCCTTCCTCATTGAAATCAGTAAAAATATATTTTAAAATATTAACAATAAAATGGCATAAATACATAGCTATTAACAATTTAATCTAAAAGTTAAAAGAAATGAACAAGGAATCCAATAAACTGATGAATAAAATAGAACTGGAGGCATGGCAACATGGAACAGACTGACGAATCTCAGAGGGAAGTGGTGGTGGGTGGGAAGAGATTAACCAAAAACTTATATGCATATATGCATTACCTATGGACACAGACAATAGGGGGTGAAGGCCTAGTGTGGGGTGGGAACCAAGTGGAGGGGGGTAATGGGGGAATAAAGGGGATATCTGTAATACTCTTAACAATAAAGATTAAAAAAACAAAAAATAATTTTACAATTTCTCAGCGATATTATGAGGTAAGGTTCATATATCAAATAAACAGAAGCACTGAGAAGTTAAGTAATTTTTCTAATTTTCCTCAGTAAAAAATAGAGCCACAATTTGAACCTGGCAGTGTGTATCATTCCAGAGCCCATACTTTTTTTAAAGTTTATTTATTTATATATATATATATATATATATATATATATATATATATTTTTTTTTTTTTAATTACATTCAATATATTTTACCAATTGTTTCCCTGATATTTCCTGTACCCACCTGTACTTTACATCCCCATGACTATTTTGTAACTGCCAATCTGTACTTCCCAATCCTTACCCTTTTCTGTGCAGTCCCCCATTTCCCTCCCCTCTGGCAACCATCAGTCTATGCAAGGCCTGAATTTGTAAAGACTATAAAGCGTTACCTTACTGTTATATGAACTTGAAATACAATGCACATTTATGTATACAACTAGAGGCCCAGTGCATGAAATTTGTGCACTGGGGGGTGTCCCTCAGCCCAGCCTGCACCCTCTCCAATCTGGGACCCCTTGGGGGATGTCCTAAACCGTCAGACATCCCTCTCACAATCTGGGACCGCTGGCTCCCAACCGCTTGCCTGCCTGCCTGCCTGATTGCCCCTAACTGCTTTTGCCTGCCAGCCTGATTGACACCTAACTGCTTTCTGCAGGCCCAGTTTCCCCCAACTGCCCTCCCCTGCAGGCCCAATCGCCCCCAACTGCCCTCCCCTGCTGGCCTGGTCCCCCCCAACTGCCCTCCCCTGCCAGCCATCTTGTGGCAGCTATCTTGTGATGACATGGGGTCAGCCATCTTGTGACCACATGGGGACGGCCATCTTGTGACCACATTGGGGCACCCATCTTGTGACCACATGGGGGCACTGATCTTGTGACCACATTGGGGCACCCATCTTGTGACCACCTGGGCATGGTCATCTTGTGCGAGGGCATGACAGTCAATTTGCATATTACCTCTTTATTATATAAGATGACTGCTTATCTGAAACTCTGGTTTATTAAACTAGCCTGTTTTATAAGCCTTATAATTCAAACCCTCTCTAACATTCATTTTAAATGCAAAATGTATTTATTTTGAGGCAGACCTAAAGAGATCTTTTTAAATGCCCTTCTACAAAGACAAGTTATTTAGGCAAATCCAGGATATGCTGCTTCCTCCAAGTGTTCTACATTTCCTTGCATGCACTTTATTTTTTAAATATATTTTTATTGATTTTAGAGATGAAGGGAGAGAGAGAAAAAAATAGAAACATCAATGATGAAAGAGAATCATTGATTTGCTGCTTCTTGCACTACCCAAATTGGGGATTGAGCCCGCAACCCACAACCCTGGCATGTGCCCTGACCAGGAATTGAACATTGACCTCCTGGTTCATAGGTCCATGCCCAACCACTGCACCACACAAGCTGGGCCTTGCAAGCACTTTAAATTCAATCTCAAGCAAATCCAGTTCCTTGGTGCATTGGTAATATACACATTTCTTTAAAAATTCTAAGTGGTTTAACCCAGCAATTGCTCACTTATACAAATGTTTTATTGTAATGCTAAATCTTTGAATCTGTTGCTTATCTACATCAAAGATGCTCAAGGTTTTAATGAAGAAAGAGCTAACATTTGGCTTCCAATTGCCAAGAAAAAAAAACATTTCCTTTGGTTTATATCTTAAGTCTTATAATAACTTGCCTGTGAGTTTATTTGGAACTGTGGAATTGTAATGAAACCTAATTTTCCCAAGTGTGCCCAATTATTAAAATGTAGGTTACATACACCACTATATTTGCATTGCCTTTTCCTTAGTCTTCTTTTTAACTCTGTTTGGCTTATAACATGTAGAGGCAAAATAGCACTATTATGGACTTTTGAAAACTGTCATTGTCATAAATTCCATCTCCTAATAGAGAGGCAGGTTAACATACCTTGGTGTTAACTATGTTAAAAACAAAGTTCAGTATTTGGAAGTTGAAGCTGCTTGAATTTGGAAATGCTAGTTGCTATTAATCAAGTTGAACACTGGATGGCAGTCCTCACTAATGATGTAAATAAAGGCTATTGATAGACTAGAAAGGACTGATTCAAAATAACACACAAGGCAGCCTAAGTATTGCCAATTTTAACAGCTAAAAAGTCAGCAAAGAAGAACTTTGAACAAAGATGGTGACAGAATCAGAATGTTAAAAATAGTGAGCTTGCTTGCTATTATCATGAATATGTGAGACTTATGATCCAGTTGATATGACAATATTTTGCACATCAGTTTCAGAAGTTTTATTCCAATTTCTAAATGCTCAGTCTTAGACCACAGATTAGTTTCACCTTCTTTATTGTCATCTGAACACCAGTCTTGGCTGAAGATATAGCTGGCATGATTATAGATTGAGGTACATTTGCCTCAAGGAGAGATTTTAAATTTGTTTCATCTCATCACTTACAAGTAAACCTGGTGATTTATTAATCATCTTCCAACTTTATAACCAAGGTCTCTCAAATAGAAAAAAGTACATTAGTATATTTGATTTTTATGTCTGGAAGGAATGCTTACATTGGATTATCTCATATATTTCTATGCTTGTTCATTGTATAGTGCTAGTGCATGGAATAAAATTGATCTTAATTTGAACTACTAATAAGCTGGGCATACATGAACAAATTACTTAATTTCTCTGGCCCTCAGTTTCCTAAATTATAAAGTAGATGAATCTATGAAATGATAGTCTTTCTAGATTTGATGTAAGTTTTAAATGAAATTATGCATGCATAATTATTCAGATGATATTGAATACATCATATGCACTCAATGTGATACCGTTGTAATTAACCTACTTTTTAATAACAGGAAAGGCACAAAAGGAAAATAGACGCATGCCCAGTAAAGTTGGGGTGACAATAGGCACATACTCGTCTGTCAGTCACACCTGGGAACAGGTCATTGGCCAGAATGGGTGTAGTTACTGCAAGGGCATGAAATTTGGGATACTTAATTTCCCAAACAAAGGAACTCACCCTGTTGATCTCTCTTAGTGCCCTTCTGCTCTTCTGCTCTTGATTCTCTTGTGTTCTCTTGGTTGACTCCTGGCTTGCAGAGCTCTCGCTCCTGCTTCCTGGCATTTTCCTGTGTGGCCCATGCCATGTGGACACCACACACAATGGACAGATGAACTGCAACTAGCCTGATGCTGACCTGGACCCGGCTGAAACATGAAATGGAAACTCTAGACACTGGCTTTGCTTTTAGCTCTACTGAAACCCCAGTTGTACTTCTAATGACTGGAATGGGATTTTAGAAACACAGAGATGTAATTCCATGCAAATGAAAATCACTAATCCTCCCATGCAAGTCTCAGAAAATTCTTTTTCTCGAGATATCATAAGGACTTCACCCCCAGCACTCAGTGGGGAAGATGATAACCCAATTTCCTAGATAACAATGAATTATCATTATTACCATTGTCAGCTTAACTAACATTATGATTTCCTCCTTCTGAAATATTTTGTTAAATGGTATTTTAAATAAATAGCTTACCAAAGGTACTTATTATTGGTATAAATTCGTAATCCTATCTAATAAAAGAGTAATATGCAAATTAGCCACCACTCCACTACACCCATAAGCCACATCCACCAGCCAATCAGAAGCAAGTATGCAAATTAACCCAACCAATATGGCTGTTGCCCCTGCGTGAGCAGGAGGCTTGGGTTTCCCCAGCAATGGAGGAAGCCAAGCTTCCTGCACACCCTGGCAGGCCCAGGCCTCCACTCAAGGCTACAAAGTTTCAATTATAGGAGATAAATAAATCCTAACAAAAATGGCTGTGCCACAGAGCGAGCAGGAGGTTTGGCTCTGCTCAAGACTACAAAGTTTCAATTATAGAAGATAAGTAAATCCCAGATACCAGGGCCTCCGCTTGGGTTGCCGGGGGGCATGGCCAGCCTGAAAACCACTACAGGCCCCTCGCCCAGGCCACCCCATGCCCCAAGGGAACCCCCACCCTGATCCGGGACACCCTTCAGGGCAAACCAGCTGGCCCCCACCCATGCACCAGGCCTCTATCCTCTCTAATAGAAGAGTAATATGCAAATTGACCATCCCTCCAACACACAAGATGGCTGCCCCCATGTGGACACAAGATGGCTGCCACAAGATAACCAGCAGGGGAGGGCAGTTGGGAGGGACCAGGCCTGCAAGGGAGAGCAGTTGGGGGCAATCAAGCCTGCAGGAGAAGGCAGTTAATGGTGATCAGGCCGGCAGAGGAGGGAAGTTGGGGGCGACCAGACCTGCAGGGAAGGGCAGTTGGGGGGACCCAGGCCTGCAGGGGAAGGCTGTTAGGGGTGACCAGACCTGCAGCGAAGGGCAGTTGGGGGCAAACAGGCTGGCAGAGGAGCAGTTAGGCATCAATCAGGCTGGCAGGGAAGTGGTTAGGGGGTGATCAGGCTGGCAGGCAAAAGTGGTTAGGGGCAATCAGGAAGGCAGGCAGGCAAGCAGTTGGGAGCCAGCAGTCCTGGATTGTGAGAGGGATGTCCGACTGCCCATTTAGGCCCGATCCTACCAGGATCGGGCCTAAACGAGCAGTCGGACATCCCTCGAGGGGTCCCAGATTGGAGAGGGTGCAGGCTGGGCTGAGGGACACACACCCCCGTGCACTAATTTCATGCACCGGGCCTCTAGTTAACCTATATTAGAACAAATGGCAGAATCTATAAAATTTAGAGGCAATAACTAGGAAAATAAAGCATAGATAATAAGGAAGAAATCATATATATTTCTCTCTACCTTCATATATTGCTTACTGAACTCCCTGAGTCTGCCTATCTGTTGTGGAATGATGAAATACTGTAATATTTATGAAGAGCACATTCTTTCCTTAAATGAGTTTGGTTTCATCTACTTTTGCTAAAATTCTTGTTATTTGGGAAGGCAGTTAGTTGAAATGCATTTTCTGTATTGCTTACCATTTGGGCCTTCTTGCTTGCTGAAGAGAAGTATGGTAATTTCTCACTTACGAATTCACTTAATATCTAATTCAATTTATATAGAAGCAAAAAATGCTTTAAGTTTTCTATTATGCATGCTACACAATGTTAGTAACAGCCTACAAAAATATTTTTTCTGCTTAGAGATAAAAATTAAGGCTACCAGATTTATATAAAGGCATAAAAAATGCTCCTCCTTTGTGATTCAACATTCTTATTGCCTCTCTAATGAAAGAAAATATGGCCCATCAATTCTGCTTCTGAGTATATACCCTAAATAATTGTAAACAGGTATTCAAACAAATGCCTTTACTGAAATGTTTATAATAGCATTATTGATAGAAGTTAAAAGGTGGAAACAATCCAAATGTCCATCAACTGTTGAATGGACTATTATCTTACATAATAAAAGGCTAATATGCAAATTGTCCCCTCAGGAGTTCAACCAGGAGACTGGGAGTTCGATTGCTACTATGATGTGTGCTGACCACCAGGAGGCAGCGCAGAACATGGTTGGTGACCAGAGGTAGTGGCAGGGTACTGAAGGAGCAAGGGAAGGAGGAGGTGGGGAGGCCGGGAGGCAGGGATCCTGATCAGCCCTTTTCGCTGGCCAGGCCTAGGGACCCTACCCATACAAGAATTTCATGCACCGGGCCTCTAGTCTGCTAATAAAAAAGAATAAAGTAATGACACATGCTGCAACATGCATGAATCTTGAAACATTATGCAGAGTGAAAGAAGCTGGTCAGAAAAGACATACATTGTATTAATATGATTTTTATAAAGTATCTTTGAAAGGCTCATTCATAGAGACAGAATGTAGATTAGTGATTGCCAGGGAGTGAGGGAAGGGGAGGGGAATTATAAACTACTGGTAATAGGTATGGTGTTTCTTTTTGATGTGCTAAAATGTTTCAGAACTAGATAGTGGTGATGTTTACCTAACTTTGTCAATGTACAAAACACCCTAAATTGTACACATTAGAATAGTGAATTTTATGGCATATGAATTATAGCTCAAAAACAAAAAATAAGACAGAAATTATAGAAGAGAAATGAATTTTGGAAACATTATCACTTTCCTAGATTGATAATTTTTGTCTTGTTTTATTTTTTTATTTTCTTGATGATTAGTAGTAAAATCTCTAAATTCTCTCTCTCTGTCTCTCTGTCTCTCTCTCTCTCCCTCCCTCTTTCTCTTTCTCATATCATCTGGGTGCTTGTCTTCTCTTCAGGGTAGTTAGGAAAAATGTAGCTGAAGAGTTAATATTCCCAATCAGTAGCCAGACTTGGGCAGTAGGTACTTTTCAAGAATCAAGAAACAGACTAGTTCAGTGGTCGGCAAACTCATTAGTCAACAGAGCCAAATATCAACAGTACAGCGATTGAAATTTCTTTTGAGAGCCAAATTTTTTAAACTTAAACTTCTTCTAATGCCAATTCTTCAAAATAGACTCGCCCAGGCCATGGTATTTCTTGGAAGAGACACACTCAAGGGGCCAAAGAGCAGCATGTGGCTCGCGAGCTGCAGTTTGCCAACCACTGGACTAGTTAGTACCTAGACAAAGCATAATATACTAGTAGGGAGCAGGTCTGAACCTCATCGGTCCTACCTAGGACTGAAATCCATGTGGAATTTACCAACCAGAGATATATGCAATAGCTACAGGCTTGTAAAAATAGTTAATGATCTCATTAAAAATTTTCTTTGGCACCTAATGACTGAGGCAAAGTGACAGAAAGTTGTCATGGCTGATATCTTTCACCATTTTTGCTAAGTCGACATTAATCTTTTTAAGTTAACATCTTTTAGGTGTTCTGAGACTCCTATAGAGACAGTGGCATAAAAAATCAGAACACAAGTGCTAACACAGCCATAATGTAGAAATTTGCTGATTGTTGATGGGCATTAACAATTTGACCAATAACTATAACCCAGGCAATGTCATTCATTATTATCTATTGCTTAGCTTTAAAAATTCAGAGGCTAAAAATAACATATTTTCTCCCAGTTTATGTGCCATGGAGCCTGGGCAGACCTAATCTGTGCCTTCTGCTTAGGGTTTCACAAGACCTTAAATCAAGGTGTCCAGGGCTGCATTACGCTCAACTGGGGAATAATATGCTTCCAGGCTTATTCAGATTTTGGCATGTTTCTTTTTCTTGCAGCTGAAGAGTCTTCCTCCTGGCTCTTGGCCTGAAGCCACTCTCAGATCCTAGAGTCTATTCCAGGTAAGCCTCCTAAAATGGTTATTTTTCTAAAGTTAACGAAGGAGAGAAACTCTAGAGGAAGTCTGCTAGAAAAACAGAGTATTATGTAACAATGATGAAAGTGACATGTCATCACTTTTGCCATATTCTAAAGGCTGTACTCGATTATGGGTCCTGTCCACATTCATGAGGAGAGAATTACACGAAGGTGTGGACACCAAGAGGCAGTAATCATGGAGTCATCTTAAAGTCTGTTCATCTAAAAATGGTGACTGCTCTTAAAGTAATTTTAATGATTAATTTTTGAAGCACTCAGACAAAATTTTTATATTGCTTTAAATAAATGAATATTATATATGTCCTTTATTCCACCTCCTTACCATGACCAAATAGTGAGAACCTTTGAAATGGTGGCAACATTTTTCTCCTGTTATGAATCACAAGTTAATCCTGACAGTATCTTCACTTTGCTCAGAACTTTATAGGAATGTGGAATCTATTTTGAGGTTTTACAACTTAAGCAAGATGTATGAAATGTAAGAAGTTGCCCAAAGAAAAACAACAAAAATGATTAAAGGGACTGGAAATAAATTCTGCAAGAAAAACTAAGAGGACTGCAGGTACTCCTTACATGAAAGAGAATGCTAACTCAAATGGATGGCCCTATTAACAATATTCCCATATGTGTTAAGTGAATAATTTGTATCTTATAATGGTAAAGTAATAAGTGGCTTTAAATTTCTTTCATTCAGTGTGTGTGTGTGTGTGTGTGTGTGTGTGTGTGTGTGTGTGTCTGTAGAGGAATAAACATATACTATATTGAGGGAAATGTTTCATAGATGTTATAGATGTTTTAATAACCCTTGGGTTGTTCTTAGGTACAGTTCTTAAAAGCAAGGAAAAGAGTACCACTTTTTTTTCTGAAGATTACATGAAAGAACCATCCTAATGCAATTAATTTAAAGGCATATTGACCTCTATTAAACAGTCAAGAAGACAGAGCAATGTATTGCGATGTTTGTTGGTTCTACTTCTTTGAGATTTTGGAGAATTCCAATAATATCTTAAGTTTTCAGGCTTACCCAGTTTGTAACCTACATATAAGTAGAATTATAGTCAAATGTATTCTCCAAAATGGGACATTTTTAAGAGTGAAAAGAGATTTAATTAATCAAAATGGTAAGATAACATGCAAAAACCAGAACTTCCCCAGGCAAACTGGAATACATGTCTATTATAACTAAAATTATATCCCTTATGGGGGAAGGGTTAGGGTGTTTTTGTTTGTTTGTTTTGTTTCATTTTCTGGTCTTGGGAAAGCTAAATCATAAGCTTCTTGTAGATGGGGCTCAGGAAGTTCTTAGACTTTGTCTCATAGCATCTAAATGAGCACAACAGGGGAAGAAATGAAAAATAGTAATAATGACAAGTACTTCCTGTAGGCCAGGCACTGTTCCAAACACTTTACATGAATTAAGGTATTTAAAATCCTGCATAGTTTTGTGAGGTACTAATATTACCATCTCTATCTGAAAATAAGGAAAATGAAATAGAAATGTTAAGTAACTTCCATAGAGCTGGACTTCAAACTCTCGTCTTTTGCTTTTATTCTCATATCTTCATGCCACTTCTCTCTCTGTCTTTCCCTCTCTTTCTGTCCCACCTTTCCTCTTTCCCTTCTTCCCTCTCTTTCTTGTATCTCTTCTGTCTTTTATTTCTGTCTCCATCTCTCATTTAATTTCTTATGTTTTTCTTCCATGGAATATCCCATTTTTAAAGAAGGTTCCACTACTAAAGAAAAAATATATCTAAACCATTGAATTTAATGATCTCTAAGTTTTTTCCCTAGTCCTTAAATAATTCAACAAACATTTTCTAGTGATTACTCTATATAAGAACCTATTCTAAAATGTATCACAATATAGAAAATGAGAATGAGTAGGAGAGTGCCTGAATACAAGGAGGGTATGGCTTAGTGGAAGAATAAAGTGATGTCTGAATGACAAGCAAGTAAGATAAAGTATGATGACGCTCTTATAGAGATTTTCCATGCAATTGAACTATTGTCATATGCCCCAGTTAAAATTGTGATGTACTCTGTTTGTATTAGTGCCTAACAAAGCAAAATACTATCAAAGTTGTTCTTATTTCATTAAGGAATAGTAGTTACCTGTACTTCCTCTTCTCTTCACTGTTCTCACCCTTGGCAAATCTTTCCTTACTTGCCAGTAAATATTTATTAGTGTCTATGTCAGACATAATGCTGGAATTCATAACACTTACCAAACTATTTGAATTGATGTGCTTGCTTGTCTTTCTCTCCACTAGACCTGTTTTTACCCAGGGGTCCATGAATGGATAGGGCTATGTTTTGAAACAAACCTCCTGAGTCTGTATGCACCCTTTTATATATATGAACATATGTTCATTTTCTGGACAAGAGTTCAGTAGCCTTTATCAGACTTTCAAGAAGGGGCTATGTGCCAAAGAAAGTACTTTTGCCATACTTTGAATTTTGAGCATCTCAGTGTTAAGATCACAAACCATAGATTTAGCCAGACCATCTGTGAAATGTGTGATACATGGGAAATGATATAACTCTTCAACTTGGGTTTCATCCCAGATTTAATGTGAGGATTAAATGAACTGATCTTTGTAAAATACTTAGTATATTTCCAGGTACTGGTTATGCTCAATAAATATTAAAGAACAATGCTGTGTTTTCACACAGTGGGCCCCAAATCACATTAAATAGGTAATGTGAGCATTTTTCTAAGACAGGGTTCTCAACCTTGGCAGTATTGATACTTTGGGAAAGATAATCCTTTGTTGTAAGAGGCTGTCTTATGCATCGTGGGATGTTGAGCAACATTCCTAGTCTACCCACTAGAAGCCAATAGCACACTTCCCAATTGTGATAGCCACATATGTCTCCAGACATTACCAAATACTGTCCGGGGCAAAGTCACTCTCCCATTGAAAGCAACTGATCTAAATGAATAGAATGGATCAGCTTATGAGATAATTATTTTTGTCAGCTTCATATTTGACAGTCAGGGGCACCATATTGATCCCCTAGGAGACCGAACACTCTGTGGAGAGGACGAACTAGTGATTTCAGTTAGTGGGCATTCAGCACTTACCTTCAACTAGATACTAATCATCCTTCAGGGGTCCAGAGGCACGGTAAAGATGAGGAATTCACCAATCTGCACACACCTCAAAATTGCTCTATTAGTTCAGAGCAGATCTAAACAGTTGTTAGGCAAGAAAACGGCTTCCTCAGCATAAAAAAACAACCCAAACTTAGCAAATAGATATAAAAACAAACAAAAATGTCCAGCAACAACAAATCTACCTCTATCCCAGAAACATGATGTTTATATGGCCAAGTTAAAAGAACTTTCATACCTACACCATTTATTTCAACATAAAAGGTGTGATCAAAATGTATTAATCTTTCACTATATGAAAGAAACTGCCAGTGTGCTGTGATGGAAAAAAAACCTGGAATTCCATATCCTTAAAAGCTTATTCAAATGGCTACAGATAAGGTAGTATATGGGTAGATAAATATATTACCCTAGGTACTGAATGTATTTTTATTATTAGGCCATAATTAAGTGAGAAAGTGTGATATCCTATGTTTGTCTTTAGCAAGCATGTAGCAAAACAGCTTATCTTCTTAACCCAGCCAGTGCACATTGCTAGCATGATACATGTTTTATTCTGAAATCTTATAAATGTAATGGAATTCTTCTATTTAAGATGCTCATTTAAAAAACAATGGACACATTTTTAATTTTCATAGGAGTTATACCATCCTTTGATTTATATAATAAGTGTTTGCATTGATAAGATAGAAATGTTAAACCCACAGGTAAGCTGTGTGTCTAAAAAAATTAGTGCCTCTATGTGCAAGAATCCTTAATGATTAGAATTTCAAGGTCACACTGCAAAAGAGTAATATGGGGGAGAAAAGTATTCTAGTTTTTTTTAAAGCTTCACTTATTCACTGCCATAAAATGCATTTTCATACTTTGTCATTAATATTTATTGTTGTAGTAAACTGGCAGAAGATTCATTGTCATATGCTATGCTCTGTATCTGAGGATTTAGAAAATAGAATATGGAAAAGTTGTTGCAATTGCTATGTATTATTATACTAAATTATGAACATAATGTATGCTGTTTTCATAAATCTTCATCAAGAGGTCTCCAAAATTAAAAAATACTTTAAGTAAACTTTATTGTGCTCCTAGTCCATATGATGTATATGAGCTTAAAACATGAATTCAGTCATGCATTTTTGAGTAATATATGTTTATCTTGATGTGCAGATGTGGGTGAAATGCCTTTAGAAAATAACTGTGTTCTGAGTGTAAAAATCATTGTGACTATGGAAAGTGCAAAATCAGCCTATATATTGTTACATTCTTATGACCTGTGGCATATTAGAATGAGAGTTGGCATTTCAGATTAGAAAATGTCCTCCTTAAAACACTATGGAGGAAAGCAGTTCATTTTTCTCCTGTGAAATATGATAACTGTTCATATTTAATAGTATAGAGATTTCTCAAATTTGTCAACTCAGGAATGTGCATACAATTTTAAACTGAAAGCTAGCACATTTTATGTTACCATTTCTCAGTTCTGCTCTCCCCTTTGTGGTGTTAACTTTCAGTGCACAATGAGGCATACACCTTCATGAAATTGGGATAAATCAAAATAATGATAATCATCTGGATAAATGCCTATAATATTTAATACAAAATGAATTTTTGCATACTACATATACATAGCTGAATAATGAAAATCATGAAACCAAAGAATGTCAGACTTGAAATGTTACTTAGAGGACATTTAGGCCAGCCCTTTTAGTTTACAGATAAACTGAGGCCCAGATAAAGGAAATAACTTTGCCAGTGTAAAAATGTAATTGTATACCCTAATTTTCTACCTGATATCATGCAGACGTAACTCACAAAAAGTTGCCATTAAGCAATCAAAAGAGAAAGCACTAAAATAGCAATACTATTGAGATCTTTAAATACTGAACATTTTAAAGAGAAGACACAGCAATCAAACGGGGAGAGAAAAACACACAAAACATCAAAATTGGAAAGGAAGAAGTAAAACTGTCATTATTTACAGATGACATAATACTATATATAGAAAACCCAAAAGATCCCACCAAAAAACTACTAGAACTGAAAAATTAATTCAGTAAAGTAGCAGGATACAAAATAAATACCAGAAATCAGTTGCATTTTTATACACTAAAAAATGAACTATCAGAAATGGAAAGTAGGAGGAAAAATGGCGGCGGAATAGACAGACGTGTTCCGAGCCTTGTCCAGGAGTAGAAAGAAAGAACAGCTGAGGGTCGCACGAGTAGTGTTTGTTGGCAAGTTAAGGGACTGCTAGATGGGGTTCCCCTGACCTGACAGCCCCCACTGCGGCTGGGTCCCCTCCCGGGGCTGCGGGCTTGGACGCGGAGTCTGTGCCATCTTGAAAGGAAAAGTGGAGCTTATCGGAAGCCTGAGAATCCACAACTGCGGCACCCACGGAACAGCTGCGAGCCCCAGAATACCAGTCCCCAATTGGCGCAAACACGGGGATTCAGAAGAGCTCTACACTCCACCACGGAAAGGTCAGATTTCGCCTGGGATAAGGTGAGGTCTCTGGTCCCAGCGGGAGAGAGGAACGAGCGTTTTGTGGGAGCTGGAGGACCAGGGAAGTCTGAGCTTAGAAAAATCCGAGGCTGTTGGAGCTGGCATGATCCATGAATGTGGAAGGGGGTCCTCAGAGCTGCTAACAGAAGGGATCTCTAAAAAGCAACCCATTTTGATCTGACGTGCAGGGACACCCTAAGAATTTCAAGGTGTGCTGGCTGCCTAGACTTATGCGCAGACCCATTGTTGGCACACTTGGGCTTTTTCCTCTTGAAATTCTTGCTTCTGATTACTAAGCCCAATACATAGGATCACCCAGTTGGGGACACCCTGGGAGACTGCAGGGGAAAGTTGGTTTTCTGGAACCTGGGGATCGGAGCGGGGAGTGACCATCAGAGACCCAGCTCTGAGGCAGCCCACTCCCACAAACCGGTAGTGAGTGTCATAGGGAAAGAAGGCTCTAACACTGCCTAGAGAGGCCATAGATAGACCCGGAAGTCAATCCAGAAACACTGCCACCCAGGGGCTGAATCACAAATTGACTCTTGTGTAATCAAAAATAAAGGAATACGAGAAATTAAGACACACATCCTGCTTAAAATCAGGACTGGCTTACAACACTGAAGAGTAGTGGAACGCAGGGAACTGCAATACTGTCTGGACTGAGAAACAGGCCTGCCAAACAGAACAACAGAGGAAGTGAATGAACTTCACTACTCCACATTTTATTTTTATTTTTTATTTTTTTATTTTCATTTTTCGCATCTTTTACTCAAGTAACTAATTTTTTTTCTTTTTTTCCTCACTTGATTTTACTTTGTTAATTATTACATTTTTATTTTCAACCCATATTATTACTACTGCTATTTTATCTTTTTCTTTAAGTGTCATTTTATTTTCTCTTCATTTTACTTTGGGATTAGTGTTCTACATTCTATTTTCATCTTTCCTTTAGCATCATTTTACTTTATCTCAACTCTACCTTTATGCCATCACACCCTTCCTAACCTTCCCCTTTTCGGTGTCCTGTTTATCTTACCCCTTTCCTGCTTTAGATTTCCCCTATTCTTTCTGTTTACCCCCTGTTAAAATTTCTCCCTACTTATATATCTAATCTCCAATCCCCTGCTCCAAGTCCTTACACACCTCTCTCTTTGCTGTCTTAACTATCCAAAAAATTGTTTTTCTCTCTGTCCTTTTGTTGTTGTTTGCTTGAATGTTGATTATATCGAATTATTATGCTTTTTTGTGAGATTGTTTTGCTTATTCTTCTTTTGTTTGTTTATTTTTTTTGTTTGTTTTGTGCTTCTGTTTTCCCTAGCCTCACTCAATCTTAGTTGGTGTTGTAGTTTGTATTAATCCCCTGGTACTTGTTGCTGGCATTTGCTGGGATTAGTGATTGTTCTATTGGAGTTTTATCACCATATATATAGTTTGTTCCCCTTTCTCTCTTAGTCTCTTTCTTGTCTCTCTTACTTTTTTTTTCCTTTTCCCAATTTCATTTTGACACTCCTTTTTTTTTTCCTTTCTTTCTTTTTCCTCTTCTTCTTTCTCTCCTATCCCCTAACTTGCCTTTCTCTGGTGGTCACCTTTATTGGAGGTTATTAATATTGTGAATACATTTCTGTTCAGTGCCTTGTGTGTTGTACCTGGTAGTGCTGTATTTTGTGCCTTTAAATCAATGCAGGAGAGAGAGAACTACATAACCAGACATCCAGAGAAGAGAGACCATGGGGAGACAAAGAAACAGCCTGCATATGAAAGAAAAGCAGGCATCACCAGAAAAGGAAGTAAACGCAATGGAGGCAAGCAACCTTCCAGAGAGAGAATTCAGAGAAATGGTCATAAGGTGGCTGAAAAGAATGGAAGACAAATTCGACAATATGAGCAAGAACCAAGAGGAAATGAAGGAGAACCAAGAAGAAATGAAAAATGACATCGCTGCTGTAAAGAACTCAATAGAAAGCATCAAGAGTAGACTAGAAGAAGCAGAGGACCACATCAGTGAGCTAGAAGACAAGATGGGAAAAAATACCCAAGTAGAGCAACTTCTAGAAAAAAAAATTAAAAGGCAGGAGGAGAGCCTAAGGGAACTTTGGGACAACACGAAACAAAACAACATCCACATAATAGGGATTCCAGAAGGAAAAGAAGCTGAGCAAGGAATAGAAAACCTGTTTGAAGAAATAATGACAGAAAATTTCCCTGATATAGGGAAGAAAAAACCCACACAAATCCAAGAAGCTCACAGAGTCCCAAGCAAAGTGAACCCCAAAAGACCAACGCCAAGGCACATCATAATTAAATTGGCAAAAACCAACGACAAAGTAAGAATCTTAAAAGCGGCAAGAGAGAGACAGAAAGTTACATACAAAGGAACCCCCATCAGACTAGCAACTGATTTCTCAACAGAAACTCATCAGGCCAGAAGGGAATGGAATGAAATATACAAAGTCATGCAAAGGAAGGGTCTGAATCCAAGAATACTGTAACCACCAAGGCTATCAATCAAAATTGAAGGTGAAATCAGGAGCTTCACAGACAAAAAAGGACTAAGGGAATTTATTACCACCAAACCAGCAAGGCAAGAAATGCTAAAGGGTCTGCTGTAAAAAAAAAAAAAAAAAAAAAAAAAAAAAAAAAGAAATAGGAAGCGAAGAAGGAACACAGGGGTAAAGAATAGGAATGGCGACAAATAAGTACCTATCAATAATAACTTTAAATGTAAATGGATTAAATGCCCCAATCAAAAGACATAGGGTAACGGACTGGATAAAGAAAGCAAGACCCATATATCTGCTGTCTACAAGAAACTCACCTCAAAAAAAAAAAAGACGCACACAGACTGAGGGTGAAGGGATGGAAAAAGGTTTTCCAGGCAAATGGAACTGAAAAAAAAAGCTGGGGTAGCAATACTTATATCTGACAAATTAGATCTCAAAGTGAAGGACATAACAAGAGATAAGGAAGGCCACTTCATAATACTAAAGGGAGCAATCCAACAAGAAGAAATAACTCTGGTAAACATATATGCACCCAATACAGGAGCACCCAAATACATAAAAAAACTCCTGGAGGATATCAAGGGAGAGATTGACAGCAATATAATCTTAGCAGGAGACTTTAATACCCCACTATCACCATTGGACAAATCCTCTAAACAAAAAATCAGCAAAGAAACATCAATCCTAAATGACTCACTAGACCAGATGGAAATAATTGAAATCTTCAGAACATTTCACCCCAAAGCCACAGAATATACATTCTTCTCAAGTGCACATGGGTCATTTTCAAAGATAGACCACATATTGGGACATAGGCAAAGTCTCTTCAAATTCAAGAAGATAGAAATCATATCAAGCATCTTCTCAGACCACAGTGGTATAAAACTGGAAATCAACTACAATAAAAACAACCCAAAGAAATCAAACACATGGAGACTAAACAGCATGCTAGTAAACAATGATTGGGTTACCAGAGAGATCAAGGAAGAAATAAAAAACATCATGGCAACAAATGACAATGAAAACACTACAATCCAAAATCTATGGGACACAGCGAAAGCAGTCTTAAGAGGGAAGTTCATAGCTCTACAAGCCTAATGCAAAAAACAAGAAACAATGGTAATAAATTACCTAACCCAACAACTCAAAGAGTTAGAAAAAGCAACAAGAAAAGCCCAATGTAAGCAGAAGGAAGGAAATAATAAAGATCAGGGCGGAGATAAATGACCTAGAGACCAAAGAAACAATACAAAAGATCAACAAAACCAAGAGCTGGTTCTTTGAAAGGATAAACAAGATTGATGAACCTCTAGCCAGGCTCACCAAGAAGCTAAAAGAGAGGACCCAAATAAACAAACTCAGAAATGAAAGAGGTGAAATAACAACAGATCCTGCCGAAATAGAAAGGATTGTTAAAAAATACTATGAACAACTCTATTCCAACAAACTGGACAACCTGGAGGAAATGGACATATTCCTAGAAAAATATAACCTTCCAAAACTCAATCAGGAAGAATCGAAACAGCTCAACATGCCAGTAACTATGGAAGAAATTGAAGCAGTCATCAAAAAAATTCCAGCAAACAAAAGCCCGGGGCCAGATGGCTTCACAGGAGAGTTTTACCAAACATTCAAGGAGGAAATAAAACCTATCCTCCTCAGACTTTCCAAAAAAATTCAAGAGGAAGGAACAATTCCAAGCTCCTTCTATGAAGCCAGCATCACCCTAATACCAAAACCAGATAAAGACAACACAATGAAGGAGAATTACAGCCCAATATCCCTCATGAACTTAGATGCCAAAATCCTCAACAAAATTCTAGCAAATCGGATCCAGCAGTACATCAGAAAGATCATACACCATGACCAAGTAGGGTTTATCCCAGGAATGCAAGGATGGTACAATATCCGCAAATCAATAAATGTGATACATCACATAAACAAATTGAAAGATAAAAATCACAGTCATATCAATTGATGCAGAAAAAGCATTTGACAAAATCCAACACCCTTTCTTGATAAAAACTCTCAGCAAGGTGGGAATAGAAGGATCATACCTCAACATAATAAAAGCTATATATGATAAACCCACAGCTAACATCATACTCAATGGGCAAAAACTAAAACCATTTTCCCTAAGAACAGGAACAAGACAGGGATGCCCACTCTCGCCACTCCTGTTTGACATAGTACTGGAAGTATTAGCCATTGCAATTAGACAAGAAGAAGAAATAAAGGCATCCAAATTGGAAAAGAAGAAGTAAAGCTATCCTTATTTGCAGATGACTTGATATTGTACATAAAAAAACCTGAAAGACTCCATCAAAAAACTAACGGACTTAATAAATGAATTCGGCAATGTAGCAGGATACAAAATTAATGCCAAGAAATCTATGGCATTTCTATACACCAATAGTGAACTTACAGAAAGAGAGACTAAAAAAGCAATCCCATTTTCCATCGCACCAAAAAAATTAAGATACTTAGGAATAAACCTAACCAAGGAGGTAAAAGACCTATACGCAGAAAACTACAGGACACTGAAAAAAAGAGATAGAGGAAGGTGTAAACAGATGGAAGAACATATCATGTTCTTGGATTGGTAGAATCAACACCATTAAAATGTACATAATACCCAAAGCAATATATAGATTCAATGCAATCCCCATTAAAATACCTATGGCATATTTCACAGACCTAGAAAGAACTCTCCAAGAATTCATCTGGAATAAAAAGACCCCGAATAGCCACAGCAATCCTCAGAAAGAAGAGTAAAGTAGGAGGGGTCTCAATACCAGATTTCAAGCTGTATTACAAAGCCACTGTCCTCAAAACAGCCTGGTACTGGCACAAGAACAGACATATAGATCAATGGAATAGAATGGAGAATCCAGATATCGACCCAAACCACTATGCGCAATTAATATTTGACATAGGAGGCGTGAGCATACAATGGAGTCAAGACAGTCTCTTCAATAAATGGTGTTGGGAAAATTGGACAGATACATGCAAAAAAAATAAACTAGATCACCAACTTACACCATACACAAAAATAAACTCAAAATGGATACAAGACTTAAATATAAGACGGGAAACCATAAATTTACTAGAACAATCCACAGGCAGCAAAATCTCTGACATATGCCGAAAGAATTTCTGCACTGATACTGCCCCTAGGGCAACGGAAGCCAAAGAAAAAATAAACAAATGGGACTACATCAAAATAAAAAGCTTTTTCACAGCAAAAGAGACCATCAACAAAACAACAAGAAATACCACTGTATGGGAGAACGTATTTGCAAATGTTATCACTGATAAAGGTTTAATCTCCAACATCTACAGGCAGCTTATACAACTTAATAAAAGGAAGATAAATAATCCAATAAGAAAATGGGCAACGAACCTAAATAGAATCTTTTCGAAAGAAGACAGAAGGAAGGCCAAGAGACACATGAAAACATGCTCAAAGTCACTAATTTTCTGAGAGATGCAAATCAAAACGACAATGCCATACAATCTTACACCTGTCAGAATGGCTATCATCAACAAATCAACAAACGACAAGTGTTGGCGAGGATGCGGAGAAAAAGGAACCCTCGTGCACTGCTGGTGGGAATGCAGATTGGTGCAGCCACTGTGGAGAACAGTATGGAGTTTCCTCAAAAAACTGAAAATGGAACTCCCATTTGACCCAGTAATCCCATTCCTAGGAATATATCCTAAGGAACTAGAAACACCAATCAGAAAGGATATATGCACCCCTATGTTCATAGCAGCACAATTTGCAATAGCTAAGATTTGGAAACAGCCTTGGTGCCCGTCAGCAGATGACTGGATCAGAAAACTATGGTACATCTACACAATGGAATACTATGCTGCCATAAAAAAGAAGGAATTATTACCATTTGTAGGCACCTGGATGGAATTAGAGAACATTATGCTAAGCGAAATAAGCCAGTCAATGAAAGAAAAATACCACATGATCTCACTCATTTAGGGATAATGAAAAACAGTATAAACTGATGAACAAAAAGATAGATACAGAGGCAGAAAAGCATCAAACAGACTGTCAAATTACAGTGGGAAGTTTAGGGAGATGTGGGGGAAATAAGAGATCAACTGAAGGACTTATATACATGCATATAACAGTAACCAACGGATGCAAAACATTGGGGGGTGAGGGCATGTATGGGAGTGGGGTGGGGGGGGCAATGGTAAGATATGTACACATATAACACCTCAATAAAAATAATTAAAATATAAAAAAATAAAAAATAATAAAAGATAGAACAGACACCATCCAGAACCACAGGGAAGCTGGCTGAGTAGAAATTCTACAACTAGAAGGAAAGAGGAAAGCTCACGGAGAAGGAACAACAAAGAGCTGAGGTACGGAGACACGCGCGCGCAGAGAGGAAGGGCGGCGGATTGCCTGGCTGGCATTCTCTGGCCTGAGGGGGAAAGAAGCCCCTGACTGCACTGAACCCCAGTTCTGACTGCAGTGAACCTCAGTTCTGGGCGAAACCCTGTGGACCCAGGTTCATACAGGGGGAGTTTGGACTGTCAGGTAGAGAGAAAGGCACACGGAGACTCAGAGACATAGGGGAGCCCCGGCGGCAGGGGTCTGGAGGTGTGAGTGTGCACAAAGACAGACTGCGGAGGTTACCACAGGCTATTCCTAGCAGAAGGGAGTCGGAAGCTCGTGACTGCACTGAACCCCAGTTCCGACTGCACTGAACCGCAGTTCCGGGTGAGCCCCTGGGGACCCACGCTCTTACTGGGGAAATGTGGACTGTAAGGCAGAAACTCGGGAACCACGGAAGGCAGAGGTCTGGAGACTTGCGCAAGGGCAGACCTGATGGGAAGCCAAGACTGTCTGCCCTGCCCTGAGACTCCACCCCTTCCAAGCTGAGCACAGAAGCTTTTGCAATCTGGCAAGGCTAATCCTATAAGGCTGTCTCCAGCACCGAAAATCTCCCAGTGTAGACACAGCTGATCCTCACAGCCAACTGGCCTGCAGGTCAATTCCTCTCAGTGATACCAACAACAATCAAGACTTAACTACAACAAGGCTGTACACACAGTCCACAAAGGGGTGCACCAAGAGTGTCCACCTCAGGTTAACTGGGGAGGCTGACCCACTGGGCCATATAGGAAACCTAGCACACAAAGCTACTCTACCAACTCAGCAAAGCAGTGAAAAATGGGGAGACGAAGAAACAGATCACAAACGAAAGAAATGGAGGAAAACAAATAAACTATGTCAATGTGTTCAATTAGAAAATATCCTTTATGTTATTGCATGCAAATCTTTGACATATCTCCTTTTCAACCATCAACTCAATAGATCTTGTTTAAAGCAATTGTGGAATGGATATAGAATTCAAAACCACGATTATAAGGCTTTTCAAGAATATCCTAGAAAACGCCGATAAATATAACGAGACCCTCGAAGATATGAAAAAGGACCAACTAGAAATTAAACATACACTGACTGAAATAAAAAATATTATACAGAGACCCAACAGCAGAGTAGAGGAACGCAAGAATCAAGTCAAAGATTTGAAATACTAAGAAGCAAAAAACACTCAACTGGAAAAGCAAAAAAAAAAAAAGAAAAAAGAATCCAAAAAGTTGAAGATAGTGTAAGAAGCCTCTGGGACAACTTCAAGCGTACCAACATCAGAATTATGGGGGTGCCAGAAGAAGAGAGAGAGCAAGATACTGAAAACCTATTGGAAGAAATAATGACAAAAAACTTCCTCGACCTGGTGAAAGAAATAGACTTACAAGTCAAGGAAGCACACAGAACACCAAACAAAAGGAATCCAAAGAGGACCACACCAAGACACATCATAATTAAAATGCCAAGAGCAAAAGACAAAGAGAGAATATTAAAAGCAGCAAGAGAAAAACAGTTAATTACCTACAAGGGAGCACCCATACGACTGTCAGCTGATTTCTCAACAGAAACTATGCAGGCCAGACTGGAGTGGCAAGAAATATTCAAAGAGATGAACAGCAAGAACCTACAACCAAGACTACTCTACCCAGCAAAGCTATTATTCAGAATGATAGGTCAGATAAAGAGCTTCACAGATAAGAAAAAGCTAAAGGAGTTCATCACCACCAAACCAGTATTATATGAAATGCTGAAAGGTATTCTTTAAGAAGAGGAAGAAGAAAAAAGTAAAGAGAAAAATTATGAACAACAAATACATATCTATCAACAAGTGAACCTAAAAATCAAGTGAATTAAAAACCTGAGGAACAGAATAATCTGGTGAATATAATAGAATCAGGGGCATAGAATGGGAGCGGACTGATAATTCTCAGGGGGAAAGGTGTATGGGGGGGTGCAAGAAGAGACTGGACAAAAATCATACATCTATGGATGAGGACAGTGTGGGGGGAGGTAAGGGCAAAGGGTGGGGTGGGAACCGGGTGGAGGGGAGCTATGGGGGGAAAAAGGAGAAACAATTGTAATAATCTGAACAATAAAGATTTATTAAATTAAAAATAAAAATAAAAAAATAAAAAGTGAAAGTGGTGAGAATAGGGCAGACAGGAGTAGGAATGAACTATTTCAAGGAGGAGCTGGTACTTGATAGATGAATGGGATTTAGATACAAGTAGGGGAAATAGTGAAAGAAAGATAGTGAAAGGACACAGATTCCACCAATTGCTTGTCAAATAAGCAATTAGTGGAACAGGAGATATTTGGCCTAGAGGAGAGACTACTTAGGAAGAGCATAATATTTGTCATAAAATATTTTGAGGTCAGTCATATACAAGGTGGAGTGGACTTGTTCTCCATGTCCCCTGTGAACCAAATTTAGACCAATGATGGACATTTCAGACAGAAAAATATTCTATTATGGGAAGACAGACAGAAAACAGATAAAAACATATTGCTTGCTATAAGTTGAAGTGCCATAAAATTAAATAATATTTATTTTAATATGAGCAAATATAAATAACAGAGACATTCCTATAATTTAAGCAATTAGGTAAATCTCTCTGAAGAGAGCATTGCAAAATAAGACATAAAAGATGAAGCTGTACCAATCACAAAGGTTTGCAGGGAGGAGGAAGGAGAGTGTTATAGCCAGAAGGAACAGTATCTGCAAAGGCCCTAAGGAAGGAAGTTGCTTAATGTGCTGCTGAAACTAGAAGGTCTGTGTGGTTAGAGTAGGAAGAGCAAAGACTAGAGTGGTAAGAGATGATGTGGTAGAAGTAGGCAAATATCAGATCATGTAGTGCCTTGTAAGCCATGATACAGAGTTTGACATTTTTCTAGGTGTTATAGAAAGCCACTGAAGAATTTTGAGTAGGATGATCAGAATCAGAAAAGAATAGTGTCATGAAGGCTGCATTAGAAACTCAAAAAATCTAGGCATAAAGGGGAGAGGGCCTACAGTTAGAGAAATGTCAATGATTATAGCTACCACTTATGAACTTCACCTATATGTGTGTGTGTGTGTGTGTGTGTGTGTGTGTGGGTGCGTGCCTGCGTGTGTGTGTGTATGTGTGTGTGTGTGTGTGTGTGTGTGTGTGTGTGTTTTATAGTAGCCCTCTTAGGTAGTATCATCATTTCCATTTTGCCAATGAAAAAAGAAACTCATGATTACAGTTAGCTAAAGTTCACAAATAGTAAATGGCAGATCAACAATTCAGACTTTGATGTATTTGTCTCTAAAGTCTGCATATTTTCTGCTGCACCACAACTGTCTCCAAAGAAAGAAGAGAAATAAAGAAAGGTTACTAAAGTGAAGGAGATATTTTGGAGGAAAGTTGTTAATACATGATGACTACTTTGAGTCAGAGAGTATTGAGAACACTAATAGTTATTGAGTCCCTGACAAGGGCAAGTTACTCTGTTAAGCTTTAACTTTTAAATACTATTTTACTTAAACTTTACAACAAATATTTGATGTAGATATTATCACTGTTTTATAGATTGATAAAATAAGGCTCATAGGTCTTAAGTAAGTCACCACTTCACAAAGATAGTAAGAGGCAAAGCCTAGGATTCCAATCAAGAAATTATTCTAAATCATTCCCTTAACATGCTACCACAAATGTACTTATAGAATAGCCCTCTCTCTTGGTATTCTTACCCTGTCATAGAGAAAAGTAAGAAAATGCATGAATTGATGGAAAAACACATAAAACATCATCGTTAACTGCAAAATATACAGAAGACATTAAAATTTATGTGTATCTACTTTTTGGAATATTTGCAGTTCAACTTATAATTATTCTCAAAATAAAGACTTTGTTGTGTCCAAGTAGTAATGAAACTGCACATAAATACTTGGGTAGTGGTAAGAATAGGTTTTGTATGCCTGTAGAGATCCCATGAACATTAATTCTCTAGCCATCTAAGGAAAGGGGAAGAAATGAATAGGAAAAGATGTACTTGCCTGAAGATTCCCTCCATTAAACCTGTTCAAAAATAACTCTCTTTTACATTCTACTAATTGCAGACCCATTTGGGTTAACAAGCTCCTTTTATAAAATGTTAATAAAAGGTTGTGCCTAATCAATTGTAACTGATGCTGAGGGCTTTGTAGCTCTGAAAAAAATTGGATCTCTGATTGGGATACAAAAAAAAATTGTGGGTACATTTTTTTGTGTGTGGTGGGAGGTGGTATGCAGGGCAAGCCTGGAAATAGCTAGAAAGCAGCATGTAGGCACTGAAGTTTTGGGTGGAGGTTAGCCACAAAGAGGTAGGAGTGATAAAGACAAATTTTGTCTACTTTGCAGTGTTTACAATCTATGTATCATTGAAACTCTGTTGTAGTGCAGAGAAAACTGAATTGAGAATTCTGAACAAATCCTCTTCAAGATTCAACTTTCTCCAGGTTAACAAGAATCACCCCTACCACCACCACCAGGCTTTCCATTTTGGCTTCTTTTTTGGTCTATTACTACTAGTATAAACTAGCAGACAGGTGACAGTGGCACCTGTCTCTCTGTGCAAAAACCTACTTTAAGAAGAGAAAAGGGCAAGAGAGAAAAAGAGATCAAAAAGGGAAAAAATGGCATGCATCCCTAGTCTCTCCTCTCTCTAGTTTAGTCACTGTCTCATGACATAATTCAAAGATTTTCCTCTTCCTGTGATCTGTAACATAATTCCTACAAATATGAAAAATCAGCATGTGAACTGAATGCTTGAGTATTGAGGAACATGAAGAACAGGAATGTCTGGAGTGTGTGGAGTTTGGTGAAAGTTTCCTTGAGAAAAGGGCCTTGTGTAGTGCAGTTAAAGGTTTATAAATATGAGCTAGTTTAGTAAAGAGGACATAAATTAGCAGGCAAGATACTCTAAGCCAAGAAAACCATAAGAGCAAATGCAAATGTAAGCATTCTTATAAATCACCTGTGTAAGTGTCAAATAATTCACATATCTAAATTTGAGGAATTATTTGAGTGGCAAAGTAATTTGGAAAACAGTGGCGAGGTAAATGGAGCAGGAATGGAAGACTTTGAATGTCATGTTTTGAAATTTCTATTTGATAGCATGGGCAAGAGGAAATCAGTGTAAATTCTTAATTTGAGAATGAGAGAGCAATGCCATATTATCTGAGGAAGATAAAGGCTTGAGTTAATCCATCTATAAAAGATAGGATTAGCACAATAAATGTGAAAATGTGAAATACGGAATGAATTTAAGAGATATTGTAAAAAGAAAAACATTAATATGGAAAAATTGATCTGCTGTGGGTTAGGAAGAAAAGTTTATAAAATAAATCTTTCCCCCAAAAAAATAAAATAAAAAATAAATCTTCCCAGATTGTGAGCCTGGAAAAGAGGAGAGAATGCAACACCAGTAAGTGGAATGAATAAAATGAGTAAGGTTCTTTCCTGTTTAGGGCTGGACAGATGCATTGCTCTGGTATCAAAGGAAAATAAAAGTAGTGAGATTATCTGAGCAGTAGGACATAAGGGAACAGAAAAGGGGTGGGAAGTCAGGAGGAGAAATGGAGATTTGGAGGTTGTACCAGAGAGAGGGCCACTGGGAAGATAAACATGATTATGTCCTTCCATTTCATTAATCTTTCCCCCCCTAGTACTGATATTAAGTTTGCAGTGGCTTCTTTGCTCTTGTGGATATATTGCTTTCTCTGGTCTAATTTCTTTTTTTTTTAATATATTTTATTGATTTTTACATAGAGGAAGGGAGAGGGATAGAAAGTTAGAAACATCAATGAGAGAGAAACATTGACCAGCTGCCTCCTGCACACTCCCTACTGGAGATGTGCCCACAACCAAGGTACATGCCCTTGACCGGAATCGAACCTGGGGCCCTTCAATCCGCAGGCCGACGCTCTATCCACTGAACGAAACCAGTTAGAGCTCTCTGGTATAATTTCATTGTGTTTGCTTCAAAACTAGTCTGTAAACTATCTAAACTTAGAGTATGCATTCTGTCTTGGATTTTCTTTTGGCAACAATAGTGATGATGTTGATAATGTATATAAATCACTTGGACGGTGATGTGCCCAGTCAGGTGCTAAATTGAAGGTTTTGATTAAAAACTTATTACTGAGTCTTCAAGATCAGAAATGGCTTTGGTGTATGAATGTATTACTTTTTCACATTTATTCTTAAAATAATAAAAACCCTTGACTATATTTTTTCTTTGACTATATTTTTAAATCATGTATAACTTCACTAACTCAAATGCTTCAAAAACTCCGAAGTTTGAAGTTATTCACCATCACAAAATAAACTCTTCCCTTGACCTGTAGAATTCACCCCTCTGTTGCTCAGCAGGGAATCCATATTGCTACCATATGGACCCTTTAATCACCATCTCCACCATGCTGGAATAGAATTTGTGGAAGAGATGTTGGTGTCCTGGGGTAATGAATGGTGAAACAATCACAGTGGGAGTTTTGTTTTGTTTTGTGTTTTTGTTCACAGCATTGGTCTTATTCTTTTCATTAATTAGCAACATTTAACATTCTACAAACATCTGTGGCAACACTAGTTGTTCTTAAAATCACTCTGACTATTTAAAACATGAGAACATCTCTTCTTAGAAATAGAACACACTATCTCTTTTAGGCACAAAATAGAAAAAATAAAATATTATCTGTATATTTATAAACTTTAGGAGCATATATGAAATATTAGTAATATTTAGCAGAGATTTGAATGGCAGATTTAAGCTGATATCAAAACCTTAATCTGGCCCTAGCTGATTTGGCTCAGTGGATACAGTGTCTGCTTATGGATTGAAGAGTCCCGGGTTCCATTCCGCTCAAGGTCACATGCCTGGGTTGTGGGTTCAATCCCCAGTGTGGGGCAAGCAGGAGGCAGCCAATCAATGAGTTTCTCACATCATTGATGTTTCCATCTCTCTCTCCCTCTCCCTTCCTCTGAAATCAAAAAAAAAAAAATATGTTAAATAAAACAAACAAACCTTTATATCAAAACATAATAAAGGTGGAGGTTTGTCAGTAAATTTGTGATTCTTAGTACCACTTTCAGTACTAACTAGGGCTTTATATTTTTCCTATCAATTACATAATTATAATTAGCAATGAAAAAACAGAATGATATTGTTGCTTTCTATTTCCACATAATGATGATAGAATCTTCTTTTTTCAAACTGTGGATTCATTGATTGAAATCATTACCTTTATTTGATAAGAGTTCTTAGTATATTTTTTTCTCAAAAGTCATTATGTGATTTTGTGCAGAATGTAAGGAATTCTACTAGTTACTAGAATGGAGTTTAACACTCCTATCACATAGGGCTGGTTGGTTGGTTTGGTTTCAGAAACTATTATATTTAGAGGAGATAATTGACTTTGCTGTCTCTAAATTATTACATATAAAATCATTTGATGTAAATAAAATATCAATAATTAAATTTATTATTGAAGAGTTTGTCATTTTTATGTCTATTAACAAGTAGATTATATTTAACTAGAGGCCCAGTGCATGAAATTCGTGCATGGGGGGGGGGTGTCCCTCAGCCCAGCCTGCACCCTCTCCAATCTGGGACCCCTCGAGGTATGTCGGACTGCTAGGATTGGGTCTAAATGGGCAGTTGGAGATCCCTCTCACAATCCAGGACTGCTGGCTCCCAACTGCACACCTGCCTGCCTTCCTGATTGCCCCTAACCGCTTCTGCCTGCCAGCGTGATCACCCTCTAACCACTCCCCTATCAGCCTGATTGATGCCTAACTGCTCCCCTGCCAACCTGATTGCCCCTAACTGCCCTCCCCTGCAGGCCTGGGTCCCCCCCAACTGCCCTTCCCTGCAGGCCCGGTCACCCCCAACTTTCCTCTTCTGCCAACCTGGTCACACCTAACTGCCCTCCCCTACAGGCTTGATCGCCCCCAACTGCCCTCCCTTGCAGGCCTGGTCCCTCCTAACTGCCCTCCCCTGCTGGCCTGATCGCCCACAACTGCCCTCCCCTGCAGGCCTGGTCCCTCCCAACTGCCCTTCCCTTGCTGGCCTTATCCCTCCCAACTTCCCTCCCCTGCTGGCCATCTTATGGTGGCCATCTTGTGTCCACATGGGGGAGGCATCTTTGACCACATGGGGGCAGCCATCTTGTGTGTTGGAGTGATGGTCAATCTGCATATTACTCTTTTATTAGATAGGATAGAGGCCTGGTGCACTGGTTGGGGCCAGCTTGTTTGCCATGAAGGGTGTCCCGGATCAGGGTGGGGGTTCCCTTGGGGCGTGGGGCAGCCTGGGCAAGGGGCCTGTGGTGGTTTGCAGGCTGGCCACACCCCCTGGTGACCCAAGAGGAGGCCCTGGTATCTGGGATTTATTTATCTTCTATAATTGAAACTTTGTAGCCTTGAGCAGAGGCCAGGACAGGCCAAGAACTTGGCTTCCTCCATTGCCGGGGAAACCCAAGCCTCCTGCTCACTCAGTGGCCGCAGCCATTTTTGTTGGGATTTATTTATCTTCTATATTTGAAACTCTGTAGCCTTGAGCGGAGGCGTGGGCCAGCGAGGGTGTGCAGGAAGCTTGGCTTCCTCCATTGCCGGGGAAACCCAAGCCTCCTGTTCGCTCTGTGGCTGCAGCCATCTTGGTTGGGTTAATTTGCATACTTGCTCCTGATTGGCTGGTGGGCATGGCTTGTGGGTGTAGCAGAGGTATGTTCAATTTGCATATTACTATTTTATTACATAGGATAGTCTGTATAATCACCAGAGAATTAGATATGACTAAATTATGTTCTTTAAAAAAACATTCAATTGATTGAGGTGACATTGATCATCATGAACATATAGCTTTCAGGCATGGATTTCTATGTTACAAGATCTGTATATATCGCACTATGTGCCCACCACACAAAGTCAAATCTTCTCCTGTCACCTTATATTAGGACCCCTTTCTCCTTTCTTTTTGGCAACCACCACACTGCTGTTTATGTTCACAAATTTCTGTTTTATATCCCACATATGAGTGAAAACGTATAGTTCTTAGCTTTTTCTGACTGACTCATTACACTTAGCATAATATTCTCAAAGTCCATCTATGTTGTTGCAAATGGCACTATTTCATCCTTTTGTATGGCTGAGTAGTATTCCATTGTGTATATGTATCACATCTTCTTTTTGTTGTTGTTGTTGTTGACATGTTGACTCCTTTATTTTCATAACCACTCAGGCTGCCTGTGGCCCTGGCAGACGGAAACAGCATGGAAAGCAGACACCCCACTGGTTTTGCATGAACAGAGGTTACACGTTTAATGCAGACCAAAGCCAGACACTGGTAGGGCGTGGGTTTTACTTCCATTACAGATTCTCTTCATGTCACATCATGGAAATACATGCCATGGGAGGCACTGAATTGAACGATGACACACAGACTCCCTAGAGGGGCAGGGAAAGTGAGCCATCGAGGTGGGCTCAGTGCGGGCAGAATAAGCAGGTACAAGGAACACAGGAAAACGTGCTTCACCAATCGTTCCAAGTTGGTCTGTTTCCATGACCAGTGACCCCATGTGCTATCCCCAGTGCCGGCCAAGCAGCAGTCTGGCCACAGCCCAGAGCTTGGCGGGGCAGTGGGGCACAGCGGCGGGCAGCGCTGCTGGCAAAGAACAATGGGTGCAAGGGTGGCCCTGAGCTTCCAGACCCGACACTGAAAACCCAGCGCAGCTGCTGTGGATGTAGGGAGTGAGTCAGGGAGGCCCGCCGCCCCATGCTCCCACCAGTGCTGGAGGGCACCCTGAAACCATGCCCCAGAACAGCACCCTACCAGGACTGGCCAACACGGGCTCCAACAACCTGCACTAGGACAGTCCCCAGTCGCCAGGAGCTGGTGGGCAGGCATGAGGGCTCACTGTCCTATGTACCACATCTTCTTTATCCAGTCCTCTATCACAGGACACTTTGATTGTTTCCATGTCTTGGACACCATGAATAATGCTGCAATGAACATAGGGGTACATATATCTTCGTAAATACATGATTTTGAGGTTTTTTTGTTTCTTTTTTTAAATTTCGTTATTGATTAAGGTATTATATATGTGTCCTCATCCTCCCATTATCCCCAAACACCCCCACTCATGCCCTCACCCCCCTGTTGCCTGTGTCCATTGGTTAGGCTTATATGCATGCATACAAGTCCTTTGGTTGATCTCTCTCCCTTACCCCCACCCTCCCCTACCTTTCCTCTGAGGTTTGATGGTCTTATCAATGTTTCTTTGTAGCTAGATCTATTTTTGTTCATCAGTTTATGCTGTTCATTATATTCCATAAATGAGTGAGATCATGTGATATTTATCTTTCTCTGACTGGCTTATTTCACTTAACATAATACGCTCCATCTCCATCCATGTTGTTTCAAATTGTAGGAACTCCTTTTTTACCACAGTGTAGTATTCCATTGTGTAGATATACCACAGTTTTTTAATCCACTCATCTGCTGATGGGCATTTAGGCTGTTTCCAAATCTTAGCTGTTGTAAATTGTGCTGCTATGAACATAGGGGTGCATATATCCTTTCTGATTGGTGTTTCTAGCTTCTTGGGATATATTACTATAAGTGGGTCCACAGGGTCAAATGGGAGTTCCATTTTTAGTTTTTTGAGGAAACTCCATACTGTTCTCCACAGTGGCTGCACCAGTCTGCATTCCCACCAGCAGTGCACGAGGGTTCCTTTTTCTCCGCATCCTCGCCAGCACTTGTCATTTGTTGATTTGTTGATGATAGCCATTCTGACAGGTGTGAGATGATACCGCATTGTCATTTTGATTTGCATCTTTGGGATACTTAATGACTTTGAGCATGTTTGCATATGTCTCTTGGCCTTCCTTCTGTCTTCTTTTGAAAAGTATCTATTTAGGTCCATTGCCCATTTTTGATTGGATTGTTTATCTTCCTTTTGTTAAGTTGTATGAGTTCTCTGTAAATGTTGAAGATTAAACTCTTGTCAATAATAACATTGGCAAATATATTCTCCCATGCAGTGGGCTTTCTTGTTGTTTTGATGATGGTTTCCTTTGCAGTGCAAAAGCTTTTCATTTTGTTGTAGTCCCATTTGTTTATTTTCTCTTTAGTTTCCATTGCCATAGGAGCTGTATCAGTGAAGAAATTGCTTCAGCATATGTCTGAGATTTCGTTGCCTGTGTATTCCTCTAGTATTTTTATGGTTTCCCGTCTTATGTTTAAGTCTTTTATCCCTTTTGATTTTATTTTTGTGTATGGTGTAAGTTGATAGTCTAGTTTCATTTTTTTGCATGTATCTTTCCAATTTTCCCAACACCATTTATTGAAGAGGCTGTCTTGACTCCATTGTATGTTCATCCCTCCTTTGTTGAATATTAATTGGGCATAGTGGTTTGGATCGATTTCTGGTTTCTCTACTCTATTCCATTGATCTATATGTATGTTCTTGTGCCAGTACCAGGATGTTTTAAGAACAGTGGCTTTGTAATACAGCTTTATATCTGGCATTGTGATCCCACCTACTTTGTTCTTCTTTCTCAGGATTGCTGCAGCTATTCGGGATCTTTTTTATTCCAGATGAATTTTTGGAAAGTTTGTTCTAGGTCTGTGAAATATGCCGTTGGTATTTTAATGGGGATTGCATTGAATCTATAGATTGCTTTGGATAGTATGGACATTTTGATGATGTTGATTCTACCAATCCATGAACACGGTATGTTCTTCCATCTGTTTATGTCTTCCTCTATCTCTTTTTTCAGTGTCCTGTAGTTTTTCTCATATAGGTCTTTTACCTCCTTAGTTAAGTTTATTCCTAAGTATCTTAATGTTTTTGGTGCAATGGTAAATGGGATTGCTTTTTTAGTCTCTCTTTCTGTAAGTTCACTATTGGTGATTTTGAGTTTTGGGGGTATATACCCAGGAGAGCGATTGCTGGATCATATGGTAGCTCCATTCTTAATCTTTTTAGGAGTAGACAGACTGATTTCCATAGCGGTTGTACCAGTCCACATTCCCACAAGCAGTGAATGAGGGTTCCCATTCCCCCCAACCACTCCAACACTTGTTATTGCTTGTCATGTTGATAATGGCCACTCTAATAGGAGTAAGGTGGTATCTCATTGTAGTTTTGATTTGCATTTCCATAATTGTTAGTGAGGTTGAACATCTTTTATACATCTAATGACTGATCATATATCTTCTTGGGAGAGGTTGTATTTTCAGGTCTTCTGCCCACTTTTTGATTGGGTTATTTGTTTGCTGTTGAGTTTTATGAGTTCTTTATATATTTTGGAAATTAAACCTTTGTCAAAGCTACTATTTGCAAATATCATCTCCCATCTGATTGGCTGCCTCTTTGTTTTGTTGCAAGTTTCTTTTGC
This sequence comes from Plecotus auritus, assembly GCF_963455305.1. Classification (NCBI taxonomy): domain Eukaryota; kingdom Metazoa; phylum Chordata; class Mammalia; order Chiroptera; family Vespertilionidae; genus Plecotus; species Plecotus auritus. The sequence goes on along the minus strand of NC_137784.1, from coordinate 69,807,450 downwards.
TATGCAGAAGCTTTTTAGTTTGATATAGTCTCATTCATTTATTTTTTTCTTCTACTTCCCTTACCTTGGGATCAAGTTCATAAAATGTTCTCTATGACCACTGTTCATAAGTTTGGTATCTATATTTTCTTCTCATGTAACTTATTGTTTTGGGTCTTATATTTAGGTCTTTGATCCATTTTGAATTAATTTTGTATATGGGGACACACTGAAATCCAATTTCATTCATTTGCATGTGGCTTTCCAGTTTTCCAAGCACCATTTATTAAAGAAACTATCTTTACTCCATTGTGTGTCTCTGACTCCTTTGTAAAAAATTACCTGTCCATATACATGTGGTTTTATAACCGGGCTCTCTATTCTGTTCTATTGATCTGTGTGTTTGTTTCTCTGCCAATACCAGGCTGTTTTAACTATCATAGCTCTGTAGTGTATTTCAAGTCAGGTAGTATACCTCCAGCTTCATTCTTTTTTCTTAGGATTGCTTTGGCTATTTGGGGTCTTTTGTGGTTCCATACAAATATGATAATTTTTCATTCTATTTCTTTAAAAAATGACATGGGAATTTTGATGGGGATTGCATTAAATCTGTATATTGCTTTGGGTAATATAGCCATTTTAACTATGTTGATTCTTCCAATCCATGAACACAAGACATATATATTTTTTAATTTTATTGTGTCTTTTTCAATCTCTTCTAATAATATTTTGTAATTTTCTCAGTATATGGGTCTTTCATGTTCTTTGTTAAGTTTATTCCTCGTTATTTTATTCTTTTGGTTACAATTGCAAAAGAAATTGGTTTTTTCACTTCTTTCTCTGAAGTTTTGTTGTTAGTATACAGAAAGGCAATGGATTTTTGCACATTGATTTTGTATCCTGGAACTTGACTGCATTTGTATATGGTTTCTAATACAAAAGTATTTTTAGGGTTAATTTTTACTAAGCACTACAAAAAGAAATGTCAGTGTCCATGTGTTTCCATTATTTTCCATGGGGCCACATGGATGAATGAAATTAAGTGGGAACACCTTTTTTTCACATTTTGGAATATGCTTTTATATATATATATATATATGTGTGTATGTATATATATATATATATATATATATATACACACTAAGTAGCCAGATTATTATTATCTCTGAACGCATAATAATCTGGCCACTCAGTGTATATCCTATATAATAAAAGGCTAATATGCAAATTGTCCCCTTGACCAGGAGTTCAACCAGTAGGCAGGCTGGCCAACTACCCATGTCCCCTCCAGCTGGCCAGGCTGGCCAGACCCCACTTATGCACGAATTCATTCACTGGGTCTCTAATATATATATCTTTTATTAGGTAGGATATATATATTATATTATATATATATATATATATATATATATGATATATTATATATACTACCTAATAAAAGAGTAATATGCAAATTAACCATCACTCTGCTACACGCACAAGCCACGCCCACAAGCCACCCCCGCAAGCCAATCAGGAGCGAATATGCAAATAAACCCAACCAAGATGGCTACGGCCACAGAGAGCAGGAGGGAGGCTTGGGTTTCCCCGGCAATGGAGGAAGCCAAGCTTTCTGCCTGCCCTTGCCTGCCTAGGCCTCCACTCAAGGCTAAAAAGTTTCAAGGATAGAAGATACATAAATCAAAACAGAAATGGCGGCAGCCATGGAGCTGGAAAGAGCAGGAGGCTAGGGTGCCCCCGGCGATGGAGGAAGCCAAGCTTCTGCAGCCCTGGCCTGCCTTGGCCTCTGCTTAAGGCTACAAAGTTTCTATTATAGAAGATACATAAATCCCCCCCAAAAATGGCTGCTACCACTGAGCAAGCAGGAGGCTTGGCTCCGCTCCAGGCTACAAAGTTTCAATTGTAGAAGATAAATAAACTCCAGATACCAAGGCCTTTGCTTGGGTCACCAGGGGGCATCGCTGGCCTGCAAACCACCACAGGCCTCTTGCTCAGGCCACCCCACGCCCCAAGGGAACCCCCACCCTGATCCGGGACACCCTTCAGGGCAAACCAGCTGGCCCCCACCCATGCACCAGGCCTCTATCCTATCTATTAAAAGTAATATGCAGATTGACCATCACTCCAACACACAAGATGGCTGTGCCCATGTGGTCAAAGATCCTGCCCCCATGTGGACACAAGATGGCCACCGCAAGATGGCCAGCAGGGTAGGGCAATTGGGAGGGACCAGGCCTTAAAGGGAAGGAAGTTGTGGGTGATCAGGCCAGCAGGGGAGGGCAGTTGGGAGGGACCAGGCCAGCAGGGGAGGGCAGTTAGGGGTGACCAAGCCGGCAAGGGAGGGCAGTTGGGGGAGATCAAGCCTACAGGAAAGGGAAGTTAGGGGTGACCAAGCTGGCAGAGGAGGAAAGTTGGGGGTGACCAGGCCTGCAGGGAAAGGCAGTTGGGAGGGACCCAGGCCTGCAAGGGAGAGCAGTTGGGGGGGACCAGACCTGAAGGGGAGGGCAGTTAGGGGTGACCAGGCCTGCAGGGGAGGGCAGTTAGGGGTGACCAGACCTGCAGGGGAGGGCAGTTAGGGGAAAACAGTCTGGCAGGGGAGCAGTTAGGCATCAATCAGGCTGGCAGGTGAGTGTTTAGGGTGATCAGGCTGGCAAGCAGAAGTGGTTAGGGGCAATGCGGAAGGCAGGCAGGTGTGAAGTTGGGAGCCAGCAGTCCTGGATTGTGAGAGAGATGTCCGACTGCCCATTTAGGCCCGATCCCACTGGGCCTAAACGGGCAGTCGGACATCCCTCGAGGGGTCCCAGATTGGAGAGGGTGCAGGCTGGGCTAATGGACACCCCCCCGTTCACGAATTTCATGCACCGGGCCTCTAATATATATATACACACACACACACACACACACTGAGTGGCCAGATTATTATGCGTTCAGAGATCATAATAATCTGGCCACTCAGTGTATATCCTATATAAAAAAAGGCTAATATGCAAATTGTCCCCTCGACCAGGAGTTCGACCAGTAGGCAGGCCAGCCAACTACCCATGTTCCCTCCCCCTGGCCAGGCTGGCTGGACCCCACCCATGCACGAATTCATGCACCGGGCCTCTAATATGTGTGTGTGTGTGTATATATATATATATATATATATATATATATATATATACACACACACACACACACACACACACTGAGTGGCCAGATTATGTGTTCAGAGATCATAATAATCTGGCCACTCAGTGTATATACTATGATTTTGGATTCACTTGTCCCCTTGAAAGAAAGAAATATAGCTTACCATAACTAAATCATTTTTCATTTGATGAAAAATGTTGTGTTTTGAGGGAACAAATTTCTTTTTGTTTTTGTTATTTTCTGAAGTCTGTGCTAAATATAGCAGTCTTTGAATTTAGTCAATAGTTCACAAGTATTGTTTCTTCACCCACATGCATTTTCATAAGAAGCATTGTGTACATCAGTGTGACATTACAAAGTAATTTCACTGTATTAAATAATGCATTGCCCAAATCACTGCATAAATTAAAAGTTGACATTCTATTTTACATGCTCACAGCTTGAACAGAAAAAAAAATTGCTGTAGAATAAAGAACATTCAAATGACATCAAAGAATGAATAGAATAGAATAAAAAGATATCCACTCTTTAAACAGCAGTTCATGTAAATGCTTCCATTTGCTGTTCATTTCATCAAAATGACAAACTGCCACCACCAATTCTGAGAATTCAAATGGAAGCTAAGAAATAAGTATAATTTTAACTGAATTTATTAAAAGTTAAACTTCTTTATTATTAACTAAATAAATATTAGTTTCTATCTTTTCATATTATTACTTGAGTTTTTTTCATAGTATAGTGATTTAAAAACAAACTTTTGTCAATCCAATAATTAAAGTATTAAGTTTATTCACGGTCTTTACTGAATTATATATTATATACAATCTCAAAATAATAATTTCAAATTATGAATAGTAAACTTCATTTAAGGCAATAGTCATATGTTTCTTTGAGTTACACAGAGTTCATGACATTGGGCCCAAACTGAAGAAACTATAATCCCACCACATTATTTGCCTCTTAAGTTAATAATAGTCATATAACTTGGATATCATAAAGGTTGTTTATTGGTTTTCAGTTAGAATCCAGCTTCAGACAGAGAATGAAATATTTAATTATGACTACAGTATCAGATGTAAATGATATCAATATGAATATCAATATTGACCATGCAGAGTAAATTAGAGTTGACAAAAAATATATGAGCTCCAAGGTTGGGAGAAGTGATGGAGAGAAGATTAGGTAGAGTTTTAACATCCTTTCCTTCACTGTGGGGCATTAGGAAAACTGTCTAAAGTGAAAATAATAAGAGGGAAATATTTATTAAGAATTATAAAAGTAACTAATAGAAGAAGTACAAATAATACAACTATCAAGAGATGAGAGTAGTGTTATTAATCTAAATCTCTATTTTTCATGGCATGGAGTCAACAGATAGTGTCAAAGAATAATTATGTGTATGTACTTAGAATGTGGAGATAGCTACCAAAAGAAATAAAAACAGATTGATTAAAAACATTTTCCTTTGGAGAGTGAGAATGGAGATGTGAACTGATTTTCCATTACAACCTATCTGTACTATATATAATTTTGCAGCATGTACTTATCACTTTTATGAAAATAGAAATAAAATATATTGAAAAATAAAATGGACATGATAATAATGATAACTAGCGTTTACTGGGCATGCACATAAGACAGACACTTAGATATATTTAATATTTAATTCTTTCAGTAATATTATTAGTTAGTTTCTATTATTATCTTTACTTATAGGTCATGAAAGTGAAGCTTAGAGAATATAGCTAAGAAGTGACATAGCCAGACTCAAGTCTGCAGGGCTTAAGCTGTCAACAATTACATTATACTACTATCATCCTATATAATAAAAGAGTAATATGGAAATTAACCGTCACTCCACTACACCAGAAAGCCACGCCCACCAGCCAATCAGGAGCAAATATGCAAATAAACCCAACCAAGATGGCTACAGCCACAGAGAGCAGGAGGGAGACTTGGGTTTCCCCGGCAATGGAGGAAGCCAAGCTTTCCACCTGCCCTTGCTGGCCTAGGCCTCCACTCAAGGCTACAAAGTTTCAATTATAGAAGATACATAAATCCAAACAGAAATGGCTGCCTCCACGGAGCAAGCAGAAGGCTTGGCTCCACTCCAGGCTACAAAGTTTCAATTGTAGAAGATAAATAAACCCCAGATACCAGGGCCTCCACTTGGGTCGCCAGGGGGCGTGGCCGGCCTGCAAACCACCACAGGCCTCTTGCCCAGGCCACCTCACGCCCCAGGGGAACCCCCACCCTGATCCGGGACACCCTTCAGGGCAAACTAGCTGGCCCTCACCCATGCACCAGGCCTCTATCCTATCTAATAAAAGAGTAATATGCAGATTGACCATCACTCCAACACAAAAGATGGCTGCCCTCATGTGGTCAAAGATCCTGCCCCCATGTGGACACAAGATGGCCACAACAAGATGGCCAGCAAGGGAGGGCAGTTGGGAGGGACCAGGCCTGCAAGGGAGGGTAGTTGAGGGTGATCAAGCCTGCAGGGAAGGGCAGTTAGGGGTGACCAGGCCTGCAGGGGAGGGCAGTTAGGGGCAAACCAGCTGGCAGGGGAGCAGTTAGGCATCAATCAGGCTGGCAGGGGAGTGGTTAGGGGGTGATCAGGCTGGCAGGCAGTAGTGATTAGGGGCAATCAGGAAGTCAGGCAGGCGAGCAGTTGGGAGCCAGCAGTCCTGGATTGTGAGAGGGATGTCCGAATGCCCTTTTAGGCCTGATCCCACTGGGATTGGGCTTAAATGAGCAGTCGGACATCCCTCAAGGTGTCCCAGATTGGAGAGGGTGCAGGCTGGGCTGAGGGACACCCCCCTCCCCTGTGCACGAATTTCGTGCACCGGGCCTCTAGTGATATATATGCCAGTACTCAGATTTATCCAGTGTGGTAGGTAGAAATTTGGCCCCCTTTATCTCTATCCCTTTGTATTACTCCCATAATTATGGTATATTTCATGCACAAGAGACTTTGAAGATGTTATTCAAATTACTGATCAGTTTATCTTAAAATAGGAAGATTATTTTGGATTACCCAAGTGAGCCCAATGCAATCACATAAGCCATTAAAAGCAGAAGGGGAAGTTAGAGATATTTAAAGAATGAGAAGGATTCAATGTTTCATTATTGAATTGAAGAGGATGATGCCATGTGGAAAAAGTGAAAAGAAAATTGTCAACAACCCATAAACTGGGAAGCTCTAGATATGAGCTGAAGCCCTGGAAAACACCTTGATTTCAACTTTCTGAGTCCTGAGGAAAGAATCCAACCATGCCTGCTCAGTTGTCTGATTTATAGAACAGAGAGTTTAAATGAGAGTTGTTTTAAACTGCTAAATAGACAGATAATTTGTTATGGCACTGATAGGGCACTATTATAACGAGTTATCTTTTATTATAGTTTGATAATTTGTTATGGCACTGATAGGACACTATTACAACTAGCTATCTTTCATTACAGTTTCAAAGTAAAACAATTATCTAATCCTATCTAATAAAGAGAAAATATGTTAATTGACTGTCCTGACCTCAAAGATGGTGGCACCCACAGCCAATATGGAGGGAATATGCTAATTGACTGCCACACCCTCAAAGATGGCGGAACCCACAGCCACAAGATGTTGGTGCCCAGTCCCCTCAGCCCCGCCAGGGTGGCAGGCACTCAGAAAGAATCCCCTAGTCCCTTCAGCCCTGAGCCACCCAGGGCCAGCCCGAGGCACAGACAAGCCTTGGATGGCGGCTGCCCAGCTGATGCCCAAGGTGCAGGCAAGCCTCAGATGGCAGCTGCCCAGCCTCCCAGGGCCAACCGAGGCAAAGGTAACCAGGGCCGGCCGAGGCTTGTGCTGCTGGCAGTAGCAGCAACAGAGGTGTGATGGGGCGTCACCTTCCCCTGATCACCAGGTCTCCTCCCAACCCTGAGGGCTCCCGGACTGTGAGAGGGGGCAGGCCAGACTGAGGGACTCCCCCCTCCAGTGCATGAATTTTCATGCACTGGGCCTCTAGTTAGATATAAACATTTATTTCAGCCCTTTCCCTCTTCAGCTCTTTACTTTTGTGCTCACAATACTTTTAGATAGCAGGCCAAAGTGTGATAAGTTTACATAAATTTTTGTTTAGTTTATATTGTCTAAATTTTTGCCTACTGAGCCACACCAATTCTCAATCCCTTAAAAGTCATATAAAATAAAGCATTCCCAATCCTTCAGTATTTATTTCATTCTTACTATATTGGACATGTTTTTATTTGATGAAAGATTAATGATTTTACCTGGGAAAACTACTTTTCCTGGGTAGCAATAATATCATCAAAGAGAACTAATAGAAAGGAATAGAAATGACTTGAACTGAGTTGTGAATTCAGTGTATATCAGTCAGTTTTCCTCTGCCAATAACTGAATAATGGAGAGTCCCTCAGGGAGTTGCAGAAGAATTTAGACAATGGAACAAATAAAAACTTAAACCAGTAAAAGACTTTCTTCAGGCTTGATGCCATACTAGGTCTATAATATACCAATGATTAAGATTATGTTGTCATTAGAGAGATCAAGTTAGGAAGTTCCATGGGATAGTTGTGATGCCAAAATTTCTGGTTTGGTCTGATTTCGTTGTCTCACAAAATTGAAGAATGAGCTCATGGACAAAGATGGTTATCAGAAGCAAAGTTTATTGAGAGACAGACTCCCCCTAACAAGAAGGAGACCCAAAGTGGGCTGCTAGTTAAGATTCTTTGTCTGGGGGTAAATATATGTTTTTCTGCCTTCTGATTGGTTCTTCCAATGAATTCTGCCTTAACAACATCCATACATTTTAAACCTCAAGTTCCCACTGGTGAGACAGAACTGATTGAGGACTGCCACTTCAGGTCCAAGGTTATAGCCCAGCTGGGTTCAGTTCTAGGATACTTTCCTTTTCTCTGTGTTGGGTTTTTTTTTTTGTTTTTTTTCCTCAGAACAGATCACAGTAAGCAAGCTGCATTCTGCTTGCATCTGCAACGCTCCACTCAACCCCCGCTCCATCCATTGTCCCATCCTTGACTGCCTGGCCCTCTTCTATTTCCTCAGTAGAAATAAGAGAGTAGACTAATTCCATTCCAGAAGCTAGATTATCATGGTTTAGTAACGGAACAAGGTTGGTAGAGAGAAACTTTCAGTCTAATCCGTAGTTATATTAAGTTTCAATTAGAAAATATTCTGTAAAATAAATCCATTTGTGTATGATACTCTGTAATTTATTTTTCTTTTGAAAAGATTCTGTTGTCTTAAATGGAAGATTGAAATACTGACTTTTATTTTTATTCTTGTAAATTTTAGTTTTAAAAGTTACACAATGTTTGTCACAGGCATCTAATCATTCCCTGATCCAAGGAGGCCCTCCAGTTTTCTCACATCCTTGGTGTCCCCAGTAGAAATAGGTATTATCCCACCTTTGCCATTGCTATAGGTGATGCCTCCTGTCATTGGCATTATTTCCTGGTGATGGTCACTGAATAATCCACTATGAAAAGGCCAGCATGTGCTGAAAGAGCACTTCTAAAATAGGGAGGAACTCTAACACACATATCTCGGCTACTCCTTACTAGTCCCAATGTTTTTACAACATTGTGTGTAAACATATCATTTCTGCTTCTATTCCATCCTCCTACTTTCTGAGTAACCCAACATGAGTCTCTAGGGGGTTGGTCAGAGGAACAATACCTAATTCTCTGTGCTGTCCTACAAATAACCCTCCTGCATACACCTGCATCACAGTCAACATCTACCTGCCACATTTGCTTATCATCCTCACTTCCTCCTAGACTTGTGCAATGAGCCTGTTACATACAAGACTTGTATTTCACTTTGTAGCTTTTGCTACATGTGCTAAAATTATTAAAATTCTTGACAGCATCTATGACCTAAAATTATTTCAAATATTATGCTGCTTTTGTCTGAAATGCACCACAGACAATATACATAGGGATGAAACCTCGATATCAATTTAGTATTTTTTTAAACCAAAATGATTATTACAATATGCACAGTGAACTTCGATAATCAGGCTCTAAGTAAGGCAGTCTTTCGGAAATTGAAGGTCTTTTTAAAATTCAAATCCCAATTCAGTAGGTCCTGGATGAGAACTGATATTCTGCATTTCTAGCAATCTCCCTTATGATGTTAATGCTGCTGGTCTATTGACCACACTTTAAGTGGTAAAAGCCTAAAGAATTATGTCATCCTTACTAATTGGCAGAACCAGGATTTCTGCTGTCCTCCATCCTCCCCCTTTTTTAAATATATTTTTATTGATTTCAGAGAGGAAAAAAAAAAGAGATAGAGAGAGACACACACACACATCAATAATGAGAATCATTGATTGGCTGCTTCCTGGATAACCCCCTGCTGGGGATCAAGCCCACAACCTGGGCATGTGCCCTTGACCGGAATGGAACCTAGGACCCTCAGTCCCCAGGCCAATGTTCTATCCACTGAACCAAACCAGCTAGGGCCATCTCCCCTTCTTTACTTTCCTTGTGGTTGTGTCCATTTCCAACAGAATTATAGTATTAGAACTTTCATCCTTCCTTTCAATTTCTTCATGTGCATCCCAAGAAAGAAAGAGTAATTGATTTTATTGGTGAGATTGGAAATAGAATTCACACACACTTGCCAACACTAAGATTCATTTGTCTTTGTCATTTGGAGTAGTCTATCCTTGGGAACTGAGATTCTTATGCATGTGATAAGGGGCTCTGGTTTCTAGCAATAGTGAGGATACATTTAATTCTTGCAGGAAGCCTGATTCTGGCCTCAACTGCATTCTCACAAACTGTTTTACCAGCTTTTGTTTATTTAACTATTTGATGTTCCAAATAACCCTTATTTTTATATTTCTCAATTACGTGCCTGTTTTAAATATGTAAAACATACAAAAATCCAGGCACATTTTGTTTTGTATATGAACATGAAAAAAGAAAATATAAATCAATAGCAAGGAAGAACAAAGTGTGGTGAGTGAAGTACACTTGTATGTGTATACACATTTGTATTTTCCTTCAATTTTCTGTTAAAAATTGAAGTAATGCTCTAGCTCCATCTGTTTGATTTTCATTTCTTTCCTTTTGTTAATGTTTGTTTTTCAAAACAATTGATATTCCTTTCTGTTTTCATTTTTTTGTTTTTAGTTAGCTTCTGCTTAGACTCTACTAGAGTATAATAGTGTTTGTAGAGCAAAATTTACGGATTTGAGTACTACATAATTCAGTTGTTTTTGCCAAAAAATTGCTTCACAACTTTTCTCCTATTTTTGACTAAGTCACAAATAAGGGCCTTGAGTCAAAATCAAATCATGCTCATTGAAAATTCCTCACCATTTCAAAAAAGCAAAACACGCAGGGCAGAGTTTATGCCCTGGCATCATTTTATTATGTCCTATAAAACACAATATTTAGTTAAGTTACCTATATTCTAAATTTTGCTCCTCCTAGAGATAATTTCTGAGATCTGTTAGGCCTTTATTGTATGTGTGCTTTAAAAATGAAACAAATACAAAAGTATAAACTAGGAACAGTTACTTGAGTGAGAATTTTCTTCAGGAAAAATACTGTGATTGACTTCCATGAAGGGGATAGAGTGGATATTATGTATATGTAGCAAAAGTTTCTTACCTGAAATTCCAAAACGGAATCCTATCTAATAAAAGAGTAATATGCAAATTAACCATCACTCCGCTACACTCATAAGCCACGCCCACCCACCAATCAGGAGCAAATATGCAAATAAACCCAACCAAGATGGCTAAGGCCACAGAGAGCAGAAGGGAAGCTTGGGTTTCCCTGGCAATGGAGGAAGCCAAACTTTCCGCCTGCCCTTGACGGCCTAGGCCTCCACTCAAGGCTACAAAGTTTCAATGATAGAAGATACATAAACACAAACAGAAATGGTGGCAGCCACAGAGCTGGAAAGAGCAGGAGGCTAGGGTTGCCCGCGGCGATGGTGGAAGCCAAGTTTTCGGCATACCCTGGCTGGCCCAGGCCTCGCTTAAGGCTACAAAGTTTCAATTGTAGATGATAAATAAACCCCAGATACCAGGGCCTCCACTTGGGTCGCCAAGGGGCGTGGCCGGCCTGCAAACCACCACAGGCCCCTCGCCCAGGCCACCCCACACCCCAAGGGAACCCCCACCCTGATCCGGGACATCTTTCAGGGCAAACCAGCTGGCCCCCACCCATGCACCAGGCCTCTATCCTATCTAATAAAAGAGTAATATGCAGATTGACCATCACTCCAACACACAAGATGGCTGTCCCCATGTGGTCAAAGATCCTGTCCCCATGTGGACACAAGCTGGCCACCACAAGATGGCCAGCAGGGTAGGGCAGTTGGGAGGGACCAGGCCTGCGGGGGAGGGCAGTTAGGGGTGACCAGGCCTGCAAGGGAGGGCAGTTGGGGGGTACCCAGGCCTGCAGGGGATAGCAATTGGGGGAGACAAGGCCTGCAGGGGAGGGCAGTTAGGGGAAAACAGGCTGGCAGGGGAGCAGTTAGGCATCAATCAGGCTGGCAGGAGAGTGGTTAGGGGGTGATCAGGCTGGCAGGCAGAAGCGGTTAGGGGCAATCAGGAAGGCAGGCAGGCGAGCAGTTGGGAGCCAGCAGTCCTGGATTGTGAGAGGGCAGTCAGACATCCCTCGAGGGGTCCCAGATTGGAGAGGGTGCAGGCTGGGCTGAGGAACACACACCTCCGTGCATGAATTTCGTGCACTGGGCCTCTAGTCTTAAAATAAAGGGTTACCACTTAAATGAGTATCCTGAAATACAGGAATCCATTAAAGTCATTTTCTGTCAACTAGACCAAGTTCCTCATGTGCTCCTTAAATAGTTCTCTGAATGTTTGCATCAGATTCATGTTGGGAATCTTTATTCCTGACTTTATGAAAAAGGATTGCATTACAGGATGATTCTTAAGGGCAAGGCCATTGCTGCAGAAGAATGATTCTCCTGGGAAGCTCATTGAGGTGCTACCACTGCAGGAGTTTGACAGCATGGTAGATTAGGTGTAAAACTAAAATACTATGAGGTGCTGAGTAAGAAATTGGTTAAAGAGTTCTCATCTCATTTAAGCCTGCAATTTGTGTTTAACTGAATTAGAGCAAAATATGTCATCCTCTTCAACAACTCCACCCCCTAAATTCAAAGCATGAATATAAACTTTGTTCTTACTCCTATAGTTTCCACATAGAATCTTGCTTTGTCTTGAAATGTAACACACACTTTGAATGCAACTGTATTTAAAACTTAGTGAATATTTTCTAACCTATTTGTCTTGTAATTAACTCCACCCCCCCCCCGAATAATCACTAAGGGTGCTTTTGTAAAGGTGCATTAAGCCCCCCACCTCAACCACTGCTAATTGCCTAATGTCATAGTTATGGAAAAGTCGGCCTGTGCTTTAAGGGGGCTTATAATAAAAACATATTTTACAACTAGCTAAGACCTAAGAGGTTTTTTGGGGTTTTTTTTATTGATTTTTTACAGAGAGGAAGGGAGAGGGAGAGAGAGTTAGAAACATCGATCAGCTGCCTCCTGCACACCCCCCACTGGGGATGTGCCCGCAACCAAGGTACATGCCCTTGACCAGAATCGAACTTGGGACCCTCAGTCCGCAAGCCGAAGCTCTATCCACCAAGCCAAACCGGTTTCGGCAAGACCTAAGAGTTTTATATACTTGCACTTACTGTATATGTTAGGATAAATAATATTTGTTTAAAATGTTGTTCTTTTTTTCCTTTTTTTTTTTCTTTACTGATTAAGGGGACCAAGCCTGGAGGGGAAGGTAGTTGGAGGAGATCAGGCCTGCAGGGGAGGGCAGTGTGGGGGACTAGGCCTGCAGAGGAGGACAGTTGGAGGGGACCAGGCCTGCAGGGGAGGAGAGTTGTGGGGGAACCCAGGCCTGCAGGGCAGTTGGGGGGACTAGGCCTGCAGGAGAGGACAGTTGGGGGGACCAGGCCTGCAGGGGAGGGCAGTTGGGGGCAACCAGGCTGGTAGGGGAGGGCAGTTAGGGGCAATCAGGCCAGCAGGGGAGCAGTTAGATGTTGATCAGGCTGGCAGGGGAGTGGTTAGGGGGTGATCAGGCTGGCAGGCAGAAGCAGTTAGGGGCAATCAGGAAGGCAGGCAGGCGAGCGGTTGGGAGCCAGCAGTCCTGGATTGTGAGAGGGATGTCTGACTGCCCGTGGGATCGGGCCTAAACAGGCAGTCGGACATCCCTCAAGGGCTCCCAGATTGGAGAGGGTGAAGGCTGGGCTGAGGGCCACCCCCCCATTCATGAATTTCATGCACCGGGCCACTAGTTGTACATAATGTCTGTATTTTATGTTTTATTTAATGCTGTGTGTGTGTATATATATATATATATATATATATATATATATATATATATCCTGGTGCATGATTTTCGTGCACTGGGCGGTGGGGTTCCTCAGCCCAGCCTGTGCCCTCTTGCAGTCTGGGACCCCTTGGGATTCTTGGCTCCTTACCGCCCGCCTGCTGGCTCCTTAACGGCAGGGTCCTTACCACTCAGTCGCTGCTTCTTAGCACTGCCACGGAGGCAGGAAAAGCTCCTGCCACCACCCCTGCTCTTACCAGCCATGAGCCCAGCTTCTGGTTGAGTGGCACTGCCCCTGTGGGAACGCACTGACCAGCATGGGGCAGCTCCTGCATTGAGCGTCTGCCCCCTGGTGGTCAGTGTGCATCATAGCGACCGGTCTTTCTGGTTGTTCTGCCATAATGGTCACTTAGGCTTTTATTATATATATTAAATAGATAATGCTGAATAATATTTGAATGCATGAATATACCACAATTTGTTTATCCACTTTCGTGTTGAAGGACATGTGTATTGTGTCTATTTGGGAGCTAATGAATAACATTATTATGAATATTCTGATTAAATGTTTTGTGGATGTATAATCTCAATTTTTTTAATAAATACCTAGAAATGGAATTGCTGAATTATGTAATAAATCCATGCTTAATTTCATAAGAAATACACAAATGGTTTTATAATGTGCTTGCATCTTTTTCTACTACTAACTATAACTGATGAGAATTCCAGTTGTTCCACATCATCACCAACTATTGAGATTTATAAAACACTTAAATTTTAGCTATTTTAGGGATTGTATGATATTATTTAATTATGGTTTAATTAGCATTTTCCTGATAATGGATGTTAAATATTTTTCCATGTGCTTATGGCCATTAATTTATATATGTTTTTGTCTATTTTTATAGTTATTTTATAATTTTAGCTTTTATGTTTTGATCTGAAATTCATCTTAAATTAATTTTGTGCATGGTATGAGCTAAGGAGGTGCATTAGTTTGCTAAGGCTGCCATAACAAATTATCACAATTGGATATTTTAAGACAGTAAAAATTTATTCTGTTATCATTCTAGAGGCCAGAATTCTGAGATCAAGATATAACCAGATAATTTATTTCAGTTATGTGTTAACATTTAGATATTTAAAGCAGTGCATTAATATTGTTTGAAAACCAGATATTAATTTGAAAAGAGGAGAGTATAAGAGAATCTGAAAAGGGTTTTGTTTTGTCTACGAATTTATTCTGCTGTGGAACAATCCTGAAACAACTCCTAAAAATAAACCAGGATGCTGTTCTCCTTCTCCAGATCTAAACACTTCAAGTCCTAACCCTAGTGAGGCTGGCAAATTATAGACTCTTTCTGCACTGCCTCTCAGTCTGAATCACAACATGAGATATATTAATAAACAGCTTCTAGGAATAGAAACTGGAATAACAATATTTCCGGACATTACCTGGCACATTTCAAAATATGTTCACCTCTCCCACCACATGAATTTCTCTTGGTAAACTATAGAAAGCACACAAAGAAATTGATCTATGTGGACCTAAAGGACAGTGACATTTTCCTTTCCTTCAAGCTGGGTCTTTTAAAACATGGATAACAAAACTGATTTTCAATACAGCCTATCATGTAGTTTGTTACTTGCTCCTCTTAATCCCCTAATTTCCTGAAAAGGATTTGTATTTCAAAAGTAATTTTCAATTGGCATAAGGGTCTAATTACTACCCTTGACCTGTTTTTAAGGAAGCAAATACTAACTTTGAAGTGGAATTTGATACAAAAATATCTCAATCACTTCTTACCAATTTTGGTGGCTATCAAAACATTGTTACAGATGGGTGTATTATACATCTTTCAAATCTTTGTCTGTTATAGTGCTTTTCAATGTTCTATTTTTTCCTCCAAACCATATGACAAAATATGTAGTAATGATGTTGGGACTGTCAGCATCAGCAAAGTTTGTTGCTCACACTTACGATAAATGTACTGTGGCTTTACTGACAAATTGATGCCATTTATTTTCATTCATTGCTTCATTTAACAACCTTGTGAGGAAAATTACATTTCCCATTAAAGCACCATTTGGCATTTTCTCAGAGAAGGAAGAATTACCACTGATTAGTGTTTCATGGTGGAAGTGAGTAATGTCCTCAATACTATGCAATATCATATTCTGAAGAAACTACTAGAAAAAAATTTTGAGAGAGACTTGGATATTTGTGAGTCTGGATTTCTAGAAATATCTAAAGTAATCAATTAAAAAAAGGCTCTTTAAAGTTTTACATTCTAAAAATCTAGAGTAAAAGTGTGTCTGTGATTTGAAATAAAGGTTTTCTGTAATCCCTGCCCTCTCTCTATATAATATCCACATAAAAGGTGTTTAATCATTATGAAAGTAACCTGATCATTTTACCAATATAATTATAGAATAAAATGGTTTTCTTTTATTTCAAATTGATTGCCTAATGTAGTTAACCCTATTAGCAAGTCCAAATGTGTTAAATGTCTTGCCAGAATGTCAAGATATAGCTTTATTTATATTTTCCTTTTTATCATGTTAGACACACTCTATTGCCCATTTATTACCAGGAAGAACAAACTTCTTTTTTGAGGAAAATATGCTCATAGTTCCTTTATTTGCATACTTTTTACTGAATAATAACTAATATTAACATGAGGCAGAGCTTATACATTGCTGCCAGATGCCCTCGACCCTATATATGAAATATTTCTGATTTTTTTGCCCCAAAACATAGCATGATCCTGCAAGAAAATATTTTTAAAAAATGCCTACCCACTTTTTATTGAGTAATAAGAAACATGCAGTAAAATACACAAATATTAAGTGTACAATTTGGTTGTTTTGAGAAAATGACCTCTAGATCAAGAGAAACAGTATTTTCAACACCCCAGATGGTTCCTTTATGCCCCTTATCAGTCAAATTCTCACAGTTAACCACTATTCTGACAACCATCACTACAGATTAGTTTATTCTGTTCTTGAACACCACACAAAGGAAATCAAGTAGCACGTACAACTTTGTGTCTGACTTCTTTCACGGCACATTAATATCTGAGATTCATTCATGTAGTTGCATTTACTACTAGTTCATTTCTCTTCATTACTGAGTAGTATTCCATTGTATGGATATGCCATAATATGTTTACCCATTCCCCTGTAAGTGGACATTTCATTCGTTTCTAGTTTTTGCTATATGAATAAACTACTGTGGACATATTTCTAAACATCTTTTGGTAGACTTATGTATTCATTGTTATTTGGTACATGTGTACATAGGGAAGGCATATGGTTAATTTTAGTAGAAACTGTCAAATAATTTTTTAAAGTAGTTGTACCATTTTACACTCCCAACAATGAAATATGAAAATTATAGTCTCCACATCTATGCCCAATTTTGGTCTTGTTTTCAATTTTTGCCACTCTACATAGTGTGAAATGTATGGTTTCAATTTGAAGTTTCCTGATGAAGAATAATGTTATCTTTGCATATCTTTGCATTGACCATGTGGGTATCCTTGAAATACATATTGGTCATGTGGATACCCTTGATGTACTTGGTCACCTGTTCAAGTCACTTGTTTCATCTTTTTTTTTTTATTATTGCTATATAGGAGTTTTAAAAAAATATGGATAAAGTTCTTTGCTACATGTCTCTGTGTGTGGAAAGTGCATATACATTGAGTGGCGAGATTATTATGACCACAACATCAGTACTTCGTTGGGCCACCTTTTGCCTTTAATACTGTGGCGATTCTTCTTGGCATTGACTCCACAAGATATTGAAAGGTGATGCAAGGAATCTGACACCATGCCTGATGAATAGCACTGTCCAGTTCTGTGAGATTTGATGGTTGTGGAACCAGCTGCCTGATGGCTCTTTTAACTTCGTCCCACAAATGCTCAATTGGATTGAGATATGGTGATTGTGGGGGCCACCTAAGCAAGGTAAAGTCTCCCTCATGTTCTTGAAACCACTCCTGCACAATAGGAGCACCGTGGCATGGCGCATTGTCTTGTTGGAAGAAGCCATCTCCATTGGGATACACCATCAACGTGATAGGATGAACTTGATCAGCAATGATACTTAGGTATGTTGTGCTATTCAGACGTTGTTCCACACGAATTAAAGGGCCCAAATCATGCCAGGAAAACATGCCCCAAACCATAACACTACCCCCATAAGCTTGAAGGGTTGTACTCATGCATGTGGGGTGCATGCTTTCCTGCTGTTTCCGTGAAATTCTCACTCTGCCATCTGCATGATGCAACTGGAAATGTGATTCACATGACTTTTTTCCAATGCTTGACTATTCAATCCTTGTGTTCCTGTGCAAATTGGAGACGTTTTATCTTGGTAACTGCAGACAGCAAAGGTGTTCAAACAGGCCTTCGGCTTCCATATCCCATATGATGCAGTGTACAGCTAATTTGCCTACAAATGTCAGGTGGTCATAATAATCTGGCCAATCAATATATATCCTATATAATAAAAGGCTAATATGCAAATAATTGTCCCCTCGACCAGGAGTTTGACAGTAGGCAGGTAGGCAAACCACCCATATCCCCGTCCCCTGGCCAGGCTGGCTGGACCCCACCCATGCACAAATTCATGCACCGGGCCCCTCTAGTGTGTGTGTGTGTGTGTGTGTGTGTGTGTGTGTGTGTGTGTGTGTGTGTATTTATTTATTTATAATAGAGGCCTGGTGCACGAAATTCGTGCATTGGGGTGGTGTCCCTGAGCCCAGTCTTCACCCTCGCCAATCTGGGACACCTCAAGGGATGTCTGACTGCCTGTTTGGGCCTGATGCCACCGAGATCAGGCCTAAATGGGCAGTCGGACATCCCTTTCACATTCCAGGACTGCTGGCTCCAAATCGTTCGCCTGCCTGCCTGCCTGGTTGCCCCTAACTGCTTCTGCCTGCCAGACTGATCACCCCCTAACCACTCCCCTGGCAGCCTGGTCGACACCTAACTGCTCCCCTGACAGCCCGATTGCCCCTAACTGCCCTCCCCTGCTGACCTGGTCACACATAACTATCCACCCTTACAGACCAGGTCAGCCCCAACTGCCCTCCCTTGCTAGCCCTGTCACCCCTAACTGCACTCACTTGCCAGCCTGGTTGCCCCAAGCTGCCCTCCCCTGACATCTTGGTCACCCTCAACGGCCCTCCCCTGCAGGCCTGGTCCCCCCAAACGCCTTCTCCTACATGCCTTGTCACTCCAAACTGCCCTCCCCTGCAAGCCTTGTCCCTCCCAACTGCCCTCTCCTGCAAGCCTGGTTGCCCATAACTGCCCTCCATGCAGGCTTAGTCCCCACCAACTGCCCTCCCCTACAAGCCTGGTTCCCGCAAACTGCCCTCCCCCATAGTCCTGGTCCCCTCCAAATGCCCGCCCCTGCAGGTCTACTTCCCCCCAACTGCCCTCCCCCGCCAGCCTGGTCACCCCCAACTGCCCTCTCCTGCTGACCTGGTCAACCCTAAACTGTCTGCCCTTGCAGGCCTGGTCACCCGCAACTGCCCTCCCCTGCTGGCCCGGTTACCCATAACTGCCCTCCCTTGCCAGCCTGGTTACCCCTAGCAGCCCTCTCCTGCCAGCCTGGTCACCCCCAACTGCCTTCCCCTGCAGGACTCATCATTCCCAACTGCCCTCCCCTGCAGGCCTTGTCACTTCCAAATGCCCTCCCCTGCAGGCCTGGTCCCCTCTAACTGTCCTCCCCTGCAGGCCTGGTTCCCCTCAACTGCCCTCTCCTTCAGGCCTGGTGTCCCCCAATAGCCCTCCCCTGCAGAACTGGTCACCCCAAACTGCCCTCTCCTGCAGGTCTGGTCGCTCCTCACTGCCCTCCCCTGCAGTCCTGGTCTCCTCCCCCCCCCCCCCCCCGCCATTCACTCCCCTGCAGGCCTTGTCTCTACCAAATTTCTTCCCCTGTAGTCCTGGTAGCCCCTAACTGCCCTCCATGCAAGACTGGCCCCCTCACCTGCCTACCCTACAGGCCTTGTTCCCCCCAACTGCCCTTACCTGCTGGCCTGGTTCCCCCCAACTGCCCTCCCATGCAGGCCTCGTTCCCCCCTACTGCCCTCTCCTGCAGGCTTGATCCCCACAACTGCCTTCCCCTACAAGTCTGCTCCCCCCCAACTGCGCTCCCCTGAGGGCCTGCCCACCCCCCGCCCAGCAACTGCTCTCCCCTGTAGACCTGGTTCATCCCAACTACCCTCCCCTGCCAGCCTGGGCACCCCCAACTGCCCTCTCCTGCCAGCCTGGTCACCCCTAACTGTCTGCCCTTGCAGGCCTGGTCACCCCCAACTGCCCTCCCCTGCTGGCCCGGTTACCCATAACTGCCCTCCCTTGCCAGCCTGGTTACCCCTAGCAGCCCTCTCCTGCCAGCCTGGTCACCCCCTACTGCCTTCCCCTGCAGGAATGGTCACTCCCAACTGTCCTCCCCTGAAGGCCTTGTCACTCCCAAATGCCCTCCCCTGCAGGCCTGGTCCCCCCCCAACTGCCCTCTCCTGCAGGCCTGGGTCCCTCCAACTGTCCTCCCTTGCAGGCCTGGTCACCCCAAACTGCCCTCTCCTGCAGGCTTGCTCGCTCCTCACTACCTCCACTGCAGGCCTTGTTCCCCCAAACTGCCTTCCCCTATAGGCCTGGTCCCCTCCAAATGCCCTCCCCTGCAGGTCTGCTTTCCCCCAACTGCCCTCCCCTAGCAGCCTGGTCACCCCCAACTGCCCTCTCCTGCTGGCCTGGTCACCCCTAACTGTCGCCCTTGCAGGCCTGGTCACCCCCAACTGCCCTCCCCTGCCAGCCTGATCACCCCTAACTGTCCGCCCCTGAAGGCCTGCCTCCCCCCAGAACTGCTCTCCCCTGCCAGCCTGGTCACCCCCAACTACCCTCTCCTGCCGGCCTGGTCACCCCTAACTGTCCGCCCTGCAGGCCTGGTCCCCCCACCAACTGCCCTCTCCTGCAGGCCTGGTCCCCTCCAACTGTCCTCCCCTGCAGGCCTGGTTCCCCCAACTGCCCTCTCCTGCATGCCTTGTCACCCCCAACTGCCCTCCCCTGCAGGCCTGGTCCCTCCCAACTGCCCTCTCCTGCAAGCCTGGTTGCCCATAACTGCCCTCTCCTGCAGAATTGATCCAGCCAACTGCCCTCCCCTACAGACCTGGTCCCCCCCAATGGCCCTCCCCTGCAGGACTCGTCACTCCCAACTGCCCTCCCCTGAAGGCCTACCCCTCCCAGAACTGCGCTCCACTGCAGGCCTGATTCCCCCCAACTGCCCTCCCCTACAGGCCTGGTCACCCCTAACTGCCCTCCCCTGAAGGCCTGCCCCCCCCCAGAACTGCTCTCTCCAGCAGGCCTGGTCCCCCCCAATAGCCCTCCCCTGAAGGCCTACCCCTCCCAGAACTGCGCTCCACTGCAGGCCTGATTCCCCCCAACTGCCCTCCCCTATAGGCCTGGTCCCCTCCAAATGCCCTCCCCTGCAGGTCTGGTTCCCCCCAACTGCCCTCCCTTGCCAGCCTGGTCACCCCCAACTGCCCTCTCCTTCTGGCCTGGTCACTCCTAACTGTCTGCCCTTGCAGGCCTGGTCACCCACAACTGCCCTCCCCTGCTGGCCAGGTTACCCATAACTGCCCTCCCTTGCCAGCCTGGTTACCCCTAGCAGCCCTCTCCTGCCAGCCTGGTCACCCCCAACTGCCTTCCCCTGCAGGATTCATCACTCCCAACTGCCCTCTCCTGAAGGCCTTGTCACTCCCAAATGCCCTCCCCTGCAGGCCTGGTCCCCCCCAACTGCCCTCTCCTGCAGGCCTGGTCCCCCCAACTGCCTTCTCCTGCAGGCCTTGTCACCCCAAACTGCCCTCTCCTGCAGGTCTGGTCGCTCCTCACTGCCCTCCCCTGCAGTCCTGGTCCTCCCCCCCCCATTCCCTCCCCTGCAGGCCTTGTCTCTATCAACTTTCTTCCCCTGTAGTCCTGGTAGCCCCTAACTGCCCTCCATGCAGGCCTGGTCTCCCCCACCTGCCTACCCTACAGGCCTTGTTCCCCCCAACAGCCCTCCCCTGCTGGCCTGGTTCCCCCCAACTGCCCTCACCTGCAGGCTTGATCCCCCCAACTGCTTTCCCCTACAGGTCTGGTCCCCCCCAACTGCGCTCCCCTGAAGGCCTGCCCACCCCCCGCCCAGCAACTGCTCTCCCCTGTAGGCCTGGTTCCCCCCAACTACCCTCCCCTGCCAGCCTGGTCACCCTCAACTGCCCTCTCCTGCCGGCCTGGTCACGCCCAACTGTCTGCCCTTGCAGGCCTGGTAACCCCCAACTTCCCTCCCCTGCTGGCCCGGTTACCCATAACTGCCCTCTCTTGCCAGCCTGGTTACCCCTAGCTGCCCTCCTCTGCCAGCCTGGTCACCCCCTACTGCCTTCCCCTGCAGGACTGGTCACTCCCAACTGTCCTCCCCTGAAGGCCTTGTCACTCCCAAATGCCCTCCCCTGCAGGCCTGGTCCCCCCCAACTGCCCTCTCCTGCAGGCCAGGGTCCCTCCAACTGTCCTGCCTTGCAGGCCTGGTCACCCCAAACTGCCCTCTCCTGCAGGCTTGGTCGCTCCTCACTGACCTCCCCTGCAGGCCTTGTTCCCCCAAACTGTCCTCCCCTATAGGCCTGGTCCCCTCCAAATGCCCTCCCCTGCAGGTCTGGTTCCCCCCAACTGCCCTCCCTTGCCAGCCTGGTCACCCACAACTGCCCTCCCCTGCTGGCCTGGTCACCCCCAACTGCCTTCCCCTGCAGGATTCATCACTCCCAACTGCCCTCCCCTATAGGCCTGGTCCCCTCCAAATGCCCTCCCCTGCAGGTCTGCTTCCCCCCAACTGCCCTCCCCTGCCAGCCTGGTCACCCCCAACTGCCCTCTCCTGCTGGCCTGGTCACCCCTAACTGTCGCCCTTGCAGGCCTGGTCACCCCCAACTGCCCTCTCCTGCTGGCCTGGTCCCCTCCAAATGCCCTCCCCTGCAGGTTTGCTTCCCCCCAACTGCCCTCCCCTGCCAGCCTGGTCACCCCCAACTACCCTCTCCTGCTGGCCTGGTCACCCCTAACTGTCGCCCTTGCAGGCCTGGTCACCCCCAACTGCCCTCTCCTGCTGGCCCGGTTACCCTTAACTGCCTCCCTTGCAGTCTGGTTACCCCTAGCTGCCCTCTCCTGCCAGCCTGGTCACCCCCAACTGCCTTCCCGTGCAGGACTGGTCACTCCCAACTGCCCTCCCCTGAAGGCCTTGTCACTCCCAAATGCCCTCCCCTGCAGGCCTGGTCCCCCCCAACTGCCCTCTCCTGCAGGCCTGGTCCACCCACTGCCTTCTCCTGCAGGCCTTGTCACCCCAAACTGCCCTCTCCTGCAGGTCTGGTCGCTCCTCACTGCCCTCCCCTGCAGTCCTGGTGCCCCCCCCCCCCCATTCCCTCCACTGCAGGCCTTGTCTCTATCAACTTTCTTCCCCTGTAGTCCTGGTAGCCTCTAACTGCCCTCCATGCAGGCCTGGTCTCCCTCACCTGCCTACCCTACAGGCCTGGTTCCCCCCAACTGCCCTCCCCTGCTGGCCTGGTCCCCCCAACTGCCTTCACCCGCAGGCCTTGTCACCCCCAACTGCCCTCCACTACAGACCTGGTCCCCCCCACTGCCCTCCCCTGAAGGCCTGTCCCCCCCCCCCCCGCCGCAACTGCTCTCCCCTGTAGGCCTGGTTCCCCCCAACTGCCCTCCCCTGCCAGCCTGGTCACCCCTAAGTGTCCGCCCCTGAAGGCCTGCCTCCCCACAGAACTGCTCTCCCCTGCCAGCCTGGTCACCCCCAACTGCCCTCTCCTGCCGGCCTGGTCACCCCTAACTGTCCGCGCTGCAGGCCTGGTCCCCCCACCAACTGCCCTCTCCTGCAGGCCTGGTCCCCTCCAACTGTCCTCCCCTGCAGGCCTGGTTCCCCCAACTGCCCTCTCCTGCATGCCTTGTCACCCCCAACTGCCCTCCCCTGCAGGCCTGGTCCCTCCCAACTGCCCTCTCCTGAAAGCCTGGTTGCCCATAACTGCCCTCTCCTGCAGAATTGATCCAGCCAACTGCCCTCCCCTACAGACCTGGTCCCCCCCAACGGCCCTCCCCTGCAGGACTCGTCACTCCCAACTGCCCTCCCCTGAAGGCCTACCCCTCCCAGAACTGCGCTCCACTGCAGGCCTGATTCCCCCCAACTGCCCTCCCCTATAGGCCTGGTCCCCTCCAAATGCCCTCCCCTGCAGGTCTGGTTCCCCCCAACTGCCCTCCCTTGCCAGCCTGGTCACCCCCAACTGCCCTCTCCTTCTGGCCTGGTCACTCCTAACTGTCTGCCCTTGCAGGCCTGGTCACCCACAACTGCCCTCCCCTGCTGGCCAGGTTACCCATAACTGCCCTCCCTTGCCAGCCTGGTTACCCCTAGCAGCCCTCTCCTGCCAGCCTGGTCACCCCCAACTGCCTTCCCCTGCAGGATTCATCACTCCCAACTGCCCTCTCCTGAAGGCCTTGTCACTCCCAAATGCCCTCCCCTGCAGGCCTGGTCCCCCCCAACTGCCCTCTCCTGCAGGCCTGGTCCCCCCAACTGCCTTCTCCTGCAGGCCTTGTCACCCCAAACTGCCCTCTCCTGCAGGTCTGGTCGCTCCTCACTGCCCTCCCCTGCAGTCCTGGTCCTCCCCCCCCCATTCCCTCCCCTGCAGGCCTTGTCTCTATCAACTTTCTTCCCCTGTAGTCCTGGTAGCCCCTAACTGCCCTCCATGCAGGCCTGGTCTCCCCCACCTGCCTACCCTACAGGCCTGGTTCCCCCCAACTGCCCTCCCCTGCTGGCCTGGTCCCCCCAACTGCCTTCACCCGCAGGCCTTGTCACCCCCAACTGCCCTCCACTACAGACCTGGTCCCCCCCACTGCCCTCCCCTGAAGGCCTGCCCACCCCTGCCCAGCAACTGCTCTCCCCTGTAGGCCTGGTTCCCCCCAACTACCCTCCCCTGCCAGCCTGGTCACCCTCAACTGCCCTCTCCTGCCGGCCTGGTCACGCCCAACTGTCTGCCCTTGCAGGCCTGGTAACCCCCAACTTCCCTCCCCTGCTGGCCCGGTTACCCATAACTGCCCTCTCTTGCCAGCCTGGTTACCCCTAGCTGCCCTCCTCTGCCAGCCTGGTCACCCCCTACTGCCTTCCCCTGCAGGAATGGTCACTCCCAACTGTCCTCCCCTGAAGGCCTTGTCACTCCCAAATGCCCTCCCCTGCAGGCCTGGTCCCCCCCAACTGCCCTCTCCTGCAGGCCGGGGTCCCTCCAACTGTCCTGCCTTGCAGGCCTAGTCACCCCAAACTGCCCTCTCCTGCAGGCTTGGTCGCTCCTCACTGACCTCCCCTGCAGGCCTTGTTCCCCCAAACTGCCCTCCCCTATAGGCCTGGTCCCCTCCAAATGCCCTCCCCTGCAGGTCTGCTTCCCCCCAACTGCCCTCCCCTGCCAGCCTGGTCACCCCCAACTGCCCTCTCCTGCTGGCCTGGTCACCCCTAACTGTCGCCCTTGCAGGCCTGGTCACCCCAAACTCCCCTCTCCTGCTGGCCTGCTCCCCTCCAAATGCCCTCCCCTGCAGGTCTGCTTCCCCCCAACTGCCCTCCCCTGCCAGCCTGGTCACCCCCAACTGCCCTCTCCTGCTGGCCTGGTCACCCCTAACTGTCGCCCTTGCAGGCCTGGTCACCCCCAACTGCCCTCTCCTGCTGGCACGGTTACCCATAACTGCCTCCCTTGCAGTCTGGTTACCCCTAGCTGCCCTCTCCTGCCAGCCTGGTCACCCCCAACTGCCTTCCCGTGCAGGACTGGTCACTCCCAACTGCCCTCCCCTGAAGGCCTTGTCACTCCCAAATGCCCTCCCCTGCAGGCCTGGTCCCCCCAACTGCCCTCTCCTGCAGGCCTGGTCCCCTCCAACTGTCCTCCCCTGCAGTTCTGGTTCCCCCCAATTGCCCTCTCCTGCAGGCCTGGTCCCCCCAACTGCCTTCTCCTGCAGGCCTTGTCACCCCCAACTGCCTCCCCTGCAAGCCTTGTCCCTCCCAACTGCCCTCTGCTGCAAGCCTGGTTGCACATAACTGCCCTCCATGCAGGCCTGGTCCCCCCAACTGCCTTCTCCTGCAGGCCTAGTCACTCCCAAATGCCCTCCCCTGCAGGCCTGGTCCCCCCACCAACTGCCCTCTCTTGCAGGCCTGGTCCCCTCCAACTGTCCTCCCCTGCAGGCCTGGTTTCCCCCAACTGCCCTCTCCTGCAGGCCTGGTCCCCTCCAACTGTCCTCCCCTGCAGGCCTGGTTTCCCCCAACTGCCCTCTCCTGCAGGCCTGGTCCCCTCCAACTGCCTTCTCCTGCAGGCCTTGTCACCCCCAACTGCCCTCCCCTGCAGGCCTGGTCCCTCCCAACTGCCCTCTCCTGCAAGCCTGGTTGCCCATAACTGCCCTCTCCTGCAGGCTTGATCCCCCCAACTGCCTCCCCTGAAGGCCTGTCCCCAACCCCCCACAACTGCTCTCCCCTGTAGGCCTGGTCACCCCTAACTCTCTGCCCCTGAAGGCCTGCCTCCTCCCAGAACTGCTCTCCCCTGCAGGCCTGGTCCCCCCCAATAGCCCTCCCCTGAAGGCCTGCCTCCCCCAGAACTGCTCTCCCCTGCAGGCCTGATTGCCCCCAACTGCCCTCCCCTATAGGCCTGGTCCCCTCCAAATGCCCTCCCCTGCAGGTCTGGTTCCCCCCAACTGCCCTCCCTTGCCAGCCTGGTCACCCCCAACTGCCCTCTCCTTCTGGCCTGGTCACTCCTAACTGTCTGCCCTTGCAGGCCTGGTCACCCACAACTGCCCTCCCCTGCTGGCCAGGTTACCCATAACTACCCTCCCTTGCCAGCCTGGTTACCCCTAGCAGCCCTCTCCTGCCAGCCTGGTCACCCCCAACTGCCTTCCCCTGCAGGATTCATCACTCCCAACTGCCCTCCCCTATAGGCCTGGTCCCCTCCAAATGCCCTCCCCTGCAGGTCTGCTTCCCCCCAACTGCCCTCCCCTGCCAGCCTGGTCACCCCCAACTGCCCTCTCCTGCTGGCCTGGTCACCCCTAACTGTCGCCCTTGCAGGCCTGGTCACCCCCAACTGCCCTCTCCTGCTGGCCTGGTCCCCTCCAAATGCCCTCCCCTGCAGGTTTGCTTCCCCCCAACTACCCTCTCCTGCTGGCCTGGTCACCCCTAACTGTCGCCCTTGCAGGCCTGGTCACCCCCAACTGCCCTCTCCTGCTGGCCCGGTTACCCTTAACTGCCTCCCTTGCAGTCTGGTTACCCCTAGCTGCCCTCTCCTGCCAGCCTGGTCACCCCCAACTGCCTTCCCGTGCAGGACTGGTCACTCCCAACTGCCCTCCCCTGAAGGCCTTGTCACTCCCAAATGCCCTCCACTGCAGGCCTGGTCCCCCCCAACTGCCCTCTCCTGCAGGCCTGGTCCCCCCACTGCCTTCTCCTGCAGGCCTTGTCACCCCAAACTGCCCTCTCCTGCAGGTCTGGTCGCTCCTCACTGCCCTCCCCTGCAGTCCTGGTGCCCCCCCCCCCATTCCCTCCCCTGCAGGCCTTGTCTCTATCAACTTTCTTCCCCTGTAGTCCTGGTAGCCTCTAACTGCCCTCCATGCAGGCCTGGTCTCCCTCACCTGCCTACCCTACAGGCCTTGTTCCCCCCAACAGCCCTCCCCTGCTGGCCTGGTTCCCCCCAACTGCCCTCACCTGCAGGCTTGATCCCCCCAACTGCTTTCCCCTACAGGTCTGGTCCCCCCCAACTGCGCTCCCCTGAAGGCCTGCCCACCCCCCGCCCAGCAACTGCTCTCCCCTGTAGGCCTGGTTCCCCCCAACTACCTTCCCCTGCCAGCCTGGTCACCCTCAACTGCCCTCTCCTGCCGGCCTGGTCACGCCCAACTGTCTGCCCTTGCAGGCCTGGTAACCCCCAACTTCCCTCCCCTGCTGGCCTGGTTACCCATAACTGCCCTCTCTTGCCAGCCTGGTTACCCCTAGCTGCCCTCCTCTGCCAGCCTGGTCACCCCCTACTGCCTTCCCCTGCAGGACTGGTCACTCCCAACTGTCCTCCTCTGAAGGCCTTGTCACTCCCAAATGCCCTCCCCTGCTGGCATGGTCCCCCCCAACTGCCCTCTCCTGCAGGCCAGGGTCCCTCCAACTGTCCTGCCTTGCAGGCCTGGTCACCCCAAACTGCCCTCTCCTGCAGGCTTGGTCGCTCCTCACTGACCTCTCCTGCAGGCCTTGTTCCCCCAAACTGCCCTCCCCTATAGGCCTGGTCCCCTCCAAATGCCCTCCCCTACAGGTCTGCTTCCCCCCAACTGCCCTCCCCTGCCAGCCTGGTCACCCCCAACTGCCCTCTCCTGCTGGCCTGGTCACCCCTAACTGTCACCCTTGCAGGCCTGGTCACCCCCATCTCCCCTCTCCTGCTGGCCTGCTCCCCTCCAAATGCCCTCCCCTGCAGGTCTGCTTCCCCCCAACTGCCCTCCCCTGCCAGCCTGGTCACCCCCAACTGCCCTCTCCTGCTGGCCCGGTTACCCATAACTGCCTCCCTTGCAGTCTGGTTACCCCTAGCTGCCCTCTCCTGCCAGCCTGGTCACCCCCAACTGCCTTCCCGTGCAGGACTGGTCACTCCCAACTGCCCTCCCCTGAAGGCCTTGTCACTCCCAACTGCCCTCCCCTGCAGGCCTGATTCCCCACCAACTGCCCTCTCCTGCAGGCCTGGTCCCCTCCAACTGTCCTACCCTGCAGGCCTGGTCCCTCCCAACTGCCCTCTCCTGCAAATCTGGTTGCCCATAACTGCCCTCTCCTGCAGGCTTGATCCACCCAACTGCACTCCCCTACAGACCTGGTCCCCCCAACTGCCCTCCCCTGAAGGCCTGCCACCCCCACAACTGCTCTCCCCTGTAGGCCTGGTTCCCCCAACTGCTCTCCCCTGCAGGCCTGGTCCCCCCCAACAGCCCTCCTCTGAAAGCCTGCACCCCCCAGAACTGCCCTCCCCTGCAGTCCTGGTCCCCCACCCCCATTCCCTCCCCTGCAGGCCTTGTCTCTCCCAACTCTCTTCCCCTGTAGGCCTGGTAGCCCCTAACTGCCCTCCATGCACGCCTGGTCCCCCTCACCTGCCTACCCTGCTGGCCTGGTTCCCCCCAACTGCCCTCCCCTGCAGGCTTGATACCCCCAACTGCCCTCCCCTACAGGTCTGGTCCCCCCCAACGGCGCTCCCCTGAAGGCCGCCCCCCCCCACCCACCCAGCAACTGCTCTCCCCTGTAGGCCTGGTTCCCCCAAACTGCCCTCCCCTGCCAGCCTGGTCACACCGAACTGCCCTGTCCTGCCGGCCTGGTCACCCACAACTGCCCTCCCCTGCTGGCCCGGTTACCCATAACTGCCCTCCCTTGCCAGCCTGGTTACCCCTAGCTGCCCTCTCCTGCCAGCCTAGTCACCCCCAACTGCCTTCCCCTGCAGGACTGGTCACTCCCAAATGCCCTCCCCTGCAGGCCTGGTCCCCCCCAACTGCCCTCTTCTGCAGGCCTTGTGGCCCCCAATTGCCCACCTTGCAGGCCTGGTCACCCCAAACTGCCCTCTCCTGCAGGCTTGCTCGCTCCTCACTGACCTCCCATGCAGGCCTTGTTCCCCCAAACTGCCCTCCCCTATAGGCCTGGTCCCCTCCGAATGCCCTCCCCTGCAGGTCTGCTTCCACCCAACTGCCCTCCCCTGCCAGCCTGGTCACCCCCAACTGCCCTCTCCTGCTGGCCTGGTCACCCCCAACTGCCCTCTCCTGCCAGCCTGGTCACCCCCAACTGCCTTCTCCTGCAGAACTCGTCACTCCCAACTGCCCTACCCTGAAGGCCTTGTCACTCCCAAATGCCCTCCCCTGCAGGCCTGGTCACCCCTAACTGTCCACCCCTGAAGGCCTGCCCCCCCCAGAACTGCTTTCCCCTGCAGGCCTGATTGCCCCCAACTGCACTCCCCTATAGGACTGGTCCCCTCCAAATGCCCTCCCCTGCAGGTCTGGTTCCCCCCAACTGCCCTCCCTTGCCAGCCTGGTCACCCACAATTGCCCTCTCCTTCTGCCTGGTCACCCCCAACTGCCCTCTCCTGCCAGCCTGGTCACCTTCTCCTGCAGGACTCGTCACTCCCAACTGCCCTCCCCTGAAGGCCTTGTCACTCCCAACTGCCCTCTCCTGCAGGCCTGGTCCCCTCCAACTGCCCTCTCCTTCAGGCCTGGTCCCTCCCTACTGCCCTCTACTGCAGGCCTGGTGTCGCCCAATTGCCCTCTCCTGCAGGTCTGGTCGCTCCTCACTGCCCTCCCCCCATTCCCTCCCCTGCAGGCCTTGTCTCTCCCAACTCTCTTCCCCTGTAGGCCTGGTAGCCCCTAACTGCCCTCCATGCACGCCTGGTCCCCCTCACCTGCCTATCCTGCTGGCCTGGTTCCCCCCAACTGCCCTCCCCTGCAGGCCTCTTTCCCCCCTACTGCCCTCTCCTGCAGGCTTGATACCCCCAACTGCCCTCCCCTACAGGTCTGGTCCCCCCCAACGGTGCTCCCCTGAAGGCCGCCCCCCCCACCCGCACAGCAACTGCTCTCCCCTGTAGGCCTGGTTCCCCCAAACTGCCCTCCCCTGCCAGCCTGGTCACCCCCAACTGCCCTCTCCTGCCGGCCAGGTCACCCCCAACTGCTCTCCCCTGCTGGCCCGGTTACCCATAACTGCCCTCCCTTGCCAGCCTGGTTACCCCTAGCTGCCCTCCCCTGCCAGCCTGATCACCCCCAACTGCCTTCCCCTGCAGGACTGGTCACTCCCAACTGTCCAACCCTGAAGGCCTTGTCACTCCCAAATGCCCTCCCCTGCAGGCATGGTCCCCCCAACTGCCCTCTTCTGCAGGCCTGGGTCCCTCCAACTGTCCTCCCCTGCAGGCTTGGTTCCCCCCAACTGCCCTCTCCTGCAGGCCTTGTGGCCCCCAATTGCCCACCTTGCAGGCCTGGTCACCCCAAACTGCCCTCTCCTGCAGGCCTGGTCGCTCCTCACTGACCTCCCCTGCAGGCCTTGTTCCCCCAAACTGCCCTCCCCTATAGGCCTGGCCCCCTCCAAATGGCCTCCCCTGCAGGTCTGCTTCCAACCAACTGCCCTCCCCTGCCAGCCTGCTCACCCCCAACTGCCCTCTCCTGATGGCCTGGTCACCCCTAACTGTAGCCCTTGCAGGCCTGGTCACCCCCAACTGCCCTCTCCTGCTGGCCCAGATACCCATAACTGCCCTCCCTTGCAGCCTGGTTAACCCTAGCTGCCCTCTGCTGCAAGCCTGGTTGCCCATAACTGCCCTCCATGCAGGCCTGGTCCCCCCAACTGCCCTCCCCTGCAGGCCTGGTCCCTCCCTACTGCCCTCTACTGCAAGCCTGGTTGCCCATAACTGCCCTCTCCTGCAGGCTTGATCCCCCCAACTGCCCTCCCCTACAGACCTGGTCCCCCCCAACTGCCCTCCCCTGAATGCCTGCCCCCCCCCACCATAGCTCTCCCCTGTAGGCCTGGTTCCCCCCAACTACCCTCCCCTGCCAGCCTGGTCACCCCCAACTGCCCTCTCCTTCTGGCCTGGTCACTCCTAACTGTCTGCCCTTGCAGGCCTGGTCACCCCCAACAGCCCTCTCCTGCCAGCCTGGTCACCCCCAACAGCCTTCCCCTGCAGGACTCGTCAATCCCAACTATCCTCCCCTGAAGGCCTTGTCACTCCCAAATGCCCTCCTCTGCAGGCCTGGTCCCCCCCAACTGCCCTCTCCTGCAGGCCTGGGTCCTTCAAACTGCCCTCTCCTGCAGGCTTGGTCGCTCCTCACTGACCTCCCCTGCAGGCCTTGTTCCCCCCAACTGCCCTCCCTTGCAGGCCTTGTCCCTCCCAACTGCCTTCCCCTGCAGGCCTGGTTTCCCCTAACTGCCCTCCATGCAGGCCTGTTCCCCCCCACCTGCCCTCCCCTATAGGCCTGGTTCCCCCCAACTGCCCTCCCCTGCAAGCCTCATTCTCCCCTAATGCCCTCTCCTGCAGGCTTGATCCCCCCAACTGCCCTCCCCTACATACCTGGTCCCCCCCAACTGCCCTCCCCTGAAGGCCTGCCCCCCCCCACAATTGCTCTCCCCTGTAGACCTGGTTCCCCCCAACTACCCTCCCCTGCCAGCCTGGTCACCCCCAACTGCCCTCTCCTTCTGGCCTGGTCACTCCTAACTGTCTGCCCTTGCAGGCCTGGTCACCCCCAACAGCCCTCCCCTGCTGTCCCGGTTACCCATAACTGCCCTCCCTTGCCAGCCTGGTTACCCCCAACTGCCTTCCCCTGCAGGATTCATCACTCCCAACTATCCTCCCCTGAAGGCCTTGTCACTCCCAAATGCCCTCCCCTTCAGGCCTGGTCCCCCCCAACTGCCCTCTCCTGCAGGCCTGGGTCCTTCCAACTGTCCTCCCCTGCAGGCCTGCTTCCCCCCAACTGCCCTCTCCTGCAGGCCTGGTGGCCCCCAATTGCCCTCCCTTGCAGGCCTGGTCACCCCAAAATGCCCTCTCCTGCAGGCTTGGTCGCTCCTCACTGACCTCCCCTGCAGGCCTTGTTCCCCCCAACTGCCCTCCCTTGCAGGCCTTGTCCCTCCCAACTGCCTTCCCCTGCAGGCCTTGTTTCCCCTAACTGCCCTCCATGCAGGCCTGTTCCCCCCCACCTGCCCTCTCCTACAGGCCTGGTGCCCCCCAACTGCCCTCCCCTGAAGGACAGGTCCCCCCCAACTGCCCTCCCTTAGAGGCCTGGTTCCCCACAACTGCCCTTCCCTGCAGGACTGGTCAACCCCAACTGCCCTCCCCTGCTGACCTGGTTCCTCCCAACTGTCCTCCCCTGAAGGCCTGGTCCCCCCCACCTACCCTCCCCTGCAGGCCATCTTGTGGCAGCCATCTTGTGTCCACATGGGGGTGGCCATCTTTGACCACATGGGGGTTACCATCTTTGATCACATGGGAGCGGCCATCTTGTGTGTTGGAGTGATGGTCAATTTTCATATTAGTCTTTTATTAGATAGGATATATATATATACACATACACATACACACTGTGAGGACAGATTATTATGTGCTCAGAGATCATATGTATATGAGAGAGATCCTAGTCTTACCTCTTACTAGTCAATTCATCCTTATTAAAAAAACACTATATATATATATATATATATATATATATATATATATATATATATCCTGTTTAATCAAAGAGTAATATGCAAATTAACCATCACTCTGCTACACACACAAGTCACTCCCACAGGCCACGCCCACCAGCCAATCAGGAACGAATATGCAAATAAACCCAACCAAGATGGCTACAGCCACAGAGAGCAGGAGGGAGGCTTGGGTTTCCCCGGCGATGGAGGAAGCCAAGCTTTCCGCCTGCCCTTGCTGGCCTAGGCCTCCACTCAAGGCTACAAAATTTCAATGATAGAAGATACATAAACCCAAACAGAAATGGCGGCAGCCACAGAGCTGGAAAGAGCAGGAGGCTAGGGTTGCCCCTGGTGATGGAGGAAGCCAAGCTTTCCGCACACCCTGGCCGGCCCAGGCTTCCGCTTAAGGGTACAAAGTTTCAATGATAGAAGATACATAAACCCAAACAGAAATGGCAGCAGCCATGGAGCTGGAAAGAGCAGGAGGCTAGGGTTGCCCCCGGTGATGGAGGAAGCCAAGCTTTCCGCACACCCTGGCCGGCCCAGGCTTCCGCTTAAGGGTACAAAGTTTCAATGATAGAAGATACATAAACCCAAACAGAAATGGCAGCAGCCATGGAGCTGGAAAGAGCAAGAGGCTAGGGTTGCAATGGCGATGGAGGAAGCCAAGCTTTCCGCACACCCTGGCCGGCCCAGGCCTCCACTTAAGGCTACAAAGTTTCAATGATAGAAGATACATAAATCCCAATAGAAATGGCTGCTGCCATGGAGCAAGCAGAAGGCTTGGCTCCGCTCCAGGCTACAAAGTTTCAATTGTAGAAAATAAATAAACCCCAGATACCAGGGCCTCCACTTGGGTTGCCAGGGGGAGTGGCCGGCCTGCAAACCACCACAGGCCCCTCGCCCAGGCCACCCCACACCCCAAGGGAGCCCCCACCCTGATCCGGGACACCCTTCAGGGCAAACCAGCTGGCCCCCACCCGTGCACCAGGCCTCTATCCTATCTAATAAAAGAGTAATATGCAGATTGACCATCACTCCAACACACAAGATGGCTGCACCTATGTGGTCAAAGATGGCTGTACCCATGTGGACACAAGATGGCCACCACAAGATGGCCAGCAGGGAAGGGCAGTTGGGAGGGACCAGGCCTGCAAGGGAGGGCAGTTGGGGGTGATCAAGCCTGCAGGGGAGGGCAGTTAGGGGTGACCAAGCTGGCAGAGGAGGGAAGTTGGGGGCAACCAGGCCTGCAGGGAAAGGCAGTTGGGGGGGACCAGTCCTGCAGGGAAGGGCAGTTGGGGGGGACCCAGTCCTGCAGGGGAGGGCAGTGGTGGGGGACCAGTCCTACAGGGGAGGGCAGTTTGGGGGCACCCAGGCCTGCAGGGGAGGGCAGTTAGGGTTGAGCAGGCCTGCAGGGGAGGGCAGTTGGGGAGGACCCAGGCCTGCAGGGGAGGGCAGTTGGGGGAGACCAGGCCTGCAGGGGAGGGCAGTTAGGGGAAAACAGGCTGGCAGGGGAGCAGTCAGGCTGTCAGAAGAGTGGTTAAGGGGTGATCAGGCTGGCAGGCAGAAGTGGTTAGGGGCAATCAGGAAGGCAGGCAGGCGAGCAGTTGGGAGCCAGCAGTCCTGGATTGTGAGAGGGATGTCCGACTGCCCGTTTAGGCCCGATCTCACTGGGATCAGGCCTAAACGGGCAATCGACATCACTCGAGGGTTCCCAGATTGGAGAGGGTGCAGACTGGGCTGAGGGTCAACCCCCCCTGTGCACGAATTTTGTGCACCGGGCCTCATATATATATATATATATATATATATATATATATATATATATATATATATATATATATGAGCCAGGGTGTAATGACCGATCACGACCAAAGGCTGACCATCCAGAATTCAGCGCTGGTAGCCATGGGGACCCAGCGCCGACTACTATGGATGCAGGCCCGGTTACTCAGCAGTGACTGCTGAGGGGCTTTGAATCAGTCCCGGAAAGAGACCTGAAGAGAGAAGCAGGGGCTGATCTGTAGCCTCTGAGGCAGCTTTTGACCAGCACTTGCCTCTCTCTTTTCCTCAGAGCCTGGCCAACAGCCCTGCCTCCATTTCTCTTCAAGCCTCCACCAGGGCTGTTGATCAGCCCTGCCTTTCTGATCAGGCCCTATTGATAGGCCCAGAGTTGCTGACTGGCATAGAATCTGGCCAATCAGAACCAAATCTGGGTCAACTGTGAGGTGCCAATGGTTGCCTAGGAGGCGGAGCTTTTGACACTGACTGGCATAGAAACTGACCAATTAGAAACAAATTGGCCAGCAGAGGAGGGCAGTTGGGGACGAGATCAAGCTGGCAGCGGAGGGCAGTTGGGGGCAACCAGGCCGAAAGGGGAGGGCACTTAGGGAGGAGATCAGGCCTGCAGGGGAGGACAGTTGGGGGCAAGATCAGACCAGCAGCAGAGAACCATTGGGGGCAAGATCAGGTCAGCAGGGTAGGGCCTTTGGTTGTGAGATCAGGTTGGCAGGGGAGGGCAGTTGGGGGTGAGATCAGGCTGGCAGGAGAGGGCAGTTGGAGGCGAGATCAGGCCGGCAGGGGAGGGCAGTTGGGGGCAACCAGGCTGGCAGGAGAGGGCAGTTGGGGGTGAGATCAGGCTGCCAGGAGAGGGCACTTGGAAGCGAGATCAGGCCAGCAAGGGATGGAAGAGGGGTGATCAGGCAGGCAGAGGCAGTTAGGGGTGATCAGGCAGGCAGGCAGGTGAGCGGTTAGGAGCCAGTGGTCCCAGATTGCGAGAGGGATGTCCAACTGCCGATTGGGCCTAAACCACCAGTTGGACATCCCCAAGGAGTCCCCGATTGGAGAGGGTGCAGGTTGGGCTGAGGGAACTGCCCCCTCCATGCATGAATTTCATGCACTGGGCCACTAGTATATATATAATTTCAGAGAGGAAGGGGAGAAGAGAGAGATAGAAACATCAATGATGAGAGAGAATCATTGATCAGCTGCCTCCTGCACACCCTTTATTGGGGATCAAGCCTGCAACCCAGGCATGTGCTCTTAAATGAAATTAAACCCGGGACCCTTCAGTCCGCAGGCCGACACTATCCACTGAGCCAAACCAGCTAGGGCAGTCTATTCATCTTTAACCTTATCTTTAGATAAATGGAAGTTTTTCATTTTAGTGAAATTTAACTTTTAATTTATTTCTTTTACAGTTGGTGTTTTTTGCTTCTTATTTTAGAAAAATTTGCTTACCCTCAAATTATGAAGATATTATCATATGTTTTCATCAGAAAGTTTATTTTTCAATCATTCACATTTAGGTCTATAAACCATTTCAAATTAATTTTTGCCCATGCTGTGAGGGAGATTTAAGTTCGTTACATTTTTTATGTGAATTGTAGAATGGAGATTAGTTCATTTGCTTTTTACATTGCTTTAGGATTAGATCTGCAGCCATTTTGTTTTCATAATAGTGGCGCTAACTGCTTTCAACCAAAAGCTAATAAATATTCTCTTATCTCCCATGAGCTAAATGGTTACATTCCTAAATAGGCACCCAAATTAATGAAAAGGGTGATTGCATAAACCAAATACTACCAAAGAAATTTGGAATACTATATTCCTAAGATTCTACATTTTAAGAACTGATTGCCTAGAGAGGTATATTTGAGTAACAAATGGTTAAAGAACCCAGGATTCTCCCTATCCCTTTTTCCAGGTGACTCTCAGAAAGAGAGAAGGGATAGCTGTCTCTATCACCTTTCTTATGTGGGAAAAAGTAATATTTTTTACTCTATTGCCAACAGAGTAATGCCACCACCTATATGGATTAAAGCTTTTCCTTGATAGATATGTGCACTATTTAAATGGGTATACTTTGGACTCAATTAAAGGCTTTGGGGTATAAAATACCAGGACCTCAACCTTATCAATTCTGATGGGCTTGATTCTATATATCTTTATAAAATTTTACAGATGAGCCTGATTTGCCATCAGAATTGGAAACCACTGAAAACCATTGTGGCAGTATATGAACCAGAGGAAATAGCTAGTATATGCTAACAAAATATGTTTCTTATTGGAAAACAAGATAAATCCTTAGAGAATATAACCTCTGACAATAACATAAATAGATTTGTAGATGTTGCCAGGTTTTTTGTCCCTAAAGAAATTAAAAACGTGAACATTATTAGTACCTGTTGACCTTGGATTGTAGTCTGAGAACATGGCTCTTAAATCAAAATGCCTGGTTATATTCTAGCTCTGCCACTTATTATCTGTGAAAGCAATTTGAGAAAGTCACTTAACCACTCTGGGTCTCATTTACTCATTTGTTTGTCATTTGTAATATTAGAATATAGTATGAGGTTGCTCTATGAATTAGTTAATACATGTAGATTCTTGGTACAACATTTGACTCTTAAGTGTGTAATAAATTATTATCTTCCCTCTTGGAACA
Organism: Plecotus auritus; assembly: GCF_963455305.1. Lineage (NCBI taxonomy): Eukaryota > Metazoa > Chordata > Mammalia > Chiroptera > Vespertilionidae > Plecotus > Plecotus auritus. The sequence goes on along the minus strand of NC_137784.1, from coordinate 69,770,333 downwards.
GCAGATCTTATTAATTTCACATTGAATTGTAGATACTTACAGTTAATTCATTTGTAGTTTAGAAAATATATATTCATTACAAATAATTTTTCAAATTTTCTAGGTACAGTTGAGTTATCTCTTTGATAATTGTAGACTGAATCCATATAATTTTTTCATATGTTGAGAGTATTGGTTTTTACTAAAGGTGCCGAAGGGAAAATCTATAATAATAAAAGCATAATATACTAATTAGACTGGACAGCTGAACGACCTTCCAGACATCATTCTGGACATCCTTCCTGACAAAGCCGTGGTGGCAGGGGCCTACGCAGAAGCAGTTAGGGGCAAGGCAAGCGGAGGTGGTTAGGGGTGATCAGGCAGGCAGGCAGGTGAGCCAGCAGTCCCAGATTGTGAGAGGGATGTCCCCCAAGGGGTCCTGGATTGTGAGAGGGTGTAGGCCAGGCTGAGGGACCCCCTATCCCGTGCACAAATTTCATGCACTGGGCCTCTAGTATTACACTATTTTGTGAAATATTCAAGAACCTTAAAATAATACTTATGTTTAAATATTAAAAATACTGTAAACATTCAATCCTGTTTTAAATATATTAAGCTTGTTTCTCTAGCAAATAACTAGTTCATTTCAAGGACTCACAATCCAACATATATTTATAGATCAAAATGCTATAACCTCTCTCTTGTGTTAGCAAAATATATTCTAGGAAAATGGGAAAGTATTGATTTTCATTTGTACAGAGAACAGTGTTATCTATTTAAGATATTCCTAGCAAAGGTAATGAAGTATTTGGGTCTCTATTCTTACTTCCCACAATTTGCAGTCTTAACAAAACTTAATTGACAAAATTACTTTCATTTCCATATGTGCTGTGTCTCTATCAAGCTTAAGAAATATAGTGATATTGACTTTCCTTGATATAATATACAAAATATAGAAAAAAATGAATGAATACATACAAATTAAAATTAAATTTATGATACAGGATAATGCTGAGATAAATATCACAAATTCAGAGGAACAAAAAGAGATATTGAAATATTTATAGAGGAAAAATATTTAAAGAAAATGGTCAAACATCCAACATATGGATAATTGTTGCAAAAAAATAAGAACACAAAAAATAGAAAATAAAAATATTCAATAATGCAATAAAAATTCTCCTTAACTAAAAGATGGAATTGATACTTAAATCTGAAAAAAATATATACTGTATAGTAGAAAATATATATGTAAAACTACAGAATGAAGAACGAATTATAGAATTACTCATGAATTCAAGTAAAAGATCATCTAAAAAGAGGAAGAAAATCAGATTGAACATCTTTTTTTATTGATTAAGATATTACATATGTGTCCATATCTTTTTAATGTGCTTCTGATCATTCATGTATCTTGTTTTGTGAAGTGTCAGTCAAGTTTTTTTTGCCCATTTGTTGTTTTTGTTTTGTTCTGTTATTGACCTGTCAGAATTGTTTCTATATTTTGAATAACTGTTGTTATTCGTAAGTTATTTAAAAAGGGGGAAATATTTTCCTATCACTCTACATATTGTTTTCATTTTTGTAATAGTGTGATTTAAAAAATATGTTTCTATTGATTTTTTTTATTGTTTAAAGTATTACAAATAGTAGTACATATGTTTCCTTTTTATCCCAATTGACCATCCCCCAGCCTCCCCTACCCCCCAGCACACTCCCTCAGCCCCTTCCCAGTGTCTTGTGTCCATTGGTTATGCTTACATGCATGCATACACGTCCTTCAGTTGGTCAATTACCTCCCCCTTCCCGCCCTCCCTAGCCTTCCCACTGTCGTTTGACAGTCTGTTTGATGCTTCTCTACCTCTGTATCTATTTTTTGTTCATCAGTTTATAATGTTATTTATTATCCATAAATGAGTGAGATCATGTGGTATTTTTCTTTCACTGACTGGCTTATTTCACTTAGCATAATGCTCTCCACTTCCATCATGCTGCTGCAAATGGTAAGAATTCCTTTTTTATAGCAGCATAGTATTCCATTGTGTAGATGTACCATAGTTTTCTAATCCACTCATCTGCTGATAGGCATTTAGGCTTTTTCCAAATCTTTGCTATTGTAAATTGCAGTGCTATGAACATAGGGGTGCATATATCCTTTCTGATTGGTGTTTCTGTTTTTTGGGAGGATATATTCCTAGAAGTGGTATTACTTACTGGGTCAAATGGGAGTTCCATTTTTAGTTTTTTGAGGAAACTCCATATTGTTTTCCACAATGGCTGCAACAGTCTGCATTCCCACCAGCAGTGAAGAAGAGTTCCTTTTTCTCTACATCCTCTCCAGCACTTGTCATTTGTTGATTTGTTGATGGTAGCCATTCTGACAGGTGTGAGGTGGTACCTCTTTGTTGTTTTGATTTGCATCTCTCAGATGATTAGTAACTTTGAGCATGTTTTCATATGCCTCTTGGCTTTCTGAATGTCCTCTTTCAAAAAGTGTCTATTTAGGTACTTTGCCCATTTTTTTATTGGTTGTTTATCCTCCTTTTGTTAAGTTGTATGAGTTCCCTGTAAATGTTGGAGATTAAACCCTTATCGGAGATAACATTGGCAAATATGTTCTCCCATGCAGTGGGCTTTCTTGTTGTTTTGTTAATGGTTTCTTTTGCTGTGCAGAACCTTTTTATTTTGATGTAGTCCCATTTGTTTACTTTCTCTTTAGTTTCTATTGCCCTAGGAGCTGTATCATTAAATATATTGCTACAACAAGTGTCTGCTATTTTGCTGCCTATGGCTTCTTCTAAGATTTTTATGGTTTCCCATCTTATGTTTAAGTCCTTTATGCCTTTTGTGTATATTTTTGTGTATGGTGTAAGTTGGTGATCTAGTTTCATTTTTTTGCAAGTATCTGTCCAATTTTCCCAACACCATTTATTGAAGAGACTTTGTTGACTCCATTGTATGGTCTTGCCTCCTTTGTCAAATATTAATTAAGCATAATGGCTTGTGTTGATTTCTGGGTTCTCTGTTCTGTTACACTGGTCTATATGTCTATTCTTGTGCCAGTACCAGGCAGATTTGAGAACAATGGCTTTGTAGTATAGCTTCATATCTGGTATTGTGATCCCTCCAACATTGTTCTTCTTTCTCAGGATTGCTGCAGCTATTCGGGATCTTTTTCTATTCCAGATGAATTTTTGGAGAATTTGTTCTAGGTCTTTGAAGTATGCCATTGGCATTTTAATGGGGATTGCATTGAATTTATAGATTGCTTTGGGTAGTATGGACATTTTAATGATGTTGATTCTACCAATTCATGAACATGGTATATTCTTCCATTTGTTCATGTCTTCCTGTATCTCTTTTTTCAGGGTTCTGAAATTTTCTGAGTACAGGTCCTTTAACTCCTTGGTTAAGTTTATTCCTAGGTATCCTAATTTTTTTTGTTACAATGGTAAATGGGATTGCTTTTTTAATTTCTATTTCTGTGACTTCATTATTGGTGTATATAAAAGCCATAGACTTCTAGGTATTGCTGTTGTATCCTGCTACATTGCCGAATTCATTTATTAAGTCTAGTAGTTTTTTTATGGAGTCTTTGGGGTTTTCTATGTACAATATCATGTCATTTGCGAATAAGGACAGTTTTACTTCTTCTTTTTCAATTTGGATGCCTTTTATTTCTTCTTTTTGTCTGATCATAATGGCTAGTACTTCCAGTACTATGTCAAACAGGAGTGGTGAGAGTGGGCATCCCTGTCTTGTTCCTGTTCTTAGTGGAAATGGTTTTACTTTTTGCCCATTGGGTATGATGTTGGCTGTGGGTTTGTCATATATGGTTTTTATTATGTTGAGGTATGATCCTTCTATTCCCACATTGCTGAGGGTTTTTATCAAGAAAAGGTATTGGATTTTGTCAAATGCTTTTTCTGCATCAATGGATATGATTATATGGTTTTTATCTCTCAGTTTGTTTATATGGTGTACCACATTTATTGATTTGCGGATATTGTAGCATCCTTGCATCCCTGGAATAATTCCCACTTGGTCATGGTGTATGATCTTTCTAATGTATTGCTGGATTCAACTTACTATAATTTTATTGAGGATTTTGGTGTCTATGTTCATGAGGGATATTGGCCAGTAATTCTCTTTCTTTATATTGTCTTTATCTGGTTTTGGGATTAGGGTAATGCAGGCTTGTATATTCTGTAGTTTTGGGGTGGAATGTTCTAAAGATGTTGATTAAGTTCATCATATCTAATGAGTTGTTTAGTATTGAAGTTTCTTTGCTAATTTTTTGTCTAAAGGATTTATCCAGTGATGTTAATGGGGTATTAAAGTCTCCTACTATGATTGTGTTGCTGTCAATCTCACCCCTAATATCTTCCAGAAGTTTTGGTTTTTTGTTGTTTTTTTTTTAATGTATTTGGGTGCTCCTGTATTGGGTGCATAAATGTTTACCAAATTTATATCCTCTTGTTGTATAGATCCTTTTACAATTATGAAGTGGCTTTTCTTGTCTCTTGTTATGGTCTTCCCTTTGAGGTATATTTTGTCAGATATAAGTATTGCTACCCCAGCTTTTTTTTTTTCATTTCCATTTGCCTGATATATATTTTTCCATCCCTTCACTTTCAGTCTGTATGAGTCCCTTGTTCTGAGATGGGTCTCTTGTAGACACCATATGTATGGGTCATGTTTTCTTATCCATTCATTCACTCAATGTCTTTTGATTAGAGCATTTAATCCATTTACATTTAATGTTATTATTGATAGGTACTTGTTTGTAGCCATTTCTCTATTTTATGCCTGTGTTCCTTCCTCCCTTTCTATTTCTTCCTTTTACAGCATTTCCTTTAGCATTTCTTGCATTGCTGGCTTGGTAGTGATAAACTCCCTTAGCCTTTTTTTGTCTATGAAGCTCCTGATTTGACCTTCAATTTGGATTGATAGTCTTGCTGGATAGAGTATTCTTGGATTCAGTCCTTTGCTTTGCATCACTTTTTATACCTCCTTCCATTCCCTTGTAGCTTGATGTGTTTCTGTTGAGATCATTTTATAATCTGATGGGGGATCTTTTGTAGGTAACTCTCTGTATCTCACTTGCAGCTTTAAGATTCTCTCTTTGTTGTTAACATTCGCCATTATAATTATGACATGTCTTGGTGTGGGTTTTTTGGGATTCATCTTGCTTGGGACTCGCTGTACTTGTATAACTTTTTTCTTCCCCATATCAGGGAAGTTTTCTGTCATTATTTCTTCAAATAGATTTTCTAATCCTTGCTGCTCTTCTTGTCCTTCTGGCAGCCCTATTATACGTATGTTACTTCATTTTGCATTGTCCCAAAGCTCCCTTAGGCTCTCCTCCTGCTTTTTAATTTTTTTCTCCAGTTACTGTTCAGATTGAGCTTGATTCTGTACCTTATATTCTAACTCATTAATTTGGTCCTCTGCTTCTTCTAGTCTACTGTTGAAACCTTCCATGGTGTTTTTTATTGTAGCTATGTCACTTTTTATTTCTTCCTGATTTTTGCATAGGTTTTTGATTTTCTTGTCCATCCGGTGTATGAACAGTCTGACAATTACTCTGAATTCTTTTTCTATCATATTGCATGCTTCCTTTTCACTTATTTTCTTGGCGATTTCTCATTTTCTTTCCTCTCGAGATTGTTTCGTTGTTGCCCCATTCTATCACCAGAAGGTTCAATTGTCTAGTTGCGGGGGCCTGGGCCGTGTGCAGTGGGAGATTCACACCACCTGAGTGTCACTGAAGAGCTCCGACACCAAGATGTGTGGCTGCCGTGGGTTTGTGGGAGCCACACTCGCCCAGGATCAGAGTCACAAGTGCTCAGTGTGGCCTCGTGTGTGCACCTAGAATCAGGGACCCCACCTGCGCTGCGCTGAAACAAAGACCCCACTGGCATGTTCCAGAAATCAGAGTGCCCTAGTGCGTGTCAGGAGTCCCCCTGTGCTCATGCTGATAATTGAGTATCAGAGTCTCTATTGCTTGTTGCAGTCTTGCACCAAGAATCATGGTCCCTTTTTGTGCATGCGCCAAGAATTGGAGTCACTGGTTCTTAGTGTGAATGCACTGGGAATCAGCGATCCCTGGCGTGCACAATGAGAAACATAGTCAAGTCACTGGTGCTCAGTGCTGCCTCTCGCGCAGAGAATCAGGGTCCCTGGTTGGCTTGGGGGACCAGGTTACACTGTGTTGGCAGGAGGTCCACTCCTGCCCTTTGGGAAACAGCCTTCTGTGTGCGTTTGCCCTGAATCAAGGTCAGGTGGCTCTGCTGTCCGGTGTGGGCGTGGGGTCTGGTCATGTGGGTGCACACCCAGGCTCAAATTCAGCACAGCATCCCTGCATGGGCCCAGGGTCTATTCACGTGAAACAAACACCCTGAGTTCATGCACCGAGGCTCAAATACAGTGCAGCCTCCCTGTGTGGGCCCAGGGTCTGGTCACAGAAAACAAACTCCCCAAGATCGTGCTCCCAGGCTCAAATTCAGTGCAGCCTCCCTGCATGGGCACTGGGTCTGGTCATGGGAAACAAACTTCCTGTGTCCACACACCCAGGCTCAAATTCAGTGCAGCCTCCCTGCATGGGCACTGGGTCTGGTCATGGGAAACAAACTTCCCATGTCCACACACCCAGGCTCAAATTCAGTGCAGCCTCCCTGTATGGGCGCTGGGTCTGGTCATGGGAAACAAACTTCTTGTGTCTGCACACCAAGGCTCAAATTCAGGTAGAGCCGCCTCTGCTGTGTGTGGGCAGGAGGCCTGTTTGAGCGGAGAGGGTCTGGCAGTTCCTATGCCACTCTGTGGGACTGGTGGGGGAGAGGGATTGGCTCTGTGACTCAGAAATCTGAGGCCGGGGTGCCTGGGGTATTGGTGTCCATGTGTCTGCAGCTGTGGTCACAGGTCTTTTACCCGAGTGGCAGTAGGGTCCAGGTTTGTGACTGAGGCCAGATTGGGTAGTGGCGAGGTTAGGATCCTAGTCTCAAGCAGATCTGTTCTTCAAGATGGCAAGGTTTCTGTGCCCATGCTGGCTGCCCCCAGAGTGTTTGCAGTGGCAGCAGGGCTTTGCCATCTAAGACTGCCTGGTTTGGCAGCCCCTTGGAAGATCTGCAGGATCTAATTGTCCCTAGCTCCCACTCACACACACCACCCAAATCCACACACTCCCTCACTCTCTCACACACTCTCCCTCCTTACCTTCCTGCTGGTCTCCATCTTGGGTCCCCCTCTATTGATTTTTAGAGAGAGAAGAAGGGAGAGGGACAAAGAGATAGAAACATCAATGAGGGAGAAACATTGATCAGCTGCCTCCCGAACACCCCCTACTGGGGATCAAGCCTGAAACGAGGCATATGCTCTGATCAGAAGGGATGTTTCTCCTCTTCTCTTCGTGGTTGGAACAGACCTGTCAATTCCTCTCTGTTGCAAGAATCCACATGGTCTTCGAGTTTTTTTCTGAAAATATACAAACATATTCTCAACCAAAAGTTAATAAAGGAATCTTTTCTATGTAATTGATTTGGGATCCTTTTGATTTTTGCCCAAACGATTTTCCTTTGTCTTATTTAGACACCATGTGTGTTTTTCATGGGTGTCTTGCTGTTAGCATTACAAATGAAAGGTAATTTTGTAAAGTAAAAATTTTCTAGATGTAATTTACTTATAGGATATTTTTTCTTACATGATATTACCCTACTATCCCCCCTTTTTTTTGATTAATGGAGGCTTTTGTAAATTTTATAATGCAGTCTTGATAACTTTAAATTTTAATTTTTTGCACAAAAATATGACTGCTTTAGTTTCATTGCATGTTCAGGAATTTTACCATGAGATGAACTACCAATAGAAATTTCAGTTACCACTTTAGGAACAGCTTTTTGTCCAGTACAATTAAATTTTTCTGAATATTCACTTATTTGAATTAGCCTATTTAATTTAATCTGAAAACTTGATTATTATTTTACTTTCAAATTTAATACTCTACCAACAATCTTAGTTTACCCTGTAAATATTAGTGGAAAGGATTATTTGCATTCTTGAGTAGGCCCTGAGCATTCCTGGTGCTAGGCTGGATTTAGATATAGGGCAGCTGCTGTCAGCCAAGTCTGTCTGTTACCTGGGTCCCAATCTGAGCTGGCCCAATGCAACAGAGAGGAAATGACAGGTCTGCTCCAACCACGAAGACAAGAGGAGAAACAGTCCAGAGATGGAAGACGCTGACGACGCCTTGCCACACTAGCAGTCAGCAGCTGTGCGACGCAGCAGGTTGCCCAGGACCAAACCAGAGAGGGTCAGACCTGCATTGCCACCATGTGCCCACCATCCAGATATCATTGCTGACATGTACACTTAAGGAACTGTTTGACATTGAAATGGGGACTCAGAACTGTTGGACATTGAAATTGGGACTCAAACATTTTTTGTTTATATGTTTATTTCTAGTCTGCAGAGGGAAGATTTTTTAAAGGAAAGAAAAGGGGAAAAATAGATACAGAGGCAAAGAAGCATTGAACAGACTGTCAAACTATAGCGGGAAGGCAGAGGAGGTTTGTGGGGGGGGGGAGCTGTAAGAGATCAACTGAAGGACTTGTACGCATGCATATAAGCATAACCAATGGATAAAAGACACTGGGGGGGGGCAGGTAAAGGCATGTACTGGGGGGAAGGGGAGGCTGGGGGGAGGTCAATGGGGGAAAAAAGAGACATATGTACTACTATTTGTAATACTTCAAACAATTAAGAAAATAAATTAATTAAAATAAATAAATAAATAAATAATAAATAAATAAAAAATAAAAGAAGGGATGTGACGACCTCTTGTTACATAGGTGGACCACTGAGCTATACCAGCTGGGTTGTAATGGTGTCATTTGATTAGCAGACTTTTAAAAATGTGATTAAATAAAATTGATCAATTTTAAGCACGATTATTATTTTGTTTTGTGTTTTGTTTTGTTGTGTTTTGTTTTTTTTTTTTGTTCTATTTGGAAATATTTATCTACCCCATGATTACCAAGGGAGTTGCCACTGATTTCTAATGGAAGATTTAGATGTATAATTATCATACTAGAGGTCCGGTGCATGAAATTCGTGCACGGGGGGGTGTGACCCTCAGCCCAGGCTGCACCCTCTCCAATTTGGGACCCCTTGAGGGATGTTGACTGCCCGTTTGGAGGCATGGATGGCCTGCAATTGGAAGTCGGACATCCCTCTCACAATCCAGGACTGCTGGCTCCCAACTGCTCGCCTTCCTGCCTTCCTGATTGCCCCTAACTGCTTCTGCCTGCCAGCCTGATCACCCCCTAACCCAGGGGTGGGCAAACTTTTTGACTCGAGGGCCACAATGGGTTCTTAAACTGGACCGGAGGGCCAGAACAAAAGCATGGATGAAGTGTTTGTGTGAACTAATATAAATTCAAAGTAAAGGAGTGGAGGGGAGAGCAAGAGAACCCTCTGCTCTTTCAGCTCTGTGGGCCGGATAGAACAGCCAAACGGGCTGGATCTGGCCCGCGGGCCGTAGTTTGCCCATGGCTGCCCTAACCACTACCCTGCCAGCCTAAATGATGCCTAACTGCTCCTCTGCCAGCCTGTTTTCCCCTAACTGCCCTCCGCTGCAGGCCTGGTCACCCCTAACTGCCGTCCCCTGCAGGCCTGGTCCCCCCAACTGCTCTCCCCTGCAGGCCTGGGTCCCCCCCAACTGCCATCCCCTGCAGGACTGGTCCCCCCCAACTGCCTTTCCCTGCAGGCCTGGTCGCCCCCAACTTCCCTCCTCTGCCGGCTTGGTCACCCCTAACTGCCCTCCCCTGCAGGCTTGATCACCCCCAACTGACCTCTCTTTCAGGCCTGGTCCCTCCCAACTGCCCTCCCCTGCTGGCCTGATTGCCCACAACTGCCCTCCCTTGCAGGCCTGGTTCCTCCCAACTGCCCTCCCCTGCTGGCCATCTTGTGGTGGCCATCTTGTGTCTACATGGGGGCAGGATCTTTGACCACATGGGGGCAGCCATCTTGTGTGTTGGAGTGATGGTCAATCTGCATATTACTCTTTTATTAGATAGGATAGAGGTGTGGTGCACAGGTGGGGGCCAGCTGGTTTGCCCTGAATGGTGTCCTGGATCAGGGTGGGGGTTCCCTTGGGGTGTGGGGTGGCCTGGGCGAGGGGCCTGTGGTGGTTTGCAGGCCAGCCATGCCCCCTAGTGACCCAAGCGGAGGCCCTGGTATCTGGGATTTATTTATCTTCTACAATTGAAACTTTGTAGCCTGGAGCAGAGCCAAGCCTTCTGCTTGCTCCTTGGTGGCAACCATTTCTGTTGGGATTTATTTATCTTCTATAATTGAAACTTTGTAGCCTTAAGTGGAGGCCAAGGCAGGCCAGGGCTGCAGAAGCTTGGCTTCCTCCATCGCCTGGGGCAACCCTAGCCTCTTGCTCTCTCCAGCTCCGTGGCTGCCACAATTTTTGTTGGGATTTATTTATCTTCTATAATTGAAACTTTGTAGCCTTGAGTGGAGGCCTGGGCCAGCCAGGGTGTGCGGAAAGCTTGGCTTCCTCCATCGCGGGGGAAACCCAATCCTCCCTCCTGCTCTCTCTGTGGCAGTAGCCATCTTGGTTGGGTTAATTTGCATACTCACTCCTGATTGGCTTGTGGGCGTGGCTTGTGGGTGTAACAGAGTGATGGTCGATTTGCATATTACTCTTTTATTAGATAGGATATATTGCCAATTGATCATAATAAGTCTAGTTAACACCCATCACCATACATAGTTACATATATTTTTTCTTGTGATCCGAACTTTTATTTTTTTATTTATTTATTTTTTAAATATATTTTATTGATTTTTTACAGAGAGGAAGGAAGAGTGATAGATAGTCAGAAACATCGATGAGAGAGAAACATCGATCAGCTGCCTCCTGCACACCTCCCACTGGGGATGTGCCCGCAACCAAGCTACATGCCCTTAACCGGAATCGAACCTGGGACCCTTCAGTCCGCAGGCTGACGCTCTATCCACTGAGCCAAACCGGTTTTGGCGTGATCTGAACTTTTAAGATTTACTCTCTTATCAACTTTCAAATATGCAATACAGTATTATTAGCTATAATGGCCATACTGTACATGATATACCATGACTTTTTTTTATAATTTAAAATTTGTACCTTTTGACTACCTTCACCCATTTTACCAACTGCCCCAAACCTCACGTCTGGCTACCTCCAATGTATTTTTTATATCTATGATATTATTTTTTTAAGATTCCAAATATCAGTGAAACATATGTTTTTTGTCTTTCCATGTCTAATTTATTTCACTTAGTATATTACTCTCAAGTTCCATTGACTATATATAATAATTTTTTTACTTCTTCATTCATCAATAAACACAGTTTTATTTTCCATATTTTTTCTGTTGTAAATAATGCTGCAACAAACATGAGGGTATACATATCTTTTTGAATTAGTGTTTTCATACTCTTTGGATAAATACCCATAAGTGAAATTTCTGGATCTTATGATAGTTCTATTTTTAATTTTTTTAGGAACCTCCATACTGCTTCCCATAGTTCCTGCACCAATTTACATTCCCTCCAACAGTGTACAAGGTTCCCTTTTGCCACCTCCTTGCCAACATTTCTTATTTCTTGTTGTTTTTATAAAAGCCATTCTAGCAGGTGTGAGGAGCTATCTCATTATGGTTTTTATTTGTATTTCCCTGATGATTAGTGATGTTAAGCATCTTTTCATGTGCACTTAGGAAAAATGTGTATTCTATTACTTCTGAATGTGATGTTCTGTATATATATATACAGGCGGAAAGTTTGGCTTCCTCCATTGCCAGGGAAACCCATGCCTCCCTCCTGCTCTCTGTGGCGGTAGCCATCTTGGTGATGTCTGTTTCCTTCCGCAGTTTAGAGAAGTTTGCAGCAATTAACTCTTCAAATAGGTTTCCTGGCTCTTTCTCTCGCTCTCTCTCTCTCTCTCTCTCTTTTTCTTCTTCTTCTTCTTCTTCTTCTTCTTCTTCTTCTTCTTCTTCTTCTTCTTCTTCCTCTTCTTAAATTCCTATAATGCAAATGTTAGTGTGCTTGCTGTTGCCCCATAATTCCATTCCATGAAGATATTTTGACTTTGTCATTCTTTATTATTTTTCATTTTAAATATATTTTTATTGTTGATGGTATTACAGAAATCTCCTATATCTCCCCCCCTCATATCCTCCTCCTGCCAGCCTCTACCCACCTCTCCAGGTCTTCACTACCCTATTGCCCATGTCCATGGGCTATGCATATAAGTATATATATTCTTAATCTCTTCTTATCCCCCCGACCCCACATTGAGGTATGTCAGTCTGTTCCATGCCTCCATAGTTTGGGTCTTATTTTGTTGTCCAATTCATTTTGTTCATTAGATTCCACAAATAAGTGAGATCATGTGATATTTGGCTTTCTCAGATTGGCTTATTTCAATTAGCATAATATTTTCCAGCATGCCGTCCCAAAGGGTAAGATATATCTCTTCTTTGCAGCTGCGCAATATTCCATAGTGTAAATGTACCACAGTTCTTTTATCCATTCATCTACTGATGGGCACTTGGACTGTTTCCAAATCTTAGCTATGGTAAATAATGCTGCTATGAACATAGGGGTGCATATATTCTTTCTGACTGGTGTTTTGAGGTTTTTAGGATATATTCCAAGAAGTGGGATCATTGGGGCAAATACAAGTTCCATTTTTAATTACTTGAGGAAACTCTATACTATTTTCCACAGTGGCTGCACCAATCTGTATTCCCACCAACAGTGAATTAGTGTTCCCTTTTCTCTACATCCTCGCCAGCACTTTTTGTTGATTTTTTAAATATATTTTATTGATTTTTTACAGAGAGGAAGGGAGAGGGAGAGAGAGTTAGAGGGAGAGAGAGAAACATCAATCAGCTGGCTCCTGCATACCCCCCACTGGGGATGTGTTTGCAACCAAGGTATATGCCCTTGCCCGGAATCAAACCCAGGACCCCTGAGTCCGCAGGTCGACGCTCTATCCACTGAGCCAAACCGGTTAGGACTTTTTGTTGATTTTTTGATGATAGCCATTCTGACACGTGTGAGGTGATAATCACACTGTGGTTATAATTTGCATTTCTCTGATGATTAGTGAGTTTTACAATTTTTTCATGTCTCTTGGCCACTTGTATATCCTCTTTGGAAAAATGTCTATTCAGGTCTTCTGCCCATTTTTAAATTGGATTGTTTGTCTTCCTTTTGCTAAGTTGTAGAAGAAAATATAGGTACCAAATTTATGGACCTCGACCCCAAAGGCAAGGGATGTAAAGGCAAAAATAAATGAATTGACTATATCGAACTGAAGAGCTTTTTTTTTTTTTTCTGAACAGAAAAATAAAAGGACAACACAAATAGGCAGCCAACCAGATGGGAGATGATATTTGCAAACAGTAGCTCTGACTAAGGTTTCATTTCCAAAATATAGAAAGAATTCATAAAACTTAACACCAAACCAACAAATAATCCAATCAAAAGGTGGGCAGAGGACCTGGAAATACACTTCTCCCAAGAAGACATACAAAGAGTCAATAGATAGGCAATTAGAGAAATGCTAATTAAAACTACAATGAGATACCACCTTACACCCATTAGAGTGGCCATTATCAACAAGCAATAACAAATGTTGGAGAGGTTGGGGGGTAAGGGAACCCTCATTCACTGCTGGTGGGAATATAAACTGGTACAACCACTATGGAAAGCAGTCTGGTGATTCCTCAAAAAATTAAGACTAGAGCTACCATATGACCCAGCAATTCTTCTCATGTGTATATACAAAAACAAACAAACAAACAAACAAACAAACAAAAAACCTCAAAATCATTTATACTAGTACAAAAAGATATATGCAATCCTATGCTTATTGCAGCATTATGCAGAGTGGCCAAGACATGGTAACAGCCAATGTGCCCTGCGATATAGGACTGGATAAAGAATTTGTGGTATATATACACAATGGAATACTACTCAGCCATAAGAAAGGATGAAATAATGTCATTTACAACATGGATGGATCTTGAGAACATTATCTAAGTGAAGTAAGTCATACAGAAAAAGCTAAGAATCATATGATTTCACTCATATGTGGAATATAAAACTGAAACTTATGTACATAAACAGCAGTGTGGTGGTTGCCAGAGGGAGGAGGGTGGGGGAAGAAGGGGGTTCTAATATGAGGTGACAGGAGATTTGACTTTGGGTGGTGGGCACATGGTCCTATATACAGATTTTTGTAAATTAGTAAACCACACATGGAACCTATATGCTCATGTTGCCCAATGTCACCCCAATAAAATTTAATTAAAAAAATAAGGGAATAATATAGTATGTTAGATGGTGACAGGGAAAAAGTAGAATAGGGCAAGCAGTTTATAAATATCAGGGGTGTGGTGTCTTTTAAATAAAGAGTGTTGCAATATTAAATATGGTGGTAATGTTAGAGAGCTCATTGAAAAAAAATGTAGATACCTTGTAGAACAGGTTGCTAGGTAGAAAGTAGGAGAAACAGGTCCTCTCAATATACTTCCTTGAGAAGAGTATCAATTGGTAAAGCATTATATGAAAGCAATTTGTCAACATTTAATAAAATAGTGTATATGACTTTTGACCCAATTTACTGCACTGATTTTTAATTTTTCTTTTCAAAAAATTCAAAGCAATATAAATGTTCATCAATAAGTTTGAGTACATAAATTATGATACATCTATAAAATAGACAACTATGCAGTAATTAGAAAGAATAAGAAAAATCTCAATGTTCTCACTGAGACAGAAGCATCATCAAAATATATTTATTGAATATAAAAGCAAAGTCAAAAATTCATATATAAAAGGATCTTATTCATGTAAAACACAAAGGCTGGATGTATGATGACATATCATATTTTATTGCAATAATAAGCAAGAAAATGCTTATTTTTTCTGGTGAGAAGTAGGGATTGGTGTGGGGAGCACAGGTAGTACTTGGTCTTTAATTTATTGTTACACTTGTTTTATTCTACTCAAATTATTTATTTTGAAGATACACTGTTAATATTTAAAAAATAAATATCTAAAGCCTCATGCCTATTATTCTGCTATTATGAACATGTACCTTATTAAAGAGTTGTTTTTTATAAAATTGCTTTGTGTTTAATTACACTATCCATAAAAAAAATCTAACTTGCACTACAAGTTTTAAGAGCACTAAAATAGCTTTACTTTTTTGAAAACATTAGGGTAAATTCTATATTTGAAAATGTCAGTTTGTGTGCATATCCCTAATAATAGAGAGAGTCAGAGTGATTTCTTTTGGACTTGTACACTGCTCGAGTTAACCAATGCTTTTGCTACTACATGAAAAATAAGTATTTGCACCATTGTTTAAAAAAATCTTTCTTCAAACAAAGCCTAACTTGGAATCCAAATATTAAAGCTGAAAAAAAATTGCTCTAGTTGAAGTGAACTTGAGGGACTAGAATTCCTGCACAATTAGCCTTTCTTACCGTCCCATGGTTCAGTTATAAAAATGACTAAAAGATGTTCAAATATTTTCTGGCTCTACTCTTCATTATTTAAATTGACTGGAAAGGAAAAAAATAAAAACATTTCTGCTCAGCCAGCGTGGCTCGGGGATTGAGCATTGACCTATGAACCAGGAGGTAACAGTTTCATTTCCAGCCAGGGCACATGTCTGGGTTGTGGGCTTGATCCCCAGTGGGGTGTGTAGGAGGCAGCCAGTCAATGATTCCCTCTCATCATTGATGTTTCTATCTTTCTTTCCCTCTCCTCCCCTCTCTGAAATCAATAAAAATATATTTAAAGAAATTAAATGAAAGCATTTCTTTCTCTCCTAGACCACTGGGCTAGGGGCTATGACAGAGATCTAAATAATAAAGTATAATGGCTATAAGAATAGTATATAAAATGTACTATGAGAACTTAGCAGAAGATGCAATTGTCTTTACTGGTAGAACCTATTTTCACCTGTAAGTAAGTACATCTACTTGTTTCCTATGTAAAATTTATTTTATTCAATAAGATTTATGAAGAAGGATAACAGGTTAAGCAAGTTCTAAGTTGTATGTTTTTTCTTGTTCTTATAGTTTACATTCTTTCCACCATCAACTTATTTCTCATAAGTAAAAATGTGTGCACATCATGTCTCTTGATTTGCATTTTATCAAGTTGCACATTGCAGAGACAACAGATGGAGTTATAGTGGCCTTTATTTCATATTCTGGGTGTATTTTTGGTGCAGTTATCCTCTTTCAGCTCTTCAGGGTATAATGGGACAAGCATCCAAACCCAGAGGTGTCTGAAGTCTCTGTTTTAAGACAATACAGCTGTCTGACAGTAGTTTTAAATTTCTGAACAAGTACTCATAAAATGGACCTAACAAAGCCCTGAAATTATGAGACATACATAGATCAAGGTCTACCTACCATTTTACCACTACCCACATAACTATATTATACCTGTGTTTGCACCTTAAGCTAGTGAACATCACTGAAATCAGCAGGGATATGGATGCTTCCAATGCAGCAAAACTTGGAAAATGTCAAGCTATCCTGCCCTCCAAACTTCCACCCCTGGACTCTTCCCCAGGATGTCATATACCTTTCAGGTTTCTACTTTTCCCCACCTGCTCCTCCTATTCATCCTGTTCATCAACTTCTTTCTTCTCTACTTTTTTCTTCCTTTCTTTCCTCTTCCTCCTCCTTCTTCTTTTCTATCTTCTCATTATCTCCCTGGAAGATGGAATGTTTACAACTAGTGGCCCAGTGCATGAATTTGTGCACATTGAAAGGAAATCAATTAGAAGAAATATTTTAATATCGCTATTTGCCCTTTCTCTATAATAGAAGTGTCAACCAAATTCACAATCGACAATGACAGAATAAAACACGTGTGCAATTGGCACCAGTGAGAGCTTTATATGTGTCAGGAATGCGTGAGTCAACTTAGCCTTTTATAGATATAGAATAAACTTGTTTAATTAGAGCTGCTTCCTGATTTAGCTAAACTTTTTCCAGCCCAGTGAAGCACCCCAACTTCTCTTTCAGGTAATTGTCAGCAACACAGCAGTAAATATCATTATTATTGTAGTTCATGCAGGGAGAACAAAGGGTAAAATATTTAACTGCAGCAGTGTTTGATTATATTCTGTGCAGTGAGAAAACCTGAAATCATTTTCAAGGTCCACCATTTCTTACTTCTTTTCAGTCGGGTCAAGTTTCTAAGCTTTCTAAATCTCCATTTTCCAGCTAATAAAAAAGAAAATAGGATTCCACCGAGTCTCCTATCTACCTACTCCAGGACTTCTGTGAGGATCAAATAAGAAGAGGCATGGGAAAACGTTTCACAGACATTTTATTAAAATGTAAAATGTTTTCACTTGGATATAAAGCAAGTCGTGTTTCTGGGCTAAAGAAACTGCAAAGAGGCTAGTCGCTAGGGAGAGGAAGCCAGGCATTGCTATGTGACATCATTACCCGGACGAACACTTAGCATATTAGCCTCTATATATATATATAGATTTGTAATTGACTTAATTATGCCTCAAATTAGTATATTGTTGCTTAAACAATAAAACATAAACAACCCTAAGATCAATAAATCCACTACCTTCTGCATACATTTTCTAAGTAATTTTAAAAGTGCTTGACAGACAGTGTGACTTGGCCCAGCTCAGATTGGGACCCAGGTAACAGACAGAGTCTTGGCCCACAGCAGCTGCCCTATATCTAAATCCAGCCTAGCACCAGGAATGCTCAGGGCCTACTCAAGAATGCAAATAATCCTTTCCACTAATATTTACAGGGTAAACTAACATTTTTGGTAGAGTATTAAATTTGAAAGTAAAATAATAATCAAGTTTTCAGATTAAATTAAATAGGCTAATTCAAATAAGTGAATATTCAAGAAAATTTAATTGTACTGGACAAAAAGCTGTTCCTAAAGTGGTAACTAAAATTTCTATTGGTAGTTCATCTCATGGTAAAATTCCTGAACATGCAATGAAACTAAAGCAGTCATATTTTTGTGCAAAAAATTAAAATTTAAAGTTATCAAGACTGCATTATAAAATTTACAAAAGCCTCCATTAATCAAAAAAGGGGGGATAGTAGGGTAATATCATGTAAGGAAAAATATCCTATAAGTAAATTACATCTAGAAAATTTTTACTTTACAAAATTAATTTTTATTTGTAATGCTAACAGCAAGACACCCAGGAAAAACACACATGGTGTCTAAATAAGACAAAGGAAAATCGTTTGGGCAAAAATAAAAAGGATCCCAAATCAATTATATAGAAAAGATTCCTTTATTAACTTTTGGTTGAGAATATGTTTGTATATTTTCAGAAAACAACTCCAAGACCATGTGGATTCCTGCAACAGAGAGGAATTGACAGGTCTGCTCCAACCACGAAGACAAGAGGAGAAACAGTCCAGAGATGGGAGACGCTGACGACGCCTTGCCACGCTAGCAGTCAGTAGCTGTGCGATGCAGCAGGTTGCCTAGGACCAAACCAGAGAGGGTCGGACCTGCATTGCCACCATGTGCCCACCATCCAGATATCATTGCTGACATGTACACATAAGGAACTGTTTGACATTGAAACGGGGACTCAGAACTGTTGGACATTGATATTGGGACTCAAACATTTTTTGTTTATATGTTTATTTCTAGTCTGCAGAGGCAAGATTTTTTAAAGGAAAGAAAAGGGGAAAAATAGATACAGAAGCAAAGAAGCATTGAATAGACTGTCAAACTACAGCGGGAAGGCAGAGGAGGTTTTGGGGGTGAGGGCTGTAAGAGATCAACTGAAGGACTTGTACGCATGCATATAAGCATAACCAATGGATAAAAGACACTGGGGGTGCAGGTAAAGGCATGTACTGGGGGGAAGGGGAGGCTGGGGGGAGGTCAATGGGGGGAAAAAAGAGACATATGTACTACTATTTGTAATACTTCAAACAATTAAAAGAAATAAAAATTAAAATAAATAAATAAATAAATAAATAAAAGTGCTTGAATTTTTTTGAAAATTATGTCCTAACAGAAATCTATCTGTGGCTCAAATGTCACTTTGCTACATTATAATTATGGCACAACCTTTTAAATAGCTTTATTATATAGAACTAAAATGCTTATCATTAAAAGAGCTTTTGTAATATTATTTAGAATTTGATATTTTATATCGATAAAAATATTTATGTGATGTGAAAGAATCTTTCAAGAAATATATATTTTATAATTGCCTTCATATATGCAGCAATAGTCATTATGACTCTATCTTCACTCTGCAATATACAGGAAAGCACTTTATACTTCCACCTTAGTGCTTTAAAAGGTTTTCTCTTGAGCTTTCCGAAAAAGGAATGTTATCACAGCAATTGGATTCTTTGTGACAACATGTTATAATTTCTTTATTAATTATGATTCTTAGTGTAGATAAAATGAAATCTCAGTGTGTTTAATTCAGTTGCCCTGCCAAAGTTAATTGCTCCTCAAGAGATGCCAACCTTGGGATGTGCTGGGAGTGTGAAAAAGAACAACTGCTGACTTTACTATCTTATTATCCAGCGAGTTAACATTTTTCATGTAATTAGCCCCAGTGTTCTTTTTAGATTAACAGATCAACTAATAATATGTTATGCTTTAAAAGAAGCAAACAGAAAAGTGCAACATAACTGGAGCACTTTTAAAGGGCATAGACTCACAATAAACACATTTAAAAATAATGCCAGCTTAACCTTTACAAAATACATTTTCATTTTCCTGTATAATTCAGAATAAGCTGAGCATCAAGCTCAATGTACAGAAGTTTACATTTATTTAAATAACTTGGGTGGCTTATTAATATGCAGGAATTTTATATTACTTTTCAGAATATATTTTATGTGTAATGTAT
This sequence comes from Plecotus auritus, assembly GCF_963455305.1. Lineage (NCBI taxonomy): Eukaryota > Metazoa > Chordata > Mammalia > Chiroptera > Vespertilionidae > Plecotus > Plecotus auritus. The sequence goes on along the minus strand of NC_137784.1, from coordinate 69,750,391 downwards.
CCTCTCATAATAAAAATAAATTTAGTAAAAACAACTGCCAGCAATTGGTATCTAGCTTCAGATAAAAGTGTGCTTGAAACAACTGATATTCTAGGTGGTGTATAAGACTGTCAACATATTTCTTCTAGCCGGACTTATCTAATATCTAACCCTGTTATCAACTAACTGATCAGAAACCCACATACTTGAACTCTAATGCTATAATCCCCCACAGAAATGGTTACATGGATTTTCAATCTAATATTATTATCACAGTATTTTTTAGAGTCATTAAAAGATGTGTCTATTTGACATAACTTTCTACAATTTTTGAAAAACAGAATTGATGACAGGTTCATCATATTATTTGATGCTCTTATAATGTTCTCATGTAATAAATATATTTTTAAAGTCACTGGAAGAAGCAAAAAAGTTAGAACATACATGAATACCCCATGGACACGAACAATAGTGTGGTAAAAGTCAGGGGAACGGGAGGAGGGAGTGAGTGGAGGTGAGCAAAGGGGGGGAGAGAAATGGAGGACATCTGCAATAATGACATTAAAATTTTTTTAATATAAAAAGTTATCTTAGTCTAGTGTTATGCTTCATTTCCCTGGCTAATAAGTAATATGCAACCTGACACATTTCAAATCTTGTGAATGATTAGAACGTGAATAATAGTAATAAAAATATACATTGAAGATACTAAGTATTATATATTAAATATTGGATGCTAGATCAAATTTATATGTGGTAAATTTAATTGAGACTTGGATTTGAAGAAACAGATGTAAAGTTTGGGGTAAAAGTTAAATTAACAAACAATTCTTAAGTCATTAAATCAATGGTTGAAATAACCAGATCAAGCTAATCATTTTCAGTCTTCTGAATTATTTCAGTATTTCTAATAAGACTTAAATCTACCAGCTGTGTAGTTAATTCTGTGATAACTAACCTCTATTACATACAGTATCTATCCATTCTACCATGACAATTCTCCTCTACCCCTTAAAATTATTTCACAAAACAGAACTGCTTGCATATATTTTTTTAGTTCAGAACCTACAGACATACCCAGAGAATTATGGAACTGAGAGATAGTTACAAAGTTGGTTCAACCCAAAGCAGTGTTGTGCTGGAAATGTTTAGCTAAAATTACTTTCTAGAAATATATTTCCTGTTTGTAGTTTTTTTGATTTCCATGGTTCAGATATTTTCTTCACGGTTAATCCCAAGCCACAAGTGTGACACTGGTCATTGAATACAGAATTGGAAAGAGATGATTGCAGTTGGCTCTAAAGAGCCAGTATTCTGGCTAGAGCACACCACTGGATCAAAATGATCATTGTTTAATCTAGGTAGTCATAGAAAGTGGCAGCCAGCAGATAGTAGTCATTTGGCAGCTTGTTAAACTGTTGATCATCTTTGCAATTGTGTTCTTTCCATCTAACTGAGTTAATTTCATTTTATGTTATTTAGAGATGGTCCATAGTATCTTACCTAATAATAGACAAACATGTAAAATGACCATACCCCTGCGATGCCCACCAGCCAATCAGGAGTGAGTATGCAAATTAACCCACCAAGGATGGCAGGTTAATTTGCATAAGCAGGAGCTAAGTGGCCAGTGCAGGGCAGCTGCTTGTGTGAGCGCTGGCCACCAAGCAGCCTGAGGCAGGGCAGGACTCTGAGCAGGCACCCCTCTTCTGGGGGTGGGACAGGATGCCTGGCTTCCTGGCCAAGTGCCCTGGTCACTCTGACCCAGAGGGCTGGGCTGTGGCCACTGGGAGCACACTGCCAGCCCCATAGACACAATTTGGGGCTGCCGGGCATGCCCCCAGCGGCAGCCAGACACCCAGATCCAAGCCCCCAGCCTGGCTGGACCTTCTGGATGCCAAAGCTGACCCCATGCAGACACTGCAGGGCAGAGCCCACAGGCACACAGCCTGCGCACCTTCCCCAGTGGCCGTGGCCGATCCCTCCCTCCTCCCACATCCCCTGTTCTAGGGCCAAGCCCCAACCAGGAATGGAACCTGCAGCCTCACCTCCCATTGTGCCCTCACAGCATTTGCTCCACATGGCCAGCCCACCCGTTTCCAAGCTGCCTCACCCGCCCCTCCGAGTGTGGCCAGCCTCAGTCCTACAGGGACATTGTCCTTCATCTCCACTCTCCACCAGTGCCCTGAGCATCAGAGCTGGCTGGGGACACCTGCCCTCCTCCTGCACCCCAGACTGAGGCCCCAGGAGTCTGAGCTGTGGGTCCCTGCCCTTCATCTTTGTGCTACCACTGTGAGGCCTCTAACTCTCCCCCAAGGGCGCCGGTTCTCAGGGCTTCCTGTGTGTCCCAAGTCAGGTCTGTGGCCTAAAGGGACCCGATGTGCAAAGCTGGGTCATGAGTGGCCCCCACTGTGCTGGTCCTGGGGATTTGAAAAGTGGACCACAGGTGGTTCAGGAGCTTTTGAGTTCGGCTCTAGACCTAAGAGGATGCTCTCTCCGCGTCCAGCACGCTGCCCGCCAAGGGCTGCACTGCACTCTCCAGTGGCCTGAGGGCCCGCGGGCGGATGGGGGCGCAGCCTGAGGGCCCTGAGCGGCCCTGGCACGTTTTCTCCGAAAGGGAAAGCCCGCCGCGTGTGAGCCCGTGTTCACCAAAGAAGCCGTGAGCTCTGAACGTGACCACCTAATATTTGTAGACTTTTTGTGTAAACACACTAGGAAATCCAGCAGCCACCAGGGCCTGATTTTCACTTTAAAAACAGAGACCCCATAATAAAAATTACTTCTAAAAATGGGCCTCTGCAGCACATGCCCATGCCAGGCACATAGCTGACGCTGTTAGTGTGTGTCTGTGTACATGTAACTCTCATACCTCGTTCATTTGTAACCTTTGAGACTTATGAACTTTAGAAACTATAAAGATTCAAATACAAATTGTCCAGGGGTTCACTGGGTCCCGAGGACTAGAACCCCTGAAGGATGGTGGGGAGGGCGTCGTGCCCATGTCTCCCGCCTGAGGCCAGAGGCCCGCGCGCACCTGCAGGAAGCTGGCTGGGGCTGTGGTGGGGCGGTGGGTGGGAGGGGGTGGAGGCGGGCCGCTGCAGGGCATCTGCACTGGGAAGCAGGGCCTGGCTCTGTGGGTACCTGTGGGTGTCGCGCAGGAAGAAGAAAGAGACCTTTAAGGAAGATGTCAGTGTGACCCCAGTGTCACAGCCACAGTGGGGAGAGGACACACTGGGCTCATCAAAACGAAAACCATCTGTGCATCAGAGGACACTGTACAAGGCGTGAAAATGCCGGGGAAGTGCCTGCAGGTTCCCCGTCTGTGAAGGGACTGACACCTGGGACCTGGGAGTGCTCCCCTCACTCAACCCCAGCACCAACCTGACGGAATGTGGGCAAGGGCCTCGGATGGACATTTCTCTAAAGAAAAGATGCAAATGGCCGATGAGCAGCTGAACAGACACTCAACACTCACCCGCAGGGAAACACAGCCAGAGAGATGAGATGCCACTCACACCCACTCCCTGGCTGTGATGAAGCCCCTCCCCTGAATCAACAGTGCTGGTGGGATGCAGAGAAACCGGTGTCTGCACTGCTGGTGGGAAGTTAAAGTGGGGCAGCCACTGTGCAAACAGCCTGGTGATTCCTTAAAAGTGAAACATAGCCCAGCTGGTGTGCTCAGTGGTTATCATCCTGTGCACCCGGAGGTCACGGTTTGATGCCCAGTCAGGGCACATGCCTGGGGTGCAGGCTCGATCCCCAGTGGGGGGCATGCAGGAGGCAGCTGATCAATGATGTTTCTATCTCTCACTATTGATGTTTCTATCTCTCTCTCTCCCTCCCTCTCTGAAATCAAGAAAAAAAGATCCTATCTAATAATTCCTTCCCCTAGTCGCCGGGCCGCCTCCCACCCCTGAGGGTTCCCAAACTGTGAGAGGGGGCAGGCCCGGCTGAGGGACGCCTCCTCCAGTGCATGAATTTTCATGCACTGGGCCTCTAGTATTTTAATATTCCCACTTCCTGCCATTGAAGGTCATTAAGTGATCTTTTAGCATTCCCTTTTAAAATACTCTCCTGGCCCTAGCTGTTTTGGGTTTGGCTTAGTGGAGAGAGCGCTGGCCTGCAGACTAAAGGGTCCCAGGTTCAATTTCAGCCAAGTGCACATGCCCTGGTTATGGGGTGAATCCCTCCCCCCCAGTAGGATTATGCAGGAGGCAGCCAATCAATGATTCTCTCTCATCTTTGATGTTTCTATCTCTCTACCTCTCTCCCTTCCTCTCTGAAATCAATGAAAAAAATATATTTAATAAAGTACTCGCCCAAACCTACTTTTGTTTTTCTTTAAAAGCCTGTATAGTACTTTCTATCTGACAACATAAATCATATTGAACTACATAGTTTGGATTGATTTCAGAAGTTTGTTCAAATGGTGCTGCTTCTCACATCATTCACTAGCATGTGAATTTTATCAACGACATAAGCAGAAAACAAGTATGTTCAGTTTATTTAAATGTTCTTGTTAATACTTGGCCACATTTTGGTACATCCTATTAATTTGGTCATTATCATTGGACTCTCCAGTTTTCTTCATTTCTTTTTAACTTTCTTTCCTTTACATGTATATGTCTTTATCAGTGATTCTCTCTCAAAACACTAATTACAATTTTTCTAGTAATAAATATCTCAATTTCACATACTAAGATGATACTACTGACGACTATAATAGCAGTGGTGAAGATGATAGAATTCAAGGTAAGAGAAACCTACATTCAAATATCCCGGTGGCAGTAGGGCCTTGGGTAAGTTATTCAAACTCTTTGAGCCCCACTTCTCTTATCTATAAAATGCAAATAATATCTACTTTATGAGGTTGTCGTAAGAATGAAAGAGTGCATGTATTGTTCCTGGCATATTATAATAGCAGAATAAATGGTAACCAGTAGAAGCAGTGGTAGTATTATAGTAAGGATCACATTATATTAGATTTAAGTAGTAGAAATAAATGTACATTACATTACCTTTCAAAATGTGTTACATTACTCTTTCTTAGTCACTTATATGAACTTTAGGAACTTGTCTGCTAGGATACCAACAAGAGTTCAGGGTATATTTTCTCTGTGACCCAACTATAAAAGATGTTGCAAATTAATAAATTTTTAAAGAACTTAACAGTTCTAGGTAAGGCAAAAAGAGCACTTCCAAATCCTTTAATGTGGTACATATTTTCCCCCAGCAAGTTGGAGTCTCTCAACTCACTGAACTATCCCTCCAGCTCTAATTACACCAAAACATCACTGACTCTAGCACTGTGTTCCCTTAAAATAAGAAAATAGCTATCAACTATTGTGTGTAGAGTTGTAGTTTCTCCAATATATATTTCTGTAGTTTGACTTTAGTATGCATGTGTACCATTTTGCAGGTACCACAATGATGCTATACTAAAATTAAGCAGCAGTAACGTTATCACAATTAACACAATTCTTATTAAGTAATCAGCAAATGCAATGTAATTTCTGACAGGTTGAGAATGTAGTCACAGAATAGACACATTTATTCAAAAAGTATTTATCTTTTCTTTTTAAAAATATTTTCCCATTGAAATTTCAAGTCCAATCAATATTTGGTATATTAAGTTTGCATTTTTATAAACTTCCCTGAAAGTCCTGATTAATAGATAAAATATATTTATAAAACACAGCATTACTAGTATATGCTGATAAATTCCTCACTGATTTAGATTACAGGGTGGACTTGGAAAATTTCACAGAAAATGCAGAGAAATGAGCCATCCTTCAAGCTTGGATAGTTTACAAAGCAATCCACCTCTCTCATTTCTTTTCCTGTGATGAGATTTAATAACATTTACAGAAATTTAGCTATTCAGTGGCCCCTATAAAATTTGGGTCTCCAAATCTTATGCCAACATAGATGAGTTATTCATGTTACACAATTAAAGGATGGTCAGAAACAGCTGTAGTTTGGAACTGGTAGGAAGATTCAACAGGATTTTATTTCCCAAGCACTAAGCATTATTATTGCCATCATTATGGTCTTACACATCTCTGTCTAGAAACCTAACTACATTATGATTGTTCTGGCACCTATAACCACAATAACTTTCCTTTTTGCAAAATGGTTAGCTTAACTCTTTAGCATCTGATGTATCTGGTAAAACTTGACAAGTTCTTATATTACCATATCCCATGTTGACTAATGACACAACATTTAAAACAATACATTTGTATAATGTGATTATCTTTCAAAACGCTTTTATAATGACATCTGACTTCTTTCATTAGAACTCTGCAAATTTGACTGAATGGATTATATTACTACCATTTTATCATTGAAAGTGTTACAGAAACCTGAACAAATAAAATAGTGCCTGATTTTGAGAACTTTAAAACAAAATTGAGAGGGTAGAATAGAATTCTAAAGGATAGAATAAAAAAATTCAGCCTATTACAGGCAATTTACATTAACTCATAGGATCCAGTCTCTCATACAGTTATTCTCAAGTGTACATAACAAGGAAGCAAACAAGTACTAAAAAAAATTGTAACTTTTCATGAGCATATAAGAAAACTAAATATTAGTAATGATGTTGTTAAATAGGAGATTGGTTGTGTACATGATGGTGGATCATTACAATGAAGTCCTACACATTCATTAAGAATGTTTGGAAAAACCAAGATGGCGGCATAAGGTATACACTTGTACGTGCTGCCTCTCACGACCACACCAAAACTACAACTAAAAGACAAAACGACTATCACCCAGAACCATGGGAAAGCTGGCTGAGTAGAAGTTCTATAACTAGAAGGAAAGAAAAAAGCTCATTGAGACTGTGTAGGAGGTGCAGAGCTGCGGAAAAGGAGAGGTACGGAGGGGCGCGAATCAGGCTGGCGACTGGGTGCACTGTTTTTTTCAATCAGGAAAGAGATAAAAGCTCCCGACTGCTCTGAACTCCAGTTTCCGGCGAGACTCTGGGGACCCAGACTCCTACAGAGAGAAACTGGACTGTCTGGCATCAGATCGGAAAGTGAAGGTGGCTTTCTCGCAGAGGTGCGCGCAGGAATCATTGTTTACTGTGCTGGGGCGCAGGACACAGGGACGCGGAAATGCGGAAAAGTGGACACGCGGAAACGCAGACACGCGGACATGCAGAGACAGGTGACTGGCAGCCATCACTGGTTGCCACACCCTAGTGATTCCCTGAGACCCTGCCCCACCCAATTTACAAACCCACCCAAGCTGTGTGCAGCGGCTTTTGCATATGAATGGCCTGCCCTTGCGCAGCTTAACCTAACAAACTGCAGCTGGCTCACAGCTCCAAAACTTCCAAACCCCAAACAAGGAGGAGAAATCTGCAGATCTCACTGTAGTTCCTGCTGGGTGGCCTCAGACAATAGCTGACTTGCACCTCCTTGAAGTTCCAGGAGCCAGTGTACCTAGTGGTCAGTGTGAGAAGACACCAGATTTCAACTTTTCATATCCATAAGCGACACACTCAAGAGGCAGACTCAGTGAGCACCAAAGCCCCACTGAAGCAAGTCCTGCCCCATAAGGGTGTCTTCAGCACGGCAGTTCTTCCATTATAGATGCAGCTGATCCTCACAGCCAATTGGCCTGGAGGTCAATTCCTCCCAGTGTACCAACAGCAATCAAGGCTTAACTACACCAAGACTTTGCACTCAGCCCACAAAGGGGTTTAGCAAGGGTGTCCACCTCAGGTGATTGGGGAGGTTGAGCCACTGAGCCCTATAGGTCACCTACCACACAAAGCCACTCCATCAACACAGGGAAGCATCCAAAATGCGGAGACAAAGAAACATGTCACGAATGAAAGTAATGGAGGAAAGCAAACTACTGCATATAGAGTTCAATACCACAGTTATAAGGTTACTCAAGAATCTTCTAGAAACTGCTGAGAAACTTAGTGAGACCTCCGAGAAACTTAGTGAGACCTTCAAGGATCTTAATGAGAATGCCAAAAAAATGGAAAAGGACCAATCAGAAATTAAGCATACACTGTCTGTCTGAAATAAAGAATAGTATACAGAAATCCAACAGTAGACTAGAGGACCCCAAGAATCAAACCAAAGATTTGAAATATGAGAAAGCAAAAAACACCCAACCAGAAAAACAAAAAGAAAAAAAAATTCAAAAAATATGAAGATAGTGTAAGGAGCCTCTGGGACAACTTCAAGCATACCAACATCCGAATTATGGGGATGCCAGAAGAAGAGAGAGAGCAAGAAATGGAAAACCTATTTGAAGAAATAATGACAGAAAACTTCCCTGACCTGGTGAAAGAAATAGACTTACAAGTCCAGGAAGCACACAGAACCCCAAACAAAAGGAATCCAAAGAGGACCACACCAAGACACATAATAATTAAAATGCCAAGGACAAAAGACAAAGAGAGAATCTTGAAAGCAGCAAGAGAAAAACGGTTAGTTACCTACAAGGGAGTACCCATACGACTATCAGCTGATTTCTCAACAGAAACTATGCAGGCCAGAAGGGAGTGGCAAGAAATATTCAAAGTGATGAACAGCAAGAACCTACAACCAAGATTACTCTACCCAGCAAAGCTATCATTCAGAATTGAAGGTCAGATAAAGAGCTTCACAGGTAAGAAAAATCTAAAGGAGTTCATCACGGCCAAACCTGTATTATATGAAATGCTGAAAGGTATTCTTTAAGAAGAGGAAGAAAAAGAAAAAGGTAAAGATAAAAGTTATGAACAACAAAGTGACAACAAATACATATCTATCAACAAGTGAATCTAAAAATCAAGTCAATAAAAAATCTAATGAACAGAATAAACTGGTGAATATAATAGAATCAGGGGCATAGAAAGGGAGTGGACTGACAATTTTCAGGGGGAAGGGGGCTTGAGGGGAGTGGGAAGAGATTGGACAAAAATCTTACACCTATGGATGAGGACAGTGGCGGGGGGTAATGGCATGGGGTGGGGGGGATCAGGTGGAGGGGAGCTATGGGGGGAAAAAAGAGGAACATCTGTAATAATCTGAACAATAAAGATTTATTTAAAAAAATAAAATATGACTTATTTTATCAAAGGATGGTGATTAATGCATAGGAATTCACTTAGTTTGTCTTGGTTTAACCGCAACTGTAAAGTGCTCAGAAATACCATGTTGAACCAAAAAAATAAAAATAAATGACAACAAAAAAATAAAATAAATAAAAATAAAAGAATGTTTGGGAATACTTGATGTAAGTAAGTGCTGATGGTAAGATGTTGAAAAATACAAGTGTAATATGACCAGAATGTGCCAAAAGACATGACAAAGTAATTTTGCTTCATGATAATGCGCCATCACACACTTCAAAACCAGTTAAAGACACGTTAAAAGATCTTGCCTGGGAAGTATTAACCCACCCACCATATTCACTAGACCTTGCTCCTTCAGATTACCACTTGCTTCGATCGATGGCATACACACTTTCTGAGTAGCACTTCAAAACGTATGAAGAAGTGGAAAATTTGGTCTCTAAATGGTTTGCCTCAAAACAAATTGGGATGGTAGTCACAAATTACCTGAAAGATGGGAGCAATGTGTAGCTAGCGATGGACATTACTTTGAATAAAGTACTTTTGGTGTTTCTCTTTAAATTATCATGTTTTCTTGGATTACAAAATCTGCATTATTAACTTATTAACTGGTACACCTGGTATATATATACTCAGTGGCCAGATTATTATGATCTCTGAATGCATAATAATCTGGCCACCTTATATATCTATTAGATTAGAGGCCTGGTGCATGAATTCATGCATGGGTGGGGTCCGGCCAGCCTGGCCAGGAGGAGGGGACATGGGCCGTTGGCCAGCCTGCCTGCTGGTCAAACTCCTGGTCGAGGGGACAGTTTGCAGAGTGTATATCCTATATAATAAAAAGCTAATATCCAAATTGTCCCCTCGACCAGGAGTTTGACCAGCAGGCAGGCCAGCCAACCACCCATGTCCCCTCCCCCTGGCCAGGCTGGCCAGAACCCACCCATGCACAAATTCATGCACCAGGCCTCTAATATATATATACATGCATACACTGAGTGGCCAGATTATTATGACCACCCCATCAGTACTTCATTGGGCCACCTTTGGCCTTCAATACTGTGGCGTTTCTTCTTGGGATTGACTCCATGAGATGTTGAAAGGTGATGCTAGGAATCTGACACCATGCCTGATGAATAGCACTGTCCAGTTCTGTGAGATCTGATGGTTGTGGAACCAGCTGCCCGATGGCTCTTTTAACTTCGTTCCACAAATGCTCAATTGGATTGAGATATGGTGATTGTGGGGGCCACCTAAGCAAGGTAAAGTCTCCCTCATGTTCTTGAAACCACTCCTGCACAATAGGAGCACCGTGGCATGGTGCATTGTCTTGTTGGAAGAAGCTATCTCCATTGGGATACACCATCAACATGATAGGATGAACTTGATCAGCAATGATACTTATGTATGTTGTGCTACACAGACGTTGTTCCACATGAATTAAAGGGCCCAAATCATGCCAGGAAAACATGCCCCAAACCATAACACTGCCCCCACCAGCTTGAAGGGTTGTACTCATGCATGTGGGGTGCATGCTTTTATGCTGTTTCTGTGAAATTCTCACTCTGCTATCTGCATGATTCAACTGGAAATGTGATTCATCAGACCACATGACTTTTTTCCAATGCTTGACTGTCCAATCCTTGTGTTCCTGTGCAAATTGGAGACATTTTATCTTGGTAAATGCAGACAGCCAAGGTGTTCAAACAGGCCTTCGGCTTCCATATCCCATAAGATGCAGTGTACAGCTAATTTGCCTACAAATGTCAGGTGGTCATAATAATAATAATAATAATATATATATATATAATATATATTACATATATATATATATATATATATATATATATATATATACTGTATATTCTTCACTATGTTCTTCAAAGATGTACATAAAGAACATGGAAAAAATGTTGTCCAAATATAAATAACTAGAGGCCCAGTGCACGAAATTCCTCAGCCCAGCCTGCACCTTCTCTAATCTGGGACCCCTCGGGGGATGTCCTACTGCAGCTTTAGGCCTGATCCCACAGTTGGACATCCCTCTCACAATCTGGGACCACTGGCTCCTAACCGCTCGCCTGCCTGCCTGATTGCCCCCTAACTGCTCCCTTGCCAGCCTGATTGACACCTAACTGCTCCTCTGCCAGCCTGATTGCCCCCAACTACCCTCCTCTGCTGGCCTGATCACCCCCAAGGGTTTTATTAGTATAGATATGACCCTTTACAGAAAATTTTACTAATCCTGCTTTACAATAAGGGCTTGACGATTGAATTATTGGGACCAGATACCAAGATTTCCTTTAGTGGAGAGAATAATTATCTTGTCTCAACCTTTCTAATGCCACGACCCTTTAATATAGTTCCTCATGTTGTGGTGACCCCCAACCATAAAATTATTTTCATTACTACTTCATAACTGTAATTTTGCTACTGTTAATGAATCATAATGTAAATATCTGTGTTTTCCGATGGTCTTAGGCTCTACAGCAGCGGTTCTCAACCTGTGGGTCGCGACCATCGGAAAACACAGGTATTTACATTACGATTCATAACAGTAGCAAAATTACAATTATGAAGTAGCAACGACATTTTATGGTTGCGGGTCACCACAACATGAGGAACTGTATTAAAGGGTCGTGGCATTAGAAAGGTTGAGAACCACTGGTTTAACGGCATGAAGGCCTACAGTTTTAAAAATGGTTCATGAAATAATAAAAATAACCTGCAGATAGAATTTTCCTTCTTTATTTTATTTTCTATTTCCAGATTCTAAAACATATTTTTTATCATTTTTAGTTACATATTTTGTAATACTCTCTGTAAATATAGGTCATAATGGTCAGTCTGAAAGCATTTAGTTAAATAGCATCACCTTTTTAGAAAATTTAATGCATTTTACTTTATTATAAGTTTATTATTAATGCTTTAATTATACAATTTGCCATTGTCTTCCTCTAAAAATTGTTCTCATTTTTCAAAATTTACTCGGTGTGCTGTTGAATTTCTCATTCTTATTTAACTTATTTTTTGGGTATGTTTTTAGTTGTAAACAATCTTCTTTCATATGCATAACAAAAGATCCCTATGAGAATACAGTATCTGTAAGGTATGAGTTCCAAGACACCCAGATGTATGGGTGAAACCACGTATATTACTAAATCCTATATGTACTAAATATTCCTCATTATGCATACCTATGATAAAATTTAATTTACAAATTAGACACAGTAAGAAATTAACAATAACTAATAATAAAATAGAACAATTAAACAATACACTGTAATAAAAGTTATGTGAATGTGATCTCTCTACTCAAAATATCTTATTGTACTGTATTCATACTTCTTCTTGTGATGTTGTGTGATGATACAGTTTTCATACGATGAGACAAGGTGAGGTGAATGACCTAGACATTGTGACATAGTGTTAGGCTACTATACATGTTACTTGAACAGAGCACTGCAATACCTGGGCAGGAGCTCTAACAACAGAGACAGCTACTAAATGACTAGCAGGAAGCATACTAGTACATAGTGTGCAATTTAAGACTTACACATGGTTTATTTCTGAGATTTTCTATTTAATATATTCTGACTGCAGTTAACCATGTGGAAAGCAAAACAGGATACAGGAGGAACTACTGTACTAAAGAGATACTTAAAATTCACACAATGTATTGTTTTAATTCAATATGTAGTTGGATGTTATTCCATAACCTTATATAACTGTGAATTTAAGAAAATTACAACAAAATCTAAAAAGTGATAGTCTTGTTCCTGCTGAGGCAAAACTCACAAACGAGCTGCATGCTTGGCAGTTACCTAACACGGAATTGAAGATTCTTCAGACATAGCAAAATAGAAAAATACTTTTCCCCCACTTTGTACTTTTAATAAGACTAATCATATAGTCATAATGTAATCACCAACTATTTGTAGACATTGGTTTAAATGACAAAATCAAAGGAAATTGGATTAATAAAATAATGACAAATGAAATCAGAAAATTTAAAGCCAAAACATAACTCTAACTTCAGTAAAGAAAAATGCAAATGCTGATTGCTATGAAGTCTAAATTATAGCCTTGAGACATTACTAATGAATTTCAAACACCCAAAACTGTAACATAATAACTAGAATGTTTTGTTTCATGACTTTTTAAAATAATATAAGGTATTATTAGTGTTCTAGGGAGTACTAATTCATTCATCCTGACTCAAAAATGTTTATTGACCAAAAATAAAGTTTTCTGAGATAAAATAATTTCTATTGTGTCCTTTATCTAATTAAACTAGTGGCCCAGTGCACAAAATTCATGCATGGGTGGAGTGTCCCTCAGCCCAGCCTGCACCCTTTCCAATCTGGGACCCCTTGGGATCAGGCCTAAACCGGCAGTGAGACATCCATCCCTCTCACAATCCGGACCACTGGCTCCTAACCACTCGCCTGCCTGCCTGCCTGATTGCCCCTAATCGCTTCTGCCTGTCAGCCCAATCACCCCCAATTGCCCTCCCCTGCTGGCCTGATTGCCCCCAACTGCCCTCTCCTGCCGGCCTGATCACCCACAACTGCCCTACCCTGCCATGACCTGCCTTATCCTCGCGTGGAGGAGATGCAGTGACAGGCCTCCTCTGCGCTGCGTGGAGCCGCAGGACCCCCAGGCCTCACCATGTGGAGCAGCCACTGGACGCCACCTCTGCTGTGTGTGCAGCCATCTTGTGGTGGCCATCTTGTGGCGGCCATCTTGTGATGACATCATGCACAAGGGCCACCTAGGCTTTTATTACTATAGATATTTTTTCTTTCACCCATTTAAGATGCTTTCTGTGAACACTATGTTCCTTATTCAAATACTGAAATTATTACTCAGTATCAAGTATGATAGATATCCTGATTGAAAAGAAAATAATACAAATTTCATATTAGTTATAGTCTGAGCAAACATTAAAAATATTTTGCTTGTTTTCTACTACCCCAGTGGTCGGCAAACTGCGGCTCGTGAGCCACATGCAGCTCGTGAGCCGTGGTTTGCCGCTCTGTTGACTAATGAGTTTGCCAACCACTGACCTAGACTCTTGGTTCCAATAATTACAGGCTGTTGTTGTTCCTTGTGATTAAGTCCCTATCCCAGTGGTCGGCAAACTCATTAGTCAACAGAGCCGCAAACCGCGGCTCACGAGCCGCATGTGGCTAGCGAGCTGCAGTTTGCCGACCACTGTACTACCCTAATAATAAGTATGGGTCAATTCTCACTGGGCATTGATGAAATTACAGTGAAAATTAACTTTTCTGTACAGAGTTTTATTCATATACTAGAGGCCCAGTGCACGAAATTCATGCACTGGGAGGGGGGGTGGTCCTCAGCCCAGTCTTCCCCCTTTCATAGTCCAGGAGCCCTCCAGGAGCCCTGGGGAGTGGGCCTAAGCCCCAGACTGGCCACCCTCTGTGGGAGGTGACTGGGCTGATCAGGGGAAGGTGCCACCCCCATCACCCACTGCTGCTGCTACTGCCAGCCACCACAGCCACCAAGGTGCTTTCATCAACATGGACTCTAGTCCCTTTACCATGAAAAAACTACAACTTTCTTTAGGCATTTTCAAGATGTCTTTTTCATAGGATATGACATTTCTTTCTTTTTATTCTCACCTGAGATATGTTTCCATTGATTTTTAGAGAGTGTGGAAGAGAGAGAGAGGGAAAGACAGAGAGAAATATCAATGTGAAAGGGACACTTTGATTGGCTGCCTCCTGCATGAGCCCTGACCTGGGCCCCAGCCAGGGAGGAGCCTGCAACCTAGGTACATGCCCTTGACCAGAATCAAGCCCGGACCGTGCAATCGGCAGGCCAAGGCTCTATCCACTGAGCCAAACCGGCTAGGGCAGGATATGACATTTCTTAGCCCCTCCAGCAGTGAGCCTTTGTTTCTTCCTCCAGGAGTGTGGTGGAAGAACCCTAGATCACCTTCTTGGATTCTTATACCCAAGTTACCAAGAACACTGTGAGTGGTGGTATACAGGGAGCTTAGCCAATGAGCAGTCAGAAAAGGTGTTCCCTCTGCAGCTCACACACAGAGGTTCCCCTGTGTGTGTGTGTGTGTGTGTGTTCTGGGGTGGGGCGTGCTCCGAGCCTTACTGGTTGTGACTGTTAAGGCGTCCTGGACAAATTTACATATTACCGCTTTATATCCTATCTAATAAAAGAGTAATATGCAAATTGACCATCACTCCAACACACAATATGGCTGCCCCCATGTGGTCAAAGATGGCTGCCCCTATGTGGACACAAGATGGCCACCACAAGATGGCCAGCAGGGTAGGGCAGTTGGTTGTGACCAGGCCTGCAAGGGAGGGCAGTTGTGGGCGATCAGGCCAGCAGGGAAGGGCAGTTGGGAGGGACCAGGCCTGCAAGGGAGGGTAGTTGGGGGTGACCAGGCCTGCAGGGGAGGGCAGTTACGGGCAAACAGGCTGGCAGGGGAGCAGTTAGGCATCAATCAGGCTGGCAGTGGAGTGGTTAGGGGGTGATCAGGCTGGCAGGCAGAAGCGGTTAGGGGCAATCAGGAAGGCAGGCAGGTGAGTGGTTGGGAGCCAGCAGTCCTGGATTGTGAGAGGGATATCCTACTGCCCTTTTAAGGGCAGTCGGACATCCCTTGAGGGGTCCCAGATTGGAGAGGGTGCAGGCTGGGCTGAGGGACACACACCCCCGTGCACTGGGCCTCTAGTATATAGATAACAAAGAACATAAAAATAATAGACTGCTATTTTAAAAACTCATTTATTTTGTTCTATGGTTTTATAGAGGTTAAATATAATTGTTGATGTGCATCCTAATAAGGAGGGAATATGCTAATTCACTGCCCAGCCCTCAAAGATGGTGGTGCCCACAACCAATAAGGAGGAATATGCTAATTGACTGCCCTTCTCTCAAAGATGGCAGCAGCCACAGACAATAAGGAGGGAATATGTTAATTGACTGCTTGCCCTCAAAGATGGTGGTGCCCACAGCCAATAAGGAGGGAATATGCTAATTGACTGCCTCACCCTCAAAGATGGCAGCAACCACAGCCAACAAGGAATTTGCTAATTAACTGCCACGCCCTCAACTATAGCAGCACCCACAGCCACAAGATGGTGGTGCCTAGTCCCTTCAGCCCCACCTCCAGGAGGGCCAGGCTGCTCTGCGCACCTGCCTCCGGAGTCCCCCAGTTCCGTCAGCCCCCCAGACTCCCAGGGATGGCCCGAGGCACAGGCAAGCTTCAGATGGCGGCTGCCCAGCCGCCCAGGGCTGCCTGAGGCTCAGGTAACCAGGGCTGGTGGAGGCTTGTGCTGCCAGCAGTGGCAGCAGCAGAGGTGTGATGGGGTGTCACCTTCCCCTGATTGCTGGGTCACCTCCCAACCCTGAGGGCTCCCAGACTGTGAGAGGAGGCAGGCCAGGCTGAGGGACCCCCCCTCCAGTGCATGAATTTTCATGCCCTGCACCTCTAGTTTTAATTATAAAATTGCTTAGCTAGTGACAAATATATACAAGTGCCATTTGATTAGAAACAAGTTATTGATTAAAATGAAGAAAATCTCTCATTTAAAACCTTACCTTTTCTCAGGTAGATCATCACAAATCTAATGTATTTACTTAAGTAAAACTTTATTCTTTGTTGTCTTTTGACTATTTAAGAACTGACAAAACCAAACAATAAAGAAAAGATCAAATTAAAAATTAGGCCTGGACAGTGTGGCTTAGTGGTTGAGCATTGACCCATGAACCAGGAGGTGAAGGTTTGATTCCCGATTAGGGCACATGCCCAGAATATAGGCTCAATCCCCAATAGGCAGACAATCAATGATTCTCTCTCATCACTGATGTTTCTATCTCTCTCTCCCTCTCCCTTCCTCTCTCTTTAAAATAAAAAATATATATTTTTTAAATTAGCCAAAGATATGAAGAGACATTTTACTATAACAATGTACATATGGCAAGTAAGCACATTAAAATATATTCAACCATTAGGAAATGTAAATCAAAGACAGTTAAATACCACTACATACTTAATAGCATGAATAGAATTTTAAAAAAGACAGCAATATAAAAAACTAGTATGTGTATGGGGAACTAAATTTCTCATAAGGACAGCTGGTGGGTCATGTTAAATGGTACAACAATTTGGAAAACAGTTTGGTGGATTCTTAGAAAGTTAACCAGCCAACTACTGTGTGATCAAGCCATTCCACCCATAGGCATTTACTTAAAAGAAAAGGAAACATCTGTCCATTAAGACTTATACTAAATGCATATAGCAACTTTATTTATAATAGTCCAAAACAGGAAACCATCCAAATGTTCATCAACAGGTGAATGAATAAACAAACTGGTAAATCTATACAGTGCAATAATAATTATCAGTTAAAGAAAGGGTATTCATACATGCATAGGCATGGATGAATCTCAAAATAATTATGATGAGTGAAAGAAAATTAAGAAAAAAAGCATGTCATAATTTCATTTATGTAAAACTCTAGAAAATGCAAAGTAATCTAGAGTGACAGAAGTCAATAAACCTATTGTTACATATTAAATATTTTATATAAGATATAATTATAAAGGTGTAATTGGCATATAATAACTTTTATATATTTAAAAGAAAAATATATTTTATTTAAATTTTTAGTTATACACACACACACACACACACACACACACACACACTGAGTGGCCAGAATATTATGATCTCTGAAAACATAATAGTCTGGCCGTTCAGTGTATATCTTAATTAATAAAAGGCTAATATGCAAATTGTCCCCTTGACCAGGAGTTCGACCAGCAGGCAGGCCGGACAACCACCCATGTCCCCTCCCCCTGGCCAGGGTGGCCTGACCCCACCCATGCACAAATTCATGCACCGGGCCTCTAATGTGTGTGTGTATATATATATATATATATATATATATATATATACACACACACACACACTGAGTGGCCAGATTATTATGATCTCTGAACGCATAATAATCTGGCCGCTCAGTGTATATATGATTTGTAAGACTGCCTGAATTTCCAAAGTAAAGAAATTTAGAGCAACATTTCCTCTTATTATCATTGCAAACTCAAATTTTATAGAATTAATTAAGCAGAGACTATTTGATAACCATAGGCTGGTACTGTTAAAGGTGTTTTTTTTTTATTGAAAGGGTTATAACAATGCTACAGTTGGTGACAAGGTGAAGCAGAAAAGTGCTATTTAAATAAATATTTGGCTAATAATTCCTTTCAATTTTTCTTGATAGGTTAAATTATATCTGCTATATTCATGATGGGCAATAACAGAGATTAACAGTCTATTATTAGAAGTATTTTTTAGGGAATTGGGTGCAATTTGTGAAGCACTGAAGGCATTTCTTATGCATTATAAATTATATGGTAGCTTGGAAAGGCATTTGTAAAAGTACCCACTTTTCCACTTAGCAAAAATAAGTAACAAATTCACAGACTGGATTAGTAACTGATGTTCTGTTTTAACATTGACATTTAAAGCATTTCTGATTTGTTGGTAATTTGTTATACACTGTTGTAACCAGTGAAACGTTAAGTTCAGGATTAGAGCAATTGTTTTGCTCAGAGATTTTCTAGTCAGCCCATTGAAAGACCTTGTCTTCTTTAATGCAACTATCCCTAATCATTATCACAGGAATATTGTTACACTTAGTAAATATAAATAGATAATTAACAAACCTAAATAATAAAGAGCAAGGCGCTGAAGGCTTCTGGTCCAAGATGACAGCTTAGGAAGACCCTGAACTCACTTCTTCCCATGAAAACCTCAAATCTATACCTACAGAGAGAGAGAATTTCCCCTGAAAAAAAATGAGGATAGACTGAGCAGCTTCTGCACAACAAATAAGAGAAACAGGGAGGAGAGGTGGAGACATGGCAACACAGGAACCTCACCTTCAATGCATCAAGCTGTAGTAGGGAGAGATCACTTGAAGGGCCTGCACACAGACTCACCTGTCCTGGGCACAGTAAACAACACACAGTGGGTTAAAGGGCACCTATACAGGAAGGAAACATTTACTAACACTAGAGCATCTACCAAATGGAATGGAAATTGTGGGAAATCTCTTCATGGTTGGAGACACTGGATAGTGCCACTTGTGGCCCTCTCCCTCCCTGTTGATCACATGGGCAGGAGAATGAGACAGGCACTCTAGCCAGGAGCCAAGGCTGTCAGAGTGTTCCCCAAGCCCCAGACCTACACTAGCTCTGTTACTTGTCCCTGCAAATCCGCACAGCCCATCCCCACTCCAGCTACAGCTCCAGGCTCCTACATGGTTTACCCCAGGATATCCCTGCAGCCTGCTCCAGCTACAGTTTCTAGGCAGCCTGCCATGGTGGTCCCAGTGCAGCTTGTTCCAGGATACCCCATGGCTCACACCCACTCCAGCTTCAGCTCCAGGCCCCAGCACAGCTTGCAGTAGGTACTACCCTTGGCCTGAGTCCGATTCAACTCCAACTTCAACAGGCCAGCTAAACAGTTCAGGCATAGATTTTCCCCTGTACCTCCCACAGACCGATCTGTTTCAGCTACAGTGCCAACTGGCCTGCCAAGGCCACCTCAGAATAGCTTGCATGTGGCTCACATATGCCCCAGCTACAGTGCTCAGACCAAGTGCAGCTTGCCCCAGGAATACCTGAGGCTTGAGGTAGCTCCTACTACACTCAACCAGTCTGCAAAGATAGTCCCCGTGTGGCTAGTTCCTGCAGCCTGTGCCCACTCCAGTAACAGCTTCAGCCAGTCTGTAAAGGCATCCCAGGACTTCCTGCAGCCCACATTCACTTGGGCTACAGTTTTAGGCCTCAGCACAGCTTGGCCCAGGAAATCCCCGTGGCTGGAGCCTACTTCAAGTACAACCTCAGGCAGACTGACAAAAAAGCCCCAGAGAGGCTTGTTGCCAGGATTCCACATGCTCTGGCTGACTTTAGCTCCAGCTCCAGTAGGCCTGACAAAGAAACCCAGCACACACAGCTTACAAAGGAGAAGCTCCTGCACAAGGCCACTCCAAGACACAGAGAGATTGCTGTTTTGCCTAATTAATGGAAACAAACATATGGAGAGCCAAAATGAGGAGGCAAAAATATGTCCCAAATGAAAAACAAGAACAAAACCTCCCCAAAAGAACTAAATGAAACAAGACAAGCAAACTCCCAAATAAAGAGTTCAAAACTGGTTGTGAGGATGGTCAATGAACTCGGTAGAAGAATAGACTAACCCAGTGAGTATTCCAACAAAGAGATAAAAAATATAAAACAGAACCACTTAGAACTGAAAAATACAATAACTGAAATGGAAAAAAAAAAACAGTACAGGGAATCAATAACACATTAGTTGATACAGAAGAATGAGTCAGTGAGCTGAAGACAAGGTAGCTTCTGCACAACAAATAAGAGAAACAGGGAGGAGAGATGGAGACATGGCAACATGGGAGCCTCACCTTCAATGCATCAAGCTGTAGTAGGGAGAAATCCACTCATAACAGAAAAAAAAAGATTTTAAAAAATGAGGATAGTTTATGGAACACCTGGGACAACATTAAACATAACAACATTCAAATAATAGGCGTGCCAGAAGGAGAAGAGTGAGAGAACGTGACAGAAAACCTGTTTAAATAATTAATGGTGGAGAAAAGGGAAACCTTGTGCACTGTTGATGGGATTGTAAATTAGTGTAGCCATTATGGAAAACAGTGGAGTTCCACAAAAATTAGAAATGGAATACTATACACAACCCAGCAATTCCACTTCTGGGTACTTACCTAAAGAATATGAAAACAATAATTCCAAAAGATATACTAGTATGCATTCCTATGTGAATTCAGCATTGTTTACAACAGCCAAGATCTGGAAGCACCCTAGGTGTCCATTGATAGATTAATGGACAAAGAAGTGGTGCATATACACAATGGAATATTGCTCAGCCATAAAGAAGAGTGAAATCTTGCTATTTTCAACAACATGGACCGACCTAGAGTATTGTGTTAAGTGAAAATATTGGACAGAGAGAGAGAAATATCATAGGATTTCACTTATATGTGGAATCTAAAAAACAAAACAAATTAATAAATGAAATGAGACAGAAACAAACGCACAGATAACAGAGAACAAGCTCATAGTCTCCAAAGTGGAGGGGATTGGGGGTCGGGTGGAAATCGGGATGTGGATTAAAAAGTACAAACTTCTGTTTGTAAAATAAGATATGGTGAGCTATAATTTACAGCTTAGGGAATGGGGTCAATAATATAATCACGTACAGTGACAGATGGTTACTAGACTTACTGTAGTGATTACTTTGTAAGGCTTATAAATGTTGAAACACTATGTTATACACCTGAATCTAACATAATATTGTATGTCAACTATAATTAAAAAAAATTTTCAAAAAGAATTTAGAAGTTACCTCTAAAAAGTAAAATGCACTGAGCAAAATGCCTCTTTGCTGTGATGCTATTGTTTTTTTAAATATATTTTTATTGATTTCAGAGAGGAAGGGAGAGGGAGAGAGAGATAGAAACATCAATGATGAGAGAGAATCATTAATCGGCTGCCTTCTGCATGCCCCCTACTGGGGATCGAGCCTGCAACCCAGGCATATGCCCTTGACTGGAATCGAACCCGCAACCCTTCAGTCCACAGGCCAACGCTCTATCCATTGAGTCAAGCCGGCTAGAGCTGTGATGCTATTATTATTGGGGGATGCGGGGGAGGGGAAGTTAGGCAGCAACTACTCTGAGGACTTTCTCCCTCTTTTACTACTAAATAGTTACCTTCTTCCTTCACAATACTCTCAAGCACCACACACACACACACACACACACACACACACACACACACACAGATGTACACATAACATGCATACTCACATTTTTTTTCATACTCCCATTCTTATAAGGAATATAGTATTAGAGTACACAGGGATGGTAAGGACAATTTTAAAGTTTGTTAACTTAAAAAAAGTCCTGTAGTCTAGTAAGGGCAGTGAGGGCATATGAAAAATCAAACTGCTCTTCTCACTTAACCTTCTGTCCTGGTAAAGGACCTCATATGCTCTAGGGAAGATGTGGCTTTTAAATCTATTTCTGCACGGAAGCCCCAAATGGGCTAGCAGCTTCCCTGATGGACATAATATAGCTAGACAGGAGAAACTGACCTCAGTGATGAGTTTTACCCTTTGAAAATCTGCAAACCAAAGTTAATGGAGATTTATTGATAGGAATATACAGGCATGTACAGAAGAGTAGGTTATCATTAACACAGTCACAATAGCACAGTTCATGGAGATTTGGAGTTAAAATTTACAAAGAACTCTCCACAGAGTTATATTGTAATTCATTCCTCCAAATTTAAAAAACCAAAGGTGTGGCAGTTTTGGATATTTATGCTGTTTAGGGTTTACTGAGCTTCCTGGACATATAGGTTGTTCATTTTTGGAAAAATTTTAACCAATATTTCCGAAATATTTCTGGTCCCATTTTATCTCTCCTCTCCTTTTGGGATTTCAATTACATATGTTAGACTGCTTGATACTATGTGTAATTGAAGCTCTGTTAATATTTATTTCAGTATTTTTGTCTCCCTTGTGTCAGTGTGAATCATTACTATTGTCCTGTCTTTTTAATTTCTGCCTTTCCCCAACTATTCCAGGGCTCAGTCTCAGCCACCCACTCACCAGGAACCACCCTGAGAGCGCTGCCTTCTCACACCTCACCTGCCACCCCAAAGGCCATATAATCATGTTCTGATCAAAAGTGAAAAAAAATAACTAAATAAGCCTAATGCAGCTGGATCAACACTAAAATACCTAACAAGACTTACGAGAACCTAGAGTAAAGGGTGTATCCAAGGCGTCCAAGGGATGGAGGTTGGCTGGATTTGGGTCCGGGGTGTTTGGGTCACTAGGAGGAGCTTTTGGGTGGGGCAGGAGAGCTCACCAGGCTGGAACAGTACAAACTGTCAGCCCACTGTGCCACTTACCAGCTGAGTGACCTGTGACAGTTAGCTAACCCCTGAGCCTCAGTGTCAGGAAACGCCTTTACTCTCCAGGCAAACCCGGTTCGGGTCCCAGGCAGACCCATAGAGAGAAAGGAAGGGCAACAGCCAGGGTCCCTAAGGCGCTGCCCCGAGCCCGGCTGGACAGCTGGTGTTGCGGGCCAGCCCAGCACCGCCTGCGATTTGCATACCCATGGTGCACCGCGAAATCAGAAATCAGATCCCACTCTGATTTCCAGCCCCACTGGAATATGCCCACTGCCGCTGGGCACACCGCCTGGTAGGAAGGCAGGGTCTCTACCAATGCCAGGACGGAGTGCGGACTGCGCGGGCACTCAGCAACCATAACTGCACTGAGGGTTCCTTGCTCTAGGAGACCCCGGGCGGCTTTCCCAAGGCATGCTCTGTGTTTGCTCTGGACAAGCTGGGAGTTCTTTTCCAATTTTTGGAGGCCTCATCTTCATGAGGCTGATTTGCAGTTAAAAAACAGAAAATTGCTTTCAATGGCGCTTTACTATACCTTCACAGCTCTGAACTACTGGCCGCCATTGGTCCCTCCATTTATTCCTCCCCACGCACCATACTGCTGGCCGCCATTGGTCCCTCCATTTATTCCTCCCCACGCACCATACTGCTGGCCGCCATTGGTCCCTCCCCATGCTCTGCTCTGCTGGCCGCCATTGGTCCCTCCCCACGCTCTGCACTGCTGGCCGCCATTGGTCCCTCCCCACGCTCTGCACTTCTGGCCACCATTGGTCCCTCCCCACTTCTGCTCTGCTGGCCGCCATTGGTCCCTCCCCATGCTCTGTACTGCTGGCCGCCATTGGTCCCTCCCCACGTTCTGCACTGCTGGCCGATCACCCACCACTGTCGTGCACTGACCACCCCTCCACCCCCACCTTTCCCCAGGACCCAGGAAGGCTCCTTCCTCCTTCAGGTCTCAAACAAACTTATGGAGATCTACACTTTCCATCCTGTATAAAACAGTCCCACTCCCACCACATTGAAGTAGGAATTTTTAGGGGTGAAGTAGGCAGGTTTAGGGAATTTTTTAAATTAAGGGGGTCCATGGGGAAAGCACAGGCTTCAAAGCTGCAAAAGGTTACATTTTCATAAGACAGGGAAGTTGGGAGAGGCAGCAGTTACATTTCCATAAGACAAGGGAACTGGGAGTAGCCAAAGGTCTATATTTACAAAATAAAGAAGGAAGGCCTCACATGTCCCTTGTAAGTTTTGACCTTTGAACTCAGGAGTTGCTCTAGTGACCAAACCGAAGGGGAATAGTGGCCAATCAGAAGGGATATTGAGGCACAAAACTGCAGCCTTTATAAACTGGGAAAAAGGAACTCGGTGGGACTCTTTCCCCCTCCCCATGTGGGAGTCTGTACTTCTTTAATAAATTTCCACCTTTGCTACATCACCTTTCGTCCATGGTTTCATTCTTCGACTCCACCAGACAAGAGCCCGGGGAACCATCCTGCCCAGGGGAACACCTCGCGTTTCCAGTCCAAAAATCCAGTATCAACATCACCTTTTAACCAGCTTCATTTATTTTATTTTGTTGTTAATCTTCATCAATTTTTCCACCGATTTTTAGAGAGTGGAAGGGAAGGGGAGAGACAGAGAGAAACATGGATGTGTATGTGGATGAAAAACAAGGCCACATGCTAACCTGACTAGCTCAGGGAAGGGCGGTATGGTGGTTTTGCATTGCAAACTCAAAGACCTAAAGTAACCACAAAGGTTGGTATGAAATGAAAAATTTAAGTAAAAGCAGTTTATAGTGGGTAGTCGTGTCCTAGACCAGTATTTTCCCTGACAAAGACCAATTTCAATCTTTAATGAGCCTAATGTCTTTTTGCATCTACCGTGTTTCCCCGAAAATAAGACATCCTCCGAAAATAAGACCTACTTACAGGTTTCCTTCTGAGTGAAATATAAGGCATCCCCCGAAAATAAGGCCCCCAGGCTCTGTCTCAGGATGAAAATTAATTTACCGTAAACTGGTCGCTAGGGCCGTCCCGACTGGCGTCTAGCAACCAGTGACGTTACACGGAGTCCTGACGTCACTGCTGTGTGGAGGCGGAGCGGAGGTCGGAGTGAGCGGTGAGCGCGGGGCGGGAGAGAGGAGGAGACTTTCGCAGATGCGTGTAGAAGAACAGGAGGATTAGAGCGGACGGGACGTGGCGAAGGTGGTGAGTGCTGGTCTGTCTCTGGTGACACTACCTGATGCTCGCGGCCGCCTTCATGATGACTGAAGGTTCTCAGTCAGTGGCAGACCCTGCTCCAGCCCAGATCCAGGCCCCAGCAAGCCCAGTGACAGTCCCCAGGCAGGCCCCAGGGGGTAAATGTCTGATAAAGGGGTAGGGGGGATGTCTGGTGAAGGTGTTCAGTGGCACAGGGGTGGGGGGAGGGGGATCACTTAAAATGACACAGGAGGATCAGAGGGGGCAATCAAAATGACACAGGAGGATCAGAGGGGACAATCAAAATGACACAGGAGGATCAAAAAGGGTTACTAAAATGGTAATCCCCCCTCTGATTCTCCTGTGCCATTTTGATTCCCCCCTCTGATCCCCCCTGTGTCATTTTGAGTGATCCCCCTCCCCCCACCTTGATACCCCAATTCCTTTTTTTTTTTTACCCCTAGAAATGAGCGCAAAAAGAAAAAGCTACTCCGTGGAGTACAAGAAAGAAATCGTGGAAGACTCTTGGGGCCAAAATCTTACTGCTTTCTGCAAAGAGAAGATGTTGAGTATCCGATTGGTCCGAAAATGGCGAGCAGAGTATGGTAACCTCATTGAACAAGTGGACAAGGGAAATGCTAAAAAGCGCAAGTGTGGATCAGGTCGGCAACCATTATTTTCCGAGCTGGAATACCTGATCTGTGAATGGGTTGTTGACAGGAGAGCAAAGGCTTTGGTTGCGAATAGGGCTCAGATTCAAGAATTTGCCCTTGCAATGGCACCACAGTTTGACATAGCCCCCGAAGACTTCAAAGCATCACAACACTGGCTGGATAATTTCCTTCAGCGAAGTGAACTGTCTTTAAGAAGATCTACAACATTGCTTAGGTTGGAAGATACTCAAGTTATTAAGCGAGCACTTGCATTCAAGTCCTTTATTGATGATGCTGACTTCTCTAAATACAATCTTTCCAACATGATTGCTATGGATGAAACTGCAGTGTTTATGGGCCAATCATCTCAAACAACAATTGAACAGCGGGGTGCCTCCTTAGCGTACATTCCCTCCACTGCTTACGAAAGTGCACGTGTTTCCTGTATTTTGGCAATTCGTCTGGATGGCACTAAAATCCCACCTTTAATCATTTCTAAGGGCAAGAAGGAAAAGATTGAACGTGTTTTGGGCGTTTTTATTCTTGAAAATGAAAAAGCCTGGGCCACACAAGCAGTTATAAGGAAGTGGGTCGATTTAATGCTGCCGCTTGTTATGCGAGGGAGCCAAAGAGGTCTGCTAGTCTGGGATGCAGCCAGCACTCACCACGCTAAAGACATGAAGACATTTCTTCACGAAAGAAAAATAGATCAGATAATGATTCCTGCAGGAATGACGGCCTATCTCCAGACTCTTGATATTGCAATAAACAAGCCATTCAAAGACAATTTGCGCCTGGAAATTAATGACTGCATTGAAAATAGAATGGAGAGAAATCAGCGTGGAAACTTTGTGAAACCTAAACTGCAAGAAGTTGTGACTTGGGTGAAGAATTCATGGGAGAAAATCACTGACAGTTGCATTGCAAATGCACTGTGAGCAGGCTACCTTGACAAGAAGTACTCATTTAAAGACAGTGCTATTGCTAAACATGAGAGATTTGGTCCACTGATTCTGAAAGAAATGGAGTCACAAGAAATTCACCAGGAAATTCAGGAATTGGATTGTTATGATGATGTTCCAGAAGATGATGACATGATTGTCATTGAATAAATGAGTAAATTCTTGATACTGTAGGATTCACAGTTTGTCTGGTTTGTGTTGACAACTACCTTACTACCGTACCGTATACAGGTAATAAATTTCATTTATTTTCATTTAACAATAAATGTGTACCGTATTCTTCTTCATGGAAAAATAAGACATCCCCTGAAAATAAGACCTAGCGTGTCTTTGGGGGCAAACATTAATATAAGACACTGTCTTATTTTCGGGGAAACACGGTGAGATAACTTACCTGTAGAATGTCAGGGTAACTTGTAACTTCCCTTTTTCCCGGACCCCTCAAGGCACAACAAATGGCACCAGGGCAGAGACCGCAAGTCCTCTCATTGTTATTGAGTTAACTGTTCGCTGTTAACTATCCTTTACCCACCTAAGTAAAAGAAGTGGGTGTCTATCATTTTACTTTTTATCCAATCCCAGAGGTTTCCCTGCTTTGCTTTCTCCCGCCTCCCTAATCTATCACCAATGGATTTCATGTAACACACTTAGGTCTCCTCTTTTGATTGTGATGTATAAAACAAGGTAGAGAGCCGCCATTCTCCAGAGCATTATCCCAATCCATTGAGATTCTGCTTCCCTGCAATTGTCGACAGTTTGGCTCAATTAAACTCACAAAAATTCTTTACAGGTTTGAATGCTTTTACGTTAACAATGAAAAGGAAAATATGGGGGGGGGGGTGGTGGCTTGCAACCTAGTTCAGTATCTGGTTAAAACTGTAGTCTTACCTCCCCACTCTGACTGACTTGGGCAGAGCTGCAGGGACCCTCAGGGGTCCTCCACAGGAGGAGATATAGAGGACAGAGCCTCTCCACAAGTTCAGTTCAGGCTTTGGATCGGGAATTCCCCTGGACTAGCAGACCTGCGAAACAAAGGTTAAACTTTCCTCCCTCAGAGTGCTGGTGGGTCTTTCTCCCTTGCATTCTGCCACAATATTATGTCTCTTGGTTGCCTCCCTCATTTCAACCAGGGCCTGGGCCCTTGACCAAAATCGAACCCAGGACCCTTGAGTCTGCTGGGCGATGCTCTACCCACTGAACAAACCGCTAGGGCTTAACACACTTTATTTTTCCGCAGAACACGAACTAATCCCTGATTATAGCGTACATTAATTTGTCTGTTGTATGTTTCTCCTCCTGGAACGGAAGTTCCATGAGGCAGGAACTTCACCTGACTTGTTCTCTGATGGATTCCATGACCCAAAATCAATGTCTGGCACATCAACACTCAATGTATATTTGTGCAACAAATGGGTGAATAGATTTATTTTCTAAACCACATATACACTGAGTGGCCAGATTATTATGATCTCTGAATGCATGATAATCTGGCCACTCGGTATATATATACATATATATATATATTAGAGGCCCGGTGCATGGGTGGTGTCAGGCCAGCCTGGCCAGGGGGAGGGGACATGGGCGGTTGGCCAGCCTGCCTGCTGGTCGAACTCCTGGTCGAGGGGACAATTTGCATATTAGCCTTTTATTATATAGGCTATACACTGAGTGGCCTGATTCTTATGCCTTCAGAGATCATAAAAATCTGGGCACTCAGTGTAGATCATTTACTAGGTGTACCAGTTAATAATGAAGATTTTGTAATCAAAGAAAACACGATAATTCCAAGAGAAACATCAAAAGTGCTTTATTCAAAGTAATGTCCATCGCTAGCTACACATTTCCCCATCCTTCAGGTAATTTGTGGATACCATCCCAATAGAACTTTTCTTGTTTTGAGGCAAACCATTCAGAGACCCAATTTTCCACTTCTTTGTACGTTTTGAAGTGCTGCTCAGAAAGTGCGTGTGCCATCGATCGGAACAAGTGGTAATCTGAAGGAGCAAGGTCTGGTGAATATGGCGGGTGGGTTAATACTTCCCAGGCAAGATCTTTTAACATGTCTTTAACTGGTTTTGAAGTGTGTGATGGTGCATTATCATGAAGCAAAATTACTTTGCCGTGTCTTCTGGCACATTCTGGTGGTTTCACGATCAAAGCGTTGAGAAGGCTAAAAAGGGCTAATTCCAATATAACCCTGATATTTGGGGGATAGCAATTGGAATCCATGCCAGCAAGCCCAGTGTACATTCTTGATAACCTATAATTAAGTCACTACCTCCTTCCCAGAAACTGGTCTTGCAGAACCTGTTGAAGAGGCCATAAAACTGTGAACAGTGCACTGCCCCAGAGGGAGGGTTGTTAACGCTGGCGCCAGGCCAGACCATCAGATATGTCCTGGAGACCCCCAACACCTGGGGGCCTTCTTGCAAGGCCCGAGAAAAGGACTGGAAACATAATCCATATTTGCGGGACAAAGAAAACAGGGAGATAGAAAAAGAAGCCCCCTGCATGTTTCTTCACTCAGATTTGGAAAGCTATTCCCTGAGTCTGCCGGCGTATTAAACAGTGTCCCTCCTTTTCTTTAAAGCGTCGCTTGGTTTTTCTTTGGTCTTCTGCAACATTGTGGTTCAAATTGATTATTTGTTGTCGGTAGTGATCAGTATCAATGGTGTCACCTGGTTTTAGGAGCTCATAATACACCACACCTTCCTGATTCGACCAAACGCAGAGCATTGTTGCCAGAAACTGATCATTGTCAACAACCTTCATTGCTCTGAAAGGTCAGAGCTAGTTCACTCACTGATGCTCTGAAAGGTCAGAGCTAGTTGGCTCACTGTTTAGTTGAGACATTGTTAGCTGAAGCAGCCTCCTCCTCTGTTTGTCTTATGTAAATTTCTGTTATTGGAATTTCCTGCCTAAAGGAAATATCCCATAGTCTCAATAAAAGGGATAGCAAGGCCAGAGCAGGGGGTAGTCCTCCCACTAGAGGTGGGCTCCCGCCTGGCCCCCAATATTCCCAAATTAATACTTTTCCAAGTCTCTTTTCATTTGTGTGCGGCCTTCTCCAGAACCTGAACCCTGAACCAGATCCCTGAACCACGCGGGACGTGAAAAGGATTCCCACACATTGTCTTCTTTCTGAAGCGATTTGGCCTTGCAATCAAGTTAATGGTTGACCTGGATCAACCCATGATTTTGTGCATTTGGGGTTCTCAAAATAAATCCACTTTTCATCGCTAGTCACAATTCGATGCTAAAAGAACTTTCTTTCGTGCTGTTGAAGCAACATTTTACTGATGCCTTTTCCGTTTTCCATTTGCCTTTCGTTCAGTTGACGTGGCACCCATTTTCCTTCCTTTAAAATCTTTCCCATTGCTTGTAAATGATCAGAAATTGTTTGCTGAGCAACGTTTAATCTTTCTGCAAGTAGTTTTTGAGTTTGACACGCATCTTCATCCAATAATGCTTATAATTGTTGGTCTTCAAACTTTTTCGGTTGAACTGGACGTTCTTTGTCTTTCACATCGAAATCATCACTTTTAAATCGTTTAAACCAGCATTCACAAGTATCTTGAGATGGAGCATGTTCACCATAAGCTTCCCAAAGTATACGATAACTTTTTTTTCAATATTAAGTAATGAATTAAAACTTCATGCAAATGATCTTTTTTTGGCATGAAGTTCAACATTTTTTAAGCGTAAAAATATCTATGATGTTAACACCTTCAGCAAATTTGACATGTGAAGTTTTGAAGCTTGCTGTAAATACAAGAAAATAGCATACATATCAAATCGCATGTATATCAACATATGTGTAACTCCATCTATTGAAGAAATCCGCACTATTAACCGCTACACCTAGTACTCTGTCCCACTACAGTTCTAAGCATTTTTAGAATTAATCTTCCTAAGAACCCTATTGAATAGGTTCTATTATTATCTCTATTTTATTAAATAAGTGAGGCATAGTTAGGTTAAAGAGCCTCACTCAAGTCACAAAGCCAGAAAGTGGTGGAGCGGGGATTCAAACACAGTCAGCCTGGCTCCAGAAGCTAATCGCTGTTCTAATGATGGGGTTCAGGACATGCTACCCCCAAATATGGCACCTTGGCATATTGAGTATCTTAAACGGAAGGAATTTGAGAAAGCAGGAAAGTCTCTTTGACCTTCCCTACCCTCACCCTGTGATAGGCAGTTAGGCAGACATGAGCAGAGCAAGGACGATGGGTCAGGTACAGAGGGTCACCAGAGTGGAAAGCCCCAGGTGCCCAGCAAAGGACAATTGTAGGGTGGGGGGCTCCTCCCCAGGATGACGTTTCCTCCCCTAGCATATCGTGGTCATGCCGTTTGGACCCCCTGACCTTTCCTCCCTAGAGATAACATGTAGGCTTCAGTTGTATTTCAGCTCTAGGCCCAGAAAAGCAACAAAACCAGCCATGCTGACCTCAGGACCAGCTGCATTGGATAATGACCCCCTGCCCCGTGCCCACCAATCAATCAGTGGAGACCTAGACTCTGAAAGGACACAGCTGGAAAGCTGCTGAATATTCCATTGAGATCCTCCCCTGGGACTGCCCCTAAAATCTCCACCCTTAAAACTCTTAGAACAGAGATCCCAGTGTGCTCCCCTTCCCACCCTTCCCCCCCACCCCCGCACCCCCAGATCCCAGGAGCACACGGGAGCCTGAGCCTTTCTCTTCTACCTCCCCAGGCTCCTTACCATTACCTTCCTCACTTCCAAGCTCCAAGGGCCCTTCCTGTACTTCTATAATGTGTTTCCTAAGCCCATTTTTTTTTTTTCTATGAATTACTTCTTCCACCTCTGTGGTTTTATACAAAAATGTTCTCTTATAGTTTGAGTCTTGGCTCTGAATTCTTTCCTAGCCAAAACCCAGGTACCTAGGTCTGCTCTGACCCCACCAGTCTAACAACTGGTGCCATTCCTCTATTGTCCTGTCTTTAAATTTGCCGTGCTTTCTTTTCGTTTCTTTTTTTATTGTTGACAGTATTACAGATGTCCCCATTTCCCCCACCCCAGGTCTTCACCACATTATTGTCTGTGTCCCTGGGCTATGCATGTATGTATATATGCTGTTTGGTTAATCTCTTCCAGCCCCCTCTGAGATCTGTCAGTCTTCTTTTGAGAATATCTTCTCATTATTTCCATCCATAACACTGTTCTCTCATTCTTTCACACTCCAAATGGGTGTGAATTGGGGAGTCTTCCAAAGGAAAAGCCAAATAAGTGTGGATCTTACCCAATCTGGTTTCATTTCTTCAAGGGTTAAATCCCCTCTAATTTTCATTTGCTTTGGATTATTTTTCAATACTTTCAAACTACTGTTTTTATTGTTGCTTTAAGTTTGTCCCAAGTTTATTGTCATTATTTTTAGAAGGTATAAGCTACTAGAAGTTGGGAATCTCTAATTGTTTTATGTTGAATCGAAGTTCAAAACAAAGTCGTTACCTTGGCATTGAAAAACCTTTTATGAATTAGAACCCTGTTAGATCTAACATGACCTCCTCCTACTCTTTATTGTATTTATTAAGGTCCAGAAACAGTGTTTTCTGCCTGTTCCTTGAATGGACTGAGTAAATCTTGCCTGGCAACCCTAAATAAATGTCTATCTCACATGTAATTTTATCTTCTTTCTCTGCTTCTTTTTCTCCAAAGAGAGCAAGAAGGGACTGATTTGAGAACTGTTAATCAAATATAAAAGCTTACTTTCACATAGCATTACTATAATTAAGGCAGAGTGCTAGAAGAATTAATGAATAATTTTATTTAATACTAAGTAAATCCCTATGAGGTAGGTGCTAGTGTTATTTCCATTTAAAGAGAAAACTATAGCTTAGAGAGGTTAGCTATCTTATTCAAGCCATCCAGCTACCAAGCAAAACATCTGGAACTCTGGGCTGCCTTTCTGTTCTTTATGTAGCGGGAATGTGTATGTGCACATGCGTGTGTGTCCACTTAGTAGCAAGCAATTGTGTCTTCTTTGTAGAATATTGCATAGAGATGTTATCTGTCATTTGAGGTGCCCATCATTTGAACACCATCTTCATGTTTTGATGGTGTCCCACATATTGATGACCACTTTCCCAATGTAGAATCCAGAAAACTTAATTTTCCTGGTCTACCCTTAAGCGAGGCTGTACTTAATATGATTTTGCAGATTCATCAACTTGTGACTTCAGAATCAAGCAGTGTGAGGAAATTGGCTCTGAGTGGGCCATGCATTGTTCTGGCCTCAGTAGCGGCAAATTGTGGGGGCCCTGACCAGAGTACACCAGATGTTAAAGACCCATTTGCCATACGCGTGCGCAAGGGCAATGACACAGCAGTATCAGTATACACACCGCCAAGGCGCACTCTTATGTAACCCACCTGTTTTAACACTCATGTCACCAATTGACAAGAAGCCTCGTTTGAGCTAGTAAAAAACGAGCTCCTGAGCACCCGATGGCTGGCTGCTTTGTTTGCAATAAAGCATGTCCCACCTACCTGTGGCTGCTTGTGTCTTCTTCCAGATCCTGGCTTCCAAGGAAGTCCTGTCCCTGGCAGAGGGGCTGACTCAACACAAATGCATCCAGTTTTGTCAATGAGTTATAGCAGTCACAATAGATCTGAGTTCCTAGAAACTTGTGTGTGGGCAGAACAGTTGTGGCAGCAGCAGCAGTTTCCTCATATGTCCAGTCCTACAGTGTGGTTCTCGTATTGTTATTGGAAGCTTATCTTCAAGTCCACATATCTGGCACTTCTAACAATTCTATTAACTACTTAATATTCTTTAACAAATTTGTTTCCTGTTTCAAATAGCCAGAATGGAATTGTTTGCTTTCTGTGAGAGCTCTAATATAACCATATTTTATGGTACATGAATATTTTAAAAAACCATTTCATCTAAACCTTTTGAATCCAGGAGTAAAGCACTATAAAAATTTATATTATGGTTAAGGGAGGTCTCTTCTAAAAGTCAATGAACTAGAGCAGGCACTGATTATTTAAGAAGTTATTACTTCTAAATAAATAAATTGTCATTATCAGTTAATTTTAGAACTTATCATTGCCAGTAAAATTGTTGGAAAACTACATTCTAATGTCATAGAAATATTGCGTCGTTTAGTACTAAGCATAACAGAGAATTCTATGTGCATTTTAAAATAGCAAACATTTAAAAATGAGTCTCTAAATGTATAAGGGAATAAATTATTATATTCTTTAAGAATATAATTACTCTAAAACTAGGAAGCTATATTCTTTGTCCTACCTCCCCAAAATGTCCAGAAGATAGTTATTCTCCATTTATTTATAAAAATCATGTAAAATTAGTTTATTTCTAATTAGTCATGGATTAATCATCACAATGGAATCTTTACTGAGCCTAACTGGGACATTTGATAAAAAAAAAAAAAAACCACTTTATTTCAAAGTAGTCAAATTACTTCACAAATAGCCTCCTACGGTTGGCAAAAGGAAGGCAGTAATCATGATAATGATAATAAGTTTCACTGCAAAATATTATAGAAAAAAACACACAAAATGAGTTGGAATGCCAAGCTTCATAATCATAATCAATATATTAATGTACTAGATAACTTTTACCCTGGCTTATATTGATTAATCATTTTCTTCCCAAGCAAGTCAAAATAATTAACCAGTTGACTAATTCACAGCAGTCCAGTTAGGATGTGACATTTTAAAATAAAA
Organism: Plecotus auritus; assembly: GCF_963455305.1. NCBI lineage: Eukaryota > Metazoa > Chordata > Mammalia > Chiroptera > Vespertilionidae > Plecotus > Plecotus auritus. Next base: position 69,715,775 of record NC_137784.1, on the reverse strand, counting down.
ATATAGAACGAAAACCAAAAAAAATTAGAACCTGAATATTGCTTATAAGTAAGTTTTAATGTGTGGTTGACATCACAGAAATGCAACCCATTACAATTTCTTTCTCACCAATGGCAATATGACTTACTAAAAATAAAACCAATAAAATGCCACCTTAGAAATGGAGGATTGATTGAAAATCATAATTTATATAGCTGTCATATTAATAACTGATTCAGGAAACCTCATCAATACATTCTAATTGTGGTTGTTTTTTTAATTGTGCTAGGGAGAAGGATATATACACTCTCAAACTAGCTACCTATGAATTACTAATTAGTTAATTACAAAGGTGAAAACGTTACCTTTATAATAAAGAAAGCTGGCAGACATCACTGTATCTGTGGTAAAGAAGTACTCTTAAGCCTGAGCTGGTTTGGCTCAGTGGATAGAGAATCGGCCTGCAGACTGAAGGGTCCCAGGTTTGATTCTGGTCAAGTGCACATGCAGAAGGCAGCCAATCAATAATTCTCTCTAATCATTGATGTTTCTAGCTCTCTCTCCCTCTCCCTTCCTCTCTGAAATCAATTTAAAAAAAAAAAAAAGAGTACTTTTAAGACCATCAGAAAAACCTTTTGCTATTCATGGTAATAAATAAATGTCAATGTCTACTCAACTGAGCCTAAAGACTATCCCCAACAATAGGCTGAAGTGTAATTGACATGGATGAAACAGCTAGTTATTCTGCTGTGACCCTCGTATTTTTCAAAATACTTGTTCAATTTTTAGTTGCTTTATTATATTTCATTGAGCACACCACAGGAAGCTTCAGTGGACATTCATCAGCCATAGAGTATGTAGTGTCCAAAAGCTTTCAGTTATTACATGTCTAAAAGCCTTAATTCTCCTTTTATAATTATACTGACATTTAAGGAAAACCCTAAAAAATAAAGAACCCTATTGCAATAAACAAATGCTGTCTTCTTGAGTGGTAAACTGTTGGCAAGGATAACTTCAACTAAATCACCAAAGCAGTTGGGCCCAACATCAAGCATATGTGCACTGCCCCTCTTATATACCCACCATTGATGATTCTTATTCAATTATTATTCTAATTCTTTTTATCTTTATGGTAAAACTTAGGGGCAGGTTTATAGAAACATAGAAATATTGATACTAAAAAGTTATTTCAGATTTTGCTTGTTTGTTGTAATCATTATTCTTCAGTGGGTTGCAGATCGGAGTTTCTCCTTATGAAAGTGACCCTGAAAGATACTGTAAGCTTTTTTGCTGTGTAAAAAGAATCAATGCTGGTTGCCAGATAGGAAGGAAGGAAGTTGGGAAGAATAGGTGCAAAAGGGAAAGGAATTAAAATGTGCAAACTGCCAGTTATTAAAATTGTCACAGGGATGTAAGATACAGCATGGAAAATACAGTCCATAATCCTATCTAATAAAAGAGTAATATGCAAATTAACCATCACTCCGCTACACCCACAAGCCACACCCACAGGCCACGCCCACCAGCCAATCAGGAGGGAATATGCAAATAAACCCAACCAAGATGGCTACAGCCACAGAGAGCAGGAGGGAGGCTTGGGTTTCCCCGGCAAAGGAGGAAGCCAAGCTTTCCACCTACCCTTGCTGGCCTAGGCCTCCACTCAAGGCTACAAAGTTTCAATGATAGAAGATACATAAACCCAAACAGAAATGGCTGCAGCCACAGAGCTGGAAAGAGCAGGAGGCTAGGGTTGCCCCCAATGATGGAGGAAGCCAAGTTTTCCGTACACCCTGGCCGTCCCAGGCCTCCCCTTAAGGCTACAAAGCTTCAATTATAGAAGATACATACATCCCAACAGAAATGGCTGCCGCCACGGAGCAAGCAGAAGGTTTGGCTCCGCTCCAGGCTACAAAGTTTCAATTGTAGAAAATAAATAAACCCCAGATACCAGGGCCTCTGCTTGGGTCGCCAGGGTGCATGGCCGGCCTGCAAACCACCACAGGCCCCTCTCCCAGGCTGCCCCACGCCCCAAGGGAACCCCCACCCTGATCCAGGACACCCTTCAGGGCAAACCAGCTGGCCCCCACCCATGCACCAGGCCTCTATCCTATCTAATAAAAGAGTAATATGCAGATTGACCATCACTCCAACACACAAGATGGCTGCCCCCATGTGGTCAAAGATCCTGCCCCCATGTGGACACAAGATGGCCACCACAAGATGGCCAGCAGGGGAGGGCAGTTGGGAGGGACCAGGCCTGCAAGGGAGGGCAGTTGGGGGCGATCAGGCCAGCAGGGGAGGGCAGTTGGGAGGGACCAAGGTGGCAGAGGAGGGAAGTTGGGGGTAACCAGGCCTGCAGGGAAAGGCAGTTGGGAGGGACCCAGGCGTGCAGGGGAGGGCAGTTGGGGGGGACCAGGCCTGCCGGGGAGGGCAGTTAGGGGTGACCAGGTCTGCAGGGGAGGGCAGTTAGGGGAAAACAAGCTGGCAGGGGAGCAGTTAGGCATCAATCAGGCTGGCAGGGTTAGGGTTAGGGGGTGATCAGGCTGGCAGGCAGAAGTGGTTAGGGGCAATCAGGAAGGCAGGCAGGCAAGCAGTTGGGAGCCAGCAGTCCTGGATTGTGAGAGGGATCCCAGATTGGAGAGGGTGCAGGCTGGGCTGAGGGACACCCCCCCCCCTCTCCGTGCACAAATTTCGTGCACCGGGCCTCTAGTATTGTAATAACTATGTATGGTGTCTGATGGGTAGTGCTCTTATCAAGCTGATCACTTTTTAAGTTATATAAATGCCTAATCACTATGTTGCATACCTGAAACTAATATAATATTGTATGTTAACTGTAATTGAAAAATAAGAATTAGTTCAAAATGTTTAAGAAAAAGAAAAAATTAAACACATGTCTATAAGACTATAAATAATATTGTTATGCCCAGATTTCGTGATCCCCAAAGACGACCAGGGAGCCGAGTCCAATGCAAAAGCAAAGAGCCTTTAATCGAGCTAGCTCGAGCTCAGTCCCACACACACACACACCGGCGCAGCGGCGAGGTGGAGAGAGAGAGAGCCCCAGTCCCCAAACTCGCTGATTTATAGGGGGCCTGGGAGAGGTAGGAGGGGTGAGGTAGTGTGGCCTCCGCTGATTGGTCGGGGTCAGGTTGCACATGGGGGCAGGGCACGGCTTACTTTCCTCTTGCATTTCTATTGGCTAATTCAAAAGTGTGGGTTGGGCTCTTGGAGAGGTTCTAGGGCGGGAACCTGACTCCACGAGGTGGAGGACATGGAACAAAAGGAACACCCGCCCTTTCAATATCATAAATAAAATGTCTGTTACTAAACAAAAACTAATAAATAAAAATATTTCATTATTTTTGAAAACTTAATTATCCTATATTGTATTTAGCAGGATATTTGATTAGATAATCTAAGAGTCTCCTGTCTACTCTGTGAATACTTGTTTCTCCTAAGCAGCCCTATGGACTACTAGTGAAGATGAAAATGTGTGAAAGAGAGAAATTCTTTGTGCAAGATGAACCGATGTCACTAAAGGAGTTAGTCATTATAAAAACGTGTTGCCCCAAGTTATTAACCTCATCAATTCATCAAGCATTCTCATTAATTTAAAAATGGCCTGAATATAATGCTAACAATAAGTCATCACTGAGCAACCTTTGCAATGTGACAATTCTGGTAATTATTTAGTAAGTGGTATAGCAAGGCCTAAAATCTAGTAGTCTAAATCTAGACCCTATGCTCTTTCCCTCTATGTACTGTAGATTCTTTGAAAGAATATTGATACTGCAGTAGCTTACTTTCCACTTACTATGCATTCAAGAATAGAAAGTAGATATTTAGAAGTTATAACTATGAAAGCCTGACTAATATAGACATGAACTTAAACACCAGTAATATCCATAATAGCTGATACGTACTGAATAGGTAAAAATTGCCTACTAGCCCAGCTGGTGTGGCTTTGTGGTTGAGCATCTACCTATGAACCAGGAGGTCACAGTTCGATTCCTGGTCAGGGCACATGACCAGGTTGAGGGCTTGATCCCCAGTAGCGGGGTATACAGGAGGCAACCAATTAATGATTCTCTCTGTTGACAAAAGGGACCACATGCTGACCTGACAAGCTCAGGGAAGGCCTGCATGGCAGTCTTGCAAACTCAAAGACCTAAAATAACCACAAAGGATGGTCTGAAATTAAACTTTAACTAAAAGCAGTTATGGTGGGTAGTCACCTCCTAGGCTGGTATCTTCACTGACAAGATCAACCTTTACCTGAACTGAGCCTATCTGTCTTTTTGCATCTATGATAACAGATCCTTGAAATGTCTGGGTAACTTGTAACTTCCCTTTTTGTAGACCCCTTGGGGCACAACCTAATGTGCCTGGGTGCCATGACAGATACCACAAATTCCTTCATTGTTATTGTCATCATGTTAATTGTTGACTGTTAACTGTCCTGTACCCACCTAAGTATGTGTCTATTATTTTACTTTTTACTCCAATCCCAGGAGTCCCCCCCCCCCCCGTCCCGCCCCACAGCTTTGCTTTCTTCCACCTCTCTAATCTATCACCAATGAATTTCATTAACCCACCTACATCCACTCCTTTGATTGCAATGTGTAAAAATAGATAAAAAACCGCCATTCTCTGGAGCATTATCCCAATCCCTTGAGATACCGCTTCCCAGCAGTTATTGACAGTTTGGCTCAAATAAATGTACAAAATTCTTTACAGGTATGAATGTTTTTACGTTAACATCTCTCATCATTGATGTCTCTCTCTCCTCTCTCTCTCTCTCTCTCTCTCTCTCTCTCTCTCTCTCTCTCTTTCTTTGTTCCTCTCTGAAGTCAATAAAAATATCCTATATAATAAAACCCTAATATGCAAATCGACCAATCAGCGGAATGACCTGTTTCTGTGATGCACACTGACCACCAGGGGGCAGAAGCTCAATGTAGGAGCTGCCCCCTGGTGGTCAGTGCTCTCCCACAGGGGAAGCGCTGCTCAGCCAGAAGCCAGGCTCACTGCTGGTGAGTGCAGTGACAGTGGCGGGAGCCTCTCCTGCCTCTGTGGCAGCGCTAAGGAGCAGCAAGCAAAGCTGTAAGGAGCAGTGAGCAGGTGGGTGGAAAGGAGTGAGGGGTCCTGGACTGTGAGAGATCCTGGACTGTGAGAGGGTGCAGTCCGGGCTCAGGGACACCCACCCCCCCACACACCTCCAGTGCATGAATTTCATGCACCGCGTCTCTAGTATTTTTTTAAAATGTCAACTAAAAAATTCATTATTTTATCAACTAACTTCAGCCAACTTCTTTTATAAAGGTATATATTTACAAAAGTAACACCCAGAAGTCTATGGCTTTTCTATACACCAATAATGAACTCACAGAAAGAGAAACTAAAAAAGAAATCCCATTTATCATTGCAACAAAAAATTTAAGATACCTAGGAATAAACTTAACCAAGGAGACAAAGGACCTGTAAGCAGAAAATTTCAGGACACTGAAAAAAGAGATAGAGGAAAACATGAACAAATGGAAGAATATACCATGTTCATGGATTGGTAGAATCAATATCATTAAAATGTCCATGCTACCAAAAGCAATCTATAAATTCAATGCAATCCCCATTAAAATACCAACGGCATACTACAAAGACCTAGAACAAATTCTCCAAAAATTCATCTGGAATAAAAAAAAAGACCCTGAACAGCTGCAGCAATCTTGAGAAAGAAGAACAATGTTGGAGGGATCACAATACCAGATATGAAGCTACACTACAAAGCCACGGTTCTCAAAACTGCCTGGTACAGGCACAAGAACAGACAACTAGACCAGTGTAACAGAACAGAGAACCCAGAAATCGACACAAGCCATTATGCTCAATTAGTATTTGACAAAGGAGCAAGAGCATACAATGGAGTCAAGAAAGTCTCTTCAATAAATGGTGTTGGGAAAACTGGATAGATACTTGCAAAAAAAATGAAACTAGACCACCACCTTACACGATACACAAAAATAAACACAAAATGGACAAAGAACTTAAATGTAAGATGGGAAACCATAAAAATCTTAGAAGAAGCCATAGGCAGCAAAATAGCAGACCTTTGTTGTAGCAATATATTTACCGATACAGCTCCTAGAGCAATGGAAACTAAGAAGAAAATAAACAAATGGGACTACATCAAAATAAAAAGCTTCTGCACAGCAAAAGAAACCATCAACAAAACAACAAGAAAGCCCACTGCATGGGAGAACATATTTGCCAATGTTATCAACGATAAGGGTTTAATCTCCAACTTTTACAGGGAACTCATACAATTTAACAAAAGAAAGATAAACAATCCAATCCAAAAATGGACAAAAGACCTAAATAGACACTTTTGGAAAGAGGACATTCAGAAAGCCAAGAGACATATGAAAACTCGCAAAAAGTCACTAATCATCGGAGAGATGCAAATCAAAACAACAATGGGGTACCATTTCACATCTGTCAGAATGGCTGTCATCAACAAATCAACCAATGACAAGTACTGGAAAAGATATAGAGAAAAAGGAACCCACGTACACTGCTGGTGGGAATGCAGACTGGTGCAGCCACTGTGGAAAACATTATGGCGTTTCCTCAAAAAATTAAACATGGAACTCCCATTTGAACCAGTGATCCCACTTCTAGGAATATATCCCAATAACACAGAAACACCAATCAGAAAGGATTTATGCACCCCTATGTTCATAGCAGCACAATTTACAATAGCTAAGATTTGGAAACAGCCTAAATGCCCATCAGCAGATGAGTGGATTAGAAAACTATGGCACATCTACTCAATGGAATACTACGCCACTGTAAAAAAAAAACCAGGAATTCTGGAGAGCATTATGCTAAGTGAAATAAACTAGTCAGTGAAAGAAAATTATCACATGATCTCACTCATTTATGGATAACAAAGAACATTATAAACGGATGAACAAAAATAGATACAGAGGCAGAGAAGCATTGAACAGACTGTCAAACTACAGCAAGAAGGGTGGGGAGGTTTGAGGGGGTAGGTAAGAGATCAACCAAAGGTTTATATGCATGCATATAAGCATAACCAATAGACACAAGACACTGTGGGTGGGGGGTAAGGGTGTGTGCCGGGGGGTAGGGGAGGCCAGGGGAAGGTCAATGGAGAAAAAAAGGAGACATATGTACTACTATTTGTAATACTTTAAGTGATAAAATAATAATTAAAAATTTAAAAAATACTCTTAAAGTCCAAAAGTGTGGAACTTCGGAAAATTTTAGCATTTTCATTGTAATTTTGTTGACTTTGAGGATGAGCATTTTGTATTATTTATTATTACAATGTTCTGGCAGCTGGTAATAAAATCCTTAGTTCTAAGAAAATAAAAGGTATATATTTAGAACAATAATAAACCAAGCTTTGCACCCATTAATGTGATGTTTGTGAGAACACAAAGCAAGAAGCACACTCAGAATAAGTATAAGGAGACTAACATATTACTCTCAATACTTGATATAGTATACATAAACTAAATAAGGCAACAGAAGTACCGAATAATAAAATAAGATGATCTAACATAACTTTTCTCTGAATGGTGTGACATGTGAGTAGCTGCTATAATAAATAGAAAATAGTTCCATTGTCGTAGTAATATATAGAAATGTTTAAAAATGCTTTAAAAATGCCTTAAATATTAAGATGGTTTTAAAATGTTTAAATTAACTTTCCTTGAAACTTAAAGTGTGATATTAAGGACACATTCCCCACTGCCCTGAAGCGTGTGTACCTCATAAATAAGAATTTGAACTTCAGTAAATAACTCAGAGTGACTTGCTAAGATAGCCATCTGAGTGAGTGATGTACTCTCCCTAGATAACCACATGCAGCCCCTCGCCCTGTTTGAGATAAACATGTGTGCATTGACATAATTCATTGATAGCCACCTGGACTGCTGCAAATGTGGTACAGGCTTTAAAAATGGGGATCCTAACCAGCCCAATGCACGCCTGTCAAGACAGCTACAAAGGCACATCCCTTTGTCAGTCCGGCAAGCGACGCCACTCCACACTCTTCTTCCTGCCAGATGATAGAAGAATGGCTAATAACTCCCGACTGAGACACAACCGAGCTCTTGGGTGAGGAATGCCGGCTCCCTGCATCCGGACCAGACCAGCTCAGCTGCTGGACCCCAGAGGACAGGACCACCGGGATCCCCAATAAGCCTGTACCCGCAGCACCAGGAATTGTGTGAGTAATAAAGTGCTGTGTGATTTGCAACTGCTTATGTTTCATGTGGTGTAATTCCTCCAGCAGTTAATTGAATTATTTTGTGTACGCTTAAAATTTAAATTAAAGCTTCTGGTTTTTTTGGTCCTAAGCCTGCCCTTGGTCCTGTTTGTGTAGAGTAGCCTCTTTGCTAGCAACTACTTGAATGTCCCACACCTGCGTGGTTAAAGTTTATCTCAAGGGACGCCTTAGATCAGTGGTTCTCAACCTTTCTAATGCCGCGACCCTGTGTTTTCCGATGGTCTTAGGCAGGCGTCCTCAAACTACGGCCCGCGGGCCACATGCGGCCCACCGAGGACATTTATCCGGCCCGCTGGGTGCCGCTGCCTGCCCTGCTTAGCAGCCAACTCGTCCCGGGCCTGCAGTGCGCATAGGAATTTGTTCATAGTGGGTTTTTTTTAAACTATAGTCCAGCCCTCCAATGGTCTGAGGGACAGTGAACTGGCCCCCTGTTTAAAAAGTTTGAGGACCCCTGGTTAGGCGACCCTGCTAGCGGTTCTCAACCTGTGGGTCATGACCCACAGGTTCAGAACCGCTGCTGTAGACCCTAAGACCATTGGAAAACACAGATATTTACATTACGATTCATAACAGTAGCAAAATGACAGTTATGAAGTAGCAACGAAAATAATTTTATGGTTGGGGGTCACCACAACATGAGGAACTGTATTAAAGGGTCGAGGCATTAGAAAGGTTGAGAACCACTGCCTTAGATAAACACCCCAGATCCTTTCCCAGGATCTACTTGGGACATCCATGATCAAATAAATTTGGGAAACAATAAAAAAGTTAAATAATTTTATACTTTCAGGAATTCAGAGGCTTGTAATGTGCCAATACGTATTGTGAAACACTGAGAGGTATGTTGAATAGGCAGTGTTCCCCCCACATATTTGGAAATATTTTTTATGGGCCATCTTGAGTACCACAGAATATCTATCTATCTCTATCTCTATCTCTATCTCTATCTCTATCTCTATCTCTATCTCTATCTCTATCTCTATCTCTATCTCTATCTCTATCTCTATCTCATCTACCCAAGGTGGGCTTCTGGCCTGGAACACAGGAGCTGAGACCAGCTACCCAGGACCCAGGTAACATCCAGCTGTTAAAGGCAGCAGAGCTTCTGGATACTGGGGAGTCTGGAGCCAGTAGCAGTTAAACCTGCAGTTTTTCTATTTCTTATTTTTAAAACCCAGAGCACAGGATCTTCATTTGCAGCTACTCATTCAAGACTTTGGCAGAGGGAGGATGATGCGGACCATAGGTGCCTGAGGAGAGGCTGGAGTAGGAAGCTTTGGGGGAAAACATGGAAAAGAGGTGGCTGGGAGACCTCCATTCAGTCACATCCACCCAAACTGAAACAGCCATTTTCCTGAGAGGACCTGGCCACTTCCAGAAACCACAGCTCAGAAAAAGGAAAAATATCCTGCCCTAGGTGTTACAGCCCACTGCACCCTCAGGTGCCCTGCCTGCCACACCCTGCATCCTGACCTTTGTAGGAGACAGCAGCAGAGGCCAAGCCTAGGGGTTTGAACAGTCTCAGGAAGCATAAGTCACTGGTGTGGAGGTGGAGCCAAGCTCTGCACTATCCTGGGAACCTGACTGGTACTTTCCTCTCAAGAGAGAGAAATAGAAACTCCAGGTTTCCCGCTGATCCCACTGGACTGCATACGAGCATCTCTGCCCAGCCAAGGGCAGGGCAATATTCTGGGTCACTCTCAGAGGAGTAGCTCTGGGACAGGGAAACACACCAGGCATGCAGGAACCCTCAGAGTATTATGCTGAGTGAAATAAGCCAGTCAAAGCATCAAATGATCTCTTATTTGTGGAATCTAATGAACAAAATATACTGACAAATAAAACAGATCCAGAGACATTGAAGCATGCAATAGACTGACATATTTCAGAGGGAAGGGATGTCAGGAAGAAGTAAATCAAAGAAGTATATGCATATATGCATAACACATGGACAGACAATAGTGCAGTGAAGGCTTGGGGTGGGGGCAGGAGCATGAAGGAATGTGTCAATGGGGGAAAAATGGGGAGGGGTATCTATAATACTTTCAACAATAAAGATAAATAAAAAAATTTTAAAAGAAACTAAAATATAAATAAATAAAATACAGTGACCATCTAATATATATAGTAGTGAAGCAGAATTTTTGGACTGGAACATGCAGTGTTCCCCTGGGCAGACCGATTCCTGGGTTCTTTATCCTTGGGAATTGAAGAATGAATCCACAGACAGAAGGTGGTATAGCAAAGGTGGAAATTTATTAAAGAACAAGTATAGACTCCCAGGAAGGGAGAAGGGTGGAGTCCCACAGAGTTCCTTTTCCCTAGGGTTTATAAAGGCTGCAGATCTTTGTGCCTTGATATCCCCTCTGATTGGTCACTATTCCCTTAGACTGGTTACTCTAGTAACTCCTGGGTTCAAAGGTCAAACCTCACACGGGACATGAGAGGTTCTCCCCCCTCCTTCCTTATTGTTTTACTATTCCCTTTGGGCTTTCTTCTTCTCCTTCCCATGAAGGACTTCCTTCCCTTTATTTTGTAAATATAGACCTTTCGCTGTTCCCAGCTCCCTCATTCTATGGAAATGTACCTGTTGCAGCTTTTCAGCTCCCCTATTCCATGGAAATATACCTTCTGCTGCTCTGCAGCCCTGTGCTTCCTCCATGGTCCCCTTAATTTTTAAAATTTCCTAAACATGTCCTATTTTACTCCTAAAATTCCTATTTCAGTAGTAGCCATGTAATAGGTAAAAAAGAAAACCTTGGTAAATTATAAACAAACAGGAAAATAGAAAGACAAAAGCTCATATTCCTGGACTTGCAGGTAGGGATTTTGGATTGATTGCATACAGCTGGTTTTACTTCTTCCCTGCCCACAAACTCCTTCATCTACTCACAAACTTTAAAGTATTATTTTCTAAGTCATAAATCCACAAAATAGAGGGGATATGGATGGGTGCTAAAAGTGACAGCAAATGAGAGAAAACCGATTCCTAACACAGGTGAGAAAAGCCTAGAGCCAATTCAATTAACACTGCAGAACCCCAAATGTCTGGAAATGGAACATCAAATGTCTGGAAGTGGAGAGGAAGATGATTGTAAAATAAGGAGTGTGGACGAAAGGGGCCACATGCTGACCTGACAAGCCCAGGGAAGGCCTGCATGACAGTCTTGCAAACTCAGAGACCTAAAGTAACCACAAAGGGTGGTCTGAAATTAAACTTTAACTAAACACAGTTATGGTGGGCAGTTACATCCTAGGCTGGTTTCTTCACTGACAAGGTCAGCCTTTACCTTAACTGAGCCTATCTGTCTTTTTGCATCTATGATAACATACCCTTGAAATGTGGGTAACTTGTAACTTCCCTTTTTCTGGAGCCCCTGGGGCACAACCTAATGTGGTGGGCCCCAGGACAGATACCACAAATTCCTTCATTATCATGTTAATTGTTCCTGCACCCACCTAAGTATGTGTCCATCATTTTACTTTTCATCCAATCCCAGGGGTTTCCTCCGCTTTGCTTTATCCCACGTCCTTAATCTATCACCAATGAATTTCATGTAACCCACCTATGTCCCTCCTCTGATTGCAATGCATAAATACAAATGTAACCCGCCATTCTCTGGAGCTTTATCTCAATTCATTGAGGTTCTGCTTCCCGGCATATGTTGACAGTTTGGCTCAAATAAACTCACAAAAATTCTTTACAGGTTTCAATGGTTTTTTACGTTAATAGGAGAATAATTCAAAAATTTGTTTAAAAAATAGAATGCAGAGTCACATTCCCCCATCTTCGTATAAGAAAAGTTTACTTTTGGAACAGTTAAAACAGAGGTCTTCTGGATTGGAGAATACCATACACATTCATGTCGGATTTGCATACCGAAAGTAAAGAGAATTGAATGGACATTTGCTTCCTGGGTGCTGAAAACCCTCCCTCAAAGCCCCTTTGACCACTCTTTGGCTCCCAGCAGTTGGCATCAACATTCATGTGCAGGCAGGAAATTTGAATGTCTTCTGTAGAGAAGTCAACGCAAGCTAGTGACACAGGTACTAGTAGTTATAGGAAATCGACCCAGCTGACATTAGTTGTGCTCAGAACTTCAAATTAGACCTTTTTTATTTACAATTTTCAATCTTCTATAATAATAAAAAGGTAGTATGCTAATTAGACCGGACATCTTCCGGATGTCATTCTGGATGTCCTTCCTGACGAAGCTGGGGCTGGAGGGAAGCCAGCTGGGGTCCCACGTGCCGCAGGGAAGCTGGTGCCAGCAGCCGGGGGAAGGAAGGCCTACTCTTGCACGAATTTTCGTGCATCGGGCCTCCAGTTATGAATAATCAAGGATTACCCAAACATTTGAGAAAAACCTCTAGGAAGCCTAAGCACAGAAATACAGTGGAACCTTGGCTCTTTAACTTAACTCGTTCGGGAAGGCTGTTCAAGAAGTAATGTTGGCCCTAGCCGGTTTGGCTCAGTGGATAGAACATCGGCCTGTGGACTGAAAGGTCCCTGGTTTGATTCCAGTCAAGGGCACATGCCCAGATTATGGGCTTGATCTACAGTGGGGGGGCCTCCAAGAGGCAGCCAATCAAAGCTTCTCTCTTATCATTGATGTTTCTATCTCTCTCTTCCTCTGGCTTCCTCTATGAAATATATATATATATATATATATATATATATATATATATATATATATATAAAATAAATGAATAAACAGAAGTGATATGTTTGAAAACCAAATCACTTTCCCCATTAGAATAATGTAAATTGAATTAATCTGTTCCAAACCCCTAAATGATTCCCTGTTTTAACCTTTCTTATATACCAGAGGACCGGTGCACGAAATTCGTGCACGGGGGGGGGGGGGGGTGTCCCTCAGACCAGCCTATACCCTCTCCAATCTGGGACACCTCGAGGGATGTCCGACTGCCTGTTTAGGTAGGATCGGGCCTAAACTGTCAGTTGGACATCCCTCTCACAATCCAGGACTGCTGGCTCCCAACTGCTCGCCTGCCTACCTTCCTGATTGCCCCTAACTGCTTCTGCCTGCCAGCCTGATCACCCCTTAACCACTCCCCTGCCAACCTGATTGCCCCTAACTGCCCTCCCCTGCAGGCCTGGTCACCCCTAACTGCCCTCCCCTGCAGGCCTGGTCACCCCTAACTGCCCTCCCCTGCAGGCCTGGTCACCCCTAACTGCCCTCCCCTGCAGGCTGGTCAACACTAACTGTCCTCCCCTGCAGACCTGGTCACCCCTAACTGCCCTCCCCTGCAGACCTGGTCACCCCTAACTGCCCTCCCCTGCAGGCCTGGTCACCCCTAACTGCCCTCCCCTGCAGGCTGGTCAACACTAACTTCCCTCCCCTGCAGGCCTGGTCACCCCTAACTGCCCTCCCCTGCAGGCCTGGTCACCCCTAACTGCCCTCCCCTGCAGGCCTAGGTTCCCCCCAACTGCCCTTCCCTGCAGGCCTGGTCACCCCCAACTTCCCTCCTCTGCAGGTCTGGTCCCTCCCAACTGCCCTCCCCTGCTGGCCTGATCACCCACAACTGCCCTCCCTTGCAGGCCTGGTCCCTCCCAGCTGCCCTCCCCTGCTGGCCATCTTGTGGTGGCCATCTTGTGTCCACATGGGGGCAGGATCTTTGACCACATGGGGGCAGCCATCTTGTGTGTTGGAGTGATGGTCAATCTGCATATTTCTCTTTTATTAGATAGGATGGTACATGTCTAATGTACTGTTTAATATATAAACAAACACTTCTTTTCTTAAGTTTATCGAACCACCTCCTACTAGCCTTAAAGGAATAACTTTCAGCTCTCTCCCCGGGGTGCATCATCTTTGCTTTTTCACATATCACTGCCTCTGAAATGCTTTTCATTTATCCAAATCAATAACAGTTTTTTCTACCTCCTCAATTGCCTGTGATCGGTTGTTTTGTGAGTGCTATCACACCTTTAGCAACATCAGCACACTTGATGGCCTTTTTATGCTTTAAAATTGTGCTAATCATCCATTTCTCCAGCAACAAAAGGAAAACAAACAAATAAACAAAAAACAACAAAAAAAACCCCCACAAAAATATTCACAGCACAATTTCTTGAGATATAAACAACACGAGGTTTAGCTGTAAACTGACTTGCATTTGCTCCTTTTTTTGTGGCCCCAGAGATGGTTTTTGTGAGCATGAAAGGGTTGTCAAAGTGAGAACTGAAGTTTTGTTAAAAAATGGAGACATTTTTTCTGTAAACAACTTCTGTGAACAATTGTTCAAGATGAGAGACTTTTGAGAACCGAGGTTTGACTATAGTGCAACTTGAAGGAAATGGTGACATTTTAGAAATAAATTTTTAAAAAGAAGAAAAATACTATGAGGAAGGAATAGTCAAATAATTTTGAAGTGCTCACAGAATGTTGTTTTGTTTTTTTAATATATTTTATTGATATTTCACAGAGAGGAAGGGAGAGGGATAGAGAGCTAGAAACATCGATAAGAGAGAAGCATCGATCAGCTGCCTCCTGCACACCCCCTACTGGGGATGTGCTCGCAACCAAGGTACATGCCCTTGACCAGAATCAAACCCGGGACCTTTCAGTCCGCAGGTCGACGCTCTATCCACTGAGCCAAACCGGTTTCGGCCAGAATGTTGTTTTAATGATGGAAATTTAAAACTGTTAGAAGATAAATTGTAGGAGGTCATACAGGAAAGGAAGCAAAAGAGAATAAGATAGAAAAAAAAAAAAGGTAATAATAGTAGAAGACAAATCCAGAAAGTCCAAATCTGAAGGATAGGAAGATAAAATGGAAAGGAAATAATCATTAATTAATAAATTAAAAGAACATGTTTTCCAGAAATGATCAAAAGGGGCTGCCAAACATGCCAAACATTTAAGATAAAATACAAAGACAGTAAGGCACATTATTTTTTAATTTCAAAACATAGCAAAAAAAAAAAAAAAAAGAAAGAAAAATAAACAAAGCCCAAGAAAACATTTTACTAGTACAAGCTTTCAGAAAGAGGGGGAAAAAGTCATATAGAAATTAAGAGTCATGAGGTCATTTACTTTGTTCACTGTAACATCAGAAAGTAGAAGACAATGTAGTAATCTACCACTCAAACAACCTTAAGATGAGGTTAGAGCCCATCCAGCATGGCTCAGTGGTTGAGTGTCAACCTATGAACCAGGAGGTCACAGTTCGATTCCCAGTCAGGGCACATGCCCAGGTTGTGGGCTCCATCTCCAATGAGGGGCATGCATGAGGCAGTTGGTTAATGATTCTCTCTTGTCATTGATGTTTCTATCTTTCTCTCCTTTTCCCTTCCTCTCTGAAAACAATGAAAATACATATATTTTTTTAAAAGATGAGGTTAGAAAAATATTTCTAGTACAGACATTCATTTTCACAAACAAGTAATACTTTCCATAAGCAATTTCTCAGAAATCTACTGGAGGTTATATTCCATCAAAATGAGGGGACAAATGACATAAAAGTAAAGATATGGGATGCAAGCTATAGGAGAGCCAAAACAAAAGAGAGAGCTGAAGGAAATCTCAAGGAAGATGCTGAAAAGAGATCCCAGAATGACTGCTTGGAAAAAGTGGAGAGAGCAACCCAATCTAGATTGGGGCACAGGACTCCAATAAATTCAATAAAAATAAAGAATAAAATAAAAACCCTCAATAAAAAAAAAATTCTAGGAGAAAGTTTTTCTGCAAAGGTAAAATAAATAAAACACCAGATGTGTCAATATCTTAAAAGAAGTTTTTTAATTGGCACAGAATTTGAGTTTTTTCAGGAAAAAAGAAGTATATTTTTTTTTGTATGGCTTAGTTGCCATTACCTTGGTAAATTATGAACTGAATATTACGTGTATACAAATCTACACTAATAAAAGAGAAAGATGCAAATTGACTGCACCTCTGTGACGCCACCAGTCAATCAGGAGTGAGTATGCAAATTAACCCAACAATGATGGCGGGCCAATTTGCATACGCAGGCGCCCAGCAGCCTGGGCACTGGGAATATCCTCGGGACCCAGGCCGCCCAGAGCCTGTAGGCCTGTGCGTAGGCCCTGAGCCGCCGGGGTCCCAGAACGCCCCTGGCCACTCCTGGCCTACGGGCCTTGGCGCCAACTGGCCGGGGGCGGGGTGACAAAGGCTTGAGCAGGGATGGAGCAGAGCCGGGGGACCTTGCCCAAGCCATGGAAGAGGCTTGATCGGAGCCGGGGGGCCCTGCCCAAGCACGGCAGAGGCTTGAGCAGGGCCTGAGTGGATCAAGCCATGACAGAGGCTTGAGCAGGGCCTGAGCGGAGCCGGGGGTGCTCTGCCCAAGCCACGATGGAGGCTTGAGCAGGCCCGGAGACGGGGGGTGTGCCAGCCTCAGCTTGCCAGCAGCCCTGCCTCTGTGCATGAGCTGCAGAGGAAACACCTTTTCTGACCTCTCATTGGCTAAGCTCCCTGTAGGCAACTGGTAATGTTCTTGGTGACTTGGGTAATAGGAATCCAAAAAGGTGATCTAGGGTTTTTCCACCACACTCCTGGAGGAAAAAACGAATGACCACTGCTGGAGGGGCTAAGAAATATCATATCCTGCCTTAGCTGGTTTGGCTCAGTGGATAGAGCCTTGGCCTGCTGACCCCAGGGTCCGGGTTTGATTCTGATCAAGGGCATGTACCTAGGTTGCAGGCTCCTCCCTGTCCAGGGCCCAGGTCAGGGCTCATGCAGGAGGAAACCAATCAAAGTGTCTCTCTCACTTTGATGTTTCTCTCTGTCTTTCTCTCTCTCTTCCACACTCTCTAAAAATCAATGGAAACATATCCTCAGGTGAGGATGAAAGAAAGAAAGAAAGAAAGAAAGAAAGAAAGAAAGAAAGAAAGAAAGAAAGGTCATATCCTATGAAAGACACATCTTGAAAATGCCTCAAGAAAGTTGTTATTTTTTATGGTGAAGCAACTGGAGTCCGTGTTTATGAAAACACATTGGTGGCTGCGGTGGCTGGCAGTGGCTGCAGCAGTGGGGTGATAGGGCTGGCGCCTTCCCCTGATCAACCTGGTCACCTCCCGCAATAGGCATCAGTAGGACATCCCCTGAGGGCTCCCAGTCTGTGAGAGGGCTCAGGCTGGGCTGAGGAACCCCCTCCCCAGTGCACGAATTTCATGCACCAGGCCCCTAGTTATAACTATATTTAGAATTTGTTGTGCGGTCTCCAGCACTGGCAGATATAGGACTATAATTAGGTTGTCTTAGTCCTAGTCCAAGTGTTCATTCTACTATATTATGATGTCACTAGAGGCCTGGTGCATGAAAATTCATGCACTTGGGGACGGGGGGGGGGGGTCCCCCAGCACCACCTGCGCCCTCTGGCAGCCCGGGAGTGCTCGGGGGATGTCCAACTACAGAGTGGGCCTAAGCCATTAGTTGAACATCCTTAGCGCTGCCATGAGCCAGCTTTTGGCTGAGCAGCCCTCCTCCTGTGGAAGTGCACTGACCACCAGGGGGCAGCTCCTGTGTTGAGCGTCTGCCCCCTGGTGGTCAGTGTGTATCATAGCAACCAGTCATTCCTGGCTGTTCTGCCATTAGGGTTAATTTGCGTATTACCCTTTTATTATATAGGATACTGGACATTTAGATAAAACTTGGTATGTCCCTTTTTAATACTCAGAAAATGTGTATTATTAAGCAGATAAAGTCTAACATTTTATTAATGTTTCCATTTTCCTATACATGGCTTATATAGAAGTCGAACAGAATATTTAGCAAAGCCATGAACTGAAAATCTTTAGTTCCTTCAAGGTTTTACTTCAACTTCAAGGAGCCTTTGTAAGCATCAAAATATCTATTTATACTGGACAATTTCCCTGTAGGCTAATCATTCCTGCAAGGAAATTGTTTTACCAGAACAGATCCTCAGTGAAGAAGATAAGTTCTTTGAAAAAGTTGTTTGTTTGTTTTTTTTTCAGTAATCAACTTAGGTTTAAATTGACAGTCTAGAATAAATCTTTCCTGAGCCACCACAGGTTTTTCAGTTGTCAATAAGCTTAAAAAAAAAACCTTTTAAATATCTGTGCTGAAAAATACCTTGGGACACATAATGTCCAAATCACTTATGCTCTGTTATGGAATGTTAAATGTTATGAGGAAGCAGACCTTCAGTTAGTCTATCTCAATGGCAAAGAAGTACAACCCAAGTAACACAATATTAAAAATTCTCACTCAGATGCATAATGAAAATGCAAAATTATCCTATATAATAAAAGGCTAAAATGCAAATAGACCAAAAGGTGGAATGACCCATCGCCATGACGTGCACTGGCCAACAGGGGGCAGATGCTCAATGCAGGAGCTTCCCCCTGGTGGTCAGTGCACTCCCACAGCAGGGGGCGCCACTCAACCAGAAGCCAGGCTCATGGCTGGCGCTAGCAGTGGTGGTGGCAGGAGCCTCTCCTGCCTCCAAGGCATCTCTAAGAACCCCTCAGGGGATGTCCGACAACCAGCTTAGGCCTGCAGAGAGCGGGCCTAAGCTGGCAGTCGGATATACCCCGAGGGGTACCGGACTGCGAGAGGGTACAGGCTGGGCTGAAGGACCCCCCTGCCCAGTGCACGAATGTCGTACACTGGGCCTCTAGTTGTCATATGAAATGTTAGGTTTGATATACTCATTGAAAGTAAATAACTGAAAGCCTCTGAAGAATTTCAAAGGTTTGTATTAGTCAGGGTTTTACAGAGAAACAGAACCAATAGGATAAAATTGAACCAATAAGATATCTGTTTGAATTGTCTCATGCAATTATGGGAGCTGAGAAAATCCCATCTCATCTGCAAACTGGAGACTCAAAAAAGCCTGTGGTGTAGTTCAGTCCAAGTCGGGAAACCTGAGAACCAGGGAGCTAATGGTGAAGGTAAGTCTCGTTCAGAGGGAAGGGGAAGACTGGTATCTCAGCTCAAAGCCAGACAGGAAAAAAAAAAAAAGGTGAATTCCTCCTTCCTCCACGTTTTGTTCAATTCAGTTCTTCAAGGGATTGGACGATGTCCACCCACATTGTTGATGATAATCTGATTTACCGAGTCCAAGGATTCAAATGCTAATCTTATCTCTAAACACTCTCTCAGATACACCCAGAAATAATGTTCAGCCAAATACTTGGGAATCTTTGATCCAGTCAAATGGACACGTAAAATTAACCATCACAAGGTTCTTGAAATAATCCACTTTCCTAAGTGATTTACGTTTTCAGGAGGTGATGGTTGTGCTAAGGGCAGCTTCAAAGTTTAAAATAATACCTTCTGCACATTTAATAACCCAAAAATGTGTGAGTTTTTCAAAGCTTTTCTGAATGGAGAACTAAGAAAAAGATTAATCAACTCTGTGCCTTTTATTTTATTTATTTTTTATTATATATATATATATATATATATATATATATATATATGTATATTATTGTTTGAAGTATTACAAATAGTAGTACATATGTCTCCTTTTTTTTTTTTCCCCATTGACCTCCCCCCCGGCCTCCCCTACCCCCCAGTACATGCCTTTACCTGCCCCCCGCAGTGTCTTGTATCCATTGGTTATGCTTATATGCATGCATACAAGTCCTTCGGTTGATCTCTTACAGCCCCCCCCCCCCAACCTCCCCTGCCTTCCCACTGTAGTTTGACAGTCTGTTCAATGCTTCTTTGCCTCTGTATCTATTTTTTCCCCATTTCTTTCCTTTAAAAAACCTTGCCTCTGCAGACTAGAAATAAGCATATAATAACAAAAAATGTTTGAGTACCCTTTTCAATGCCAAACAGTTCCTTATGTATACATGTCAGCAATGATATCTGGATGGTGGGCACATGGTGGCAATGCAGGTCCGACCCTCTCTGGTTTGGTCCTAGGCAACTTGCTGCGACGCACAGCTGCTGACTTGCTAGCGTGGCAAGGCGTCGTCAGCGTCTTCCATCTCTGGACTGTTTCTCCACTTGTCTTCGTGGTTGGAGCAGACCTGCCAATTCCTCTCTGTTGCAGGAATCCACATGGTCTTGGAGTTGTTTTCTGAAAATACACAAACACATTCTCAACCGAAAGTTAATAAAGGAATCCTTTCTATATAATTGTTTGGGATCCTTTTTATTTTTGCCCAAACGATTTTCCTTTGTCTTATTTAGATATCATGTGTGTTTTTCATGGGTGTCTTGCTGCTAGCATTACAAATGAAAACTAATTTTGTAAAGTAAAAGTTTTCTAGATGTAATTTACTTATAGGATATTTTTCCTTACATGATATTACCCTACTATCCCCCCTTTTTTTGATTAGTGGAGGCTTTTGTAAATTTTATAATGCAGTCTTGATAACTTTAATTTTTTGCACAAAAATATGACTGCTTTAGTTTCATTGCATGTTCAGGAATTTTACCATGAGATGAACTACCAATAGAAATTTTAGTTACCACTTTAGGAACAGCTTTTTGTCCAGTACAATTAAATTTTCTTGAATATTCACTTATTTCAATTAGCCTATTTAAATTAATCTGAAAACTTGATTATTATTTTACTGTCAAATTTAATACTCTACCAACAATCTTAGTTTACCCTGTAAATATTAGTGGAAAGGATTATTTGCATTCTTGAGTAGGCCCTGAGCATTCCTGGTGCTAGGCTGGATTTAGATATAGGGCAGCTGCTGTCGGCCAAGTCTCTGTCTGTTACCTGGGTCATAATCTGAGCTGGGCCAAGTCACTGTCTGTCACCTGTGTCCCGATCTGAGCTGGGCGTGGGAAGCAAAGCAGCCATGGGGGCAGGAGACCTCCCTCAGACGGGGTGAGGGTTCAGGCCCCTGCAAGGTTGGGGGGGTGAGGGTCTGTGCCCCACCTCTGTTGACCCCCAAGTTCTCTCCTCTGTGCCTGTCTCCCTCTGCGACTGTGCCTGTCTTAGGTTGTTCCTTCCCTGAGGAATCTTACCCGTCTCTGGCTAACCAGCCATCCTCCGGGGCCAAGCAGGGTGATGTGAGGTTCAGTTCTGTCTCCTTGGTAGCCTATGCCCCCGTGGCCTCCACGCCCAGCACCTGCCTTGGGGTCCCCTGGCCTGCTGGCGGGGCCCCAGCACTGATCACATATCTCGGGGAACTCAGGTTTCTTCTCCAGGGAGGGCCCAGCTCACACGATTGGCCGAGAGACAGATCCATGGTACCAGCCACCACGAGGCTTCAAGCTCAGCATGAACAGAAAGCTCAGGCAACAGCTGAGGGCAATTGGCTTGTGAGAAGAGGGTCCCTCTTGGCACAAAAGGCAAGAGGGGCCAAAAGAGAATGCTCAAGTGCCTTCCCAGGGCCCTAATTCCTTCTGAAAGGGATTAAATCCTTTCATGTCCTTTTTTAACAATTGCTGCCAAACATTCAAAGAATTAGTTTGTAAGTTTGTTTGGGATAATTGTACAATATGCTGTTGTAAAATATCTAAAATTATAATGACATTGAAGAATAATATCATGTAAGGATATTCTTTGCTCTAGGCCATGGCAATTCAATTTCAAACTGGCTGTCAATTTCTTTTTGTAACTTTATATAAACTTTGTCAGGGAAGCAAAAACACAAATTACTTACTTTAGTCCAAGAGGCCAAATATACTGACTTTCAATTACAATCCTTACGACTTTTGAAGGAAACTGCTCTTTGTTTCCTTCCAAAATAATTTTCGGGCTACAGTGAGTTTCATTTAAAAATCTTTGTCCCATGAAACAATTTCTCTCAAGGTTATGGTGACCACTAGTATGGAGTAGATTTAATATTTTATTTTTATTTTATTTTATTTTTTATAATTTTTTAATTTTTTTTAAATTGTTATTTTTTACATATGTGTCCTTATTCCCCCATAACCCCCAACCTCCCCCACTTATGCCCCACCCCCTTGTTGTCTGTGTCTATTGATTAGGCTCATATGCATGCACACAAGTCCCTTGGTTGATCTCTCCACTTTGCCCCCACCCTCCCCTACCTTCCCTGAGGTATGACGTGCTGTTTCACGTTTATCAGTCTCTGGATCTGTTCTTGTTCATCAGTCTATGCCGTTCATTATATTCCACAAGTGAGTGAGATCATGTGATATTTATCTTTCTCTGCCTGGATTATTTCACTTAACATAATACTCTCCATCTCAATCCATGTTGTTGCAAATGGTAGGCACTCCTTCTTTTTTACCGCAGAGTAGTATTTTATTATGTAGATATACCACAGTTATTTAATCCACTCATCTGCTGATGGACATTTAGGCTGTTTCCAAATCTTAGCTATTGTAAATTGTGCTGCTATGAACATCGGGGTGCATATATCCTTTCTGATTGGTGTTTCTAGTTTCTTGGGATATATTCCTAGAAGTGGGATCACTGGGTCAAATGGGAGTTCCATTTTTAGTTTTTTGAGGAAACTCCATACTGTTCTCCACAGTGGCTGCACCAGTCTGCATTCCCAGCAGCAGTGCAGGAGGGTTCCTTTTTCTCCGCATCCTCGCCAGCACTTGTCATTTGTTGATTTGTTAATGATAGCCATTCTGACAGGTGTGAGATGGTACCGCATTGTTGTTTTGATTTGCATCTCTCTGATGATTGGTGACTTTGAGCAGGTTTTCATATGTCTCTTGGCCTTCCCTCTGTTTTCTTTCGAAAAGTGACTATTTAGATCAGTTGCCCATTTTTTTATTGGGTTGTTTATCTTCTTTTTGTTAAGCTGCATGAGTTCCCTGTAAATGTTGGAGATTAAACCCTTATCGTTGATATCATTGGCAAATATGTTCTCCCATGCAGTGGGCTTTCTTGTTGTTTTATTGATGGTTTCCTTTGCTGTGCAGAAGCCTTTTATTTTGATGTAGTCCCATTTGTTTATTTTCTCTTTGGCTTCCATTGTCCTAGGGGCAGTATCAGTGAAGAAGTTCCTTCGGCATATGTCTGAGATTTTTCTGCCTGTTGATTCCTGTAGTATTTTTATGGTTTCCCGTCTTATGTTTAAGTCCTTTATCCATTTTGAGTTTATTTTTGTGTATGGTGTAAGTTGGTGATCTAGCTTCATTTTTTTGCATGTATCTGTCCAATGTTCCCAACACCATTTGTTGAAGAGACTGTCTTGACTCCATTGTATATCCGTGCCTCCTTTGTCAAATATTAATTGAGCATAGTGGTTTGGGTCAATTTCTGGGTTCTCTAGTCTATTCCATTGATCTACATGTCTGTTCTTATGCCAGTACCAGGCAGTTTTAAGAACAATGGCTTTGTAATACAGCTTGATATCTGGTATTGAGATCCCACCTACTTTGTTCTTCTTTCTCAGGATTGCTGCAGCTATTCGGGGTCTTTTTTTCTTCCAGATAAATTTTTGGAAAGTTCGTTCTAGGTCTGTGAAATATGTCTTTGGTATTTTAATGGGGAGTGCATTGAATCTATAGATTGCTTTGGGTAGTATGGACATTTTAATGATGTTGATTCTACCAATCCATGAACATGGTATGTTCTTCCATCTGTTTATGTCTTCCTCTATCTCTATTTTCAGTGTCGTGTAGTTTTCCACATATAGGTCTTTAACCTCCTTAGTTAAGTTTATTCCTAGGTATCTTAATTTTTTTGATGTGATGGTAAATGGGATTGCTTTTTTAGTCTCTCTTTCTGTAAGTTCATTATTGGTGTATAGAAATGCCATAGATTTCTTGGTGTTAATTTTGTATCCTGCTACATTGCCAAATTCATTTATTAAGTCTAGTAATTTTTTGATGGAGTCTTTAGGGTTTTCTATGTACAGTATCATGTCATCTGCGAATAAGGACAGTTTTACTTCTTCTTTTCCATTTTGGATGCCTTTTATTTCTTCTTCTTGTCTGATCGCAATGGCCAGTACTTCCAGCACTATATTGAATAGGAGTGGTGAGAGTGGGAATCCCTGTCTTGTTCCTGTTCTTAGGGGAAATGGTTTTAGGTTTTGCCCATTGAGTATGATGTTGGCTGTGGGTTTGTCATATATGGCTTTTATTATGTTGAGGTATGATCCTTCTATTCCCACCTTGCTGAGAGTTTTTATGAAGAAAGGGTGTTGGATTTTGTCAAATGCTCTTTCTGCATCAATTGATATGATTATTTGATTTTTATCTCTCAATTGGTTTATGTGATGTATCACGTTTATTGATTTGCGAATATTGTACCATCCTTGCATCCCCGGGATAAATCCTACTTGCTCATGGTGTATGATCTTTCTGATGTACTGCTGGATTCGATTTGCTAGAATTTTGTTGAGGACTTTGGCATCTACGTTCATGAGGGATATTGGCCTGTAATTCTCTTTCATTGTGTTATCTTTATCTGGTTTTGGTATTAGGGTGATGCTGGCTTCAAAGAAGGAGCTTGGAAGTGTTCCTTCCTCTTGAATTTTCGGGAGTAGTCTGAGGAGGATAGGTTTTAGTGCTTACCTGAATGTTTGGTAAAACTCCCCTGTGAAGCCGTCTGGCCCCAGGCTTTTGTTTGCTGGGAGCTTTTTGATGACTGCTTCAATTTCTTCCATAGTTATCAGCATATTGAGATTTTTAGAATCTTCCTGAGTGAGTTTTGGAAGGTTGTATTTTTCTAGGAATGTGTCCATTTCCTCCAGGTTGTGTTGTTTGTTAGAATAGAGTTGTTCATAGTATTTTTTAACAATCCTTTGTATTTCTGTGGGGTCTGTTGTTACTTAAACTCTCTCATTTCTGATTTTGTTTATTTGGGTCCTCTCTCTTTGCTTCTTGGTGAGCCTGGCTAGAGGTTAATCAATCTCGTTTATCCTTTCGAAAAACCAGCTCTTGGTTTTGTTGATCTTTCATATTGTTTTTTTTTTTTTTTTTTGTCTCTATGTCATTCACTTCTGCTCTGATCTTTATTATGTCCTTCTTTCTGCTGACTGTGGGCTTTTCTTGTTGCTCTCTTTCTAATTCTTTCAGTTGTTGAGTTAGATAATTTATTAGCATTTTTTCTTGTTTTTTGAGGTAGGCCTGTAGAGCTATAAACTTCCCTCTCAGGACTGCTTTCATTGTGTCCCTTAGCATTTGCATTGTTGTGTTTTTATTGTCATTAGTCTCCAGGACGTTTTTAATTTCTCCTTTGATCTCGATGATCACCCAATCATTGTTTAATAGCATGCTATTCAGCTTCCAAGAGTTTGAATTTTTTGGAATGTTTTTATTATAGTTTATTTCTAATCTTATGCCATTGTGGTCTGAGAAAATGCTTGATATGATTTCAATCTTTTTGAATTTGGGGAGACTTTGCTTGTGACCCAGTATGTGGTCTATTTTTGAAAATGTCCCATGTGCACTTGAGAAGAATGTATATTCTGTGGCTTTGGGGTGAAATGCTCTGAAGATGTCAATTAGGTCCATTTGATCTAGTGAGTCATTTAGAATTGCTGTTTCTTTGCTGATTTTTTGTCTAGAGGATTTATCCAGTGATGTCAGTGGTGTATTAAAGTCTCCTACTATGATTGTATTGTTGTTTATCTCTCCCTTGATGTCTTCCAGGAGTTTATTTATGTATTTGGGCGCTCCTGCATTGGGTGCATATATGTTTACCAGAGTTATATCTTCTTGTTGAATTGCTCCCTTTAGTATTATGTAGTGGCCTTCTTTATCTCTTGTTATGGCCTTTACTTTGAGGTCTATTTTATCAGATATAAGTATCGCAATCCCAGCTTTTTTCTCATTTCCATTTGCCTGAAAAATGTTTTTCTATCCCTTCACTCTCAGTCTGTGTGAATCCTTTGCTCTGAGGTGGGTCTCTTGTAGACAGCAAATATATGGGCCATGTTTTCTTATCCATTCAGCTACCCTATGTCTTTTGATTGGTGCATTTAATCCATTTACATTTAATGTTATTATTGACAAGTACATGTTTGTTGTCATATTTTTCCTTATTGTTTGTGTTTCTTCTTGCCTTTCTCTTTCTTCTTTTTACAGCAGTCCCTTTAGCATTTCTTGCATTGCTGGCTTGGTACTGATAAACTCTCTTAGCCCTTTTTTGTCTGTGAAGCTCCTGATTCCACCTTCAATTTTGAATGATAGCCTTGCTGGGTATAGTATTCTTGGATTCAGACCCTTGCTTTGCATCACTTTGTATATTTCATTCCATTCCCTTCTGGCCTGGTGTGTTTCTGTTGAGAAATCAGTTGATATTCTAATAGGAGATCCCTTGTAGGTAACTTTCTCTCTCTCTCTGGCAGCCTTTAAGATTCTTACTTTGTCGTTTGTGTTTGCCAATTTAATTATGATGTGTCTTGGTGTTGGTCTTTTGGGGTTCAACTTGTTTGGGACTCTATGTGCTTCTTGGACTTGCATAGTTTTTTCTTGCCAATAGCAGGGAAGTTTTCTGTCATTATTTCTTCAAACAGGTTTTCTATTCCTTGCTTCTCTTCCTCTCCTTCTGGTATCCCTATTAAGCGAATGTTGTTTCATTTTGTGTTGTCCCAAAACTCCCTTAGGGTCTCCTCTTGCTTTTTAAGTCTTCTTTCCAGTTGCTGCTGTGTTTGTGTTTTTTTTCCTACCTTGTCTTCTAATTTGCTGATGTGGTCCTCAGCCTCTTCTAGTCTACTGTTTAAGCCTTCCATTGTGTTCTTTATTGCAGCTATGTCATTCTTCATCTCCTCTTGGTTTCTTTTCATGTTGGTGACCTTCTCATTCAGCTCCTTATAGTTCTCATTGAGTTGTGTGTATTTGTGACTGAGTTGTGTGTATTTGTCATCCATCTGTTTAAACATCCTTATAACCATTACTCTGAATTCTTTCTCTGTTAAGCTGCTAGCCTCAATTTCATTTAACTCCCTTTCCGGTGATTCCTCTTTTTCTTTCCTTTGGGAGTTGCTTTTTTGTCTCCCCATGTTTTCCTGTAATGTTTTAATTGTAGATCCAATTGCTTTGCTACCCAGGTTCTTTTGGTGATGGTGCTACTGGTGTAATCTCTCAGTTCTCCTGGGCTTGGTAATCTAGTGTAGCTCCCTACTTGAGCTATTTGGGTTCTCTTGATGTAGGCCTGCGATCTTGAGAGGCACAACTGTGGTGTCTAGAGGTCAGCAGCCGTGGAGGGGAGTATCCCAATTTTTGCTGTCTTGCACCCTTAATTGAATTCACGCATGCCCAGTGGGGACTCACAATGGCACCAAGGAACTGTCTGTTGGGGTGATGTGGCTCAGGGGGCTTGCACTCTGGAAAGGTGTGACTGTGATGCCCAGAGTTCTGTAGCTGGGGTGGGCAGACTCAGCTTTCGCTGCTGCACCTGTGGTGGATAGGCGCTTACTCCCAGTGGTGGCTCACAGGAGCACCCACGGTAAGTTTGCCAGCGAGGCACACTGAAGCACTCTGAAGGGCCCTGGAAGTGTAGCTGTGTAATTGAGGTGCCTAGCTTCTAAAGATTTCTCATTAGGGCAGATCCTATGGCCTCAGTGAGTAGTCAGATTTCATGGTGTTATTCAGGGTGGGATCTGGGTGTGGCTATATTGGTTGCCTGGAGACTGGAGGGAGGGGCTATCTCTCTGGAGAAAATGGCGACTGGGGCTTAGATATCACTCAGCACCAGACTCGCTCCCACCTCTCCTGGACCGTCCGCTGCTGCCTACTCTCCCCAGATTCCACAACCCCACCCCTTCTTCTGCACCTCAGCCACAGGTAAGTGTCTGTATCCGGAAGGTCCTACGAACTAGGTTCAGTGGAGAAAGGCACAGGCCCCAGCGCGAGGAGGGACCGCGTCTCTGCAAGTTATCCTCTTGCCAGCACTGCGCATTCCGGCAGCTCATCAGGGCTGCCTTTGAGCTCAGATGCCAAATCCAGACCCCAAGGTCTAAAATCGACTACCTCCCGCAGTTCCGTGGACCTTTTTTTTTTTTTTCAGTCAGATGCTTTGCCTGTCCTCAGGGATGCAGCTTGGCTCTGTGTAGTTTCTCCCTGACCTTCTGGGCACAGATGTCCGGCAGATTCTACTGCCTAGATCAGGGGTGGGCAAACTTTTTGACTCGAGGGTCACAATGGGTTCTTAAACTGGACCGGAGGGCCGGCATGGATGGAATGTTTGTGTGAACTAATATAAATTCAAAGTAAAGGAGCGGAGGGGAGAGCAAGAGAACCAGATAGAATAGCCGGATCCAGCCCACGGGCCGTAGTTTGCCCACGGCTGGCCTAGATCTTTGATTTTACCTTTATCGGGGGGATCTCTGCCCTTCCTGGCTGCAAACTGTCTCACCAGCTGTGCCTCCTTCGCCAGTTCGGGCTGGATTCCACTCGTTTCAGCTGCTCCCTCTATTTACCCCGGGACAAGGCTCAGGACACGTCCATCTATTCCGCCGCCATTTTTTCCCCCCTCGAGGCTTCTCCTCTGTGCCTTTTATATCAGACCAGAGGCTGTCATGACTGATGTCAGGGTGATTCATTAGTAGAGTAAATAGAGAAATATTATAACCCTCTCGGACCCAGTGATAGCACCTGTCTGTGCTGACCAAGTCTTCTTTTATTCTCTCCTCCTTTTGACCAATATGGCATTATTCAATTTAAAATGTACCTGCCTGGCCCTGGCTTGGTTTCTTAGTGGATAGAGCGTCAACTTGCAGACTGAAGGGTCCCAGGCTGGATTCTAGTCAAGGGCATGTACCTCAGTTGCAGTCTCCTCTGGGGACCAGGACCCAGGTCAGGGCACATGCAGGAAGCAATCAAATGATGTGTTTCTCTCACGTTGATGTTTCTCTGTCTTCCCCTCTCTCTTCCACTCTCTCTAAAAATCAATGGAAAAATATCCTCAGGTGAGGATTAACAAAAAAGTAAAAAACAAAAGATGTGTCTATTATTTTAAAATGTACCTGACTGACAGTGAGGGTAATGTGCCTGCCTGACAGTGAGGGTAATGTGCAGTAGCATATGTGATGTTTTGCACTAAAGAAACATGCCCTGCCCAGAACCCAGCCATGGTGTTGGTCCATGCCATTGACTCTGATATGACAACTTTTAGGAGTTGATTCTCATCATAGCTCTATAAGGCATCAATATTATTGCATTGCCTTCAGTACAATATTTTTACTTCACCAAATAGTAAGAATTGTTGTCTTAAAAGATTTTTAGAGAGAGAGAAATCTTGTATTTTCAAAAACTTTTATATGTTTTAAAAATATACTATTTAATGTAGTTAGCAATAACGAGTATTTATTGTCTCTTACTATGTACTAAATACTGTGTTAAATCTTTTAGGTATATAGTCTCATATCACTGGGCTGGAGGTATGATAGTTGCCACTTCCAGACAATTTGCCCTTCCTTTCCACCCCAACACTGAATCTCATGTCATTGGTACATGTTCCTTCTTGAAGTCTTTTACAGATGTCAGAATCATTCCCTCTTATTTTATGAAGATTTTAGCTCCCAAGTCATTATAGTATTTTATAATATTACTAATCATAATTCTTAGTGCTTTCTTACATTTTTGGATTCTAAATTTCTGAAACTCCTCTCTTTTAATAATCTTGGTCTCCACCTACTTTGAGCATCCCTCCCATGGTTCATTCCTTTGAATTTCCCATAAGCTCAATTTCATGAAACTCATTCTAAATTGCCACTGTTAGTATCTCCAACTCATTATCTCCAGGGCCCCAATTTCAAATATCTTTCATCCACACTAGTATCTGCCATTCATTGATTACACCACTTTTTCATTGTCAGTTTTCTGTTTCATGTGTTTTAGTAACTTTTAATCCATCTTAGGTACTACGGCCTATGATTATGGTCAGTCTCTTAAATGCACACTCTATTTCCTTTCATCTCGTTTACCCGGCAAAACCTCAACCCAGATTAAATCCAATACTCCAAGACTATCCTCACACAATCTGTGTTGACTGATTTCACTTTAAATTCATGACCACTAACCTCAAGAAGGACGTTAGTATTTCAGTCTGTTGCTCTTCAGTCTTTCTATAGTCCATTCACTATCCCATTATTCTATAGGGCTTTCACACACAGTGTGTGTGTGAGTGTGTGTGTGTGTGTGTGTGTTATATAATAAATTTTCTGCAAGGAAAGACAGAAAGAGGTGGGACACAGAGTTTCTTTTAACATCTTCAAAACCTTTTTCATATTCCTCACTCTAATCTGATGACATTGCTCTCTTGATAACTAAGAAAATGGAAGGAAAAAGAAAATAAGCTTATCATGTCCATTCACCACATCTACTTACCTTCCTGTATCTATGCCCATACCAGTACATTCTACCAAAAAAGGCTATTATTATGGATGAATTAATCATGATCTTATATAAGTACAGGCCCTCTACTAAGAACTCCAATTCATTTTCATACAATCAATGACATTGTTTTACTAACTCTCAAGTTTCTCTCACACATCATTAATTTTTTCCTCTCTATTGGATCATGACCATCAGCATATAAGTGTGCTCACTTGCCTTCTGCTTTAAAAAAATAGCCTATCTTAATCACACATAACTCTTCAGCATTTTTCTTCTCCCTCTTAAAACACTTCTCAAGAGTTGTCTACAAACTTCTCTTTCCCATTGTTTTCTGTCATTATTTCAATCAGGCATTTACTCACAACCACTCTGCTGAAAGTAGCTCTCATCAGGGACACCAATAGCTTCATATTACTAAACTAGAAGCCCAGTACACGAAATTCATGCACGGGGGGTGTGTGTGTCCCTCAGCCCAGCCTGCACCCGCTCCAATCTGGGACCCCTTGAAGGATGTCCGACTGCCCGTTTAGGCCTGATCGGGCCTAAACGGGCAGTCGGACATCGCTCTCACAATCCAAGACTGCTGGCTCCCAACCGCTTGCCTGCCTGCCTGCCTGATTGCCCCTAATCACTTCTGCCTGCCAGCCTGATCACCCCCTTACCACTCCCCTAACAGCCTGATCGACACCTAACTGCTCCCCTGCCAGCCGATTGCCCCTAACTGCCCTCCCCTGCAGGCCTGATTGGCCCCAACTGCCCTCCCTTGCAGCCTGGTCCCTCCCAACTGCCCTCCCCTGCTGGCCTGATCACCCACAACTGCCCTCCCCTGCCAGCCATCTTGTGGCAGCAATCTTGTGTCCACATGGGGGCAGCCTTCTTTGACCACATGGGGGCGGCCATCTTGTGTGTTGGAGTGATGGCCAATTTGCATATTACCCCTTTTTAGATAGGATAGGATTTTCATTCTACTTCATCCATCAGCAGCATTTTTTGCCCACTTAGCTTCCAAGATACCACATACTCCTTGTTTTCTTCCTCCATCCCTTGTTTTTGCTTCTTAGTCTCCTTTGTTGTTTCCTCCTAATTTACCTATGGGATCCAAGACCCAGACTTGAAGCTGCATTTTTATCTACTCTCATTTCAGAGGTGATCTCCTCTAGTCTCATGGCTTTAAAGACCATCTTTAAGACTAGATCCATAAATTATGCCCTTGCTGATCCTTAGCTCTGAATTTCTGACATATGTATCCTAATTCCTTCCTTATTTCTTTTTTGATGTTTAGTGGGAACCTCAAGACCAAATTACTTGAACTATACCTCCAAATTTGTTTAACCCATCATTTTCTCAATCTCAGTAAATAAAAAATCTTTACTTCTTGCTCAAACCAGAAATCTTGGAGTCATCTTTAACAGCTCCCTTTTACTCACTTTCCATATCAAATGTGTCAGCAAAGCCTTTTGACTCTATATCTCTAATTTATTGAGAATCTGACCACTTCTCACCACCTTCACTCCTATTTGTCCAAGCTGTTGTAATCCATCACATGGATAATTATCGTATTTTCTTTTTATATCTTCTCAGTTCTGCCCTTGATTCCTTCACATCGAAAGGAGTTTTTAGAGGTAAAATAGGCAGGTTTAGGACATTTTAGAAATTAAGGGTCCATGGAAAAAGCACAAGGCTACAGAGCAGCAGAAGGTATATTTCCATATAATAAGGGAGCTGAGAGCTGCAAATGGTACATTTCCATAGAATAAGGGAACTGGAAACAGCAGAAGGTATACGTTTGTAAAATAAAGGAAAGGAAGCCCTCACTCAGAGAGGGAAGAAGAAAACCCTAAGGGAATGGGAAAGCAATAAGGGAGGAGAGCCTCAGGTACCTCACATGAGCTTCAAGCTCTGGAGTTGTTATACTAACCAATATAAGGGGATAGTAACCAATCAGAGGGGATAGATATCAGGGCACAAAGATGGCAGCCTTTATAAACCGTAGAAAAAAAGGGACTCAGTGGGACTCTTTTCCCTCCCCACGTGGGAATCTGTGCTTGTTTCTCAATAAATTTCCATCTTCTACTATACCACCTTTCGTCCGTGGTTTCATTCTTTGACTCCACCAGACAAGAATCTGGGAACCATCCTGCCCAGAAGAGCACCACACATTCCAGTCCAACTTTCTCCTTTCAACATTATCCTCAACATAGTAGCTAAAATCTAAGTCAAATAATTGCTTTTTCTGACCTGCCTCACACATCCCTCCATACTGATCTCCTCAGTCTTCATTGAAAATGCCACGCAGGTCTCAGGGCTATTGCATTTACTGTGTCTTCTGTTTGAAATGCTCTTTCCCAGATAAGAACATAGTTGTCTCTTTTACTTTATTAAATTATACAATGAGTGGCCAGATTATTATGATCTCTGAATGCAAATTAATCTGGCTACTCAGTGTATATCCTATATAATAAAAGGCTAATATGCAAATTGTCACCTTGACCAGGAGTTCGACCAGCAGGCAGGCCTGCCAACTGCCCATGTCCCCTCCCCCTGGCCAGGCTGGCTGGACCCCACCCATGCACCAATTCATGCACCGGGCCTCTAGTATGTGTATGTATATATATATATATATATATATATATATATATATATATACACATACTAGAGCCCAGGTGCACGAAATTCGTGCACGGGGGGTGGGGGGGGGATGTCCCTCAGCCCAGCCTGTACCCTCTCCAATCTGGGACCCCTCGAGGGATGTCCGATTGCCTGTTTAGGCCCAATCCCAGTCGAACATCCGTCTCACAGTCCAGGACTGCTGTCTCCCAACTGCTCACCTGCCTGCCTTCCTGATTGCCCCTAACTGCTTCTGCCTGCCAGCCTGAACACCCCCTAACCACTCCCCTGCCAGCCTGATTGATGCCTAAATGCTCCCCTGCCAGCCTGATTGCCCCCAACTTCCCTCCTCTGCCAGACTGGTCACCCCTCACTGCCCTCCCCTGCAGGCTTGATCACCCCCAACTGCCCTCCCTTGCAGGCCTGGTGCCTCCAAACTGCCCTCCCTTGCTGGCCATCTTGTGGCGGCCATCTTGTGTCCACATGGGGGCAGCCATCTTGTGTGTTGGAGTGACAGTCAATTTACATATTACTCTTTTATTCGATAGAATACACACACACACACACACACACACACACACGCACGCTGAGTGGCCAGATTATTATGCATTCAGAGTTCATAATAATCTGGCCACTCAGTGCATATTCAAATATTACTTAGTACACTACAGATGATTTCCCTAATCACTAGTATTTAATAGCAACCTCATTCAAACCCCCTTACACATCTTACATCCTTCTTACTCAGCTTATTTTTTTTTCTGTAGCTCTTATCACTATTCCACATATGTTTTAAAAAATATTTTTATTGATTTCAGAGAAGAAAGGGAGAGGGAGAGAGAGAGAAACATCAATGATGAGAGAGAACTATTGATTGGATGCTTCCTGCACACCCCCCCCACTGGGGACCGAGCTTGCAACCTGGGCATATGCCCTTGACTGGAATCAAACCTAGGACCCTTCAGTCCACAGGCCTATGTTTTATCCACTGAACCAAACCAACTAGGGCTAGCCAACATATTTTTTTGATATTTTTTCCTTTAATGATTAAGGTATTACATATGTGTCCTTATCCCTCCATTATCCCCTCTCTACCCCCCACTCATGCCCTCACCCCCCTGGTGTTTGTGTCCATTGTTTAGGCTTATATGCATGCATAGAAGTCTTTTGGTTGATCTCTCCCCCTTACCCCCACCCTCCCCTACCTTCCCTCTGAGCCTTGGCAGTCTGGTTGATGCTTCTCCGTCTCTAGATCCATTTTTGTTCATCAGTTTATGTGGTTCATTATATTCCACAAAAGAGTGAGATCATGTGATATTTATCTTTCTTTGACTGGCTTATTTCACTTAGCACAGTGGTCGGCAAACTGCGGCTCGTGAGCCACATGTGGCTGGCGAGCCCCGGTTTGCCACTCTGTTGACTAATGAGTTTGCCGACCACTGACCTAGACTCTCAATTCCAATAATTACAGGCTGTTTCTATTCGTTGTGATTAAGCCCCTATCCCAGTGGTCGGCAAACTCATTAGTCAACAGAGCCGCAGTTTGCCGACCACTGGCTTAGCATAATGCTCTCCAGTTCCATCCATGCTGTTGCAAATGGTAAGAATTCCTTCTTTTTACCACAGCATAGTATTCCATTGTGTAGATGTACCACAGTTTTCATCCACTGATGGCCACTTAGGCTGTTTCCAAATCTTAGCTATGGTAAATTGTGCTGCTATGAACATTAGGGGGGAGGGGATAGATCTTTTCTGACTGGTATTTCTAGTTTCTTGGGATATATTCCTAGAAGTGGGATCACTGGGTCAAATGGGAGTTCCATTTTTAGTTTTTTGCGGAAACTCATACTGTTCTCCACAGTGGCTGCACCAGTCTACATCCCCACCAGCAGTGCATGAGGGTCCCTTTTCCTCTACATCCTCGCCAGAACTTGTCATTTGTTGATTTACTGATGATAGCCATTCTGACAGGTGTGAGATGGTACCTCATTGTTGTTTTGATTTGCATCTCTTGGATGATTAGTGATTTTGAGCATATTTTCAGATGTCTCTTGGTCTTCCTTGCTAGTATGTCCTCTTTCAAAAAGTATTTAGATCCGTTGCCCATTTTTTGATTGGGCTGTTCATCTTCCTTTTGTTAAGTTGTAAATGTTGGACATTAAAACCCTTATCGGTATTAACATGGGCAAATATGTTCTCCCATGCAGTGGGCTTTCTTATTGTTTTGTTGATGGTTTCTTTTGCTGTGCAGAAGCTTTTTATTTTGATGTAGTCCCATTTGTTTATTTTCTCTTTAGTTTACATTACCCTAAGAGCCATATCAGTGAAGATATTGCTTCAGCATATGTCTGAGATTTTGCTGCCTGTAGATTCCTCTAATATCTTTATGGTTTCCTGTCTTATGTTTCAGTCCTTTATCTAATTTGAGTTTATTTTTGTGTATGGTGTAAGTTGGTGATCTAGCTTCATTTTTTTGCATGTATCTGTCCAATTTTCCCAACACCATTTGTTGAAGAGACTGTCTTGACTCCATTGTATATCCGTGCCTCCTTTGTCAAATATTAATTGAGCATAGTGGTTTGGGTCAATTTCTGGGTTCTCTAGTCTATTCCATTGATCTACATGTCTGTTCTTATGCCAGTACCAGGCAGTTTTAAGAACAATGGCTTTGTAATACAGCTTGATATCTGGTATTGAGATCCCACCTACTTTGTTCTTCTTTCTCAGGATTGCTGCAGCTATTCGGGGTCTTTTTTTCTTCCAGATAAATTTTTGGAAAGTTCGTTCTAGGTCTGTGAAATATGTCGTTGGTATTTTAATGGGGAGTGCATTGAATCTATAGATTGCTTTGGGTAGTATGGACATTTTAATGATGTTGATTCTACCAATCCATGAACACGGTATGTTCTTCCATCTGTTTATGTCTTCCTCTATCTCTTTTTTCAGTGTCCTGTAGTTTTCCAGTACAGGTCTTTTTACTTCCTTAGTAAAGTTTATTGCTAGGTGTCTTAATTTTTTTGGTGTGATGGTAAATAGGATTGTTTTTTTAACAATCTATCCCCTCTGACTGGTCTCTCTGTAAGTTCACTATTGGTATATACACCGAGTGGCCAGAGTATTATGATCTCTGAATGCATAATAATCTCACCACTCAGTGTGTACACACACACACACACACACACACACACACACACATATATATATATATATGTAAATATATATATATATATATATATATATATATATATATATACATAATTATATAATTATATATATATTAGAGGCCTGGTGCATGAATTCGTGCATGGGTGGGGTCCGGCCAGCCTGGCCAGGGGAAGGGGACATGGGCAGTTGGCCGGCCTGCCTGCTGGTTGAACTCCTGGTCAACAGGACAATTTGCATATTAGCCTTTTATTATATAGCCAGATTATTATGGGTTCAGAGATCATAATAATCTGACCACTCAGTGTAAAAATGCCATATATTTCTTGGCATTAACTTTGTATCCTGCTACATTGCCAAATCATTTACTAAGTCTAATAATTTTTTGAATGAATCTTTAAGGTTTTCTATGTACAGTATCATGTCATCTGTCAATAATGACAGTTTTACATTTTCTTTTCCAATTTGGATACCTTTTATTTCTTCTTCTTGTCTAATTGCTATGGTTTACACTTCCAGTACTATGTCCAACAGGTGTAATGAAAGTGGGCATCCCTTTCTCGTTCCTGTTCTTAGGTGAAATGATTTTAGTTTTTGTCCATTGAGTATGATGTTGGCTGTAGGTTTGTCATATAAGGCTTTTATAATATTGAGGTATGATCTATTCAACATATTTTATATTTAGTTATTTATTTGTTTACTTTCTTTCATCACCATTAGAATGTAAATTTTGTAAGTGAGTATGCAAATTAACCCCAAAAAGATGGAGGTTAATTTGCATATGCAGGTGGAGGTTAATTTGCATATGCAGGTGCAGAGTGGTGTGAAGCCTGCTATGAGGGGAAGGGGGGCGGCGGAGGGAGCTACTCGAGTGGTGCTCCAGACAGAAGTGAGGACATGCAGGCTCTGGGCAGCCTGGGAGCAGGGACGTGTTGGCTCTTAGGCGGCTGGGGTGGAGAGTGGGGACTTGCTGGCTCCCGGGTGGCTGGGAGTGAAGCCAGGGGCCTATTCTTGCATGAATATTGTGCAATGGGCCTCTATTAATTTTAATAAAAAGGAAAAATTTGAAAATTTTGAAATCTCTTTCACTGATATTTACAGTGTAAACTAAGATTGTTGTTAAAATATTAAATCTGACAGTAAATTAGTAGTCAACTTTAATGTAAAATTGCTTGTGATATGGCTACTCGGACATATGACCCAGTACTTATTATTGGTGTAAAGAAAGACAAAGATTCTTAAGTTAAACTCTCTGTAGCCTGAAAATTATTTTGGAAGGAAATAAAGAGAAGTTTTCTTCAAACATCTTAAGAACTAATTAAAAGTTAATATATTTGGCCTCTTAAACTAAAGTAAATAATTTGTGTTTTTGCTTCTCTGATAAAATTTATGTAAAGTTAAAGATTAATAGCAGAAGTTTAATTAATGTTATTTACTGTCCATAACCTAGGACAAATAAAGTTAAAGTTAATAAATAAATTAACCTTATTTCAGACTAACTTAAATTGGCTAATTGAAATAAGTGAATATTAATAAAAACTTAATTGTACTGGACAAAA
The DNA here is from genome assembly GCF_963455305.1 of Plecotus auritus. Taxonomy (NCBI): domain Eukaryota; kingdom Metazoa; phylum Chordata; class Mammalia; order Chiroptera; family Vespertilionidae; genus Plecotus; species Plecotus auritus. Next base: position 69,677,958 of record NC_137784.1, on the reverse strand, counting down.
ACTGTTCCTGAAGTATTAACAAAAACTTTATTGATGGTTCATCTCATAGTAAAATTGCTAAATATGCAATGAATCCAAAGCAGTCATATTTCTGTCCAAAAATTAAAAATAAAAAGTTATCAAGACTACATTAAAAAATTTTACAAAAGCATCATAACAATAAAACCAAAAAAGGGTGATAGTAAAATAATATCCTGTAAGAAAGAAATATCCTGTAAGTAAATTACATCAAGCCTTCATTGCTTTAAAACTTTTTACTTTGAAAATGAATTTTCATTTGTAATACTGATAACAAGACTCCCATAAAATCTTATGGTGTCAAAATAAGCCAAAGGAAAATCATTTGGACAAAAATCAAAAGGATCCCAAGTCTAATTTATAGAAAAGATTCCTTATTAACTTTTGGTGGAGAATATGTTTGTATATTTCCAGAAAAGCCCATATGGATTCCTGCAACAACGGATCCCAGAGAGGACCTGATAGGACTGTTCCAGCCACAGAATAAGCAGTGGCCACGAGAACAGAGGTAAAATGGTCTAGAAATAAAGATAGTGAAGATGCCTTGGCATACTAGCAGTCAGCAGCTGTGCATCGCTGCAGGTTGCCCAGGACCAAGGGCAAAGAAGGTCGGTGTGCGTGCGCTTCCAGACAATGTGTGCACCCTTCTGCATAGAAGTAAAAATGTTTGATATTTTGTGTTCTACCAGGACCCCTGACTTGGGGGGCTTGCTTTATTTCTAACACAGGGAATGGTATTAGCTGCCACATTAAAAGAGATGTTATACCTCAGGCATTAACCATTTTTACAGATGGATCCAGTTCTGGAAAGGCTGGATCTATTGCAGCAGAGAAGCAAAGGTCCTTCAAACCCCTTATTTCAGTAGAAATACAAGCTCTTATTTATGCCTTAACAGAGTTTGCTACGGAGCCCATCAAGCTATAGTGACAGTGCTTATGTGGTAAGTATGGCCAAAATTATTGAAACAGCTACTATAGGGCACACTAATTTGGAGGAACTTTTTCATTTATTTTTTAGCCTTCAAAATGTTATTAGAGAACGACAATTTCCATGTTTTATTGGAAAAAATGTCCTCAGTGTGTTATCCACCTCCCTGTGCCAACTTTAGGGGTAGATCCCCTAGGACTTAAACCTAATCAAATCTGGCAAAATGGATGTCACTCAATAGTGGAAAGAGCCAATTGTACTCTTAAAATGCAATTACTAAAACAAAAAGGGGGAGACGGATGTTATGTGTCACCTCAAAACAAACTCAGTCATGCTCTTTATACTTTAAATTTTTTGAATTGTGATGCAGAGGATCGTACAGCAGCCGAAAGCCATCAGGCCTTCTGTACAATAGCTTCCACCGAGTTAGCTAGGTGGAAGGAAGCACAAACCAGACAAGAGTTTTATCAGATTAATAATGTGGGGAAGAGGTTGTGTTTTATATCTTTCCAGAAGGAGGAGCGCAGTCAATTTGGGTGCCAGAGCGTTATGTCCGTCACCACAGTGGACCCAGACAAGCTCTTTGTCCCTTCACTCAAAAGGACTGAGAGTTGCCTGGTGACAGCAAAGTGGAGGAAGAAGAAGAAAACTGAAGGCTACGCAAGGGACTGAGGTGCCAATATGGAGTCAACTGAAGAAGTTAACTACTGAAGCGCAGCAGATTGTGGAAAAGCAAGAAGTTGAAGCTACTTCTTCAACCATGTTCCTGCTTATGCTACCATCTGTTACTGCCAGTCTTCTGCAAAGTCTTGCACAGTCAAGTCTAAAGACTCTAAGTAAATATAAACCAGCAGCAAAAGAAACTTTCTTTCATTTAGTGGCTTAAAATGATAGCATGTATGTAGTTTGGTTTTTGCATTGGCATTGTTTGCACTTGTTTTAATATTAGAGCTTTGTTCTTGATGTTTAAATTTTACTTTTATTACAGTAGCTTAAAAAAGGGGGGGGGGGTGAGATGTAGACAGCGCCCGGAAAGGCACATGGGCATTTTTTAAATTATTGTCAGCTGAATCCAAGGTGACAGGCAAAGCCACATTTGGATACACATCTTACCAAAAAGGCAGATGTGTTATCAGCAATGATTCTTACCTTTGCCCAGGTGTCCGGTAATGAGACTTTGATATGTAAATCCAGTCAAGCACCAGGATTGCTGGGGCCTACTCAAGAATGCAAATAATCTCCTTTGTCTTGACTTTTTGGTGAAACCCCCTGGTATTTGGCATATAAAATAAACTTGATGGATTGGCTCTGGGTCACTGTCTCTCCAGCAGAAGAGGGCAGTGGTCCCACCCGGTTCCCAGCTTTTTCCTTCCATTTTGTGTCTTGTCTCTTTCTTTCTTTTATTTCTCAATCCCCAGCCTCCTCTACTCAGAACTGGTTCATCTCTCTTTCCGTGCTGGACATGGAAAAGAGAGACCCGGCCATAATAAGGAGACTAACATATTACTCTCAATACTTGATAAAGTATACATAAACTAAATAAGGCAACAGCAGTACCAAATAATAAAATAAGATGATCTAACATAACTTTTCTCTGAATGGTGTGGTACGTGAGTATCTGCTATAATAAATAAAAAATAGTTTCATGATCAAATAAATTTGGGAAACATTAAAAAGTTAAATAATTGCCGAAACCGGTTTGGCTCAGTGGTAGAGCGTCAGCCTGCGGACTGAAAGGTCCCGGGTTCGATTCCAGTCCAGGGCATGTACCTTGGTTGCGGGCACATCCCCAGTAGGAGGTGTGCAGGAGGCAGCTGATCGATGTTTCTCTCTCATCGATGTTTCTAACTCTCTATCCCTCTCCCTTCCTCTCTGTAAAAAATCAATAAAATATATTTAAAAAAAAAAAGTTAAATAATTTTATACTTGCAGGAATTCAGAGGCTTGTAATGCACTAATACGTATTGTGAAACACTGAGAGGTAAATTGAATTGGCAGTGTTTCCCCCACATATTTGGAAATATTTTTTTATGAACCATATTGAGGACCATAGAATATCTCTATCTATCTATCTATCTATCTATCTATCTATCTATCTATCATCTATCTATCTATCTATCTATCTCTATCATATACCTTTCTATATCTATATCTATATCTATATCTATATCTATATCTATATCTATATCTATATCTATATCTACCCAGGCTGAGCTTCATGACCTGGAACACAGGAGCTGAGATCAGAGACCCAGGACCCAGGTAACATCCAGCTGTTAAAGGCATCAGAGCTTCTGGCTACTGGGGAGTCTGGAGCCAGTAGGAGTTAAACCTGCAGTTTATTTATTTCTTATTTTTAAAACCCAGAGCACAGGATCTTCATTAGCCTTTTATTATATAGGATATACACTGAGTGGCCAGATTATACATTCAGAGATCATAATAATCTGGCCATTCAGTGTATACTGCCATCTGTGACAACAAGGATAAATATTGAGAATATCATGCTAAACAAAATAATTCAGACAGAAAAAACAAGAATCATATGATTTCACTCATATGTGGGATATAGAAAAGAAATCAACAAATACAACAAAACATACACAAAACTTGTAGACAAAAACAGTATGGTGGTTACCAGAGGGGAAGCAGAGTTAGGAGAGGTAAGACAGGATAAAGGGTGTCAAATATATGGTGCCAGAAGAACACTTGACTTTGAGTGATAAACACAGTGCCATATACAGATGATGTATTATAGAAATGTACACTTGAAACTTCTATAATCTTATTAATCAATGTGATTTTTGTCTTACAACCTGTCCATGTGCTGTATCACATTTATTGATTTGCAGGTATCTTGCATCCCTGGAATAAATCCCACTTGGTTATGGTGTATGATTTTTTTTTTTATGTATTGCTGGATCCTATTTGCTAAAATTTTGTTGAGGATTTTAGCATCTATGTTCATAATGGATATTGGCCTGTAATTCTCTTTCTTTGTAGTATCTTTATCTGGTTTTGGAATTAGAATTATTCTGGTCTCATAAAAAGAGCTTGGAAGTGTTGGAAGCCACCCATTGCCTTCACTAGCAGAGAGGTGTGGACAAGGAACCCGGAAGGCTGGTCAACCTTGAAGCTCTGAAAGGTCAGAGCCAACCACCCACTGTTTAGTTGAGACAATGGTAGCTAAAGCAACTTCCACCTTTTAGTTTTATGTAAACCCTTGCTGATTGGCTATTATTGGAATTGCCTGCCTAAAGGCTATGGTGCATCCCATAGTCTTAATAAAAGGGATAGCAAGGCCAGAGTGGGGTGGAGTCCTTCCTCTTGAGCTGGGCTCCTGCCTGACCCCCAATATTTCCAAATTAATATTTTCTAGTTTCTTTCATTTGTGTGAGGCCTCCTCCAGAGCCCAAATTCTGAACCTGAACCCTGAACCACACGGGACATGGGGGAGACATTGGCAACTGACAGCCCAACATGGGGCACTCACAACTGGCACTTTGAAGTGGGTCCTCTTGAGGGGATGGTATTGGACCTAGAGCGAAGAAAGGAAGATTTCACTGAAAAGGTGGGGGAAAAATCAATGTATAGGTGAGGGAAATTCACCGCATGCAAAGCCCACGATCAGCTGCAGAAGTCGTAATCTGTAAGTAGGGTGGGTACGTCTTTTTCAGCCAGGCTAATGGGGCAGAATTAGGTTATAAAGTAAACTTTATTATAGACTTTTGGTTTGCATGCTTAAGGAATGTGGTTTCTTGTTCAAATTAAAATCTTAATTTGTATTTGGAATCTAAAATCTGTAGAAAGAAATGAAACTCTGCTGCTGAAACAGCCTCTGGTGTGGAGAAATTCAAAGGTGGCAGGAGAGGGCAGGGCTATCTGCTCTCCAGCAATGAGATTGCTTAAAATTTTGTTTAAAAATTATAGAAGAACTCGCAGGGAAATGCAAAATTTGGCCAAATTGGGTGTTAGTAATTACTTTGGAAAGCGAAAAAGAAAGAAAAAAAATTAAGATCTGTCTTTATTAAGCATGAAAAGATACGCAGCCAGGTCTGTTCCTATGCTTCCCCCAAAGTAAGCAGGATGTGGGGGAAGGGAGACACGTGGTGATCCAATATGGAAGCCCACTCTCCCAGTATGCTGATTTAAAGTACCCTTTTCTCCATGAAAAGTTTTACAAAATTTAGAAATGCGCCTGGGATATCTGTGCACGTGTAAAGAGAAAAGCTAGTGTAAGACAAAATCTGTGCATGGTCCGATTTCAGATATTAGATAGATCTTGAACTGGACTTGACTCTTTATAAGGGCTACAGAAATGAAAAACCCAAGACTGTTTTTTTCCTGAGAAAAATGGCGGATTTGACCAAAAGGAAAGAACACAGGCTAGTTCTAGCAGCAGATTGGCATTTCCATAATAAAGAGTAGTTTTTAAAATGCTAATAAAGGGTGTTAAAAAGCTAACTTTTAAGGCCTTCAAGAAAATCAGTGAATTCTGTTACAAAAGAATTTATCCAAAGTAAATGCCTTAAAATAATTGGAATTGGATTTGAAACTCAAAAATTGTTGAAAATATATTATAAAGATCAAGTAGCCCAGATAAAGACTGGCTACGCCCTTTGTTAATGGAGGAAGGGGTGGTCACCCTTCCCCCAGCAGACAGGTTAATCAATTTCACAAGGTGGCAAACTCTTAAAAAAAAATGTGGCTCCTTTGAAATCAGTTTCCCACCAGCAGCCATCTTTAAAGAATGTGACAATTTTTGCATTTGAATACCTGCAGGCTTGCTACTCAATTTCCCCAGGCAGAGAAAAATCATGCTCAGTTTAAAATCAATTGATTAAGCCCTTGTGGAACCTATTTTGCCATCCAGAAATGTGGGTTATGGCAGCTTAAAATTTTGGAAGTTTGTTTCCTCATGAGAAAAACCTAGAGGACAGAATTGAAGCTATTGATTGATTATGTCTTGTATTTTTGAAATTTATTCTTAAAAATATAAATGTTATTGCCCTAACTGGTTTAGCTCAGTGGATAGAGCATCGGCCTGCGGACTGAAGGGTCCCAGGTTCGATTCCGGTCAAGGGCATGTACCTTGGTTGTGGGCACATTCCCAGTAGGGGGTGTGCAGGAGGCAGCTGATCGATGTTTCACTCTCATCGATGATTCTAACTCTCTATCTCTCTCCCTTCCCCTCTGTAAAAAATCAATAAAATATATTTTAAAAATATATATATAAGTGTTATTAATCTAAAGAAATGCTAAATATTTGACTTGCCAGCTCTAAAAGTTTAAAGTTCAAATTAAATTGGGAGAAAATGTAATTGTGGTAACTAAATGACTAAAGTATAAAAATTTAAAATGTGTTTCTCTGGAAATAATTAGGAATTCAAAATATGTTTTTCATTGGTCTAATTAAATAAGAGGATTAATTCTGTGATCCCAACCAAATTTTGAATATAAAGACCAGTTTAAAATTTAATTGGTATCTTAAGATAATTATAAAAAGTAATGTAATCTTTAAATCATATATAGATATTTGTTTGAAGGTTTTTTCCATGTTAAAATTTCAAGGCTTTAACTCAGAGATGATTCTTGGAGAGCTCCAAGGGTCCAGAGTAATTCAAGAAGTTATTCTCTCTTCTTAAAGGAAATATTTTGAATTTAACTGATCTAATATACTTGAAATCGCATGGAAAGCTTTATCAAATAAAAATTAATAACTATATTTTACTTATAAATGTTATGAAAGTTTTGGCCTCTGAGGAGGGAAAAATGTTTCTTAAAATCCAACAGCGAAAAGTTAAAATGACAAAAAGTCCATAGCCGCCTGCATTTTTAATTAGGCTGAAGGTGGGTCCGCTTTTGCGCCTTGTGAATCATATGTAAACATTTACTAAGTTTGCTTTGCTTTTTTAATTAAAGATACCTACTTAAATTATAAACAATTAAATTCTAATAAAGCCACCAGAAACAGCTAGTGAGATTTCTGTTTGTCTGCAGTGTAGTTTTGGTTTTAACAGTTTAGACAGTCACTATTTTTGGACTGCCTGGCTTGGCAGCCGCCATGTTGACCCCATGGCTGTGGCTCCCCTGGGGGCTGCCATCTTGAAACAGCCAAGGCCAACCCCTGTTTTTGAATAATGTTACTGAGAACTCCCACGATCACTCTGCATATGAAAATTAGCCAAAGGGGATAGTCTTTAAAAATAAAATTCTAGCTTAATAAAAAGGAGAAATTTGAAAATTTTGAAACCTCTTTCACTGATATTTACAGGGTAAATTAAGATTGTTGTTAGAGTATTACATCTGACAGTAAAATAGTAGTCAAGTTTACTGTAATAAGATTTCTTGTGACATGGCTATGCAGATGCACGAGCAAACATTAAGCCTTGTAGGTTGCTTAGTAAAAAGAAAGACTAAGAGTTTTAAATGAAACTCCCTGTAGCCTGAAAAGTTATTTTGGAAGGAAATAGAGAGGTTTTCTTCAAACATCTGAATAACTGTAATTGAAAGTCAATATATTTGGCCTCATAAACTAAAGTACATAATTTGTGTTTTTGCCTCCCTGACAAAGTTTATGTAAAGTTATTTAAAAACTAATTTAAGAAGTATAATTAATATCATTTACTGTCCATAACCAAGGACAAGTAAAGTTAAATTAATATATATATGTATGTGCATGTGTGTATATATATATATATATATATATATATATATATATACACACACCTTATTTCAGACTAATTTAAATTGGCTAATTGAAATGAATAAATGTTCAAAAATAAAAACTTAATTGTACTGGACAAAACACTATTCCTGAAGTATTAACTAAAATTTTTATTAATGATTCATCTCATAGTAAAATTGCCAAACATGCTATGAATCCAAAGCAGTCATATTTCTGTGCAAAAATTAAAATTAAAAGTTATCAAGACTGCATTAAAAATTTTCCAAAAGCCTCCTAATATTTAAATCAGAAAAGGGGGGATAGTGGAAAAATATGATATGTGGAGAAATTTCCTGCAAATAAATTACATCAAGAAATTTTTTACTTTGGAAAATTATTTTTCATTTGAAATGAAAACAGCAAGACACCCATGAACACACATGGTGTCAAAACAAGCCAAAGGAAAATCATTTGGGCAAAAATGAAAAAGGATCCCAAGTCTAATTTATAGAAAAGATTCTTTCATTAACCTTTGGTCGAGAATATGTTTGTATATTTCCAGAAAACAACTCCAAAGACCATGTGGATTCCTGCAACAACGGATCCCAGAGAGGAACTGACAGGACTTCTCCAGCCACAGAGATAGCAGTGGCCCACAAGACAAGAGGAGAAACAGTCCAGAAATGGAAGATAGTGAAGATGCCTTGCTATGCTAGCTGTCAGCAGTAGTGCATCGCCGCAGGTTGCCCAGGACCAAACCAGAGAAGGTCGGATCTGCATTGCCATCGTTTGTCTACCATCCAGAACTGAAATATCATTGCTGAAATGTACACACAAAGAACTGTTGGACATTGAAATTGGGACTCAAAACTTTTGGACATTGAAATTGGGACTCAAAAAACTGTTGGCCAGAAAGAAACTTACTACAGACTGATTCATTTGCCTCTCAGCATAACCATTATTGCTTGTCTCATTTTTGTCTTATATGTTTATTTCTAGTCTGCAGATACAAGATTTTTTAAGGAAAAAAAAATGGGAGAGATGTTGGAAGCCACCCATTGTCTTCACTAGCAGAGAGGTGTGGACAAGGAACCCGGAAGGCTGGTCAACCTTGAAGCTCTGAAAGGTCAGAGCCAACCACCCACTGTTTAGTTGAGACAATGGTAGCTAAAGCAACTTCCACCTTTTAGTTTTATGTAAATCCTTGCTGATTGGCTATTATTGGAATTGCCTGCCTAAAGGCTATGGGTGTATCCCATAGTCTTAATAAAAGGGTAGCAAGGCCAGAGTGGGGTGGAGTCCTTCCTCTTGAGCTGGGCTCCTGCCTGACCCCCAATATTTCCAAATTAATACTTTATAGTCTCTTTCATTTGTGTGAGGCCTCCTCCAAAGCCCGAACCCTGAAACTGAACCCTGAACCACACTGGACGTGGGGGGGACACTCTCATGTAAGTGTTCCTTCCTCTTTAGTTTTTTTTAATAGCTTGAGGAGGTTAGGTGTTAGTTCTTCTTTGAATGATTGGTAAAACTCCCCTGTGAATCTGCCCAGAACAGGGTTTTTGTTCGCTGGAAGGTTTTTTTTTATTTTTTATTACTGCTTCAATTTCATCAGTAGTTATCGGCCTATTCAGGTTTTCTGATTCTTCCTGAGTTTTGGGAGATTGTATTTTTTTAGAAATATGTCCATTTCATCAAGGTTGTCCAGTTTGTTGGAATAGAGTTGTTCATAGTATTTTTTTTTACAATCCTTTGTATTCCTGTGGAGTCAGTTGTTACTTCACCTCTTTCATTTCGGATTTTGTTTACTTGGGTCCTCTCCCTTTGTTTCTTGGTGAGTCTGGCTAGAGGTTCATCAATCTTGTTTATCCTTTCAAAGAACCAGCTCTTGGTTTTATTGATCTTTGGTATACATTTTTTGGTCTCTATGTCATATATTTTCACTCTGATCTTTATTATTTTCTTTTCATTCTGCTTACTCTGGGTTTTTCTTGTTGCTCTCTTTCTAATTCTTTAAGTTGTAGGGTTAGATAACTTATTACAAGTTTTTCTTGTTTTTTGAGGTGGGCCTATAGTGCTATGATCTTCCCTCTCATGATTGCTCTCACTATGTCCCTTAGATTTGGGATTGTTGTGTTTTCATTGTCATTTGTTTCTAGGATTCTTTTTATTTCTTCTTTGATCTCTTTGGTAACCCAATCATAGTATAATAACATGCTATTTAACCTCCATGTGTTTGATTGTTTTTTATTGTAATTGATTTCTAATTTTATGCCACTATGATCTGAGAAGATACTTGATATGATTTCAGTCTTCTTGAATTTGTAGAGACTTAGCCTGTATTCTTTTTTCTCTATTTATTTTGTTTATCACTAACATGTATATGTCTTCTAACAGATATAAAGAATATTTGAATCAAATTTATCTGGGTATATCCAAGGATCTTATGCAGCCACTGGATCTATGCTTTTAAACAATGCTATGAATACCTGTTAAATGAATGAAACACTGGTGACATCACATTGCAACTACTTTGCGAATAAACATGGTTTTTAAATTAAACATCATGTGTTATCACTGTTTTTTTTATTTCTTTGATTTAGATAATGCTTAAATAGAATGCCACAACTTGGCAAAGGTTTTGAGTCCAAACATGGATTGGAATCTCCTCTTTTTCAATTAGCAATTGTAAACTAGAGATAATAATGTCCACCTTATAAGACCTTTATTAGAATTTTAAAAATAAGGTGCAGAAGAAGCCTGGTGTTTTGCCTGGCACGTAATAAATATTTTATAATTGGTAATAATTACACCCTAGATAGCAAGAATGTTGTTTTTACACTGAAAATATCAATGGTGACTGTTTGTTGTCTTGTAGTCACATATTTTATGCAGCTATTACCAGGATTCCTCCAGATAGTGGCCAAAAGAAGCTAACTAACCTTCAGAAAGATTTATTTATATTTCCTGTGTTAGGAGGACAGAGCCGAACATTTCAGTGTTATAAGATTTCTAAATTTATTGAAATACTCAAATTCTATAAAACTTACAATATTTTGTGTGGCTCTACATTTCAAAAGCACAGCTTATGTTCTATAAGCCAGTGTTTATGTAATAATATATAACAGTACCTCTTACACTGAAATGAGGATTTGTCATTCAAGACAAATAAAAAACATGAATTTTAAGTAGTGTTACAAGCCTGACAAACATACTTGTAAAATGCTACTTATCACAAATGCATGTTGCATAAATAGCCATTTCCTGACTTTTATGGTATAATTTTTGACCCACAGAATTTAATACTATGTTAGGATGAGCAGTGAATAAATAAGATTTTGTATTATAAGCCTAAATCTTTTGAATATTAAGGTTTCATTTGACAGAAACTTATGATTATGCCCATCTCAATAATATTCAAATTTTAAGATGAATGTCTGAAGCTATTATTAAGTGTACTATAGCAAGTTATATAAAAGGTTACTTGAGATTTTTGTAAACACGGAACGTTAGAAATACAGATTATATGTATATATTTTTTAGTTTATACAGAGAAATAAATTACTTTTGTTTTAGAGCCCTTAATCTTGAAAATGAAATAAAAACCTAATTAACAAATTTATCACAAATACCAAACAGGCCAATGATTTTGGTAATTATCAAGAAAACTCAATTTTTGCTTTACCGTGCAGATCTTATTTGCTGAACTGAAGATCATTAAAATTATGTACAATATACTGCTTACTGAAGCATGACAAAATCACTGTTAAAACCAATTAATTGGACTTAATAAAGTTTTCAATTATTTTTACTTTATTAGCATTCCCTTGAGGTTAATGATGTGATCTTTCTTTTGACTAGGAGGAATCAGTAAAAATTTTAGAAGAAAATTAAATTTCAATGGTTTGAAATAACCAGGACTTCCTACCAGCTAAACAAATTATTTTCCTGACCCAAATCTGACCAACAGAGCCCCACAATAAATTATTTGTACACTTTGTTAAACAATTTTCCAACCAAAACTTTTTTATATTAAATAAGTTGGAAATTCAAGGTGTCTGTGTTGAATTGATTTTCTGCTGTACCGGGAAAATATGTAAAAGAAATCGCTGCTTTCTAGACCAGTTCAATTTCCTGACTAGGGCAGATATTACAACATCCATTGTACACTCTGTGGTGCCTGTGAATGTCATTTTTATCTCTTTTCTTTATAAAGAAAACCTGCCAAGAGTCACCTATGAAATGACCTATTGCTCTTTACTCTTTCACTGGCATATGCAAAGGTGGTTATATTAGTAAGGGTATTTTCTACTTCTCATTAAATTTGAGAAGAAAGAGGGTTTGGTAATTCAGATGTTCTGAGGAGTAGTTAACTGGTTGCCTATCATGGCCTTTATAAAATGACATTTATTATGGTGAATTCATCCCAGCCTACAGTCTGATTATAAGACTAGTAGGTCTAGAATATTGATTTGTTAATATTCTGAAATTGCTGTGTACTCAAATTCTCGATACTTAAACCAGAAAACAAACATATTATTGATAATTTATAATTGCCATATAGACTTTATTAGCATTCTTTTGAGGTTAATGATGTGATTTTTCTTTTGACCTGAACAGTGATTAAACTAACAAGTCTTTGGAGTTAGTGCCTGTGCTCAAACCTCAAATCTGCTACTTCCTGCCACTGATATATCTGTTAATTTCTGTAATGTCTCAGCTTCTTCAACTGCAACTGAGAATGATTATATTGGCCTCATAAAATGGTTATAAGTTTTATGGTCTCAGGTCTTCCATTGAAGACTTTAATCTATTTTGAGTTTATTTTGGTATATGGTGAAAGAAAGTGGTCCAATTTCATTTTTTCCAGTTTCCCCAACACCACTTATTGAAGAGACTGCATTTATCCCATTTAATATCCTTGCCTCCTTTGTAGTAAATTAATGGACCATATAAATGAGGATTTATTTGTGAGCTCTCTATTGTATTCTTTTGATCTATATTTCTGTTTTTATTCCAGCATCATACTGTTTTGATTATTGTAGCTTATAGCATAGTTTGATATCAGGAAATGTGATACCACACACACACTTTGTTATTTCTCAAGTTCTATTTGGCTATTCAGATTCTTTTATGGTTCTATATAAATTTTAAAGTTAGTTGTTCCCTCATCAATGTCATAACAAAATTACATTGAGCAAATTGATGTTATTGGAGGATATGCTGTATAAAGTAAACAATAACAATAACAAATCTAAAGATAGTGTTTTAATACAAAAAGACACTAAAACAATCCTTAATAAATTGCATAGATGAATTTATAAGCACAATTACATAAAAGATAATTTAAAAATATATTTGCTATTATCACAGTAAAAAATAGAAACAATTTGAATGCCTATATATCAGGATATTAAATAAATAAATTATGCATGCTATCTATACTAATAAAAGGGTAATATGCTAATTAGACCAGATAGACCAGATGTCTTCTGGACATCCTTCAGGACAAAGCCGCAGTGGTTGCGAAGGCCGAGGAAGGCCAGCAGCCACAGCGGCTAGGAGGGTCGGTGTCCGGCAATGGCAGCAGCAGCAGGGTGATGGGGGCAGCACCTTTTCCCGATCAGCCCGGTCACCTCCTGCAGAGGGAAGCCAGACTGCAGCTTAGGCCTGCTCCCCATGAGGAGCAGGCCTAAGCCTTCAGTAGGACATCCTCTGAGGGCTCCCGGACTGTGAGAGAGGGCAGGCCAGGCTGAGGAACCCCCACCCCAGTGCACGAATTTTCATGCACCAGGCCTCTAGTATTAATATAAAATACTATGGCCTTAAAATTATCATAAATATCTTTCTTTGGGAATGCTTAGTGACATAAGATGTATTTATTAAAAGAAAATATGTTCCAAAACAATGTGATATCACAATTGTGTTTTTTATTATTTTTTTAAATCTTTATTGTTGAAAGTATTACATATGTCCCTCTTTTCCCCCCATTGACTCTTTCTAGCCCATCCGAGCCCCCACCTCAGGCCTTCAACACCTTATTGTCTGTGCCCATGGATTATGCATATATGCATACAAGTTCTGTGGTTGCTCTCTTCCCACCCAACTACCCGTGTTTTTTAAAAGTTTATATAAATATAGAGAACAATGATTGATGAAAGTATACAAAAAGGGTAACAAGTGATATCTCATTGTTGTTTTTATCTTATTTTCTCTATTTTCCTGAATTTTCCAAATTTTCTGCAATGAACATACATTACTGTTGTGATTAAAAGGCAATAAATATAAAATCATTTTTGTATTTATATACAGCAACTTGAGTTGAAAAATCAACTAGAAAATGACTGAGCTCATGAGCAAGGCATGGAATTTGAGTGAACTTGCTGCCACAAATTTTGTTCAAAGATCCAATTCTAATAATAACAACAAACACCTTTAAAACTGCATTCTGTAGATCTATCCCCTTGATTTATCTAGTTTACATGTTAAAGGAAATTGTCAGTATCAAGTAGAAAAAAAAATAAGAGCAATATTGTGGTAAGCACATTGGTACAATATTATTGAAAACCTCTTCAATAAATGTATTCTCTGAAAGCCAGGTACAGAGGTTTTAAATAAGGATAACACCTGCTTTGAAGAAGACTATACCTTATCCTATCTAATAAAAGAGTAATAGGCAAATTAACCATCACTCTGCTACACCCACAAGCCACACCCACCAGCCAATCAGGAGCAAGTATGCAAATTAACCCAACCAAGATGGCTGCGACCACAGAGTGAGCAGGAGTCTTGGGTTTCCCTGGCAATGGAGGAAGCCAAGCTTTCCGCACACCCTGGCTGGCCCAGGCCTTCACTCAAGGCTACAGAGTTTCAATTATAGAAGATAAATAAATCCCAACAAAAATGGCTGCAGCCAAGGAGCAAGCAGGAAGCTTGGCTCCGCTCAAGGGTACAAAGTTTCAATTATAGAAGATAAATAAATCCCAGATACCAGGGCATATCACGGGGGGAGGGGGGCGTGGCCAGCCTGAAAACCACCACAGGCCCCTCGCCCAGGCTGTCCCACCCTGATCCAGGGCACCCTTCAGGGGAAACCAGCTGGCCCCCACCCATGCACCAGGCTTCTATCCTATCTAATAAAAGAGTAATATGCAAATTGACCATCACTCGAACACACAAGATGGCTGCCCCCATGTGGACACAAGATGGCTGCCACAAGATGACCAGCAGGGGAGGGCAGTTGGGAGGGATCAGGCCTGCAAGGGAGGGCAGTTGGTGGTGATCAAGCTTGCTAGGGAGGGCAGTTAGGGGTGACCAGGCTGGCAGAGGAGAGAAGTTGGGGGCAACCCGGCCTGCAGGCAAGGGAAATTGGGGGGGACCCAGGCCTGCAGGGGAGGGCAGTTAGGTGTGACCAGGCCTGCAGGGGAGGGCAATTAGGGGTGACCAGGCCGGCAGGGGAGGGCAGTTAGGGGCAAACAGGCTGGCAGGGGAGCAGTTAGGCATCAGTCAGGCTGGCATGGGAGTGGTTAGGGGGTGATCAGGCTGGCAGGCAGAAGTGGTTAGGGGCAATCAGGAAGGCAGGCAGGCGAGCAGTTGGGAGCCAGCAGTCCTGGATTGTGAGAGGGATCCCAGATTGGAGAGGGTGCAGGCTGGACTGAGGGACACACACCCCCATGCACAAATTTCGTGCACCAGGCCTCTAGTTAGTGTATAAGAAAGAACTCCTGTCCCAACTATTTGAAAAGTAAATTCAGTGTGTTATAGCTAGTATTTCTATTTAAAGATTACATTTTAAATAGGCTAGACAAGTAGTCTGACCTACAAAAGTTAGACATGAATATTCAGAAATCTAGGTAAGAAAGGCCAAATAAAATTACTTTTGATATTGAAGTGTTTAAGAATTAAAAGAGCTTGATAAGGTAGAATGTAACTGTGTCATGTCTTGCTATTGCTTCCAACCTCTGGTTCAATATGCAACAGAAAATAGATGACTTACATTACAAATGTTCAAATCCAATATGTATTTCTTAAGCTTGCTACATTTACATTATATAAAAGAATTTTTTCAGTCTTGTTAAAGATAACAATATTTAACATTATTAAGCAGGAAGCTCTGACAATTGACCTCTGAAACATTTTTTTTAAATATGTTTTTATTTATTTCAGAGAGAGGAAGGGAGAGGGAGGGAAGGATAGAAACATCTTATATTATATAATAAAAGCCTAATATGCTAAGTGTCCGACCATTTGTTCAACTGTTCAACTAGTCGCTATGATGCACACTGACCACCAGAGGGCAGATGCTCCAACCAGTAGGTTAGGTTGCTGCTGGGGTTCAGCTGATTGGGACTGGATGAGATGTGCTGGACACGCCCTGGAGCCAACCTCCCAAGATCCCTCCCCTGCCAGCCAATCTCCCGTGGTCCCTCCCCAGCCTCTAAAATATTTCTTCTAATTAAGTTCTTTTCAATGTGCTTGAATCTGTGCACCAGGCCTCTAGTCAATGATGAGAGAGAATCATTGATTGGCCTACTGGGGATTGAGCCCACACCCTGGGCATGTGCTCTGACTGGGAATTGAACCATGACCTCCTGGTTCATGGGTCAATGCCCAACCACTGAGCAACTCTGGCCTGGCCTCTGTAACATTTTATTAAGCCTGGGAACCTTACTATTTCTTAGAATACTAATAGAAATTTTAAAATCTCCAAATTTATAATGCATCTTATTTTATTATCTCTTTGTAAAATGTGTAGAAGTTGTGTTTTTCCTCCTCTCCCATGTCACAGAGTTAAATCTAAATGTCCTAATTCTTAAATTTTATTCTTTTCCCTTAATAATTTTGGCCTTGAGTATACATCAGACAAACTACTCAACATTTTGATTAAGAAAATCTGCTTCTGTAACAATGACTTTCAATGAGATTCTAAAATGGTATATTGGTTCAATTCAATTAAATAAATATTTAATGAGTATCTACAATGTGTCTGACAACATATTTTAAGTATTGGGGATCTGGAAGACCATATAATCTAGCAGTAAAGACACATGGGTAAATTACTAGTGAAATACAAGTAGAAAGGTGCCAAAACCAATGGTGAGTTCTCATTCCCTCTCTTAATAAATCAGAAGCATTTTACCACTGCTGATGTCCTTCTGAAACACTTTTTTTTGTTATTTCAATGAGCATCCTACAAAATTAGTCATTCCTTCTTCCTAATATCCAATACCCTCTTTACTCTGTATTATATATTTTTGTAAATATTATCAAATGACGTAATTTATTTGCCTGTATCTCCCTAAGAATAATGGAAAAGACTTTGTTTTGATCAATGCTATAATCTCAGGTCCTTGATCAATGTCTGGCATGTACTAAGTACTCAATAAATATTTGTTGAATGAATATTAGAAGAATGTGTAAACTACTACTAGAAATAATGAAAATAAAATCACAATAGATTTCATTTCAGAGTGACGGGAGAACAAATTAGTTAACTTGATAGATAGTATAGTGCACTAGAAGTGAACCTTTAAGAATAGATAAATGTTTTCCAGGGGATATTCTAGAAAAGTAGAGGTTTTATTCAAAGAATGTCAAGTAGTTCAGTGTAGCTATAATATAAACTATTTGGTATTGTGACATAGGACTGGAATCTATTAGTTGGAGATAGTGTGTGAAAAGTCTTGTATAGGATACTAAGTAAAGTGGATGTAGGCAATGGGGAAACATCAAGAATATTTAAGCAGGAGCATAATAAGCTCAGGTTTTAATACTATTACGACTATCACTAGCTCATACATATACAGCATTTGCTCTGTGCCAGGCACTGTTCTAAGTGCTACTCATATTTTCATACTTAGAATAATCCAGTGAAGTAGATACTATTATGATTCCCACTTTTCAGATAAGGAAAATGAGGTACAGGCTGGTTCAATAACATGTCTAATATCACACAGCTGCTAAGTGGCAGAACCAGGGTAACAAACCCAGACACTCTGGTTCCAGAGTACACTCTCGTTACCATTATGCTATGAAGGATGAGTTGGTTTGGGGAGTCTTCAAATATTATAACCAATTATAGAATCACTAGGTGCCCAATGCACAAAGATTCATGCAAGAATGGGCCTTCCTTCCCCTGGCTGCCAGCACTGCCTTTGCTCCGGCCGGAGCCACCTTTCCGCCTTCCCACGCTTCCCAGAGGCCTGGAGCAGCTGGGGCAGTGCGGAACGACCCCAGCCGCTCGGCGCCTGTGTATGCAAATTAACCTGCCATTTTTGTTGGGTTAATTTGCATACTCACTCCTGATTGGCTGGTGGGCATTGCGAAGGTATGGTAATTTGCATCTTACTCTTTTATTAGTGTAGATTGAACAGTATTTATGGGAATTGAAGAGAAGGAATCATTTTGGAGGTATAATTGATAGGATATTATGAAGTGACTGAATATGAGCAATGAGAGAAAAATAAGTCAAGTATAATTTGAAGGTTTCTATAGGTTAAATGATGGTGTTATTAACCTGTATAAGGAAGACAGGAAGAAGAACAGATTTCAGTAGAGATGAAAATGATGGATTTATCTATGACTGTGAATATACAGCTAGGTTGCTCTAGTGAAACACTAGTATTAAGCTTTTTTTGTTGTTTTTGTTTTTTTAATATATTTTATTGATATTTTACAGAGAGGAAAAGAGAGGGATAGAGAGTTAGAAACATCGATGAGAGAGAAACATCGATCAGCTGCCTCCTGAACACCTCCCACTGGAGATGTGCCCGCAACCAAGGTACATGCCCTTGACCGAAATCGAACCTGGGACCCTTCAGTCCGCAGGCCGACACTCTATCCACTGAGCCAAACAGGTTTCGGCTAGTATTAAGCTTTTATTCAGTTATGTCATCCCCCAGTGACATTAGTAGAAATTTTAAGTAAACATCAAAACTCTATAAAATATTATTCTAATTATTTCTGTCAACTTCAAACATGCTAAAATCGTTAACAATCCAATCAATACTTCATTCATCAAGGTCGGAGGATATGCTGTTGGCTAAATCTTCAAAATTCTACTCTTTACTCCCTCCTTTGAGACTCAGACTCTTTCCAAAAATGAAAAAAAAAAAAAAATGATTAGTGTGCTTTTATCCACTGAAGAAGTCTATACATAAATCAACATTTTGCCTTAATGATATTGGAAAACTATCAGGAAGCTAAATCCAATTAAGAATGCGAAATGTAAATAAATATTTAAAACAAGTGATTTCAGTTTAAGAAATATAGAGTGCTATCTTTTTTTTACTTTAGTTGAAAGATATATTGTGGTTTCCATTTCTCTCTCTCAAATAATTATTAAAATTGTATTATTCAAAGGAAATTTCAGTAGGGTGTGGTAGCTACAGTGATGTGTGAATACAAAGAATGTTATGGGAGTACTTTTCTAAAATTTATCTTTATTGTTGAAAGTATTACAGATGTCACATTTTTCCCCATTGACCCCATCCACCCTACAATCTCCCCAGGCCTTCACCACACTATTGTCTGTGTTCATGGGTTATGCATATATGCATATAAGATCTTGGGAGTACTTTTGAAAAATGCTTTGCTTACTGTTAGAGGTAGTGGAAAGTTACCCTAAAGTAATGACATCTTAGAAGAGAACATTGAGCATGTAGGGGCTAACCAGATGAAGAGAAGATAGGCATAGGAGTGTACATGATAGAAGGAATAAGTTAGGCAAAAGTGGGAGCTTATAGAACACTAGAGTCCCAGTGCATGAATTTGTGCATGGGTGGGGTCCCTCAGCCTGGCTGGCGATCAGGGCCATCGGAGCTGTCTCACCGAGTCCCAATTGGGGCTGGCCGGCTCGGGGAAGGGACTGTGGGAGGTTGGCCGGCTGCAGGAGGTTGGCTGTGGGAGTGCACTGACCTCCAGGGGGCAGCTCCTGCATTGAGCACCTGGCCCCTGGTAGTCAGTGCGTGTCATAGCTCCCGGCTGGTCATCTGGTTGTCTGATCGTCCAGTCGTCTGGTGGTAATGGTTTTATATATATAGATAAGTGGCTGCATAGATGTCAGTATAACCAAACCAAAGTGAGCAACTGGGAAGTGGTAAGAGATGAAACTAAATACAAAATAGATCCAAGCTATGTAAGATCTAGTAAACAATGTTAGGTGTTTGGACATCATTCTGTACATAATTGGAGGGATATCAAAATGTCTTAATTAGTGTAATTGCATAGTTAGACTAGAATTTTTGAAAGCTCCCTCAGGCTGAGGGGTAGAATATAGATTGGAGAGAAAGAAAGCTGAAAACAGAGATACAACACTTCTTAAAACTGTCTTCAAAATAAACATTTTCTTTTTCTTAAAAAAGGCATAAGAGTAGTTAAATATTTATATCGAGACAAAAATCAATATAATTGATGTGAAAATTAATCAACTAACTAAACTTTTTTAATAAGGACAAATTTATTTAATGTCATAAAAGATAATAGTAATAAATTTCCTGAAAAAGTTTACCTAAGACATTGAACCACCAGAGACTTGAGTGAATCCATTTCATCATTTTTAGGCGTAAGCCTATTGCAGACTGGCTGGCACATTTAACCCCTATGGGCAGTTGATTTAAAGAATAATTGATAGCCTACCCAGGACATAGAGGATTATTTTCTGTAAAGAAATCATAACCTTTCAAAAATCAAATTAATTACATTTAGTTTTCTAAAACAGTATCACAGAAGCATAGGATGTCCAAAAATTGGAGTTAACCTATTTTAGTAATCAGCTGTCCCTGACTTTGAGTGTGTTATATCTAATGGATCTTTAGGTTTTTCTCTGTCATACACACATACACACACACTCACACACACACACACTCACACACATGCATGTACGCACACACAATTGTATATTTAGCCTATGTTAGGTAGGCAGGACAGAAAAGGAGACTATCAACATCAATATTTCCCAAACTGGTGTACTGTCAACTACTGTTCTGGCACAAAGAGTTGTGCCATGTTTCCATAACTTTAGGAAGCACTGGATTAAATAGCTTTATATATGTTTCCTTACTATAGGACTTCTGAAAGACTGCCTTAAGGAACATTGTGTCTTCCTAAGAGATATAGAAGATAGCATATCCCATACTTTTTTCACCATAGACAGAACAATTAACATCTAGAGGAATGCTCTGTGGGACTCCAAATTTTGCTAAAAAAATGGATATGCATTGTTAGGTTTAACAAACATTAAAAACCTGCAATATTATAGTTATTTTAGTAGGTATTGTCCCAAATCAATAAAATTTTAATATACTTGCTCCTGTATGCTTCTTCTCTATGCTACAGTAAAGACCATAAGTCTCACAAACTTAAGTGTCTGTTTATTCCCTGAAGGAATGGAAAGTTTTCTTTAAATAAATGCTTCACGGGCCTATTTTTAAGGTATCACCCAAATTTGGAGAATCCCTAAATGCCTTCTTCACCTCTTCTAAATACTTTGGTTCCTGTCCATTTACATCTATGTTTCCCTCACTAGACTATGAATTCCTTGAGGGTAACAACCTTATTATCTTATTTTCCTATCCAAACAGAATTTGATACAGTGCATAACATATAATAGTCCTCAATAAATTATCCTTGAATGTTTCAGGAACGGAACTTGGAATAACTTATTCCCAGCACTGCCTCAATTACATAAATGTCATTGATTCAGCTTTTTCATTTTTCTGAAGAGGGAACAAATTAGGAATCCATTTTAGAATGTCAGATCGTGACATGTTAGTATTAAAAACTAAAAACATATAATGTCAAAATGGGGTGCATATGACTTTGGAGGCATATGAAGCCTCTCCAAGAGGTACTCTGGCATCAATAGTTTCAAAAGAATCAAATTTTAGGTTTCAACTGAAATAAATTGTCTTTGTTAAAATTGTTATGCATAGGATATAGAATTCAAAACCACGGTGATAAGACTTTTTAAGAATATCCTAGAAAAGGCCGATAAATATAACGAGACCCTCGAAGATATGAAAAAGGACCAACTAGAAATTAAACATACACTGACTGAAATAAAAAATATTATACAGAGACCCAGAAACAGAATAGAGGAACACAAGAATCAAGCCAAAGAATTGAAATACAAAGAAGCAAAAAACACTCAACTGAAAAAGCAAAAAGCAAAAAAAAAAAAAAATCCAAAAAGTTGAAGATAATGTAAGAAGACTCTGGGACAACTTCAAGCGTACCAACATCAGAATTATGGGGGTGCCAGAAGAAGAGAGAGAGCAAGATACTGAAAACCTATTTGAAGAAATAATGACTGAAAAATTCCCCCACCTGGTGAAAGAAATAGACTTACAAGTCCAGGAAGCCCACAGAACCCCAAACAAAAGGAATCCAAAGAGGACCACACCAAGACACATCATAATTAAAATGCCAAGAGCAAAAGACAAAGAGAGAATATTAAAAGCAGCAAGAGAAAAACAGTTAATTACCTACAAGGGAGCACCCATACGACTGTCAGCTGACTTCTCAACAGAAACTATGCAGGCCAGACGGGAGTGGCAAGAAATTTTCAATGTGATGAATAGCAAGAACCTACAACCAAGATTACTCTACCCAGCAAAGCTATCATTCAGAATTGAAGGGCAGATAAAGAGCTTCACAGATAAGAAAAAGCTGAAGGAGTTCATCACCACCAAACCAGTATTATATGAAATGCTGAAAGGTATTCTTAAAGAAGAGGAAGAAGAAAAAAGTAAAGAGAAAAATTATGAACAACAAATACATATCTATCAACAAGCGAACCTAAAAATCAAGTGAATTAAAAACCTGAGGAACAGAATAATCTGGTGAATATAATAGAATCAGGGGCATAGAAAGGGAGTGGACTGATAATTCTCAGGGGGAAAGGAGTATGGGGGGTTCATAAAGAGAATGGACAAAAATCATACACCTATGGATGAGGACAGTGGGGGGAGGAGGTAAGGGCAGAAGGTGGGGTGGGAAATGGGTGGAGGGGAGCTATGGGGGGAAAAAGGAGAAATAATTGTAATAATCTGAATAAAGATTTATTTAAAAAAATTGTTATGCATAAAAAGAAGGAGGGAAATGGGGGACATCTGTAATAATGTCAATAATAAAAATAAAAAGTAAAATAAAATAAAATAGTTTCATGTATAAAATACATTTAGTTAAGCCCAGCCAGTGTGCTCAGTGGTTGAACACTGACCCATGCACAAGGAGGTGGCAGGTTCAAGTCAGGGCACATGCCCGATGATGGGCATGCAGGAGGCGGCCAAAGGATCTCTCTCATCAGTGTTTCTATCTCTCTCTCCCTTTCCCTTCCTCTGTTTCAAAAAAAGTGTTTAATAAAAACCTGTTTTTAAAAATAAAATAGCCCTAGCCAGTTTGGCACCGTGGATAGAGTGTTCGCCTGTGGACTGAAGGGTCCCAGGTTCAATTCTTGTCAAGGGCACAAACTTAGGTTGCAGGCTGATCTCTGGCCCCAGTAAGGACACATACGGGAGGCAACCAATTGATGTGTCTCTCTACATTCATGTTTCTCTCTCTGTCTCTCCCTCTCCTTTCCACTCTCTCTAAAACTCAATGGAAAGATATCCTCGGGTAAAGATTAACAACAACAAAAAGATAATAATAATAAAAAATAAAATACATTTAGTTAAGATAAAATTCAGTGAGTGAAGTGGAAATGAAATACTAGTATGAATTCAGGAAGAAAAAATGAATGATGCTGATTTGATGCAGGTCTTCCTGGGGTATAGGGACATGAAGATCTGTCACCCACTGGGGTTCTTCACTTCCGTCAGTAAAATGCAGGCCAGCATAGATTTTTAAAGTGAAATTGAGTTCATTAGTGAGACAGAAACAGTGAGACAGAAAGGGCCACTCCACAGACAGAGCTGTCCCCCTTTACCAGAATTTGCTTCTTTTATTGAGGTCCATTTAATTGGGGGGTGTTGGTGGGGGAGGAAGGGTATTAAAAGAAGGGGAGAAATATTCAGTATCTTCCACAGAAAGAGGTAGTGATTTCTCAGGGGAGCTCCGTTGGCCACTTTGTGTCCTTATGCGTGCTTTCTGTTTCCCATAACGATGGCACTGGAAGAAGGGAGTGTAAATTAGCATGCTAATGTATTACAATGAGCATATAATAAGGCTAGGGGTTATGTTAGGTGAAATTAGTCTCCATGGAGCCGGTGGCTGCTGGTTTTAAGCTGTAAATCCGGTGTGTGGGAAGTGTCTTCTTTCTTGGCAGCTTCTGTACCTTTATCGATTGCAGCTGTTCTGCTACAAACCCTATTTCAGAGTTTCTTGTGAAGGGATTAAGCAAAAACAAAAAACAAACAAACAAACCTCATAGAGACAGACAACAGTATAGTGATTGCCAGAGGGGAAAGGGGGTGGGGAGAGGTTGAAAAGGATAAAGGGGAAATAAATGGTGATGGAAGGAGATTTGAGGTGGTGAACACACAATACAATTTACAGATGATGTGTTGTAGAATTGTGCACCTGAAATCTATATAATTTTATTAACTAATTTCACCCCAATAAATTCAATTATTCAAAGAAAAGGGTGAAAAAAACTTGTTCATGTGTTGTTTTTGAATGAATTATGACAGCAGACTGGAGGGGGTCAATGGGGGAAAAGAGGACATATGTAATACTTTCAACAATAACGAATTATTAAAAGATAAAACAATGGATTATGACAGCATCAAATTACTAAGATAGTTAGAATCCAGCACATACATTTTAAAGAGGGCTGTAACTATTTTATTTTAAAATACTATTGTTTACAATATGTTAGAAACTATGTTTTTCCTGCTATTTAAATAAATAGAAAAAAATCTTTGATGTCAACTTAAAAATATGCAAAGAAGTATGTCCACTTTCAAAAACTCTTTTGGAAGGTATGTGAGCAAAAATGGTAAGATTCTTTTTATATAAAGAGTGTATTTTTGAAAAAAAGAGAAGTGTATTTTCAGCTTCTTATTGTGAGCTCAGATAGCAACCAATAAGGCCAGGTACACCTTATTGATCTAACCACAATATCTATAATAATAAAAGTGTAATATGCTAATTAGACCCGACAGCCAAATAGCCTTCTGGACGTCATTCTGGGCATCCTTCTGGATGTCCTTCCAGAAGAAGTCGCGGTGGCGGGGGCTGAGGCAGAGGTGGTTAGGGTCAATCAAGCAGGCAGGCAAGCAGTTAGGGGGGATCAGGCAGGCAAGCAGAGTGGTTAGGGGTGATGATGAGGCAGGCAGGCGAGCAGTTTGGGGTGATCAAGAAGACAGGTGAGTGGTTAGGGGTGATCAGGCAGGCAGGTGAATGGTTAGGGGCGATCAGGGAGGCAGGCAGGTGAGCGGTTAGGAGCCAGTGGTCCTGGATTGCGAGAGGGATGGCTGACTGCTAGTTTAGGCCTGATCTCACAGGGATTCCTGTGGGATTGGGCCTAAACCGGCAGTTGGACATCCTCTGAGGAGTCCTGGATTGCGAGAGGGTACAGGCTGGGCTGAGGGACCGCCCTCACCCCCCAATGCACAAATTTCGTGCACCAAGCCTCTAGTCAATTATAATAGACTTAATGGAGTGCTTTGTTTTATTTTTTTAATATATTTTTTAATTGATTTCAGAGATGAAGGGAGAGGAAGAGAGAGATAGAAACATCAATGATGAGTGGGAATCATTGATTGGCTGCCTCCTGCATGCCGCCCACTGGGGACTGAGCCCACATCCTAGGCATGTGCCTTTGACCAGAATCAAACCTGGGACCCTTCAGTCCACAGACTGATGCTTTATCCACTAAGCCAGTGGTAGGCAGACTGTGGCTCTCGAGCTGTTGTTTGCTGCTCTGTTGACTAATGAGTTTGCCGACCACTGGGATAGGGGCTTAATCACAAGGAACAACAACAGCCTGTAATTATTGGAATCGAGAGTCTAGGTCAGTGGTCGGCAAACCGGCTAGGGCTGGAGTTCTTTGTTTTTATTTGTACAGTAAATCAGCATGACTATTACAGCCAAATTAATTTTAATCAGATGCCATAAAGGTTGAATACTCACTAACAAATTGGCAAATATCTGATTCAGTTGGGTCATCAAGAGAACAGAAAGAGTCAAACCAACCTTCTGTGCTTTGATCATTTCAGCCCTTTTAATGAGCATTTGAAATGGATTGACAAACTACCTCCAATCCTTTTTGTAACAAGGCAGCAAATGAATTAATATAATTTTGACTGTTTATTCAGATACATGCTTCCATTTTTATTAAATGTGGTCACAGATACTGCTGACTTTTGAATACTTAAATTTAGCTTTTTAAAAAAAATAATTAGTGTTGAAAGTATTACGTATGTCCTTGTCCTTCCCCCACTGACCCCCTCCAGCCCATCCCGCCCCCACCCTAGGACCTCACCACCCCATTGTCTGTGGCCGTGGGCCATGCATATATCCATACAAGATTCTTGGTTAATTACCTCCCACCCACCCTCCCCCACCTTCCCTCCAAGATTTTGCACTCTGTTCCATGCTTCTATGTCTCTGGATCCATTCCATTCATCAGTTTATTTTGTTACTTAGATTCCACATATGAGTGAGATCATGCGATACTTGTCTTTCTCTGACTAATTTATTTCACTTAGCATGATACTTTCCAGGTCCCTCCATGCTGTCTCAAAGGGTAAGAGATTCTTCTTTTTCACTGCTGCATAGTATTCCATAGTATAAACGTACCACAGCTTTTTTATCCACTTATCTACTGACTAGAGGCCCAATGCACAAATTCCTGCACAGGTGGGGTCCCTCTGGGTGGCCTGCAGGGATTGGGCTAAAACCCACAGTCCAACACTGCCTGCAGCTCCTACCTGCTGTTCCTGCTCATCCTGGCCCCACTGTGCCTGCCACGGGCTCGCGCCCAATCAGTTCCAACCTGGAGAGGCTCCCGCTGCTGCAGCAGCACTCACCAGCCATGTGCCGTGCGTCTGGCACTCTCCCAAGGGGAGTGGCCTGCAGTATTGGGCTGAAACTGGCTCTCCAACATCCCCCCAGGGGTCCCGGATTGCGAGAGGACACAGGCCAGGCTGAGGGGCCCCACCACGATTGGGCTGGGGAGGGACTGCGGGAGGGCTCCAGGGCATGTCCAGCCCATCTTGCTCAGTCCTGACCAGCTGGACCCCAGCAGCAAGCTAACCTACCAGTCGGAGCATCCGCCCCCTGGTGGTCAGTGCACATCATAGTGACTGATAGAGCGGTCAACTGTCTGCCCCCTGGTGGTCAGTGCACGTCATAGCAACTGGTTGAGCAGCATAAGCATATCATTAGCATATTACACTTTGATTGGTTGTTTGGTTATTCTGCTGTTTGGTCTATTTGCATATTGCCCTTTTATTATATAGGATGAGCACTTGGGCTGTTTCCAGATCTTAGCTATTGTAAATTGTGCTGCTATGAACATAGGGTTGCATATATTGTTTCTGATTGCTGTTTCAGGTTTCTTAGGATATATACCTAAAAGTGGGATGACTGGCAACTTCTCCTAATTAATGTAAAGCAAATCTCAATTTCAAAAACTGAGTCCAACTTTTAATTCCAGGAGGGGAACTCACTATAGGAATGTCACTTCTTCCCCTCTCTTTTCCTTTCATCATTAACAAGCCTTTTATTAAATATCAACTGCAGGTCAGGCACTCTAATCAATGTTGAGGTAGGGGCATGAGGAGATGGTCAGAGGAAATACACACAATCAAATATAATTACTGTACTCAAGAGGTTAATAGAGTTAGGAGATGCATACTTACAAAATAGATTATTCTAATCCAATATGAAAATGGTAATATAAATAAAATAGGCCTTAGATGGTTACCATTGACTCTATGAAAGTTTGATATTACCTAAACTAGTGATTCTCAAACCCAGTTCACTGATATGTGACATGCCAGCTTTATAAAAATTATTTAAGGTACGTGAAAAAATAGATTCCTACCTGCCATTGCCATGAACTTTGATTCTGTGTATCTAAAGTTGGGCTTTCAAATCGGTGATACTATTGCTCAGTCAAGTTTGGCAACCACACACCTCATGAGATTGACCACTATTATCTATAGTATGTTTGACATTTACATCACATGACACATTGGGAATAGTATCCACTGACCAACTTTTCTATCAACTAAGTACTATAGAACTAATGGCTTGAGAAGAAAAATGCATTTTTTTGGACCATGTGATGATAACCACTACTTTTCATTTACTATGAGCCAAGTGCTGTTCTTAGCATTTCATATTTATTAATTCATTTGAATTTCATATCCTCATTTGAGAAAATCAGGGAACATCAAAATTAATTAAGTTTTCTAATGTTACAAAGTTAGTAAATAGTGGAGTTGAGATCTGAAACCAGGCATTTTGGCTCCAGAGCCCATACAACTATACTGAACTGCTTCTCATTTATCATGGTACTTTCTTGAAGTCCCTTTGTCATTCTTTGGCAAGCATTACAAAATGAAAAACAAGTACACTTACATAAATCTCCATGAAGCTTTGAAAACTTACATTTAAAAAACTTAAATCATATATAAAATCCATTGCTCAAAGCCATTTAATTGTACATCTATGCACATATCAACTTATATTGACTATTTTGTGCAGCAGCATTTTATGTTCAGAAATATGTTAATTCCTAGCAAGAAGGCCTTGTCTGAAGGGTTGAGGAATAACCTGTTAAATTTCAACATTATATGCACCATGTAAACCATGTTGACAAATATTGATTTCCTGTATAGCATATAAGAAAGTTGAAATTGTACAATTCTTACTAGAGAGCCTTCTGAATATCAAAAGGATCATAAAAGTATAAACAAATAGAGAGTAGGAAATTAAGTGTAACTAGGCAATAACCAAAAGTTAGTATTTGAAACAAATAAACTTAATATTGTCATTTTCATCAAGGTACAAACAATAGCAGGCAGGTGTGGGATGGATGAGTCAGTGGTACTCACTTGCCTCTTTCTCTGCGAGTCTATCAATAGTGTAGGCTTATGACTAGCTTTAGATAGAGAACTGTTCTCCATGAACTGAGATTCTATGGCTAGCTGTAAACTCCAACACTTTTCCTGATTTTTCCCTCAGAGTAGCACAACAAAGTAGAGTTGTGGGTCCTTAAAACAAAATAGACTTTTAGAAATACTAAGAAACACACTTAGCTCTATGTGATACATGAAAATGGAATGTTAGGACTCATACCTACGGTGTCTCCCCAAAAATAAGACATCCTCCGAAAATAAGACCTACTTACAGGTTTCCTTCTGAGTGAAATATAAGGCATCCCCCGAAAATAAGGCCCCAGGCTCTGTCTCAGAATGAAAATTAATTTACCGTAAACTGGTCGCTAGGGCCGTCCCGACTGGCGTCTAGCAACCAGTGACGTTACGTGGAGTCCTGACGTCACTGCTGTGTGGAGGCGGAGTGGAGGTTGGAGTGAGCAGTGAGTGCAGGGCGGGAGAGAGGAGGAGACTTTCGCAGATGCTTGTAGAAGAACAGGAGGATTAGAGTGGACGGGACGCAGCGAAGGTGGTGAGTGCTGGTCTGTCTCTGGTGACACTACCTGATGCTCGCGGCTGCCTTCATGATGACTGAAGATTCTCAGTCAGTGGCAGACCCTGCTCCAGCCCAGATCCAGGCCCCAGCAAGCCCAGTGACAGTCCCCAGGCAGGCCCCAGGGGGTAAATGTCTGATAAAGGGGTAGGGGGGATGTCTGGTGAAGGTGTTCAGTGGCACAGGGGTGGGGGGAGGGGGATCACTTAAAATGACACAGGAGGATCAGAGGGGGCAATCAAAATGACACAGGAGGATCAAAAGGGGTTACTAAAATGGTAATCCCCCCTCTGATTCTCCTGTGCCATTTTGATTCCCCACTCTGATCCACCCTGTGTCATTTTGAGTGATCTCCCTCCCCCCACCTTGATACCCCAATTCCTTTTTTTTTACCCCTAGAAATGAGCGCAAAAAGAAAAAGCTACTCCGTGGAGTACAAGAAAGAAATCGTGGAAGACTCTTGGGGCCAAAATCTTACTGCTTTCTGCAAAGAGAAGATGTTGAGTATCCGATTGGTCCGAAAATGGCGAGCAGAGTATGGTAACCTCATTGAACAAGTGGACAAGGGAAATGCTAAAAAGCGCAAGTGTGGATCAGGTCGGCAACCATTATTTTCCGAGCTGGAAGACCTGATCTGTGAATGGGTTGTTGACAGGAGAGCAAAGGCTTTGGTTGTGAATAGGGCTCAGATTCAAGAATTTGCCCTTGCAATGGCACCACAGTTTGACATAGCCCCCGAAGACTTCAAAGCATCACAACACTGGCTGGATAATTTCCTTCAGCGAAGTGAACTGTCTTTAAGAAGATCTACAACATTGCTTAGGTTGGAAGATACGCAAGTTATTAAGCGAGCACTTGCATTCAGGTCCTTTATTGATGATGCTGACTTCTCTAAATACAATCTTTCCAACATGATTGCTATGGATGAAACTGCAGTGTTTATGGGCCAATCATCTCAAACAACAATTGAACAGCGGGGTGCCTCCTTAGCGTACATTCCCTCCACTGCTTACGAAAGTGCACGTGTTTCCTGTATTTTGGCAATTCGTCTGGATGGCACTAAAATCCCACATTTAATCATTTCTAAGGGCAAGAAGGAAAAGATTGAACGTGTTTTGGGCGTTTTTATTCTTGAAACTGAAAAAGCCTGGGCCACACAAGCAGTTATAAGGAAGTGGGTCGGTTTAATGCTGCTGCTTGTTATGCGAGGGAGCCAAAGAGGTCTGCTAGTCTGGGATGCAGCCAGCACTCACCGCGCTAAAGACATGAAGACATTTCTTCACAAAAGAAAAATAGATCAGCCGAAACCGGTTTGGCTCAGTGGATAGAGCGTCGGCCTGCAGACTGAAGGGTCCCGGGTTCGATTCCGGTCAAGGGCATGTACCTTGGTTGCGGGCACATCCCCAGTGGGAGGTGTGCAGGAGGCAGCTGATTGATGTTTCTCTCTCATCGATGTTTCTAGCTCTCTGTCCCTCTCCCTTCCTCTCTGTAAAATATCAATAAAATATATATAAAAAAAAAGAAAAGAAAAGAAAAATAGATCAGATAATGATTCCCGCAGGAATGACAGCCTATCTCCAGACTCTTGATATTGCAATAAACAAGCCATTCAAAGACAATTTGCGCATGGAAATTAATGACTGCATTGAAAATAGAATGGAGAGAAATCAGCGTGGAAACTTTGTGAAACCTAAACTGCAAGAAGTTGTGACTTGGGTGAAGAATTCATGGGAGAAAATCACTGACAATTGCATTGCAAATGCACTGCAAGCAGGCTACCTTGACAAGAAGTACTCATTTAAAGACAGTGCTATTGCTAAACATGAGAGATTTGGTCCACTGATTCTGAAAGAAAAGGAGTCACAAGAAATTCACCAGGAAATTCAGGAATTGGATTGTTATGATGATGTTCCAGAAGATGATGACATGATTGTCATTGAATAAATGAGTAAATTCTTGATACTGTAGGATTCACAGTTTGTCTGGTTTGTGTTGACAACTACCATACTACCGTACCTTATACAGGTAATAAATTTCCTTTATTTTCATTTAACAATAAATGTGTACCGTATTCTTCTTCATGGAAAAATAAGACATCCCCTGAAAATAAGACCTAGTGTGTTTTGGGGGGCAAAAATTAATATAAGACACTGTCTTATTTTCGGGGAAACACGGTATATACACTGAGTGGCCAGATTACTATGATCTCTGAACACATAATAATCTGGCCACTCATTGTATATCCTATACAATAAAAGGCTAATATTCAAATTGTCCCCTCGACCAGGAGTTCAATCAGCAGGCAGGCCGGCCAACTGCCCATGTCCCCTCCCCAGGGCCAGGCTGGCTGGACCCCACCCATGCATAAATTCATGCACCGGACCTCTAATATATATATACATACATATATATATATATATATATATATATATATATATATATATATATACTAGAGGCCCGGTGCATGAAATTCATGCATGGGGGGGTGTGTCCCTCAGCCCAGCATGCACCCTCTCCAATCTGGAACATCCCTCTCACAATCCAGGACTGCTGGCTCCCAACTGCTTGCCTGCCTACCTTCCTGATTGCCCTACCCAGCCTTGGGCAAACTACGGCCCGCGGGCCAGATCCGGCTGTTCTATCCGGTTCTCTTGCTCTCCCCTCCGCTCCTTTACTTTGAATTTATATTAGTTCACACAAACACTCCATCCATGCTTTTGTTCAGGCCCTCTGGTCCATTCTAAGAACCCATTGTGGCCCTCGAGTGAAAAAGTTTGCCCACCCCTGCCCTAACCGCTTCTACCTGCCAGCCTGATCACCCCCTAACCACTCCCCTGTCAGCCTGTTTGCCCCTAACTGCTCTCCCCTGCAGGCCTGGTCACCCCCAACTTCCCTCCTCTGCCGGCCTGGTCACCCCTAACTGCCCTCTCCTGTAGGCCTGGTCCCTCCCAACTGCCCTCCCCTGCTTGCCTGATCACCCACAACTTCCCTCCCTTGCAGGCCTGGTCCCTCCCAACTGCCCTCCCCTGCTGGCCATCTTGTGTCCACATGGGGGCAGCCATCTTGTGTGTTGGAGCGAAGGTCAATTTGCATATTATCCTTTTATTAGATAGGATAGAGGCCTGGTGCACAGGTGGGGGTCAGCTGGTTTGCCCTGAAGGGTGTCCCGGATCAGGGTGGGGGGTCCCTTGGGGCATGGGGAGGCCTGGGTGAGGGGCCTGTGGTGGTTTGCAGGCCGGCCACACCCCCAGCGACCCAAGCGGAGGCCCTGGTATCTGGGATTTGTTTATCTTCTATAATTGAAACTTTGTAGCCTTGAGTGGAGGCCTGGGCCAGCCAGGCAAGGCAGAAAGCTTGGCTTTCTCCATCACCGGGGGCAACTCAAGCATCCTGCTCTCTCCAGCTCCATGGCTGCCGCCATTTTTGTTGGGATTTATTTATCTTTTATAATTGAAACTTTGTAGCTTTGAGCAGAGGCCTGGGCCCACCAGGGCAGGGGGAAAGCTTGGCTTCCTCCATTGCCAGGGGCAACCCAAGCCTCCTGCTCTCTCTGTGGCCACAGCCATCTTGATTGGGTTAATTTGCATACTTGCTCCTGATTGGCTGGTGGGCGTGACTTGTGGGTGTAGCAGAGGTATGGTCAATTTGCATATTACTCTTTTATTAGATAGGATATATATATATACACACATACACACTGAGTGGCCAGATTATTATGCATTCAGAGATCATAATAATCTGGCCACTCAGTGTATATAAAAGGCTAATATACTAAGTGTCCCTCCTACCGTTCCACTGGTCACTATGATGTGCACTGACCACCAGGGGGCAGATGTTCAACACAGGAGCTGCCAAGCTTCAGTGACTTGACAGTGGCGGTTCTCGGGTGATGTACCCCAAAACCAGAGGGGAGGGAGCCCAATTCCTCCTAGGACCACATGATTCCACCTTTGGCCATGGGTTGTTGTTGCTGGGACACTGTCAGCAGCGAACCTGGTTTACTGCACACTTGTGTTTGCATTCCACACCCTGTACGACAGCAACTTTGCAGTGCCCTCTCGCACTCCAGGACCCCTTGGGGGATGTCAGAGAGCCAGTTTTGGCCTGATCCCCACAGGCCAGGCCGAGGTACCCCACCTGCTGAAGGGACCCAACAAATGCCCTTTGAGCCATGGTGCCACCCCAGGTGCAGCCAGCTGGGGAGGGGCCGCGGGAGGTTGGCTCCAGGGCATGTCTGGCCCATCTTTCCTAGTCCCGTCTGCCCCACTGGCCACCTTCTAATTAATTTACTTTCAATGTGCATGAATCTGTGCACCAGGTCACTAGTAAGAAGATAAAATATACAGAATATACTATCTCATCTGTTTTCACTATCTCTTTACATAGAAGATAGATAGAAGGGATTTAATATGGGCACCTGAGTTCAGATTCCTATGTTAAAGGTTGCAGAATGCAGTCCCAGTGAGTTTTCTCACTTATATGTGAGGTTTTGCAGTTATATTTTCTTTTTCTATGCCAGTGTAACTTGGAGAACTAATTTGAGAAAAATAGATATTATTAAAAAGTCACTTCTATTAATTTACACTATTTATGCACTGGGCCTCTAGTATATATACTAGAGGCCCGGTGCATAAAAATTCATGCACTGGAGGAGGGGTCCCTCAGCCTGGCCTGCCCCCACTCACAGTCCGGGAGCCCTCAGGGGCAGGAAGCAACCTGGTGATCAGGGGAAGGCGACGCTCCATTACACCTCTGCTGCTGCCACTGCCAGCAGTGCAAGCCTCAGCCGGCCCTGGTTACCTGAGCCTCAGGCAGCCCTGGGTGGCTGGGTAGCCACCATTCAAGGCTTGTCTGCACCTCAGGCCAGCCCTGGGCAGCTGGGGGGCTGAGGGGACTGGGGGACTCTGGAGGCAGGCGCGCAGAGTGGTTAGGCCCGCCTGGGGGTGGGTCCAGCCTTGCCGCATGCCTGCCACCCCAGTGGGCCTGAGGGGACTGGGCACTGCCATCTTGTGTCCGTGGATACCACCATCTTTGAGGGCGGGGTAGTCAATTAGCATATTCCCTCCTTATTGGCTGTGGGTGCCTCCATATTTGTGATAGTGTGAGGGTCAATTAGCATATTTCCTCTTTATTAGATAAGATTCCTTTTGGGTGATATGGCAATGTTACACTTCAAAGGAGGTTTATAATTAAATGGAAAGGGTAACTTCTGGGGGAGAGCCGGCTGGTGTCATTCTTACAGACTTAGAAAAATGATTTGGTAGTAACATTGAGAGGGAGACCCAACTCTCAGAAGAATACCTGTATTGGTCAAGTTCACACACATACCAGAATTCCAATTTATTAATTTACAATGAGAAAAAACTGTCAGATAAAGTTAACGTTCATATTTGCTGACTAGAGCATTCTGTACCTGCCAGAAAGTTACAGAGGATACCAAATTATCATAAGTTTGCTTAATGAGTACAAAATCATAGTAATGGGAATTTATAAATCCTCAGAAATACCATATAAGTTGACTTGATGTACTCTCACCCAGTGTAGGAACACATTGCCAAGGGAACATGAATGCTTCAATCCTCTTAGCCAAGGATCTCTCTTTTTGGATAGTGGGTAGAAGGTTCTACCAAACACTTTTGCATTTGTGAATACAACATATTCTTTTGCTCACTCAACTCTTTCTGGTTCACATTTTCCCCCCAAATTTTTATGACATCAATTATTAAGCTTTTACTTCCCAAAATATAGCCATGGTTTAGTTTTTTCTCCCTAAGATTACTCCTAATTTTCCTTGATTGGAGTGTTGTTGTTTTTTCATGGTATTTCATCACATATTTGCAATTTCTTGGGTTTTGCCTATTATGGTTGACCATATCTATTGTGAATTGATTTTAATTAGTTTAGTATTAGAGGCAAACCTGTTTCCAAGTGATCTCAAAGTGCCACGCTGTACTAATATAAACTACTGAGAACAGGATCCACTGCACACCAAAGTACTAACATAATGCCTATCATGTAGTAGGTGTTCCAAACATGTGTTGAATGAAACCTTACCCCCCATGAACTGATAAATAAATACTAATAAAAACTAATACCTCACTTACAAATAAGTCATATTTCTAGATTCCATATTTTCTGACATAAAGCTAAAACCTG
The DNA here is from genome assembly GCF_963455305.1 of Plecotus auritus. Taxonomy (NCBI): domain Eukaryota; kingdom Metazoa; phylum Chordata; class Mammalia; order Chiroptera; family Vespertilionidae; genus Plecotus; species Plecotus auritus. The sequence continues at coordinate 69,642,592 of NC_137784.1, read as the reverse complement.
ATCACAAGCAAAAAGAGGTTAAAAAGAAGCAGAAATTTTCTGCCATAAAGCTAAGGTAAAATATCCAGTAAGAGATCATTTTAGGTCCTTACTTCAAGTTTATTTTATAGAGTCACAACAACCCTAACTATCTAAGTTCACAGCAATGTTTTGGAAAATTGGGATTGGGTGGGAGTAAGGGAGAAACTGCTAAAGGCAGCTATGACAATAGTAAAATATAGTAGTTGAAAATAAGAAGGAAAGAGAAAAAAGATATGAACCACAGAACATTTTGTTTCATGAATTTTTGACACTAGCTTCTCTTCCCTTACTGTCCTATGTAATTCAAAATTCAACTAGGAACTTCTGTTTGCGCTCATGTTTTAGTATCTATGATTACAGGATAATAGGGAAGAATGGTAGAAAGAAAGGAAACGATGAAATCCTAATTTTCAATTTTTCTAATTGAAGTATAATTGAAAAACAGTATTATGTTAGCTTCAGGTTAACAACATAGTGATTACATGTCTATATACATTATGAAGTGATGTCAGCACCATAAATCTACCTACAAAGTTAATAAAACATTATTGACTATTTTCCCCATTCTGTACATTACATCCCCATGACTTACTTTACAACTGATTCTTTATAAACATGTGCTAAGCCAGGGGTGGGCAAACTTTTTGACTCGAGGCCACAATGGGTTCTTAAACTGGACCGGAGGGCCGGAACAAAAGCATGGTTGCAGTGTTTGTGTGAACTAATATAAATTCAAAGTAAAGGAGCGGAGGGGAGAGCAAGAGAACCGGATAGAACAGCCGGATCCGGCACGCGGGCCGTAGTTTGCCCACAGCTGTAAGCAATCAAAGAGCAAAGATTAGCATGATTGGCTGGGGCATTAAATAGTATATATAGGGAGCAATGTATTTTAATTTACCATGAAGATATTTGCAATAAAATAAATGATCTTGATAATGGTAATTTTACATCATTAGCAACAATTATCTACAGGAAGTTCTCGGGTTACCTAGGACTCGACGTACGTCATTTCATGGTTACGTTGCCATCTCCCATTTATTTATAAATAAAAGTTCCGTCATTTCGACATATATGTGCTTTATGTTTTTTATTATTTATTTACCACAAGTAAAGGTCAGGAATTGTTATCTTTCTTTTTATTTTTAACTGTTTCACTTCATTATTGCTGTGTATGTGCTCCATGTGAGTAACGTAGGTGCTTATGTAGGTGGGTTCCGACTTACGGCGAAATTGCATTATGTTGCGTTGTAGGAATGGATCTCCGATGTAACCTGAGGACCTACTATATATATATATATATATATATATATATATATATATACACACACACACATGCATAATATGCAAATCGACTGGACAGCGGAACGACCTGTCGGCTATGAGCCACAATGATCACTAGGGGACAGACGCTCAACACAAGAGCTGCCCCAGCCCGCAGGTCTCGATCACCCAATTGGGGCCTGTGGGTCAACCTCTCAGTCCCTTTCCCCAGCCGGCAGGCTCCGATCACCCAATGGGGAATGGGGAACCAGGGTTGGGTGGCAGCAGACGCAGGCAGCGTCAGGGCCCGATCGCCCCACTGGACACCCCACACACAGGGGGCGATCAGCAGCGGTGGGAGGCAGGGCCAGCTGCCAGCAGCTAGGGAAGATCAGCCCTGATTGCAGGCCAGGCTTAGGGACCCTACCCATGTAAGAATTTTGTGTGCTGGGCCTCTAATATTCAAAGTTTTCAGACAGTGTTAGTCCAGATCTGGGTTCCTAGGTAGGGAATAGGAGTTATTCTTTTAAAAAAAAAATTGTAGGAAATTAACTTTTTATTTGTTAATCTTCACATAAGGGTATATTTTTATTGATTTTAGAGAAAAGAAAGAATAGAGAAAGAAACATGAAACATCTATGTGAGAGAGAAACATTGATTGGTTGCCTCCTATTCATCCTCATTGGGGATTGAACTCACAATCTTTTGGTTCTAACCAACTGAGCCACCCAACCAAGGCACTATTTTTTTTTTTAACTTTGACCAATTTTATTAAAATATGAGGCAATTAATTTAATTATTTTAAAATATTTACTATGGAAATGAATAGGTAGTAGGTGACTGAACTTAGTTTTACTCTCTTGTGCTTAAAAGGAGACAGAAAGTTCTACCATTCACTCAATAAAGATTTCCATCTTAAATAATTAGAACAGTAAGTAAAATTGTAGCATGGACTTGTAGCTTCAATTATATGAAAAGCTTATCTCTGCCAGGATCTTAAAGATTACAAAGTAAATAGACACATGAAATTACCATAAGTACTGAAGGTTACTTCAAAGATACAAGGGAATATGATCTAGTCTTGTGTCATCAAGGATTCGATGAGAAATCTGAACTGTTCAAGTTACAATCAAGAGGCTTATTTCTGCAGAGTTCTGATCTTATTACATTACAAAGTCAAGCATATAGAAACTAAAATTATATAAATTTATTATATAAACTAATTAAAAACACTCAAGTTGTAAGTGATTGATAGTCTCCATACCAAGACCCATTTAAATATTTTTATTTTTAAAGTTAAGAATTGGAAATAAATGTTTTGCTCAAAGAATAAGCCTCAAATTTATCAGGGAGAAAAAGAAACCATTTGTACTTAGAGGCAGGAAAAGTCATTTCATGTGTTGATCAAACAATATCTTATAGGCAACTACCTCTCTGTACCCCGGATGTACACCCAAAAAGACACAGCCCTGTGACCAAAGCTTCATCTAGGTAGGGCCAGGTGAAAGCAGTATCTTGTTTTGGCGTACTAGCATAGATGAATAACTTTCTATAGTTAACTTTTTGAATAATTTAGTAAATAGACTAAAATCTTAATAAATTTGGTGGTTCAATTAAAAACCCCCACAAATCAGAATCATTTCAAACCCTGACCGCAATATGTAAGAGCAGTGGCTGAAAACTTTCTTTGAATATTAATAGATGTTTCAGAAATTTAAGAAATATTATTTATGAAAGCAAATGACAATGTGCATTTTTTATTGGTGATCAAGAATATTTTACTTTCATGCATCAGGGACATTTTCACAAACTAGTTGAGCTATTAAAAGTTATTCTGCAACATGTGTAAGGCATTGATTTTTCTAGTGGAATATAATGAAATAGAATTTGAACAATTTGCTTTCTCTATAACTGTGATGCATAAAAATTGCACCCAGGCCAAACTCTGAAGCACAAAATCAATAGTACTCTGATATCATTGCTTTCCATTAAGTATAAATTATTACTTGAAATATTATTAGGACAAGTACATGATGCAAACAACAAAAAATAATTTGATTAATCCATTTTTAAGGGCTTACATAATTTAGTTTAAATATTCAGTTTTAATATTCTTAACTTTACTAATTACAGTTTGCTAAAGGGTAACATATTAATGAAATATGCAATTGTATATTTTTCAGGTAATATTTTAAAAAATATCTGCACCTGATAAAATGCAATATATTCCTGCCATCTGAATACAATAAAGGTATAATGGGTACTTCACATTCATCTTTCATTATTAGTTACCATTTTCTTTTTCATAATGACTAATTACAAATACTACAGTCCTCCTCTTTGTCTCTAAAAATCATCATGATAATGGAAGAAAAACTGGTGCTTTCATTTAAAGAAATCATTTTAATTCAGTCACCTATGTAATTTTGATCAGGAACAATTATTTTTACTTAAACTTTTTTTAGATTAATAAGTTAATAAAAATTCATTTTATAATTTTTCCATTTTAAAAATGAAGACATTCAGCCCTGGCTGGTGTGGCTCAGTTGGCTAGAGTGTTGTCCATGAATGGGAAGGTCTCGGGTTCGATTTTTGGTCAGGGCACATGCCTGGGTTTCAGGTTCAATCCCCAGTCCTGGCACATGAGGGAGACAGCCCATCTATGTGCCTTTCTCCTCTCTCTCTCTCTCTCTCTCTCTCTCTCTCCTTCCCTCTCTGAAATATTTTTTTTTAATGAGAACATTCTAAAAGTGCTTCATATATTTTTACAGGGAGAAAACTGGTTCTGACAAGTATAGTTTTTTTTTTTTCTTTTCATCTTTTTAATACAGCCGACAGTTTGGGGAAGAGGCAGTGTTTGGGGTGGTGGTGAAGAATGTCTGGTCAGAATTTCTTGTGATTAACCAGGTGTGTTTTATATGACAGTGATAAATAAGGTGACAGAATGAGGATTCAGCTTGCATAACTTTAGGTTTTCATTGTGAAGACAGCAGATTGATCTTTCTGCCTAGGTATTGCCAGTTGCAACACCTAATGGCAATATTAATGTCCTTGTGAATCTCCCACACCCCCATACCCTGTAGCACACTGCAAAGATTGACCTGACTGATAAAGTTGACTAGTCTATATTAATTCTGGACTTCTATTTATGAGGTTTAGAGGAGTTACTATTGGAGGTTTATGGGGTTTAGAGGAGTTACTACAAGTGTGTTGCTTCAATAGTGTCTTTGCTCACTCCCAATCACTTGTCTTTTATCTACCCAGTTATGATTAAGCCAAGGTATTTTGTTCAGAAACATATTTTCAATCTATGTATAAAATATATCTGGTTGACCTTCCAATATTGAAAGGTGAAAGCTTGGGTTTAGTACAATAGAGACGTATCATAGTGATATGCCTGTTAACAGTTTTAATTCTCGAATGAATGAAAGTGAAACTAAGAAAGTAATTTTGTGATAGGATTATGTTTGATGTTTTCTAATTAAATAGTCTGATAGTTTAAGGAAATTGATAGTGTGTTGACTTTTAATTGAGGAATTACAACTATTTATTAAAATTAAAACAAAGAATAATACTATGGGGTATATATTTGCTTACTATATTAAAAGGAGTGCAGAAATTAACTAAAAAAAAGAATATGTCTTGTGCAAGTTTATGTAAAGGGAACTAGAATAACAACAACAACAAAAAGATGCAAAAGCTTCTGCCCTCAAATTTAATCCTTAGACTAGAAGCTAACAAAATTATTAGCTCTGCTATATAGCTTCCAGTAGGGTATACGATCGATGCTCATTTGCTGATATAAGCAAAGAGAAATAAAAACGAGGAAGAGCATAAGACTATAAAAAGATAGGGGTTATGCAAAAATATGTAAGAATAAAAACAGAGATTGACAAAAATGCATAGATAGGCACTAAAAATTCTTCAGTGGTATTAGTCTTCAAACATAATTTATACCATACATTTCTCCAAGGTGAGTTTTCATATTCTTTCATAATACTTTAAAAATAAATTACCAGTGACTTTTTATTTGTTGTTATTACTGCCGTTTTGAAATTGGTATATAGTTAAGAAAAACAGCAAAAACATATATCTTGAGCATCTATTATCTGTATACACTGCACTAGGTCTTATAAGGGCAGTTATAGTAATGGTTACAAAGCATGGATTCTGCAGCCAAAACAGCTAGCTTCAAATCCTGGTTCTATCATTTCCCAGCTAGTTGACCTTAAATTGTAACCTCTCTATGCCTTACTTTATTTGTAAATGAGAGCTAATAATATTACCTACTTTTAGAATTATTGAGAAAATTAAGTATTTAATATCTGTAAAGCATTTAGAACAGTGCCTGGACCATAAAAAGAGTCACATATTTTTGCTATTTTTATCATGGTGATTAGACAAGCATAAAATCCTTCTATGAACTCACACCCTAGTTGAAGAAACAAGAATGACTCACAAGCAACAATAGGCAAATATTACAAAACAGACTGCAAAATTAACTTCTAAATGATCATTCAGACCATAGATGTTATAGAAATAGATAAGAGAGGGAAAAGTGAGGGAGACTGCAATAATCAAGGAAAATTTTAAAGTACCTTAAAGAACAAAATTAAAGTCCATTTAAATGAGTACTTGCTATGTGCGTTGTATTTATGGGGTCACTACATGCATCCCTACTTTAGTTATGAGGAACCTGGGCAGAGAGAGGCAAAGGAAATTGTATAAGATTGTGTGCTGGGCCAGTGTTGCTCAGTGGTTGAGCATTGACCCATGAACCAGGTCACAGTTGATTACTGGTCAGAGCTCATACCCAGGTTTGCAGGCTTGATCCCCACTAGGTGGTGTGCAGGAGGCAGCTAATCAATGATTCTCATTATTGATGTTTCTATCTCTCTCCTTCTCCCTTTCTTTCTCTGAAATCAATAAAAACATATATATTTTTTTAAAAGATCACAGAGTAGCCCTGACCAGTTTGGCTCAGTGGATAGAGCGTCCGCTTGCAGAGTGAAAGGTCCCAGGTTCGATTCCGGTCAAGGGCATGTACCTTGGTTGTGGGCACATCCCCAGTGGGAGGTGTGCAGGAGGCAGCTAATTGATGTTTCTAAGTCTCTATCCCTCTCCATTCCTCTCTGTAAAAAAGCAATAAAATCCTATATAATAAAAGAATAATATGCAAATTAACCATCACTCTGCTACACCCACAAGCCACACCCACCAGCCAATCAGGAGCAAATATGCAAATAACCCCAACCAAGATGGCTACTGCCACAGAGAGCAGGAGGGAGGTTTGGGTTTCCCCGGAAATGGAGGAAGCCAAGCTTTCCGCCTGCCCTTGCTGGCCTAAGCCTCCACTCAAGGATACAAAGTTTCAATGATAGAAGATACATAAACCCAAAGAGAAATGGCGGCAGCCACGGAGCTGGAAAGAGCAGGAGGCTAGGGTTGCCCCCAACGATGGAGGAAGCCAAGCCTTCTGCACACCCTGGCCGGCCCAGGACTTCGCTTAAGGCTACAAAGTTTCAATTATAGAAGATACATAAATCCAAAAAAAAAATGGCTGCCGCCACAGAGCAAGCAGAAGGTTTGGCTCCGCTCCAGGCTACAAAGTTTCAATTGTAGAAGATAAATAAATCCCAGATACCAGGGCCTCCGCTTGGGTCACCAGGGGGCGTGGCCGGCCTGCAAACCACCACAGGCCCCTCGCCCAGGCCGCCTCACGCCCCAAGGGAACCCCCACCCTGATCCGGGACACTCTTCAGGGCAAACCAGCTGGCCCCCACCCGTGCACCAGGCCTCTATCCTATCTAATAAAAGAGTAATATGCAGATTGACCATCACTCCAACACACAACATGGCTGCCCCCATGTGGTCAAAGATCCTGCCCCCATGTGGACACAAGATGGCCACCACAAGATGGCCAGCAGGGGAGGGCAGTTGGGAGGGACCAGGCCTACAGGGGAGGGCAGTTAGGGGTGACCAAGCCTACAGGGGAGGGCAGTTAGGGGTGACCAAGCCAGCAGAGGAGGGAAGTTAGGGGCGACCAGGCCTGCAGGGAAAGGCAGTTGGGAGGGACCCAGACCTGCAGGGGAGGGCAGTTGGGGGGTACCAGGCCTGCAGGAGAGGGCAGTTAGGGGTGACCAGGCCTGCAGGGGAGGGCAGTTGGGGGGGACCAGGCCTGCAGGGGAGGGCAGTTAGGGGTGACCAGGCCTGCAAGGGAGGGCAGTTGCGGGGGACTCAGGCCTGCAGGGGAGAGCAGTTAGGAGGGACCCAGGCCTGCAGGGGAGAACAGTTGGGGGGGGACCAGGCCTGCAGGGGAGGGCAGTTAGGGGTGACCAGGCCTGCAGGGAAGGGCAGTTAGGGGAAAACAGGCTGGCAGGGGAGCAGTTAAGCATCAATCAGGCTGGCAGGGGAGTGGTTAGGGGTTGATCAGGGTGGCAGGCAGAAGCGGTTAGGGGCAATCAGGAAGGCAGGCAGGAAAGCAGTTGGGAGCCAGCAGTCCTGGATTGTGAGAGGGATGTCCGATTGCCCATTTAGGCCCGATCCCGGTGGGCCATTTTTGATCACATGGGGGCAGCCATCTTGTGTGTTGGAGTGATGATCAATTTGTATATTACTCTTTTATTAGATAGGATACAGGCCTGGTGCATGGGTGGGGGCCAGCTGGTTTGCCCTGAAGAGTGTCCCGGATCAGGGTGGGGGTTCCCTTGGGGCATGAGGCGGCCTGGGCGAGGGGCCTGTGGTGGTTTGCAGGCCAGCCATGCCCCCTGGTGACCCGGTGGGATCGGGCCTAAATGGGCAGTCGGACATCCCTCAAGGGGTCCCAAATTGGAGATGGTGCAGGCTGGGCTGAGGGACACCCCTCTCCCCCGTGCACGAATTTCATGCACCGGGCCTCTAGTATATTATAAAAAAATAAAATAAAAAATAAAAGATCACAGAGTAAGTGGTGGAACTGAGGTAAATCTAGACCAGTGGTCGGCAAACTCATTAGTCAACGGAGTGGCAAACCGCGGCTCACGAGCCGCATGTGGCTCGCGAGCCGCAGTTTGCCAATGACTGATCTAGACAATCTAAATCCAGAGCTCATGCTCTTAGTAACTGTTCTTTCTGGCCAACAAGATGGATAAGATTTGGACAGTTCAAAAAGAAGAAGATATTCCAATCAAAGAAAACAAAATGAATAAAAGTACAGAGGAGGTCTGAGTAAGCAGTATCTGTTCAAATCCAGTAAATGATAGGTCTCAAACTAAGGAAAATAAGGAGGGGAGCATTGCGTAAATTTGCATAAGCAAAGCAGGCTAATTTACCTATGGCTTTGAAATCTAGACAATGTAAAGACTTGATGTAGCAGCAAACTAGAGGTCAGAGTAAAGGAATGCAGTGAGCAAACTAGTGAGAAATAATTATTTAACAGAAGTCTGAAAATCAGTGTGGGAAAAGAGGAGAGGCTGGAAAACAGTTCAGAGATTGATTTATAAAATTTAAAGATTCTTTTAATGGAAGGACACAACGCAAAGACATGATATGCAGAACTCTGTTGTCTATACTTCATAGGGAGGAAGGTTGCATGAAGGGTTGCTTAGTGGGTTAAACCCAGGGGACAGGGTGAGGGCAAACTGCAGATGTAGGAGCTTCCTGGCTTATGTATGAGAAGTGGGGGGTGCTGTTGGGGGGTGGGGAGAGTAGCTAGGTTTCACTGGCTTCCTGGGCATTCACTAACTTGAATAAATTTCCAGCTCCATTGCAGGAGGCTGTTTCTAGTTGTGTGGTACCTGGCCCAAGAGTGAGAGCCTGATAAAGAAACAGTTTGGGTGGGAACTTAGTAACCTGCCAGCAAAGGAGAATTGAGAGTTTTAGTCATGATTTAAATATTGTATCAAGATAGCACTTGTGAAATATTATATTAGAAATTAAGACAGCAATCCAGTCATGAAGGGCTGATAAAGACAACCAAGATTGTAGCAGTAGAGATGATATACAAACATAGAGGAAATTTAAAAAGAAGAACAATGACAAGGAAAACAAGCCATCCAAGGGCTTGACACAATGTCTTACATATAGTAATGATGGGGAAAATAAGACATTTTTGGGGGGCCTAGCAATCTGAATCTGTGCCAGTAACCTGCTTTCTAACACACACTCTTGCTAGCCGATAATTAACTCCATTGATGCCTGTCCTGTCTTGCAGAACCTGTTTTCCACAATACTCCCATTTTACAGAGGCCATACACAAACCCCGGAGGGGGTTATCAGTGCTGGTGCCAGGCCAGGCCTTTGGGTGTTGGTCTCACATCCCCCATCCCAACACACGGGGCTTTTTGCAAAGCTCGAAAAAGGTCCGGAAGCCTGATCCATATTTGGGGGACAAAGAAACCAAAGGGTATAAAGGGTAAAATCCCTTCATATTCACTCATTCAGGATTTAGAAACAGGCTCCCCTGAGTCACTGTACTAGTACATCTGAAAATAAATGAGTTTTTACTGAATCTCCGAGTACTCCTGTGTGTATTTTCCGGTCGCCTGGTAAATTTTATAACAGTAAGTGCTCAATAAATATTAGTTGAAAGAAAGATGTCAAGGTTTTCAATCTGAATAAGTGAGTGAATGGTGGTCTAGTTTACAGCCAGACAAGGAAAGCTCTTCTCCAGGGCAGATTGGGGATGTTAGTGGCAGTGATTCATTTGGATATGTACTTATCAAGTTTAATCTGATATTAGAACATTTGTGCAGGAAAATATTTTATGAGAACAGATACGTTTTCCTCAGAATATAGGATATGGTATAATTTAGAGAAGAAATAAGTGGCAAAGAACTGAAAACTTTAAAAAGTGATCTTTGGAGGAAAGATATTGCCAGACTTTGCAAGAAGTGCCAGGCTTCCTACTGATCCCTGCTTATTTGATGCTACCTAGAACTAGTACAGTTAGAACAATCATATTTTTAAACCGATGATTGAAAGTAACTTTGGAATTTTATTTCTTTCCACCTTAAAAGAATCTTTCAAATTCACCAAAAAGATTTAAAAAATAAAAAAAGCCAAGGTAAATGTGATAGGCAGTTTCCTACTCTAATTATTCCCAGGAGACTCAGACTGGCCCCTGCAACAGGCTCAAGCAGCACCAGTGTGGAGGCATGAATGTAGCGCAGTTAGTTAGCCTTTCCCAGCATAGTTTGACTATGTGTCATGTGCACGGAATGTGTATGTTTGTCTGTGACATAGTGTCTGTATGCATTTATGGATGTTGTAATATTGTTTTTAGAAACCTAGAAGAATTAAGCACCTGGAATCTCAACTCATTCTGACTCCTAAAATTCAGCCTCTAAGTGGAAATGAGATTTTTAAATCTTTTCTTAGCATGAACAAAAATTTGGAGCTGAGAACATTTTCTCAAAAAAAACTTAAAAATGCATGCCCACAATAAAGAACATTGTTATACTTGGAGAAAAAAAATACCAAAGAAAAAATAAGGCTCATTTAACACAGTGTGGGGCATGCAGGAGGCAGCATATCAATGATTCCTTCTCATCATTGATGTTTCTATCTCTCTCTCTCCCTCTCCCTTCCTCTCTAAAATCAATAAAAATATATTTTTAAAAAATAAATTAAAGTATATTTTAAAAATAGCATTACATACATGTTATTCACTTGGGGAACTATTAACAACTGTGACCAATGCCCACAGTTGAAAAAATAGGACAATTCTATCTTGCAATAAAGATTTTAAACACCAAAAGTATTACCAAAAGGACAGTACATATAAAGTCTTTGGAACAACAATATCTCTGAGGTGGTACAGAGATATTTTAAAAAATAAACTAATATTTATCGAGTAGCCATTAGGCATTAGGCATTATTTGTCTTACTTTAATTTCCAAAATCCCTTCAAGGTAAATGAGTCAAAGTTTTCCTGGGATAACGCAAGTGGCATCAAAGAACATTGAAATTTTAGAAATGTAAGGAAGTTAAAATGTAATTTTTACTTATAAATATGATTACATGGTTAATTATTTGTGAAGTGATGTTTGTTTTTTATACTATGCTAAACTTAACATATTTTTCCATGCAAATTTTTAAAAATTGCATTTATCTAGGCCCAGTTTCTTAGGAATTAAATCCTGGTTCTACTGCCCAGTGTTTGTCTAAAGCACACATTCTACCATAGTACTGGAAGTGTAAGCAATAGTAATTAGACAAGAAGAAGAAATAAAAGGTATCCAAATTGGAAAAGAAAATGTAAAACTGTCATTATTGACAGATGACATGATACTGTACATAGAAAACCTTAAAGATTCCATCAAAAAATTATTAGAGTTAGTAAATGATTTGGCAGTGTAGCAGGATACAAAGTTAATGCCAAGAAATGTATGGCATTTTTACACTGAGTGGCCAGATTATTATGATCTCTGAACCCATAATAATCTGGCTATATAATAAAAGGCTAATATGCAAATTGTTCCGTTGACCAGGAGTTCGACCAGCAGGCAGGCCGGCCAACTGCCCATGTCCCCTCCCCCTGGCCAGGCTGGCCGGACCCCACCCATGCACGAATTCATGCACCAGGCCTCTAATATATATATAAATATATAATTATGTATATATATATATATATTTACATATATATATATATATATATATGTGTGTGTGTGTGTGTGTGTGTGTGTGTGTGTGTGTGTGTGTACACACTGAGTGGTGAGATTATTATGCATTCAGAGATCATAATAATCTGGCCACTCGGTGTATATACCAATAGTGAACTTACAGAAAGAGAGACCAGTCAGAGGGGATAGATTGTTAAAAAAACAATCCTATTTACCATCACACCAAAAAAATTAAGACACCTAGGAATAAACTTTACTAAGGAAGTAAAAAGACCTGTACTGGAAAACTACAGGACACTGAAAAAAGAGATAGAGGAAGACATAAACAGATGGAAGAACATACCGTGTTCATGGATTGGTAGAATCAACATCATTACAATGTCCATACTACCCAAAGCAATCTATAGATTCAATGCACTCCCTATTAAAATACCAACAGCATATTTCACATACCTAGAATGAACTCTCCAAAAATTCAACTGGAATAAAAAAAGACCCCGAATTGCTGCAACAATTCTGAGAAAAAGAATAACGTAGGAGGGATCTCAATACCAGATTTCAAGCTGTATTACAAAGCCACTGTTCTCAAAGCTGCCTGGTACTGGCACAAGAACAGACATATAGATCAATGGAATAGAATAGAGAATCCAGATATCGACCCAAACCGCTATGCTCAATTAATATTTGACAAAGGAGGCAAGAGAGTACAATGGAGTCAAGACAGTCTCTTCAATAAATGGTGTTGGGAAAATTGGACAGATACATGCAAAAAAAAAATGAAACTAGACCACCAACTTACACCATACACAAAAATAAACTCAAATTAGATAAAGGACTGAAACATAAGATAGAAAACCATAAAGATATTAGAGGAATCTATAGGCAGCAAAATCTCAGACATATGCTGAAGCAATATCTTCACTGATATGGCTCTTAGGGCAATGTAAACTAAAGAGAAAATAAACAAATGGGACTACATCAAAAGCTTCTGCACAGCAAAAGAAACCATCAACAAAACAACAAGAAAGCCCACTGCATGGGAAAACATATTTGCCCATGTTAATACCGATAAGGGTTTTAATGTCCAACATTTACAACTTAACAAAAGGAAGATGAACAGCCCAATCAAAAAATGGGCAACGGATCTAAATACTTTTTGAAAGAGGACATACTAGCAAGGAAGACCAAGAGACATCTGAAAATATGCTCAAAATCACTAATCATCCAAGAGATGCAAATCAAAACAACAATGAGGTACCATCTCACACCTGTCAGAATGGCTATCATCAGTAAATCAACAAATGACAAGTTCTGGCGAGGATGTAGAGGAAAAGGGACCCTCATGCACTGCTGGTGGGGATGTAGACTGGTGCAGCCACTGTGGAGAACAGTATGAGTTTCCGCAAAAAACTAAAAATGGAACTCCCATTTGACCCAGTGATCCCACTTCTAGGAATATATCCCAAGAAACTAGAAATACCAGTCAGAAAAGATCTATCTTCCCCCCGCCCCCATGTTCATAGCAGCACAATTTACCATAGCTAAGATGTGGAAACAGCCTAAGTGGCCATCAGCGGATGAAAACCGTGGTACATCTACACAATGGAATACTATGCTGTGGTAAAAAGAAGGAATTCTTACCATTTGCAACAGCATGGATGGAACTGGAGAGCATTATGCTAAGCCAGTGGTCGGCAAACTGCGGCTCTGTTGACTAATGAGTTTGCCGACCACTGGGATAGGGGCTTAATCACAACGAATAGAAACAGCCTGTAATTATTGGAATTGAGAGTCTAGGTCAGTGGTCGGCAAACTCATTAGTCAACAGAGTGGCAAACCGGGGCTCGCCAGCCACATGTGGCTCACGAGCCGCAGTTTGCCGACCACTGTGCTAAGCGAAATAAGCCAGTCAAAGAAAGATAAATATCACATGATCTCACTCATTTGTGGAATATAATGAACCACATAAACTGATGAACAAAAATGGATCTAGAGACGGAGAAGCATCAACCAGACTGCCAAGGCTCAGAGGGAAGGTAGGGGAGGGTGGGGGTAAGGGGGAGAGATCAACCAAAAGACTTCTATGCATGCATATAAGCCTAAACAATGGACACAAACACCAGGGGGGTGAGGGCATGAGTGGGGGGTAGAGAGGGGATAATGGAGGGATAAGGACACATATGTAATACCTTAATCATTAAAGGAAAAAATATCAAAAAAAATATGTTGGCTAGCCCTAGTTGGTTTGGTTCAGTGGATAAAACATAGGCCTGTGGACTGAAGGGTCCTAGGTTTGATTCCAGTCAAGGGCATATGCCCAGGTTGCAAGCTCGGTCCCCAGTGGGGGGGGTGTGCAGGAAGCATCCAATCAATAGTTCTCTCTCATCATTGATGTTTCTCTCTCTCTCCCTCTCCCTTTCTTCTCTGAAATCAATAAAAATATTTTTTAAAACATATGTGGAATAGTGATAAGTGCTACAGAAAAAAAAAATAAGCTGAGTAAGAAGGATGTAAGATGTGTAAGGGGGTTTGAATGAGGTTGCTATTAAATACTAGTGATTAGGGAAATCATCTGTAGTGTACTAAGTAATATTTGAATATACACTGAGTGGCCAGATTATTATGAACTCTGAATGCATAATAATCTGGCCACTCAGCGTGCGTGCGTGTGTGTGTGTGTGTGTGTGTGTGTGTGTGTATATATATTCTATCGAATAAAAGAGTAATATGTAAATTGACTGTCACTCCAACACACAAGATGGCTGCCCCCATGTGGACACAAGATGGCCGCCACAAGATGGCCAGCAAGGGAGGGCAGTTTGGAGGCACCAGGCCTGCAGGGGAGGGCAGTGAGGGGTGACCAGTCTGGCAGAGGAAGGAAGTTGGGAGTGACTTGGCCTGCAGGGGAGGGCAGTTAGGGGTGACCAGGCTGGCAGGGGAGGGAAGTTAGGGGCAATCAGGCTGGCAGGGGAGCATTTAGGCATCAATCAGGCTGGCAGGGGAGTGGTTAGGGGGTGATCAGGTTGGCAGGCAGAAGCAGTTAGGGGCAATCAGGAAGGCAGGCAGGCGAGCGGTTGGAAGCCAGCAGTCCTGGACTGTGAGACGGATGTCCTACTGGGATTGGGCCTAAACAGGCAATCGGACATCCCTCGAGGAATCCCAGATTGGAGAGGGTACAGGCTGGGCTGAGGGACACCACCCCCCCCCCCCCGTGCACGAATTTCGTGCACCGGGGATGTAGTATGTATATATATATATATACAAATACTAGAGGCCTGGTGCATGAATTGGTGCATGGGTGGGGTCCAGCCAGCCTGGCCAGGGGGAGGGGACATGGGCAGTTGGCAGGCCTGCCTGCTGGTCGAACTCCTGGTTGAGGTGACAATTTTCATATTAACCTTTTATATATAGGATATACTCTGAGTGGCCAGATTAATTTGCATGCAGAGATCATAATAATCTGGCCACTCATTGTATAATTTAATAAAGTAAAAGAGACAACTATGTTCTTATCTGGGAAAGAGCATTTCAAATAGAAGACACAGTAAATGCAATAGCCCTGAGGCCTGCGTGGCATTTTCAATGAAGACTGAGGAGATCAGTATGGAGCGACGTGTGAGGCAGGTCAGAAAAAGCAATTATTTGACTTAGATTTTAGCTACTATGTTGAGGATAATATTGAAAGGAGAAAGTTGGATTGGAATGTGTGGTGCTCTTCTGGGCAGGATGGTTCCCAGATTCTTGTCTGGTGGAGTCAAAGAATGAAACCACGGACGAAAGGTGGTATAGTAGAAGATGGAAATTTATTGAGAAACAAGCACAGATTCCCACGTGGGGAGGGAAAAGAGTCCCACTGAGTCCCTTTTTTTCTACGGTTTATAAAGGCTGCCATCTTTGTGCCCTGATATCTATCCCCTCTGATTGGTTACTATCCCCTTATATTGGTTACTATAACAACTCCAGAGCTTGAAGCTCATGTGAGGTACCTGAGGCTCTCCTCCCTTATTGCTTTCCCATTCCCTTAGGGTTTTCTTCTTCCCTCTCTGAGTGAGGGCTTCCTTTCCTTTATTTTACAAACGTATACCTTCTGCTGTTTCCAGTTCCCTTATTCTATGGAAATGTACCATTTGCAGCTCTCAGCTCCCTTATTATATGGAAATATACCTTCTGCTGCTCTGTAGCCTTGTGCTTTTTCCATGGACCCTTAATTTCTAAAATGTCCTAAACCTGCCTATTTTACCTCTAAAAACTCCTTTCGATGTGAAGGAATCAAGGGCAGAACTGAGAAGATATAAAAAGAAAATACGATAATTATCCATGTGATGGATTACAACAGCTTGGACAAATAGGAGTGAAGGTGGTGAGAAGTGGTCAGATTCTCAATAAATTAGAGATATAGAGTCAAAAGGCTTTGCTGACACATTTGATATGGAAAGTGAGTAAAAGGGAGCTGTTAAAGATGACTCCAAGATTTCTGGTTTGAGCAAGAAGTAAAGATTTTTTATTTACTGAGATTGAGAAAATGATGGGTTAAACAAATTTGGAGGTATAGTTCAAGTAATTTGGTCTTGAGGTTCCCACTAAACATCAAAAAAGAAATAAGGAAGGAATTAGGATACATATGTCAGAAATTCAGAGCTAAGGATCAGCAAGGGCATAATTTATGGATCTAGTCTTAAAGATGGTCTTTAAAGCCATGAGACTAGAGGAGATCACCTCTGAAATGAGAGTAGATAAAAATGCAGCTTCAAGTCTGGGTCTTGGATCCCATAGGTAAATTAGGAGGAAACAACAAAGGAGACTAAGAAGCAAAAACAAGGGATGGAGGAAGAAAACAAGGAGTATGTGGTATCTTGGAAGCTAAGTGGGCAAAAAATGCTGCTGATGGATGAAGTAGAATGAAAATCCTATCCTATCTAAAAAGGGGTAATATGCAAATTGGCCATCACTCCAACACACAAGATGGCCGCCCCCATGTGGTCAAAGAAGGCTGCCCCCATGTGGACACAAGATTGCTGCCACAAGATGGCTGGCAGGGGAGGGCAGTTGTGGGTGATCAGGCCAGCAGGGGAGGGCAGTTGGGAGGGACCAGGCTGCAAGGGAGGGCAGTTGGGGCCAATCAGGCCTGCAGGGGAGGGCAGTTAGGGGCAATCGGCTGGCAGGGGAGCAGTTAGGTGTCGATCAGGCTGTTAGGGGAGTGGTAAGGGGGTGATCAGGCTGGCAGGCAGAAGTGATTAGGGGCAATCAGGCAGGCAGGCAGGCAAGCGGTTGGGAGCCAGCAGTCTTGGATTGTGAGAGCGATGTCCGACTGCCCGTTTAGGCCCGATCAGGCCTAAACGGGCAGTCGGACATCCTTCAAGGGGTCCCAGATTGGAGCGGGTGCAGGCTGGGCTGAGGGACACACACACCCCCCGTGCATGAATTTCGTGTACTGGGCTTCTAGTTTAGTAATATGAAGCTATTGGTGTCCCTGATGAGAGCTACTTTCAGCAGAGTGGTTGTGAGTAAATGCCTGATTGAAATAATGACAGAAAACAATGGGAAAGAGAAGTTTGTAGACAACTCTTGAGAAGTGTTTTAAGAGGGAGAAGAAAAATGCTGAAGAGTTATGTGTGATTAAGATAGGCTATTTTTTTAAAGCAGAAGGCAAGTGAGCACACTTATATGCTGATGGTCATGATCCAATAGAGAGGAAAAAATTAATGATGTGTGAGAGAAACTTGAGAGTTAGTAAAACAATGTCATTGATTGTATGAAAATGAATTGGAGTTCTTAGTAGAGGGCCTGTACTTATATAAGATCATGATTAATTCATCCATAATAATAGCCTTTTTTGGTAGAATGTACTGGTATGGGCATAGATACAGGAAGGTAAGTAGATGTGGTGAATGGACATGATAAGCTTATTTTCTTTTTCCTTCCATTTTCTTAGTTATCAAGAGAGCAATGTCATCAGATTAGAGTGAGGAATATGAAAAAGGTTTTGAAGATGTTAAAAGAAACTCTGTGTCCCACCTCTTTCTGTCTTTCCTTGCAGAAAATTTATTATATAACACACACACACACACACACACACACTCACACACACACTGTGTGTGAAAGCCCTATAGAATAATGGGATAGTGAATGGACTATAGAAAGACTGAAGAGCAACAGACTGAAATACTAACGTCCTTCTTGAGGTTAGTGGTCATGAATTTAAAGTGAAATCAGTCAACACAGATTGTGTGAGGATAGTCTTGGAGTATTGGATTTAATCTGGGTTGAGGTTTTGCCGGGTAAACGAGATGAAAGGAAATAGAGTGTGCATTTAAGAGACTGACCATAATCATAGGCCGTAGTACCTAAGATGGATTAAAAGTTACTAAAACACATGAAACAGAAAACTGACAATGAAAAAGTGGTGTAATCAATGAATGGCAGATACTAGTGTGGATGAAAGATATTTGAAATTGGGGCCCTGGAGATAATGAGTTGGAGATACTAACAGTGGCAATTTAGAATGAGTTTCATGAAATTGAGCTTATGGGAAATTCAAAGGAATGAACCATGGGAGGGATGCTCAAAGTAGGTGGAGACCAAGATTATTAAAAGAGAGGAGTTTCAGAAATTTAGAATCCAAAAATGTAAGAAAGCACTAAGAATTATGATTAGTAATATTATAAAATACTATAATGACTTGGGAGCTAAAATCTTCATAAAATAAGAGGGAATGATTCTGACATCTGTAAAAGACTTCAAGAAGGAACATGTACCAATGACATGAGATTCAGTGTTGGGGTGGAAAGGAAGGGCAAATTGTCTGGAAGTGGCAACTATCATACCTCCAGCCCAGTGATATGAGACTACATACCTAAAAGATTTAACACAGTATTTAGTACATAGTAAGAGACAATAAATACTCGTTATTGCTAACTACATTAAATAGTATATTTTTAAAACATATAAAAGTTTTTGAAAATACAAGATTTCTCTCTCTCTAAAAATCTTTTAAGACAACAATTCTTACTATTTGGTGAAGTAAAAATATTGTACTGAAGGCAATGCAATAATATTGATGCCTTATAGAGCTATGATGAGAATCAACTCCTAAAAGTTGTCATATCAGAGTCAATGGCATGGACCAACACCATGGCTGGGTTCTGGGCAGGGCATGTTTCTTTAGTGCAAAACATCACATATGCTACTGCACATTACCCTCACTGTCAGGCAGGCACATTACCCTCACTGTCAGTCAGGTACATTTTAAAATAATAGACACATCTTTTGTTTTTTACTTTTTTGTTAATCCTCACCTGAGGATATTTTTCCATTGATTTTTAGAGAGAGTGGAAGAGAAAGGGGAAGACAGAGAAACATCAACGTGAGAGAAACACATCATTTGATTGCTTCCTGCATGTGCCCTGACCTGGGTCCTGGTCCCCAGAGGAGACTGCAACTGAGGTACATGCCCTTGACTAGAATCCAGCCTGGGACCCTTCAGTCTGCAAGTTGACGCTCTATCCACTAAGAAACCAAGCCAGGGCCAGGCAGGTACATTTTAAATTGAATAATGCCATATTGGTCAAAAGGAGGAGAGAATAAAAGAAGACTTGGTCAGCACAGACAGGTGCTATCACTGGGTCCGAGAGGGTTATAATATTTCTCTATTTACTCTACTAATGAATCACCCTGACATCAGTCATGACAGCCTCTGGTCTGATATAAAAGGCACAGAGGAGAAGCCTCGAGGGGGGAAAAAATGGCGGCGGAATAGATGGACGTGTCCTGAGCCTTGTCCCGGGGTAAATAGAGGGAGCAGCTGAAACGAGTGGAATCCAGCCCGAACTGGCGAAGGAGGCACAGCTGGTGAGACAGTTTGCAGCCAGGAAGGGCAGAGATCCCCCCGATAAAGGAAAAATCAAAGATCTAGGCCAGCCGTGGGCAAACTACGGCCCGTGGGCTGGATCCGGCTATTCTATCTGGTTCTCTTGCTCTCCCCTCCGCTCCTTTACTTTGAATTTATATTAGTTCACACAAACATTCCATCCATGCCGGCCCTCCGGTCCAGTTTAAGAACCCATTGTGGCCCTCGAGTCAAAAAGTTTGCCCACCCCTGATCTAGGCAGTAGAATCTGCCGGACATCTGTGCCCAGAAGGTCAGGGAGAAACTACACAGAGCCAAGCTGCATCCCTGAGGACAGGCAAAGCATCTGACTGAAAAAAAAAAAAAAGGTCCACGGAACTGCGGGAGGTAGTCGATTTTAGACCTTGGGGTCTGGATTTGGCATCTGAGCTCAAAGGCAGCCCTGATGAGCTGCCGGAATGCGCAGTGCTGGCAAGAGGATAACTTGCAGAGACGCGGTCCCTCCTCGCGCTGGGGCCTGTGCCTTTCTCCACTGAACCTAGTTCGTAGGACCTTCCGGATACAGACACTTACCTGTGGCTGAGGTGCAGAAGAAGGGGTGGGGTTGTGGAATCTGGGGAGAGTAGGCAGCAGCGGACGGTCCAGGAGAGGTGGGAGCGAGTCTGGTGCTGAGTGATATCTAAGCCCCAGTCGCCATTTTCTCCAGAGAGATAGCCCCTCCCTCCAGTCTCCAGGCAACCAATATAGCCACACCCAGATCCCACCCTGAATAACACCATGAAATCTGACTACTCACTGAGGCCATAGGATCTGCCCTAATGAGAAATCTTTAGAAGCTAGGCACCTCAATTACACAGCTACACTTCCAGGGCCCTTCAGAGTGCTTCAGTGTGCCTCGCTGGCAAACTTACCGTGGGTGCTCCTGTGAGCCACCACTGGGAGTAAGCGCCTATCCACCACAGGTGCAGCAGCGAAAGCTGAGTCTGCCCACCCCAGCTACAGAACTCTGGGCATCACAGTCACACCTTTCCAGAGTGCAAGCCCCCTGAGCCACATCACCCCAACAGACAGTTCCTTGGTGCCATTGTGAGTCCCCACTGGGCATGCGTGAATTCAATTAAGGGTGCAAGACAGCAAAAATTGGGATACTCCCCTCCACGGCTGCTGACCTCTAGACACCACAGTTGTGCCTCTCAAGATCGCAGGCCTACATCAAGAGAACCCAAATAGCTCAAGTAGGGAGCTACACTAGATTACCAAGCCCAGGAGAACTGAGAGATTACACCAGTAGCACCATCACCAAAAGAACCTGGGTAGCAAAGCAATTGGATCTACAATTAAAACATTACAGGAAAACATGGGGAGACAAAAAAGCAACTCCCAAAGGAAAGAAAAAGAGGAATCACCGGAAAGGGAGTTAAATGAAATTGAGGCTAGCAGCTTAACAGAGAAAGAATTCAGAGTAATGGTTATAAGGATGTTTAAACAGATGGATGACAAATACACACAACTCAGTCACAAATACACACAACTCAATGAGAACTATAAGGAGCTGAATGAGAAGGTCACCAACATGAAAAGAAACCAAGAGGAGATGAAGAATGACATAGCTGCAATAAAGAACACAATGGAAGGCTTAAACAGTAGACTAGAAGAGGCTGAGGACCACATCAGCAAATTAGAAGACAAGGTAGGAAAAAAAACACAAACACAGCAGCAACTGGAAAGAAGACTTAAAAAGCAAGAGGAGACCCTAAGGGAGTTTTGGGACAACACAAAATGAAACAACATTCGCTTAATAGGGATACCAGAAGGAGAGGAAGAGAAGCAAGGAATAGAAAACCTGTTTGAAGAAATAATGACAGAAAACTTCCCTGCTATTGGCAAGAAAAAACTATGCAAGTCCAAGAAGCACATAGAGTCCCAAACAAGTTGAACCCCAAAAGACCAACACCAAGACACATCATAATTAAATTGGCAAACACAAACGACAAAGTAAGAATCTTAAAGGCTGCCAGAGAGAGAGAGAAAGTTACCTACAAGGGATCTCCTATTAGAATATCAACTGATTTCTCAACAGAAACACACCAGGCCAGAAGGGAATGGAATGAAATATACAAAGTGATGCAAAGCAAGGGTCTGAATCCAAGAATACTATACCCAGCAAGGCTATCATTCAAAATTGAAGGTGGAATCAGGAGCTTCACAGACAAAAAAGGGCTAAGAGAGTTTATCAGTACCAAGCCAGCAATGCAAGAAATGCTAAAGGGACTGCTGTAAAAAGAAGAAAGAGAAAGGCAAGAAGAAACACAAACAATAAGGAAAAATATGACAACAAACATGTACTTGTCAATAATAACATTAAATGTAAATGGATTAAATGCACCAATCAAAAGACATAGGGTAGCTGAATGGATAAGAAAACATGGCCCATATATTTGCTGTCTACAAGAGACCCACCTCAGAGCAAAGGATTCACACAGACTGAGAGTGAAGGGATAGAAAAACATTTTTCAGGCAAATGGAAATGAGAAAAAAGCTGGGATTGCGATACTTATATCTGATAAAATAGACCTCAAAGTAAAGGCCATAACAAGAGATAAAGAAGGCCACTACATAATACTAAAGGGAGCAATTCAACAAGAAGATATAACTCTGGTAAACATATATGCACCCAATGCAGGAGCGCCCAAATACATAAATAAACTCCTGGAAGACATCAAGGGAGAGATAAACAACAATACAATCATAGTAGGAGACTTTAATACACCACTGACATCACTGGATAAATCCTCTAGACAAAAAATCAGCAAAGAAACAGCAATTCTAAATGACTCACTAGATCAAATGGACCTAATTGACATCTTCAGAGCATTTCACCCCAAAGCCACAGAATATACATTCTTCTCAAGTGCACATGGGACATTTTCAAAAATAGACCACATACTGGGTCACAAGCAAAGTCTCCCCAAATTCAAAAAGATTGAAATCATATCAAGCATTTTCTCAGACCACAATGGCATAAGATTAGAAATAAACTATAATAAAAACATTCCAAAAAATTCAAACTCTTGGAAGCTGAATAGCATGCTATTAAACAATGATTGGGTGATCATCGAGATCAAAGGAGAAATTAAAAACGTCCTGGAGACTAATGACAATAAAAACACAACAATGCAAATGCTAAGGGACACAATGAAAGCAGTCCTGAGAGGGAAGTTTATAGCTCTACAGGCCTACCTCAAAAAACAAGAAAAAATGCTAATAAATTATCTAACTCAACAACTGAAAGAATTAGAAAGAGAGCAACAAGAAAAGCCCACAGTCAGCAGAAAGAAGGACATAATAAAGATCAGAGCAGAAGTGAATGACATAGAGACAAAAAAAAAAAAAAACAATATGAAAGATCAACAAAACCAAGAGCTGGTTTTTCGAAAGGATAAACGAGATTGATTAACCTCTAGCCAGGCTCACCAAGAAGCAAAGAGAGAGGACCCAAATAAACAAAATCAGAAATGAGAGAGTTTAAGTAACAACAGACCCCACAGAAATACAAAGGATTGTTAAAAAATACTATGAACAACTCTATTCTAACAAACAACACAACCTGGAGGAAATGGACACATTCCTAGAAAAATACAACCTTCCAAAACTCACTCAGGAAGATTCTAAAAATCTCAATATGCTGATAACTATGGAAGAAATTGAAGCAGTCATCAAAAAGCTCCCAGCAAACAAAAGCCTGGGGCCAGACGGCTTCACAGGGGAGTTTTACCAAACATTCAGGTAAGCACTAAAACCTATCCTCCTCAGACTACTCCCGAAAATTCAAGAGGAAGGAACACTTCCAAGCTCCTTCTTTGAAGCCAGCATCACCCTAATACCAAAACCAGATAAAGATAACACAATGAAAGAGAATTACAGGCCAATATCCCTCATGAACGTAGATGCCAAAGTCCTCAACAAAATTCTAGCAAATCGAATCCAGCAGTACATCAGAAAGATCATACACCATGAGCAAGTAGGATTTATCCCGGGGATGCAAGGATGGTACAATATTTGCAAATCAATAAACGTGATACATCACATAAACCAATTGAGAGATAAAAATCAAATAATCATATCAATTGATGCAGAAAGAGCATTTGACAAAATCCAACACCCTTTCTTCATAAAAACTCTCAGCAAGGTGGGAATAGAAGGATCATACCTCAACATAATAAAAGCCATATATGACAAACCCACAGCCAACATCATACTCAATGGGCAAAACCTAAAACCATTTCCCCTAAGAACAGGAACAAGACAGGGATTCCCACTCTCACCACTCCTATTCAATATAGTGCTGGAAGTACTGGCCATTGCGATCAGACAAGAAGAAGAAATAAAAGGCATCCAAAATGGAAAAGAAGAAGTAAAACTGTCCTTATTCGCAGATGACATGATACTGTACATAGAAAACCCTAAAGACTCCATCAAAAAATTACTAGACTTAATAAATGAATTTGGCAATGTAGCAGGATACAAAATTAACACCAAGAAATCTATGGCATTTCTATACACCAATAATGAACTTACAGAAAGAGAGACTAAAAAAGCAATCCCATTTACCATCACATCAAAAAAATTAAGATACCTAGGAATAAACTTAACTAAGGAGGTTAAAGACCTATACGTGGAAAACTACACGACACTGAAAATAGAGATAGAGGAAGACATAAACAGATGGAAGAACATACCATGTTCATGGATTGGTAGAATCAACATCATTAAAATGTCCATACTACCCAAAGCAATCTATAGATTCAATGCACTCTCCATTAAAATACCAACGACATATTTCACAGACCTAGAACGAACTTTCCAAAAATTTATCTGGAAGAAAAAAAGACCCCGAATAGCTGCAGCAATCCTGAGAAAGAAGAACAAAGTAGGTGGGATCTCAATACCAGATATCAAGCTGTATTACAAAGCCATTGTTCTTAAAACTGCCTGGTACTGGCATAAGAACAGACATGTAGATCAATGGAATAGACTAGAGAACCCAGAAATTGACCCAAACCACTATGCTCAATTAATATTTGACAAAGGAGGCACGGATATACAATGGAGTCAAGACAGTCTCTTCAACAAATGGTGTTGGGAAAATTGGACAGATACATGCAAAAAAATGAAGCTAGATCACCAACTTACACCATACACAAAAATAAACTCAAAATGGATAAAGGACTTAAACATAAGACGGGAAACCATAAAAATACTACAGGAATCAACAGGCAGAAAAATCTCAGACATATGCCGAAGGAACTTCTTCACTGATACTGCCCCTAGGACAATGGAAGCCAAAGAGAAAATAAACAAATGGGACTACATCAAAATAAAAGGCTTCTGCACAGCAAAGGAAACCATCAATAAAACAACAAGAAAGCACACTGCATGGAAGAACATATTTGCCAATGATATCAACGATAAGGGTTTAATCTCCAACATTTACAGGGAACTCATGCAGCTTAACAAAAAGAAGATAAACAACCCAATAAAAAAATGGGCAACTGATCTAAATAGTCACTTTTCGAAAGAAAACAGAGGGAAGGCCAAGAGACATATGAAAACCTGCTCAAAGTCACCAATCATCAGAGAGATGCAAATCAAAACAACAATGCGGTACCATCTCACACCTGTCAGAATGGCTATCATTAACAAATCAACAAATGACAAGTGCTGGCGAGGATGCGGAGAAAAAGGAACTCTTTTGCACTGCTGCTGGGAATGCAGACTGGTGCAGCCACTGTGGAGAACCGTATGGAGTTTCCTCAAAAAACTAAAAATGGAACTCCCATTTGACCCAGTGATCCCACTTCTAGGAATATATCCCAAGAAACTAGAAACACCAATCAGAAAGGATATATGCACCCCGATGTTCATAGCAGCACAATTTACAATAGCTAAGATTTGGAAACAGCCTAAATGTCCATCAGCAGATGAGTGGATTAAATAACTGTGGTATATCTACATAATAAAATACTACTCTGCGGTAAAAAAGAAGGAGTGCCTACCATTTGCAACAACATGGATTGAGATGGAGAGTATTATGTTAAGTGAAATAATCCAGGCAGAGAAAGATAAATATCACATGATCTCACTCACTTGTGGAATATAATGAACGGCATAGACTGATGAACAAGAACAGATCCAGAGACTGATAAACGTGAAACAGCACGTCATACCTCAGGGAAGGTAGGGGAGGGTGGGGGCAAAGTGGAGAGATCAACCAAGGGACTTGTGTGCATGCATATGAGCCTAATCAATAGACACAGACAACAAGGGGGTGGGGCATAAGTGGGGGAGGTTGGGGGTTATGGGGGAATAAGGACACATATGTAAAAAATAACAATTTAAAAAAAATTAAAAAATTATAAAAAATAAAATAAAATAAAAATAAAATATTAAATCTACTCCATACTAGTGGTCACCATAACCTTGAGAGAAATTGTTTCATGGGACAAAGATTTTTAAATGAAACTCACTGTAGCCCGAAAATTATTTTGGAAGGAAACAAAGAGCAGTTTCCTTCAAAAGTCGTAAGGATTGTAATTGAAAGTCAGTATATTTGGCCTCTTGGACTAAAGTAAGTAATTTGTGTTTTTGCTTCCCTGACAAAGTTTATATAAAGTTACAAAAAGAAATTGACAGCCAGTTTGAAATTGAATTGCCATGGCCTAGAGCAAAGAATATCCTTACATGATATTATTCTTCAATGTCATTATAATTTTAGATATTTTACAACAGCATATTGTACAATTATCCCAAACAAACTTACAAACTAATTCTTTGAATGTTTGGCAGCAATTGTTAAAAAAGGACATGAAAGGATTTAATCCCTTTCAGAAGGAATTAGGGCCCTGGGAAGGCACTTGAGCATTCTCTTTTGGCCCCTCTTGCCTTTTGTGCCAAGAGGGACCCTCTTCTCACAAGCCAATTGCCCTCAGCTGTTGCCTGAGCTTTCTGTTCATGCTGAGCTTGAAGCCTCGTGGTGGCTGGTACCATGGATCTGTCTCTCGGCCAATCGTGTGAGCTGGGCCCTCCCTGGAGAAGAAACCTGAGTTCCCCGAGATATGTGATCAGTGCTGGGGCCCCGCCAGCAGGCCAGGGGACCCCAAGGCAGGTGCTGGGCGTGGAGGCCACGGGGGCATAGGCTACCAAGGAGACAGAACTGAACCTCACATCACCCTGCTTGGCCCCGGAGGATGGCTGGTTAGCCAGAGACGGGTAAGATTCCTCAGGGAAGGAACAACCTAAGACAGGCACAGTCGCAGAGGGAGACAGGCACAGAGGAGAGAACTTGGGGGTCAACAGAGGTGGGGCACAGACCCTCACCCCCCCAACCTTGCAGGGGCCTGAACCCTCACCCCGTCTGAGGGAGGTCTCCTGCCCCCATGGCTGCTTTGCTTCCCACGCCCAGCTCAGATCGGGACACAGGTGACAGACAGTGACTTGGCCCAGCTCAGATTATGACCCAGGTAACAGACAGAGACTTGGCCGACAGCAGCTGCCCTATATCTAAATCCAGCCTAGCACCAGGAATGCTCAGGGCCTACTCAAGAATGCAAATAATCCTTTCCACTAATATTTACAGGGTAAACTAAGATTGTTGGTAGAGTATTAAATTTGACAGTAAAATAATAATCAAGTTTTCAGATTAATTTAAATAGGCTAATTGAAATAAGTGAATATTCAAGAAAATTTAATTGTACTGGACAAAAAGCTGTTCCTAAAGTGGTAACTAAAATTTCTATTGGTAGTTCATCTCATGGTAAAATTCCTGAACATGCAATGAAACTAAAGCAGTCATATTTTTGTGCAAAAAATTAAAGTTATCAAGACTGCATTATAAAATTTACAAAAGCCTCCACTAATCAAAAAAAGGGGGGATAGTAGGGTAATATCATGTAAGGAAAAATATCCTATAAGTAAATTACATCTAGAAAACTTTTACTTTACAAAATTAGTTTTCATTTGTAATGCTAGCAGCAAGACACCCATGAAAAACACACATGATATCTAAATAAGACAAAGGAAAATCGTTTGGGCAAAAATAAAAAGGATCCCAAACAATTATATAGAAAGGATTCCTTTATTAACTTTCGGTTGAGAATGTGTTTGTGTATTTTCAGAAAACAACTCCAAGACCATGTGGATTCCTGCAACAGAGAGGAATTGGCAGGTCTGCTCCAACCACGAAGACAAGTGGAGAAACAGTCCAGAGATGGAAGACGCTGACGACGCCTTGCCACGCTAGCAAGTCAGCAGCTGTGCGTCGCAGCAAGTTGCCTAGGACCAAACCAGAGAGGGTCGGACCTGCATTGCCACCATGTGCCCACCATCCAGATATCATTGCTGACATGTATACATAAGGAACTGTTTGGCATTGAAAAGGGTACTCAAACATTTTTTGTTATTATATGCTTATTTCTAGTCTGCAGAGGCAAGGTTTTTTAAAGGAAAGAAATGGGGAAAAAATAGATACAGAGGCAAAGAAGCATTGAACAGACTGTCAAACTACAGTGGGAAGGCAGGGGAGGTTGGGGGGGGGGGGCTGTAAGAGATCAACCGAAGGACTTGTATGCATGCATATAAGCATAACCAATGGATACAAGACACTGCGGGGGGCAGGTAAAGGCATGTACTGGGGGGTAGGGGAGGCCGGGGGGGAGGTCAATGGGGAAAAAAAAAAAAGGAGACATATGTACTACTATTTGTAATACTTCAAACAATAATATACATATATATATATATATATATATATAATAAAAAATAAATAAAATAAAAGGCACAGAGTTGATTAATCTTTTTCTTAGTTCTCCATTCAGAAAAGCTTTGAAAAACTCACACATTTTTGGGTTATTAAATGTGCAGAAGGTATTATTTTAAACTTTGAAGCTGCCCTTAGCACAACCATCACCTCCTGAAAACGTAAATCACTTAGGAAAGTGGATTATTTCAAGAACCTTGTGATGGTTAATTTTATGTGTCCATTTGACTGGATCAAAGATTCCCAAGTATTTGGCTGAACATTATTTCTGGGTGTATCTGAGAGAGTGTTTAGAGATAAGATTAGCATTTGAATCCTTGGACTCGGTAAATCAGATTATCATCAACAATGTGGGTGGACATCGTCCAATCCCTTGAAGAACTGAATTGAACAAAACGTGGAGGAAGGAGGAATTCACCTTTTTTTTTTTTCCTGTCTGGCTTTGAGCTGAGATACCAGTCTTCCCCTTCCCTCTGAACGAGACTTACCTTCACCATTAGCTCCCTGGTTCTCAGGTTTCCCGACTTGGACTGAACTACACCACAGGCTTTTTTGAGTCTCCAGTTTGCAGATGAGATGGGATTTTCTCAGCTCCCATAATTGCATGAGACAATTCAAACAGATATCTTATTGGTTCAATTTTATCCTATTGGTTCTGTTTCTCTGTAAAACCCTGACTAATACAAACCTTTGAAATTCTTCAGAGGCTTTCAGTTATTTACTTTCAATGAGTATATCAAACCTAACATTTCATATGACAACTAGAGGCCCAGTGTACGACATTCGTGCACTGGGCAGGGGGGTCCTTCAGCCCAGCCTGTACCCTCTCGCAGTCCGGTACCCCTCGGGGTATATCCGACTGCCAGCTTAGGCCCGCTCTCTGCAGGCCTAAGCTGGTTGTCGGACATCCCCTGAGGGGTTCTTAGAGATGCCTTGGAGGCAGGAGAGGCTCCTGCCACCACCACTGCTAGCGCCAGCCATGAGCCTGGCTTCTGGTTGAGTGGCGCCCCCTGCTGTGGGAGTGCACTGACCACCAGGGGGAAGCTCCTGCATTGAGCATCTGCCCCCTGTTGGCCAGTGCACGTCATGGCGATGGGTCATTCCACCTTTTGGTCTATTTGCATTTTAGCCTTTTATTATATAGGATAATTTTGCATTTTCATTATGCATCTGAGTGAGAATTTTTAATATTGTGTTACTTGGGTTGTACTTCTTTGCCATTGAGATAGACTAACTGAAGGTCTGCTTCCTCATAACATTTAACATTCCATAACAGAGCATAAGTGATTTGGACATTATGTGTCCCAAGGTATTTTTCAGCACAGATATTTAAAAGGTTTTTTTTTTAAGCTTATTGACAACTGAAAAACCTGTGGTGGCTCAGGAAAGATTTATTCTAGACTGTCAATTTAAACCTAAGTTGATTACTGAAAAAAAAACAAACAAACAACTTTTTCAAAGAACTTATCTTCTTCACTGAGGATCTGTTCTGGTAAAACAATTTCCTTGCAGGAATGATTAGCCTACAGGGAAATTGTCCAGTATAAATAGATATTTTGATGCTTACAAAGGCTCCTTGAAGTTGAAGTAAAACCTTGAAGGAACTAAAGATTTTCAGTTCATGGCTTTGCTAAATATTCTGTTCGACTTCTATATAAGCCATGTATAGGAAAATGGAAACATTAATAAAATGTTAGACTTTATCTGCTTAATAATACACATTTTCTGAGTATTAAAAAGGGACATACCAAGTTTTATCTAAATGTCCAGTATCCTATATAATAAAAGGGTAATACGCAAATTAACCCTAATGGCAGAACAGCCAGGAATGACTGGTTGCTATGATACACACTGACCACCAGGGGGCAGACGCTCAACACAGGAGCTGCCCCCTGGTGGTCAGTGCACTTCCACAGGAGGAGGGCTGCTCAGCCAAAAGCTGGCTCATGGCAGCGCTAAGGATGTTCAACTAATGGCTTAGGCCCACTCTGTAGTTGGACATCCCCCGAGCACTCCCGGGCTGCCAGAGGGCGCAGGTGGTGCTGGGGGACCCCCCCCCCCCCCCGTCCCCAAGTGCATGAATTTTCATGCACCAGGCCTCTAGTGACATCATAATATAGTAGAATGAACACTTGGACTAGGACTAAGACAACCTAATTATAGTCCTATATCTGCCAGTGCTGGAGACCGCACAACAAATTCTAAATATAGTTATAACTAGGGGCCTGGTGCATGAAATTCGTGCACTGGGGAGGGGGTTCCTCAGCCCAGCCTGAGCCCTCTCACAGACTGGGAGCCCTCAGGGGATGTCCTACTGATGCCTATTGCGGGAGGTGACCAGGTTGATCAGGGGAAGGCGCCAGCCCTATCACCCCACTGCTGCAGCCACTGCCAGCCACCGCAGCCACCAATGTGTTTTCATAAACACGGACTCCAGTTGCTTCACCATAAAAAATAACAACTTTCTTGAGGCATTTTCAAGATGTGTCTTTCATAGGATATGACCTTTCTTTCTTTCTTTCTTTCTTTCTTTCTTTCTTTCTTTCTTTCTTTCATCCTCACCTGAGGATATGTTTCCATTGATTTTTAGAGAGTGTGGAAGAGAGAGAGAAAGACAGAGAGAAACATCAAAGTGAGAGAGACACTTTGATTGGTTTCCTCCTGCATGAGCCCTGACCTGGGCCCTGGACAGGGAGGAGCCTGCAACCTAGGTACATGCCCTTGATCAGAATCAAACCCGGACCCTGGGGTCAGCAGGCCAAGGCTCTATCCACTGAGCCAAACCAGCTAAGGCAGGATATGATATTTCTTAGCCCCTCCAGCAGTGGTCATTCGTTTTTTCCTCCAGGAGTGTGGTGGAAAAACCCTAGATCACCTTTTTGGATTCCTATTACCCAAGTCACCAAGAACATTACCAGTTGCCTACAGGGAGCTTAGCCAATGAGAGGTCAGAAAAGGTGTTTCCTCTGCAGCTCATGCACAGAGGCAGGGCTGCTGGCAAGCTGAGGCTGGCACACCCCCCGTCTCCGGGCCTGCTCAAGCCTCCATCGTGGCTTGGGCAGAGCACCCCCGGCTCCGCTCAGGCCCTGCTCAAGCCTCTGTCATGGCTTGATCCACTCAGGCCCTGCTCAAGCCTCTGCCGTGCTTGGGCAGGGCCCCCTGGCTCCGATCAAGCCTCTTCCATGGCTTGGGCAAGGTCCCCCTGCTCTGCTCCATCCCTGCTCAAGCCTTTGTCACCCCGCCCCCGGCCAGTTGGCGCCAAGGCCCGTAGGCCAGGAGTGGCCAGGGGCGTTCTGGGACCCCGGCGGCTCAGGGCCTACGCACAGGCCTACAGGCTCTGGGCGGCCTGGGTCCCGAGGATATTCCCAGTGCCCAGGCTGCTGGGCGCCTGCGTATGCAAATTGGCCCGCCATCATTGTTGGGTTAATTTGCATACTCACTCCTGATTGACTGGTGGCGTCACAGAGGTGCAGTCAATTTGCATCTTTCTCTTTTATTAGTGTAGATTTGTATACACGTAATATTCAGTTCATAATTTACCAAGGTAATGGCAACTAAGCCATACAAAAAAAAATATACTTCTTTTTTCCTGAAAAAACTCAAATTCTGTGCCAATTAAAAAACTTCTTTTAAGATATTGACACATCTGGTGTTTTATTTATTTTACCTTTGCAGAAAAACTTTCTCCTAGAATTTTTTTTTTATTGAGGGTTTTTATTTTATTCTTTATTTTTATTGAATTTATTGGAGTCCTGTGCCCCAATCTAGATTGGGTTGCTCTCTCCACTTTTTCCAAGCAGTCATTCTGGGATCTCTTTTCAGCATCTTCCTTGAGATTTCCTTCAGCTCTCTCTTTTGTTTTGGCTCTCCTATAGCTTGCATCCCATATCTTTACTTTTATGTCATTTGTCCCCTCATTTTGATGGAATATAACCTCCAGTAGATTTCTGAGAAATTGCTTATGGAAAGTATTACTTGTTTGTGAAAATGAATGTCTGTACTAGAAATATTTTTCTAACCTCATCTTTTAAAAAAATATATGTATTTTCATTGTTTTCAGAGAGGAAGGGAAAAGGAGAGAAAGATAGAAACATCAATGACAAGAGAGAATCATTAACCAACTGCCTCATGCATGCCCCTCATTGGAGATGGAGCCCACAACCTGGGCATGTGCCCTGACTGGGAATCGAACTGTGACCTCCTGGTTCATAGGTTGACACTCAACCACTGAGCCATGCTGGATGGGCTCTAACCTCATCTTAAGGTTGTTTGAGTGGTAGATTACTACATTGTCTTCTACTTTCTGATGTTACAGTGAACAAAGTAAATGACCTCATGACTCTTAATTTCTATATGACTTTTTCCCCCTCTTTCTGAAAGCTTGTACTAGTAAAATGTTTTCTTGGGCTTTGTTTATTTTTCTTTCTTTTTTTTTTTTTTTTTTGCTATGTTTTGAAATTAAAAAATAATGTGCCTTACTGTCTTTGTATTTTATCTTAAATGTTTGGCATGTTTGGCAGCCCCTTTTGATCATTTCTGGAAAACATGTTCTTTTAATTTATTAATTAATGATTATTTCCTTTCCATTTTATCTTCCTATCCTTCAGATTTGGACTTTCTGGATTTGTCTTCTACTATTATTACCTTTTTTTTTTTTCTATCTTATTCTCTTTTGCTTCCTTTCCTGTATGACCTCCTACAATTTATCTTCTAACAGTTTTAAATTTCCATCATTAAAACAACATTCTGGCCGAAACCGGTTTGGCTCAGTGGATAGAGCGTCGACCTGCGGACTGAAAGGTCCCGGGTTTGATTCTGGTCAAGGGCATGTACCTTGGTTGCGAGCACATCCCCAGTAGGGGGTGTGCAGGAGGCAGCTGATCGATGCTTCTCTCTTATCGATGTTTCTAGCTCTCTATCCCTCTCCCTTCCTCTCTGTGAAATATCAATAAAATATATTAAAAAAACAAAACAACATTCTGTGAGCACTTCAAAATTATTTGACTATTCCTTCCTCATAGTATTTTTCTTCTTTTTAAAAATTTATTTCTAAAATGTCACCATTTCCTTCAAGTTGCACTATAGTCAAACCTCGGTTCTCAAAAGTCTCTCATCTTGAACAATTGTTCACAGAAGTTGTTTACAGAAAAAATGTCTCCATTTTTTAACAAAACTTCAGTTCTCACTTTGACAACCCTTTCATGCTCACAAAAACCATCTCTGGGGCCACAAAAAAAAGGAGCAAATGCAAGTCAGTTTACAGCTAAACCTCGTGTTGTTTATATCTCAAGAAATTGTGCTGTGAATATTTTTGTGGGGGTTTTTTTTGTTGTTTTTTGTTTATTTGTTTGTTTTCCTTTTGTTGCTGGAGAAATGGATGATTAGCACAATTTTAAAGCATAAAAAGGCCATCAAGTGTGCTGATGTTGCTAAAGGTGTGATAGCACTCACAAAACAACCGATCACAGGCAATTGAGGAGGTAGAAAAAACTGTTATTGATTTGGATAAATGAAAAGCATTTCAGAGGCAGTGATATGTGAAAAAGCAAAGATGATGCACCCCGGGGAGAGAGCTGAAAGTTATTCCTTTAAGGCTAGTAGGAGGTGGTTCGATAAACTTAAGAAAAGAAGTGTTTGTTTATATATTAAACAGTACATTAGACATGTACCATCCTATCTAATAAAAGAGAAATATGCAGATTGACCATCACTCCAACACACAAGATGGCTGCCCCCATGTGGTCAAAGATCCTGCCCCCATGTGGACACAAGATGGCCACCACAAGATGGCCAGCAGGGGAGGGCAGCTGGGAGGGACCAGGCCTGCAAGGGAGGGCAGTTGTGGGTGATCAGGCCAGCAGGGGAGGGCAGTTGGGAGGGACCAGACCTGCAGAGGAGGGAAGTTGGGGGTGACCAGGCCTGCAGGGAAGGGCAGTTGGGGGGAACCTAGGCCTGCAGGGGAGGGCAGTTAGGGGTGACCAGGCCTGCAGGGGAGGGCAGTTAGGGGTGACCAGGCCTGCAGGGGAGGGAAGTTAGTGTTGACCAGCCTGCAGGGGAGGGCAGTTAGGGGTGACCAGGCCTGCAGGGGAGGGCAGTTAGGGGTGACCAGGTCTGCAGGGGAGGGCAGTTAGGGGTGACCAGGTCTGCAGGGGAGGACAGTTAGTGTTGACCAGCCTGCAGGGGAGGGCAGTTAGGGGTGACCAGGCCTGCAGGGGAGGGCAGTTAGGGGTGACCAGGCCTGCAGGGGAGGGCAGTTAGGGGTGACCAGGCCTGCAGGGGAGGGCAGTTAGGGGCAATCAGGTTGGCAGGGGAGTGGTTAAGGGGTGATCAGGCTGGCAGGCAGAAGCAGTTAGGGGCAATCAGGAAGGTAGGCAGGCGAGCAGTTGGGAGCCAGCAGTCCTGGATTGTGAGAGGGATGTCCAACTGACAGTTTAGGCCCGATCCTACCTAAACAGGCAGTCGGACATCCCTCGAGGTGTCCCAGATTGGAGAGGGTATAGGCTGGTCTGAGGGACACCCCCCCCCCCCCCCGTGCACGAATTTCGTGCACCGGTCCTCTGGTATATAAGAAAGGTTAAAACAGGGAATCATTTAGGGGTTTGGAACAGATTAATTCAATTTACATTATTCTAATGGGGAAAGTGATTTGGTTTTCAAACATATCACTTCTGTTTATTCATTTATTTTATATATATATATATATATATATATATATATATATATATATATATATATCATAGAGGAAGCCAGAGGAAGAGAGAGATAGAAACATCAATGATAAGAGAGAAGCTTTGATTGGCTGCCTCTTGGAGGCCCCCCCACTGTAGATCAAGCCCATAATCTGGGCATGTGCCCTTGACTGGAATCAAACCAGGGACCTTTCAGTCCACAGGCCGATGTTCTATCCACTGAGCCAAACCGGCTAGGGCCAACATTACTTCTTGAACAGCCTTCCCGAACGAGTTAAGTTAAAGAGCCAAGGTTCCACTGTATTTCTGTGCTTAGGCTTCCTAGAGGTTTTTCTCAAATGTTTGGGTAATCCTTGATTATTCATAACTGGAGGCCCGATGCACGAAAATTCGTGCAAGAGTAGGCCTTCCTTCCCCCGGCTGCTGGCACCAGCTTCCCTGCGGCACGTGGGACCCCAGCTGGCTTCCCTCCAGCCCCAGCTTCGTCAGGAAGGACATCCAGAATGACATCCGGAAGATGTCCGGTCTAATTAGCATACTACCTTTTTATTATTATAGAAGATTGAAAATTGTAAATAAAAAAGGTCTAATTTGAAGTTCTGAGCACAACTAATGTCAGCTGGGTCGATTTCCTATAACTACTAGTACCTGTGTCACTAGCTTGCGTTGACTTCTCTACAGAAGACATTCAAATTTCCTGCCTGCACATGAATGTTGATGCCAACTGCTGGGAGCCAAAGAGTGGTCAAAGGGGCTTTGAGGGAGGGTTTTCAGCACCCAGGAAGCAAATGTCCATTCAATTCTCTTTACTTTCGGTATGCAAATCCGACATGAATGTGTATGGTATTCTCCAATCCAGAAGACCTCTGTTTTAACTGTTCCAAAAGTAAACTTTTCTTATACGAAGATGGGGGAATGTGACTCTGCATTCTATTTTTTAAACAAATTTTTGAATTATTCTCCTATTAACGTAAAAAACCATTGAAACCTGTAAAGAATTTTTGTGAGTTTATTTGAGCCAAACTGTCAACATATGCCGGGAAGCAGAACCTCAATGAATTGAGATAAAGCTCCAGAGAATGGCGGGTTACATTTGTATTTATGCATTGCAATCAGAGGAGGGACATAGGTGGGTTACATGAAATTCATTGGTGATAGATTAAGGACGTGGGATAAAGCAAAGCGGAGGAAACCCCTGGGATTGGATGAAAAGTAAAATGATGGACACATACTTAGGTGGGTGCAGGAACAATTAACATGATAATGAAGGAATTTGTGGTATCTGTCCTGGGGCCCACCACATTAGGTTGTGCCCCAGGGGCTCCAGAAAAAGGGAAGTTACAAGTTACCCACATTTCAAGGGTATGTTATCATAGATGCAAAAAGACAGATAGGCTCAGTTAAGGTAAAGGCTGACCTTGTCAGTGAAGAAACCAGCCTAGGATGTAACTGCCCACCATAACTGTGTTTAGTTAAAGTTTAATTTCAGACCACCCTTTGTGGTTACTTTAGGTCTCTGAGTTTGCAAGACTGTCATGCAGGCCTTCCCTGGGCTTGTCAGGTCAGCATGTGGCCCCTTTCGTCCACACTCCTTATTTTACAATCATCTTCCTCTCCACTTCCAGACATTTGATGTTCCATTTCCAGACATTTGGGGTTCTGCAGTGTTAATTGAATTGGCTCTAGGCTTTTCTCACCTGTGTTAGGAATCGGTTTTCTCTCATTTGCTGTCACTTTTAGCACCCATCCATATCCCCTCTATTTTGTGGATTTATGACTTAGAAAATAATACTTTAAAGTTT
Source organism: Plecotus auritus (assembly GCF_963455305.1). Lineage (NCBI taxonomy): Eukaryota > Metazoa > Chordata > Mammalia > Chiroptera > Vespertilionidae > Plecotus > Plecotus auritus. Next base: position 69,605,561 of record NC_137784.1, on the reverse strand, counting down.
GTGAGTAGATGAAGGAGTTTGTGGGCAGGGAAGAAGTAAAACCAGCTGTATGCAATCAATCCAAAATCCCTACCTGCAAGTCCAGGAATATGAGCTTTTGTCTTTCTATTTTCCTGTTTGTTTATAATTTACCAAGGTTTTCTTTTTTACCTATTACATGGCTACTACTGAAATAGGAATTTTAGGAGTAAAATAGGACATGTTTAGGAAATTTTAAAAATTAAGGGGACCATGGAGGAAGCACAGGGCTGCAGAGCAGCAGAAGGTATATTTCCATGGAATAGGGGAGCTGAAAAGCTGCAACAGGTACATTTCCATAGAATGAGGGAGCTGGGAACAGCGAAAGGTCTATATTTACAAAATAAAGGGAAGGAAGTCCTTCATGGGAAGGAGAAGAAGAAAGCCCAAAGGGAATAGTAAAACAATAAGGAAGGAGGGGGGAGAACCTCTCATGTCCCGTGTGAGGTTTGACCTTTGAACCCAGGAGTTACTAGAGTAACCAGTCTAAGGGAATAGTGACCAATCAGAGGGGATATCAAGGCACAAAGATCTGCAGCCTTTATAAACCCTAGGGAAAAGGAACTCTGTGGGACTCCACCCTTCTCCCTTCCTGGGAGTCTATACTTGTTCTTTAATAAATTTCCACCTTTGCTATACCACCTTCTGTCTGTGGATTCATTCTTCAATTCCCAAGGATAAAGAACCCAGGAATCGGTCTGCCCAGGGGAACACTGCATGTTCCAGTCCAAAAATTCTGCTTCACTACTATATATATTAGATGGTCACTGTATTTTATTTATTTATATTTTAGTTTCTTTTAAAATTTTTTTATTTATCTTTATTGTTGAAAGTATTATAGATACCCCTCCCCATTTTTCCCCCATTGACACATTCCTTCATGCTCCTGCCCCCACCCCAAGCCTTCACTGCACTATTGTCTGTCCATGTGTTATGCATATATGCATATACTTCTTTGATTTACTTCTTCCTGACATCCCTTCCCTCTGAAATATGTCAGTCTATTGCATGCTTCAATGTCTCTGGATCTGTTTTATTTGTCAGTATATTTTGTTCATTAGATTCCACAAATAAGAGATCATTTGATGCTTTGACTGGCTTATTTCACTCAGCATAATACTCTGAGGGTTCCTGCATGCCTGGTGTGTTTCCCTGTCCCAGAGCTACTCCTCTGAGAGTGACCCAGAATATTGCCCTGCCCTTGGCTGGGCAGAGATGCTCGTATGCAGTCCAGTGGGATCAGCGGGAAACCTGGAGTTTCTATTTCTCTCTCTTGAGAGGAAAGTACCAGTCAGGTTCCCAGGATAGTGCAGAGCTTGGCTCCACCTCCACACCAGTGACTTATGCTTCCTGAGACTGTTCAAACCCCTAGGCTTGGCCTCTGCTGCTGTCTCCTACAAAGGTCAGGATGCAGGGTGTGGCAGGCAGGGCACCTGAGGGTGCAGTGGGCTGTAACACCTAGGGCAGGATATTTTTCCTTTTTCTGAGCTGTGGTTTCTGGAAGTGGCCAGGTCCTCTCAGGAAAATGGCTGTTTCAGTTTGGGTGGATGTGACTGAATGGAGGTCTCCCAGCCACCTCTTTTCCATGTTTTCCCCCAAAGCTTCCTACTCCAGCCTCTCCTCAGGCACCTATGGTCCGCATCATCCTCCCTCTGCCAAAGTCTTGAATGAGTAGCTGCAAATGAAGATCCTGTGCTCTGGGTTTTAAAAATAAGAAATAGAAAAACTGCAGGTTTAACTGCTACTGGCTCCAGACTCCCCAGTATCCAGAAGCTCTGCTGCCTTTAACAGCTGGATGTTACCTGGGTCCTGGGTAGCTGGTCTCAGCTCCTGTGTTCCAGGCCAGAAGCCCACCTTGGGTAGATGAGATAGAGATAGAGATAGAGATAGAGATAGAGATAGAGATAGAGATAGAGATAGAGATAGAGATAGAGATAGAGATAGAGATAGAGATAGATAGATATTCTGTGGTACTCAAGATGGCCCATAAAAAATATTTCCAAATATGTGGGGGGAACACTGCCTATTCAACATACCTCTCAGTGTTTCACAATACGTATTGGCACATTACAAGCCTCTGAATTCCTGAAAGTATAAAATTATTTAACTTTTTTATTGTTTCCCAAATTTATTTGATCATGGATGTCCCAAGTAGATCCTGGGAAAGGATCTGGGGTGTTTATCTAAGGCAGTGGTTCTCAACCTTTCTAATGCCTCGACCCTTTAATACAGTTCCTCATGTTGTGGTGACCCCCAACCATAAAATTATTTTCGTTGCTACTTCATAACTGTCATTTTGCTACTGTTATGAATCGTAATGTAAATATCTGTGTTTTCCAATGGTCTTAGGGTCTACAGCAGCGGTTCTGAACCTGTGGGTCATGACCCACAGGTTGAGAACCGCTAGCAGGGTCGCCTAACCAGGGGTCCTCAAACTTTTTAAACAGGGGGCCAGTTCACTGTCCCTCAGACCATTGGAGGGCTGGACTATAGTTTAAAAAAAACCCACTATGAACAAATTCCTATGCGCACTGCAGGCCCGGGACGAGTTGGCTGCTAAGCAGGGCAGGCAGCGGCACCCAGCGGGCCGGATAAATGTCCTCGGTGGGCCGCATGTGGCCCGCGGGCCGTAGTTTGAGGACGCCTGCCTAAGACCATCGGAAAACACAGGGTCGCGGCATTAGAAAGGTTGAGAACCACTGATCTAAGGCGTCCCTTGAGATAAACTTTAACCACGCAGGTGTGGGACATTCAAGTAGTTGCTAGCAAAGAGGCTACTCTACACAAACAGGACCAAGGGCAGGCTTAGGACCAAAAAAACCAGAAGCTTTAATTTAAATTTTAAGCGTACACAAAATAATTCAATTAACTGCTGGAGGAATTACACCACATGAAACATAAGCAGTTGCAAATCACACAGCACTTTATTACTCACACAATTCCTGGTGCTGCGGGTACAGGCTTATTGGGGATCCCGGTGGTCCTGTCCTCTGGGGTCCAGCAGCTGAGCTGGTCTGGTCCGGATGCAGGGAGCCGGCATTCCTCACCCAAGAGCTCGGTTGTGTCTCAGTCGGGAGTTATTAGCCATTCTTCTATCATCTGGCAGGAAGAAGAGTGTGGAGTGGCGTCGCTTGCCGGACTGACAAAGGGATGTGCCTTTGTAGCTGTCTTGACAGGCGTGCATTGGGCTGGTTAGGATCCCCATTTTTAAAGCCTGTACCACATTTGCAGCAGTCCAGGTGGCTATCAATGAATTATGTCAATGCACACATGTTTATCTCAAACAGGGCGAGGGGCTGCATGTGGTTATCTAGGGAGAGTACATCACTCACTCAGATGGCTATCTTAGCAAGTCACTCTGAGTTATTTACTGAAGTTCAAATTCTTATTTATGAGGTACACACGCTTCAGGGCAGTGGGGAATGTGTCCTTAATATCACACTTTAAGTTTCAAGGAAAGTTAATTTAAACATTTTAAAACCATCTTAATATTTAAGGCATTTTTAAAGCATTTTTAAACATTTCTATATATTACTACGACAATGGAACTATTTTCTATTTATTATAGCAGCTACTCACATGTCACACCATTCAGAGAAAAGTTATGTTAGATCATCTTATTTTATTATTCGGTACTTCTGTTGCCTTATTTAGTTTATGTATACTATATCAAGTATTGAGAGTAATATGTTAGTCTCCTTATACTTATTCTGAGTGTGCTTCTTGCTTTGTGTTCTCACAAACATCACATTAATGGGTGCAAAGCTTGGTTTATTATTGTTCTAAATATATACCTTTTATTTTCTTAGAACTAAGGATTTTATTACCAGCTGCCAGAACATTGTAATAATAAATAATACAAAATGCTCATCCTCAAAGTCAACAAAATTACAATGAAAATGCTAAAATTTTCCGAAGTTCCACACTTTTGGACTTTAAGAGTATTTTTTAAATTTTTAATTATTATTTTATCACTTAAAGTATTACAAATAGTAGTACATATGTCTCCTTTTTTTCTCCATTGACCTTCCCCTGGCCTCCCCTACCCCCCGGCACACACCCTTACCCCCCACCCACAGTGTCTTGTGTCTATTGGTTATGCTTATATGCATGCATATAAACCTTTGGTTGATCTCTTACCTACCCCCTCAAACCTCCCCACCCTTCTTGCTGTAGTTTGACAGTCTGTTCAATGCTTCTCTGCCTCTGTATCTATTTTTGTTCATCCGTTTATAATGTTCTTTGTTATCCATAAATGAGTGAGATCATGTGATAATTTTCTTTCACTGACTAGTTTATTTCACTTAGCATAATGCTCTCCAGAATTCCTGGTTTTTTTTTTTACAGTGGCGTAGTATTCCATTGAGTAGATGTGCCACAGTTTTCTAATCCACTCATCTGCTGATGGGCATTTAGGCTGTTTCCAAATCTTAGCTATTGTAAATTGTGCTGCTATGAACATAGGGGTGCATAAATCCTTTCTGATTGGTGTTTCTGTGTTATTGGGATATATTCCTAGAAGTGGGATCACTGGTTCAAATGGGAGTTCCATGTTTAATTTTTTGAGGAAACGCCATAATGTTTTCCACAGTGGCTGCACCAGTCTGCATTCCCACCAGCAGTGTACGTGGGTTCCTTTTTCTCTATATCTTTTCCAGTACTTGTCATTGGTTGATTTGTTGATGACAGCCATTCTGACAGATGTGAAATGGTACCCCATTGTTGTTTTGATTTGCATCTCTCCGATGATTAGTGACTTTTTGCGAGTTTTCATATGTCTCTTGGCTTTCTGAATGTCCTCTTTCCAAAAGTGTCTATTTAGGTCTTTTGTCCATTTTTGGATTGGATTGTTTATCTTTCTTTTGTTAAATTGTATGAGTTCCCTGTAAAAGTTGGAGATTAAACCCTTATCGTTGATAACATTGGCAAATATGTTCTCCCATGCAGTGGGCTTTCTTGTTGTTTTGTTGATGGTTTCTTTTGCTGTGCAGAAGCTTTTTATTTTGATGTAGTCCCATTTGTTTATTTTCTTCTTAGTTTCCATTGCTCTAGGAGCTGTATCGGTAAATATATTGCTACAACAAAGGTCTGCTATTTTGCTGCCTATGGCTTCTTCTAAGATTTTTATGGTTTCCCATCTTACATTTAAGTTCTTTGTCCATTTTGTGTTTATTTTTGTGTATCGTGTAAGGTGGTGGTCTAGTTTCATTTTTTTTGCAAGTATCTATCCAGTTTTCCCAACACCATTTATTGAAGAGACTTTCTTGACTCCATTGTATGCTCTTGCTCCTTTGTCAAATACTAATTGAGCATAATGGCTTGTGTCGATTTCTGGGTTCTCTGTTCTGTTACACTGGTCTAGTTGTCTGTTCTTGTGCCTGTACCAGGCAGTTTTGAGAACCGTGGCTTTGTAGTGTAGCTTCATATCTGGTATTGTGATCCCTCCAACATTGTTCTTCTTTCTCAAGATTGCTGCAGCTGTTCAGGGTCTTTTTTTTTATTCCAGATGAATTTTTGGAGAATTTGTTCTAGGTCTTTGTAGTATGCCGTTGGTATTTTAATGGGGATTGCATTGAATTTATAGATTGCTTTTGGTAGCATGGACATTTTAATGATATTGATTCTACCAATCCATGAACATGGTATATTCTTCCATTTGTTCATGTTTTCCTCTATCTCTTTTTTCAGTGTCCTGAAATTTTCTGCTTACAGGTCCTTTGTCTCCTTGGTTAAGTTTATTCCTAGGTATCTTAAATTTTTTGTTGCAATGATAAATGGGATTTCTTTTTTAGTTTCTCTTTCTGTGAGTTCATTATTGGTGTATAGAAAAGCCATAGACTTCTGGGTGTTACTTTTGTAAATATATACCTTTATAAAAGAAGTTGGCTGAAGTTAGTTGATAAAATAATGAATTTTTTAGTTGACATTTTAAAAAAATACTAGAGACGCGGTGCATGAAATTCATGCACTGGAGGTGTGTGGGGGGGTGGGTGTCCCTGAGCCCGGACTGCACCCTCTCACAGTCCAGGATCTCTCACAGTCCAGGACCCCTCACTCCTTTCCACCCACCTGCTCACTGCTCCTTACAGCTTTGCTTGCTGCTCCTTAGCGCTGCCACAGAGGCAGGAGAGGCTCCCGCCACTGTCACTGCACTCACCAGCAGTGAGCCTGGCTTCTGGCTGAGCAGCGCTTCCCCTGTGGGAGAGCACTGACCACCAGGGGGCAGCTCCTACATTGAGCTTCTGCCCCCTGGTGGTCAGTGTGCATCACAGAAACAGGTCATTCCGCTGATTGGTCGATTTGCATATTAGGGTTTTATTATATAGGATATTTTTATTGACTTCAGAGAGGAACAAAGAAGAGAGAGAGAGAGAGAGAGAGAGAGAGAGAGAGAGAGAGAGAGGAGAGAGAGACATCAATGATGAGAGATGTTAACGTAAAAACATTCATACCTGTAAAGAATTTTGTACATTTATTTGAGCCAAACTGTCAATAACTGCTGGGAAGCGGTATCTCAAGGGATTGGGATAATGCTCCAGAGAATGGCGGTTTTTTATCTATTTTTACACATTGCAATCAAAGGAGTGGATGTAGGTGGGTTAATGAAATTCATTGGTGATAGATTAGAGAGGTGGAAGAAAGCAAAGCTGTGGGGCGGGACGGGGGGGGGGGGGACTCCTGGGATTGGAGTAAAAAGTAAAATAATAGACACATACTTAGGTGGGTACAGGACAGTTAACAGTCAACAATTAACATGATGACAATAACAATGAAGGAATTTGTGGTATCTGTCATGGCACCCAGGCACATTAGGTTGTGCCCCAAGGGGTCTACAAAAAGGGAAGTTACAAGTTACCCAGACATTTCAAGGATCTGTTATCATAGATGCAAAAAGACAGATAGGCTCAGTTCAGGTAAAGGTTGATCTTGTCAGTGAAGATACCAGCCTAGGAGGTGACTACCCACCATAACTGCTTTTAGTTAAAGTTTAATTTCAGACCATCCTTTGTGGTTATTTTAGGTCTTTGAGTTTGCAAGACTGCCATGCAGGCCTTCCCTGAGCTTGTCAGGTCAGCATGTGGTCCCTTTTGTCAACAGAGAGAATCATTAATTGGTTGCCTCCTGTATACCCCGCTACTGGGGATCAAGCCCTCAACCTGGTCATGTGCCCTGACCAGGAATCGAACTGTGACCTCCTGGTTCATAGGTAGATGCTCAACCACAAAGCCACACCAGCTGGGCTAGTAGGCAATTTTTACCTATTCAGTACGTATCAGCTATTATGGATATTACTGGTGTTTAAGTTCATGTCTATATTAGTCAGGCTTTCATAGTTATAACTTCTAAATATCTACTTTCTATTCTTGAATGCATAGTAAGTGGAAAGTAAGCTACTGCAGTATCAATATTCTTTCAAAGAATCTACAGTACATAGAGGGAAAGAGCATAGGGTCTAGATTTAGACTACTAGATTTTAGGCCTTGCTATACCACTTACTAAATAATTACCAGAATTGTCACATTGCAAAGGTTGCTCAGTGATGACTTATTGTTAGCATTATATTCAGGCCATTTTTAAATTAATGAGAATGCTTGATGAATTGATGAGGTTAATAACTTGGGGCAACACGTTTTTATAATGACTAACTCCTTTAGTGACATCGGTTCATCTTGCACAAAGAATTTCTCTCTTTCACACATTTTCATCTTCACTAGTAGTCCATAGGGCTGCTTAGGAGAAACAAGTATTCACAGAGTAGACAGGAGACTCTTAGATTATCTAATCAAATATCCTGCTAAATACAATATAGGATAATTAAGTTTTCAAAAATAATGAAATATTTTTATTTATTAGTTTTTGTTTAGTAACAGACATTTTATTTATGATATTGAAAGGGCGGGTGTTCCTTTTGTTCCATGTCCTCCACCTCGTGGAGTCAGGTTCCCGCCCTAGAACCTCTCCAAGAGCCCAACCCACACTTTTGAATTAGCCAATAGAAATGCAAGAGGAAAGTAAGCCGTGCCCTGCCCCCATGTGCAACCTGACCCCGACCAATCAGCGGAGGCCACACTACCTCACCCCTCCTACCTCTCCCAGGCCCCCTATAAATCAGCGAGTTTGGGGACTGGGGCTCTCTCTCTCTCCACCTCGCCGCTGCGCCGGTGTGTGTGTGTGTGGGACTGAGCTCGAGCTAGCTCGATTAAAGGCTCTTTGCTTTTGCATTGGACTCGGCTCCCTGGTCGTCTTTGGGGATCACGAAATCTGGGCATAACAATATTATTTATAGTCTTATAGACATGTGTTTAATTTTTTCTTTTTCTTAAACATTTTGAACTAATTCTTATTTTTCAATTACAGTTAACATACAATATTATATTAGTTTCAGGTATGCAACATAGTGATTAGGCATTTATATAACTTAAAAAGTGATCAGCTTGATAAGAGCACTACCCATCAGACACCATACATAGTTATTACAATACTAGAGGCCCGGTGCACGAAATTTGTGCACGGAGAGGGGGGGGGGGTGTCCCTCAGCCCAGCCTGCACCCTCTCCAATCTGGGATCCCTCTCACAATCCAGGACTGCTGGCTCCCAACTGCTTGCCTGCCTGCCTTCCTGATTGCCCCTAACCACTTCTGCCTGCCAGCCTGATCACCCCCTAACCCTAACCCTGCCAGCCTGATTGATGCCTAACTGCTCCCCTGCCAGCTTGTTTTCCCCTAACTGCCCTCCCCTGCAGACCTGGTCACCCCTAACTGCCCTCCCCGGCAGGCCTGGTCCCCCCCAACTGCCCTCCCCTGCACGCCTGGGTCCCTCCCAACTGCCTTTCCCTGCAGGCCTGGTTGCCCCCAACTTCCCTCCTCTGCCACCTTGGTCCCTCCCAACTGCCCTCCCCTGCTGGCCTGATCGCCCCCAACTGCCCTCCCTTGCAGGCCTGGTCCCTCCCAACTGCCCTCCCCTGCTGGCCATCTTGTGGTGGCCATCTTGTGTCCACATGGGGGCAGGATCTTTGACCACATGGGGGCAGCCATCTTGTGTGTTGGAGTGATGGTCAATCTGCATATTACTCTTTTATTAGATAGGATAGAGGCCTGGTGCATGGGTGGGGGCCAGCTGGTTTGCCCTGAAGGGTGTCCTGGATCAGGGTGGGGGTTCCCTTGGGGCGTGGGGCAGCCTGGGAGAGGGGCCTGTGGTGGTTTGCAGGCCGGCCATGCACCCTGGCGACCCAAGCAGAGGCCCTGGTATCTGGGGTTTATTTATTTTCTACAATTGAAACTTTGTAGCCTGGAGCGGAGCCAAACCTTCTGCTTGCTCCGTGGCGGCAGCCATTTCTGTTGGGATGTATGTATCTTCTATAATTGAAGCTTTGTAGCCTTAAGGGGAGGCCTGGGACGGCCAGGGTGTACGGAAAACTTGGCTTCCTCCATCATTGGGGGCAACCCTAGCCTCCTGCTCTTTCCAGCTCTGTGGCTGCAGCCATTTCTGTTTGGGTTTATGTATCTTCTATCATTGAAACTTTGTAGCCTTGAGTGGAGGCCTAGGCCAGCAAGGGTAGGTGGAAAGCTTGGCTTCCTCCTTTGCCGGGGAAACCCAAGCCTCCCTCCTGCTCTCTGTGGCTGTAGCCATCTTGGTTGGGTTTATTTGCATATTCCCTCCTGATTGGCTGGTGGGCGTGGCCTGTGGGTGTGGCTTGTGGGTGTAGCGGAGTGATGGTTAATTTGCATATTACTCTTTTATTAGATAGGATTATGGACTGTATTTTCCATGCTGTATCTTACATCCCTGTGACAATTTTAATAACTGGCAGTTTGCACATTTTAATTCCTTTCCCTTTTGCACCTATTCTTCCCAACTTCCTTCCTTCCTATCTGGCAACCAGCATTGATTCTTTTTACACAGCAAAAAAGCTTACAGTATCTTTCAGGGTCACTTTCATAAGGAGAAACTCCGATCTGCAACCCACTGAAGAATAATGATTACAACAAACAAGCAAAATCTGAAATAACTTTTTAGTATCAATATTTCTATGTTTCTATAAACCTGCCCCTAAGTTTTACCATAAAGATAAAAAGAATTAGAATAATAATTGAATAAGAATCATCAATGGTGGGTATATAAGAGGGGCAGTGCACATATGCTTGATGTTGGGCCCAACTGCTTTGGTGATTTAGTTGAAGTTATCCTTGCCAACAGTTTACCACTCAAGAAGACAGCATTTGTTTATTGCAATAGGGTTCTTTATTTTTTAGGGTTTTCCTTAAATGTCAGTATAATTATAAAAGGAGAATTAAGGCTTTTAGACATGTAATAACTGAAAGCTTTTGGACACTACATACTCTATGGCTGATGAATGTCCACTGAAGCTTCCTGTGGTGTGCTCAATGAAATATAATAAAGCAACTAAAAATTGAACAAGTATTTTGAAAAATACGAGGGTCACAGCAGAATAACTAGCTGTTTCATCCATGTCAATTACACTTCAGCCTATTGTTGGGGATAGTCTTTAGGCTCAGTTGAGTAGACATTGACATTTATTTATTACCATGAATAGCAAAAGGTTTTTCTGATGGTCTTAAAAGTACTCTTTTTTTTTTTTTTAAATTGATTTCAGAGAGGAAGGGAGAGGGAGAGAGAGCTAGAAACATCAATGATTAGAGAGAATTATTGATTGGCTGCCTTCTGCATGTGCACTTGACCAGAATCAAACCTGGGACCCTTCAGTCTGCAGGCCGATTCTCTATCCACTGAGCCAAACCAGCTCAGGCTTAAGAGTACTTCTTTACCACAGATACAGTGATGTCTGCCAGCTTTCTTTATTATAAAGGTAACGTTTTCACCTTTGTAATTAACTAATTAGTAATTCATAGGTAGCTAGTTTGAGAGTGTATATATCCTTCTCCCTAGCACAATTAAAAAAACAACCACAATTAGAATGTATTGATGAGGTTTCCTGAATCAGTTATTAATATGACAGCTATATAAATTATGATTTTCAATCAATCCTCCATTTCTAAGGTGGCATTTTATTGGTTTTATTTTTAGTAAGTCATATTGCCATTGGTGAGAAAGAAATTGTAATGGGTTGCATTTCTGTGATGTCAACCACACATTAAAACTTACTTATAAGCAATATTCAGGTTCTAATTTTTTTTGGTTTTCGTTCTATATTTTTATTTTAAAATGTCACATCCTAACTGGACTGCTGTGAATTAGTCAACTGGTTAATTATTTTGACTTGCTTGGGAAGAAAATGATTAATCAATATAAGCCAGGGTAAAAGTTATCTAGTACATTAATATATTGATTATGATTATGAAGCTTGGCATTCCAACTCATTTTGTGTGTTTTTTTCTATAATATTTTGCAGTGAAACTTATTATCATTATCATGATTACTGCCTTCCTTTTGCCAACCGTAGGAGGCTATTTGTGAAGTAATTTGACTACTTTGAAATAAAGTGGTTTTTTTTTTTTTTTATCAAATGTCCCAGTTAGGCTCAGTAAAGATTCCATTGTGATGATTAATCCATGACTAATTAGAAATAAACTAATTTTACATGATTTTTATAAATAAATGGAGAATAACTATCTTCTGGACATTTTGGGGAGGTAGGACAAAGAATATAGCTTCCTAGTTTTAGAGTAATTATATTCTTAAAGAATATAATAATTTATTCCCTTATACATTTAGAGACTCATTTTTAAATGTTTGCTATTTTAAAATGCACATAGAATTCTCTGTTATGCTTAGTACTAAACGACGCAATATTTCTATGACATTAGAATGTAGTTTTCCAACAATTTTACTGGCAATGATAAGTTCTAAAATTAACTGATAATGACAATTTATTTATTTAGAAGTAATAACTTCTTAAATAATCAGTGCCTGCTCTAGTTCATTGACTTTTAGAAGAGACCTCCCTTAACCATAATATAAATTTTTATAGTGCTTTACTCCTGGATTCAAAAGGTTTAGATGAAATGGTTTTTTAAAATATTCATGTACCATAAAATATGGTTATATTAGAGCTCTCACAGAAAGCAAACAATTCCATTCTGGCTATTTGAAACAGGAAACAAATTTGTTAAAGAATATTAAGTAGTTAATAGAATTGTTAGAAGTGCCAGATATGTGGACTTGAAGATAAGCTTCCAATAACAATACGAGAACCACACTGTAGGACTGGACATATGAGGAAACTGCTGCTGCTGCCACAACTGTTCTGCCCACACACAAGTTTCTAGGAACTCAGATCTATTGTGACTGCTATAACTCATTGACAAAACTGGATGCATTTGTGTTGAGTCAGCCCCTCTGCCAGGGACAGGACTTCCTTGGAAGCCAGGATCTGGAAGAAGACACAAGCAGCCACAGGTAGGTGGGACATGCTTTATTGCAAACAAAGCAGCCAGCCATCGGGTGCTCAGGAGCTCGTTTTTTACTAGCTCAAACGAGGCTTCTTGTCAATTGGTGACATGAGTGTTAAAACAGGTGGGTTACATAAGAGTGCGCCTTGGCGGTGTGTATACTGATACTGCTGTGTCATTGCCCTTGCGCACGCGTATGGCAAATGGGTCTTTAACATCTGGTGTACTCTGGTCAGGGCCCCCACAATTTGCCGCTACTGAGGCCAGAACAATGCATGGCCCACTCAGAGCCAATTTCCTCACACTGCTTGATTCTGAAGTCACAAGTTGATGAATCTGCAAAATCATATTAAGTACAGCCTCGCTTAAGGGTAGACCAGGAAAATTAAGTTTTCTGGATTCTACATTGGGAAAGTGGTCATCAATATGTGGGACACCATCAAAACATGAAGATGGTGTTCAAATGATGGGCACCTCAAATGACAGATAACATCTCTATGCAATATTCTACAAAGAAGACACAATTGCTTGCTACTAAGTGGACACACACGCATGTGCACATACACATTCCCGCTACATAAAGAACAGAAAGGCAGCCCAGAGTTCCAGATGTTTTGCTTGGTAGCTGGATGGCTTGAATAAGATAGCTAACCTCTCTAAGCTATAGTTTTCTCTTTAAATGGAAATAACACTAGCACCTACCTCATAGGGATTTACTTAGTATTAAATAAAATTATTCATTAATTCTTCTAGCACTCTGCCTTAATTATAGTAATGCTATGTGAAAGTAAGCTTTTATATTTGATTAACAGTTCTCAAATCAGTCCCTTCTTGCTCTCTTTGGAGAAAAAGAAGCAGAGAAAGAAGATAAAATTACATGTGAGATAGACATTTATTTAGGGTTGCCAGGCAAGATTTACTCAGTCCATTCAAGGAACAGGCAGAAAACACTGTTTCTGGACCTTAATAAATACAATAAAGAGTAGGAGGAGGTCATGTTAGATCTAACAGGGTTCTAATTCATAAAAGGTTTTTCAATGCCAAGGTAACGACTTTGTTTTGAACTTCGATTCAACATAAAACAATTAGAGATTCCCAACTTCTAGTAGCTTATACCTTCTAAAAATAATGACAATAAACTTGGGACAAACTTAAAGCAACAATAAAAACAGTAGTTTGAAAGTATTGAAAAATAATCCAAAGCAAATGAAAATTAGAGGGGATTTAACCCTTGAAGAAATGAAACCAGATTGGGTAAGATCCACACTTATTTGGCTTTTCCTTTGGAAGACTCCCCAATTCACACCCATTTGGAGTGTGAAAGAATGAGAGAACAGTGTTATGGATGGAAATAATGAGAAGATATTCTCAAAAGAAGACTGACAGATCTCAGAGGGGGCTGGAAGAGATTAACCAAACAGCATATATACATACATGCATAGCCCAGGGACACAGACAATAATGTGGTGAAGACCTGGGGTGGGGGAAATGGGGACATCTGTAATACTGTCAACAATAAAAAAAGAAACGAAAAGAAAGCACGGCAAATTTAAAGACAGGACAATAGAGGAATGGCACCAGTTGTTAGACTGGTGGGGTCAGAGCAGACCTAGGTACCTGGGTTTTGGCTAGGAAAGAATTCAGAGCCAAGACTCAAACTATAAGAGAACATTTTTGTATAAAACCACAGAGGTGGAAGAAGTAATTCATAGAAAAAAAAAAAATGGGCTTAGGAAACACATTATAGAAGTACAGGAAGGGCCCTTGGAGCTTGGAAGTGAGGAAGGTAATGGTAAGGAGCCTGGGGAGGTAGAAGAGAAAGGCTCAGGCTCCCGTGTGCTCCTGGGATCTGGGGGTGCGGGGGTGGGGGGGAAGGGTGGGAAGGGGAGCACACTGGGATCTCTGTTCTAAGAGTTTTAAGGGTGGAGATTTTAGGGGCAGTCCCAGGGGAGGATCTCAATGGAATATTCAGCAGCTTTCCAGCTGTGTCCTTTCAGAGTCTAGGTCTCCACTGATTGATTGGTGGGCACGGGGCAGGGGGTCATTATCCAATGCAGCTGGTCCTGAGGTCAGCATGGCTGGTTTTGTTGCTTTTCTGGGCCTAGAGCTGAAATACAACTGAAGCCTACATGTTATCTCTAGGGAGGAAAGGTCAGGGGGTCCAAACGGCATGACCACGATATGCTAGGGGAGGAAACGTCATCCTGGGGAGGAGCCCCCCACCCTACAATTGTCCTTTGCTGGGCACCTGGGGCTTTCCACTCTGGTGACCCTCTGTACCTGACCCATCGTCCTTGCTCTGCTCATGTCTGCCTAACTGCCTATCACAGGGTGAGGGTAGGGAAGGTCAAAGAGACTTTCCTGCTTTCTCAAATTCCTTCCGTTTAAGATACTCAATATGCCAAGGTGCCATATTTGGGGGTAGCATGTCCTGAACCCCATCATTAGAACAGCGATTAGCTTCTGGAGCCAGGCTGACTGTGTTTGAATCCCCGCTCCACCACTTTCTGGCTTTGTGACTTGAGTGAGGCTCTTTAACCTAACTATGCCTCACTTATTTAATAAAATAGAGATAATAATAGAACCTATTCAATAGGGTTCTTAGGAAGATTAATTCTAAAAATGCTTAGAACTGTAGTGGGACAGAGTACTAGGTGTAGCGGTTAATAGTGCGGATTTCTTCAATAGATGGAGTTACACATATGTTGATATACATGCGATTTGATATGTATGCTATTTTCTTGTATTTACAGCAAGCTTCAAAACTTCACATGTCAAATTTGCTGAAGGTGTTAACATCATAGATATTTTTACGCTTAAAAAATGTTGAACTTCATGCCAAAAAAAGATCATTTGCATGAAGTTTTAATTCATTACTTAATATTGAAAAAAAAGTTATCGTATACTTTGGGAAGCTTATGGTGAACATGCTCCATCTCAAGATACTTGTGAATGCTGGTTTAAACGATTTAAAAGTGATGATTTCGATGTGAAAGACAAAGAACGTCCAGTTCAACCGAAAAAGTTTGAAGACCAACAATTATAAGCATTATTGGATGAAGATGCGTGTCAAACTCAAAAACTACTTGCAGAAAGATTAAACGTTGCTCAGCAAACAATTTCTGATCATTTACAAGCAATGGGAAAGATTTTAAAGGAAGGAAAATGGGTGCCACGTCAACTGAACGAAAGGCAAATGGAAAACGGAAAAGGCATCAGTAAAATGTTGCTTCAACAGCACGAAAGAAAGTTCTTTTAGCATCGAATTGTGACTAGCGATGAAAAGTGGATTTATTTTGAGAACCCCAAATGCACAAAATCATGGGTTGATCCAGGTCAACCATTAACTTGATTGCAAGGCCAAATCGCTTCAGAAAGAAGACAATGTGTGGGAATCCTTTTCACGTCCCGCGTGGTTCAGGGATCTGGTTCAGGGTTCAGGTTCTGGAGAAGGCCGCACACAAATGAAAAGAGACTTGGAAAAGTATTAATTTGGGAATATTGGGGGCCAGGCGGGAGCCCACCTCTAGTGGGAGGACTACCCCCTGCTCTGGCCTTGCTATCCCTTTTATTGAGACTATGGGATATTTCCTTTAGGCAGGAAATTCCAATAACAGAAATTTACATAAGACAAACAGAGGAGGAGGCTGCTTCAGCTAACAATGTCTCAACTAAACAGTGAGCCAACTAGCTCTGACCTTTCAGAGCATCAGTGAGTGAACTAGCTCTGACCTTTCAGAGCAATGAAGGTTGTTGACAATGATCAGTTTCTGGCAACAATGCTCTGCGTTTGGTCGAATCAGGAAGGTGTGGTGTATTATGAGCTCCTAAAACCAGGTGACACCATTGATACTGATCACTACCGACAACAAATAATCAATTTGAACCACAATGTTGCAGAAGACCAAAGAAAAACCAAGCGACGCTTTAAAGAAAAGGAGGGACACTGTTTAATACGCCGGCAGACTCAGGGAATAGCTTTCCAAATCTGAGTGAAGAAACATGCAGGGGGCTTCTTTTTCTATCTCCCTGTTTTCTTTGTCCCGCAAATATGGATTATGTTTCCAGTCCTTTTCTCGGGCCTTGCAAGAAGGCCCCCAGGTGTTGGGGGTCTCCAGGACATATCTGATGGTCTGGCCTGGCGCCAGCGTTAACAACCCTCCCTCTGGGGCAGTGCACTGTTCACAGTTTTATGGCCTCTTCAACAGGTTCTGCAAGACCAGTTTCTGGGAAGGAGGTAGTGACTTAATTATAGGTTATCAAGAATGTACACTGGGCTTGCTGGCATGGATTCCAATTGCTATCCCCCAAATATCAGGGTTATATTGGAATTAGCCCTTTTTAGCCTTCTCAACGCTTTGATCGTGAAACCACCAGAATGTGCCAGAAGACACGGCAAAGTAATTTTGCTTCATGATAATGCACCATCACACACTTCAAAACCAGTTAAAGACATGTTAAAAGATCTTGCCTGGGAAGTATTAACCCACCCGCCATATTCACCAGACCTTGCTCCTTCAGATTACCACTTGTTCCGATCGATGGCACACGCACTTTCTGAGCAGCACTTCAAAACGTACAAAGAAGTGGAAAATTGGGTCTCTGAATGGTTTGCCTCAAAACAAGAAAAGTTCTATTGGGATGGTATCCACAAATTACCTGAAGGATGGGGAAATGTGTAGCTAGCGATGGACATTACTTTGAATAAAGCACTTTTGATGTTTCTCTTGGAATTATCGTGTTTTCTTTGATTACAAAATCTTCATTATTAACTGGTACACCTAGTAAATGATCTACACTGAGTGCCCAGATTTTTATGATCTCTGAAGGCATAAGAATCAGGCCACTCAGTGTATAGCCTATATAATAAAAGGCTAATATGCAAATTGTCCCCTCGACCAGGAGTTCGACCAGCAGGCAGGCTGGCCAACCGCCCATGTCCCCTCCCCCTGGCCAGGCTGGCCTGACACCACCCATGCACCGGGCCTCTAATATATATATATATGTATATATATACCGAGTGGCCAGATTATCATGCATTCAGAGATCATAATAATCTGGCCACTCAGTGTATATGTGGTTTAGAAAATAAATCTATTCACCCATTTGTTGCACAAATATACATTGAGTGTTGATGTGCCAGACATTGATTTTGGGTCATGGAATCCATCAGAGAACAAGTCAGGTGAAGTTCCTGCCTCATGGAACTTCCGTTCCAGGAGGAGAAACATACAACAGACAAATTAATGTACGCTATAATCAGGGATTAGTTCGTGTTCTGCGGAAAAATAAAGTGTGTTAAGCCCTAGCGGTTTGTTCAGTGGGTAGAGCATCGCCCAGCAGACTCAAGGGTCCTGGGTTCGATTTTGGTCAAGGGCCCAGGCCCTGGTTGAAATGAGGGAGGCAACCAAGAGACATAATATTGTGGCAGAATGCAAGGGAGAAAGACCCACCAGCACTCTGAGGGAGGAAAGTTTAACCTTTGTTTCGCAGGTCTGCTAGTCCAGGGGAATTCCCGATCCAAAGCCTGAACTGAACTTGTGGAGAGGCTCTGTCCTCTATATCTCCTCCTGTGGAGGACCCCTGAGGGTCCCTGCAGCTCTGCCCAAGTCAGTCAGAGTGGGGAGGTAAGACTACAGTTTTAACCAGATACTGAACTAGGTTGCAAGCCACCACCCCCCCCCCCCATATTTTCCTTTTCATTGTTAACGTAAAAGCATTCAAACCTGTAAAGAATTTTTGTGAGTTTAATTGAGCCAAACTGTCGACAATTGCAGGGAAGCAGAATCTCAATGGATTGGGATAATGCTCTGGAGAATGGCGGCTCTCTACCTTGTTTTATACATCACAATCAAAAGAGGAGACCTAAGTGTGTTACATGAAATCCATTGGTGATAGATTAGGGAGGCGGGAGAAAGCAAAGCAGGGAAACCTCTGGGATTGGATAAAAAGTAAAATGATAGACACCCACTTCTTTTACTTAGGTGGGTAAAGGATAGTTAACAGCGAACAGTTAACTCAATAACAATGAGAGGACTTGCGGTCTCTGCCCTGGTGCCATTTGTTGTGCCTTGAGGGGTCCGGGAAAAAGGGAAGTTACAAGTTACCCTGACATTCTACAGGTAAGTTATCTCACCGTGTTTCCCCGAAAATAAGACAGTGTCTTATATTAATGTTTGCCCCCAAAGACACGCTAGGTCTTATTTTCAGGGGATGTCTTATTTTTCCATGAAGAAGAATACGGTACACATTTATTGTTAAATGAAAATAAATGAAATTTATTACCTGTATACGGTACGGTAGTAAGGTAGTTGTCAACACAAACCAGACAAACTGTGAATCCTACAGTATCAAGAATTTACTCATTTATTCAATGACAATCATGTCATCATCTTCTGGAACATCATCATAACAATCCAATTCCTGAATTTCCTGGTGAATTTCTTGTGACTCCATTTCTTTCAGAATCAGTGGACCAAATCTCTCATGTTTAGCAATAGCACTGTCTTTAAATGAGTACTTCTTGTCAAGGTAGCCTGCTCACAGTGCATTTGCAATGCAACTGTCAGTGATTTTCTCCCATGAATTCTTCACCCAAGTCACAACTTCTTGCAGTTTAGGTTTCACAAAGTTTCCACCCTGATTTCTCTCCATTCTATTTTCAATGCAGTCATTAATTTCCAGGCGCAAATTGTCTTTGAATGGCTTGTTTATTGCAATATCAAGAGTCTGGAGATAGGCCGTCATTCCTGCAGGAATCATTATCTGATCTATTTTTCTTTCGTGAAGAAATGTCTTCATGTCTTTAGCGTGGTGAGTGCTGGCTGCATCCCAGACTAGCAGACCTCTTTGGCTCCCTCGCATAACAAGCGGCAGCATTAAATCGACCCACTTCCTTATAACTGCTTGTGTGGCCCAGGCTTTTTCATTTTCAAGAATAAAAACGCCCAAAACACGTTCAATCTTTTCCTTCTTGCCCTTAGAAATGATTAAAGGTGGGATTTTAGTGCCATCCAGACGAATTGCCAAAATACAGGAAACACGTGCACTTTCGTAAGCAGTGGAGGGAATGTACGCTAAGGAGGCACCCCGCTGTTCAATTGTTGTTTGAGATGATTGGCCCATAAACACTGCAGTTTCATCCATAGCAATCATGTTGGAAAGATTGTATTTAGAGAAGTCAGCATCATCAATAAAGGACTTGAATGCAAGTGCTCGCTTAATAACTTGAGTATCTTCCAACCTAAGCAATGTTGTAGATCTTCTTAAAGACAGTTCACTTCGCTGAAGGAAATTATCCAGCCAGTGTTGTGATGCTTTGAAGTCTTCGGGGGCTATGTCAAACTGTGGTGCCATTGCAAGGGCAAATTCTTGAATCTGAGCCCTATTCGCAACCAAAGCCTTTGCTCTCCTGTCAACAACCCATTCACAGATCAGGTATTCCAGCTCGGAAAATAATGGTTGCCGACCTGATCCACACTTGCGCTTTTTAGCATTTCCCTTGTCCACTTGTTCAATGAGGTTACCATACTCTGCTCGCCATTTTCGGACCAATCGGATACTCAACATCTTCTCTTTGCAGAAAGCAGTAAGATTTTGGCCCCAAGAGTCTTCCACGATTTCTTTCTTGTACTCCACGGAGTAGCTTTTTCTTTTTGCGCTCATTTCTAGGGGTAAAAAAAAAAAAAGGAATTGGGGTATCAAGGTGGGGGGAGGGGGATCACTCAAAATGACACAGGGGGGATCAGAGGGGGGAATCAAAATGGCACAGGAGAATCAGAGGGGGGATTACCATTTTAGTAACCCTTTTTGATCCTCCTGTGTCATTTTGATTGTCCCCTCTGATCCTCCTGTGTCATTTTGATTGCCCCCTCTGATCCTCCTGTGTCATTTTAAGTGATCCCCCTCCCCCCACCCCTGTGCCACTGAACACCTTCACCAGACATCCCCCCTACCCCTTTATCAGACATTTACCCCCTGGGGCCTGCCTGGGGACTGTCACTGGGCTTGCTGGGGCCTGGATCTGGGCTGGAGCAGGGTCTGCCACTGACTGAGAACCTTCAGTCATCATGAAGGCGGCCGCGAGCATCAGGTAGTGTCACCAGAGACAGACCAGCACTCACCACCTTCGCCACGTCCCGTCCGCTCTAATCCTCCTGTTCTTCTACACGCATCTGCGAAAGTCTCCTCCTCTCTCCCGCCCCGCGCTCACCGCTCACTCCGACCTCCGCTCCGCCTCCACACAGCAGTGACGTCAGGACTCCGTGTAACGTCACTGGTTGCTAGACGCCAGTCGGGACGGCCCTAGCGACCAGTTTACGGTAAATTAATTTTCATCCTGAGACAGAGCCTGGGGGCCTTATTTTCGGGGGATGCCTTATATTTCACTCAGAAGGAAACCTGTAAGTAGGTCTTATTTTCGGAGGATGTCTTATTTTCGGGGAAACACGGTAGATGCAAAAAGACATTAGGCTCATTAAAGATTGAAATTGGTCTTTGTCAGGGAAAATACTGGTCTAGGACACGACTACCCACTATAAACTGCTTTTACTTAAATTTTTCATTTCATACCAACCTTTGTGGTTACTTTAGGTCTTTGAGTTTGCAATGCAAAACCACCATACCGCCCTTCCCTGAGCTAGTCAGGTTAGCATGTGGCCTTGTTTTTCATCCACATACACATCCATGTTTCTCTCTGTCTCTCCCCTTCCCTTCCACTCTCTAAAAATCGGTGGAAAAATTGATGAAGATTAACAACAAAATAAAATAAATGAAGCTGGTTAAAAGGTGATGTTGATACTGGATTTTTGGACTGGAAACGCGAGGTGTTCCCCTGGGCAGGATGGTTCCCCGGGCTCTTGTCTGGTGGAGTCGAAGAATGAAACCATGGACGAAAGGTGATGTAGCAAAGGTGGAAATTTATTAAAGAAGTACAGACTCCCACATGGGGAGGGGGAAAGAGTCCCACCGAGTTCCTTTTTCCCAGTTTATAAAGGCTGCAGTTTTGTGCCTCAATATCCCCTCTGATTGGCCACTATTCCCCTTCGGTTTGGTCACTAGAGCAACTCCTGAGTTCAAAGGTCAAAACTTACAAGGGACATGTGAGGCCTTCCTTCTTTATTTTGTAAATATAGACCTTTGGCTACTCCCAGTTCCCTTGTCTTATGGAAATGTAACTGCTGCCTCTCCCAACTTCCCTGTCTTATGAAAATGTAACCTTTTGCAGCTTTGAAGCCTGTGCTTTCCCCATGGACCCCCTTAATTTAAAAAATTCCCTAAACCTGCCTACTTCACCCCTAAAAATTCCTACTTCAATGTGGTGGGAGTGGGACTGTTTTATACAGGATGGAAAGTGTAGATCTCCATAAGTTTGTTTGAGACCTGAAGGAGGAAGGAGCCTTCCTGGGTCCTGGGGAAAGGTGGGGGTGGAGGGGTGGTCAGTGCACGACAGTGGTGGGTGATCGGCCAGCAGTGCAGAACGTGGGGAGGGACCAATGGCGGCCAGCAGTACAGAGCATGGGGAGGGACCAATGGCGGCCAGCAGAGCAGAAGTGGGGAGGGACCAATGGTGGCCAGAAGTGCAGAGCGTGGGGAGGGACCAATGGCGGCCAGCAGTGCAGAGCGTGGGGAGGGACCAATGGCGGCCAGCAGAGCAGAGCATGGGGAGGGACCAATGGCGGCCAGCAGTATGGTGCGTGGGGAGGAATAAATGGAGGGACCACTGTCGGCCAGTAGTTCAGAGCTGTGAAGGTATAGTAAAGCGCCATTGAAAGCAATTTTCTGTTTTTTAACTGCAAATCAGCCTCATGATGATGAGGCCTCCAAAAATTGGAAAAGAACTCCCAGCTTGTCCAGAGCAAACACAGAGCATGCCTTGGGAAAGCCGCCCGGGGTCTCCTAGAGCAAGGAACCCTCAGTGCAGTTATGGTTGCTGAGTGCCCGCGCAGTCCGCACTCCGTCCTGGCATTGGTAGAGACCCTGCCTTCCTACCAGGCGGTGTGCCCAGCGGCAGTGGGCATATTCCAGTGGGGCTGGAAATCAGAGTGGGATCTGATTTCTGATTTCGCGGTGCACCATGGGTATGCAAATCGCAGGCGGTGCTGGGCTGGCCCGCAACACCAGCTGTCCAGCCGGGCTCGGGGCAGCGCCTTAGGGACCCTGGCTGTTGCCCTTCCTTTCTCTCTATGGGTCTGCCTGGGACCCGAACCGGGTTTGCCTGGAGAGTAAAGGCGTTTCCTGACACTGAGGCTCAGGGGTTAGCTAACTGTCACAGGTCACTCAGCTGGTAAGTGGCACAGTGGGCTGACAGTTTGTACTGTTCCAGCCTGGTGAGCTCTCCTGCCCCACCCAAAAGCTCCTCCTAGTGACCCAAACACCCCGGACCCAAATCCAGCCAACCTCCATCCCTTGGACGCCTTGGATACACCCTTTACTCTAGGTTCTCGTAAGTCTTGTTAGGTATTTTAGTGTTGATCCAGCTGCATTAGGCTTATTTAGTTATTTTTTTTCACTTTTGATCAGAACATGATTATATGGCCTTTGGGGTGGCAGGTGAGGTGTGAGAAGGCAGCGCTCTCAGGGTGGTTCCTGGTGAGTGGGTGGCTGAGACTGAGCCCTGGAATAGTTGGGGAAAGGCAGAAATTAAAAAGACAGGACAATAGTAATGATTCACACTGACACAAGGGAGACAAAAATACTGAAATAAATATTAACAGAGCTTCAATTACACATAGTATCAAGCAGTCTAACATATGTAATTGAAATCCCAAAAGGAGAGGAGAGATAAAATGGGACCAGAAATATTTCGGAAATATTGGTTAAAATTTTTCCAAAAATGAACAACCTATATGTCCAGGAAGCTCAGTAAACCCTAAACAGCATAAATATCCAAAACTGCCACACCTTTGGTTTTTTAAATTTGGAGGAATGAATTACAATATAACTCTGTGGAGAGTTCTTTGTAAATTTTAACTCCAAATCTCCATGAACTGTGCTATTGTGACTGTGTTAATGATAACCTACTCTTCTGTACATGCCTGTATATTCCTATCAATAAATCTCCATTAACTTTGGTTTGCAGATTTTCAAAGGGTAAAACTCATCACTGAGGTCAGTTTCTCCTGTCTAGCTATATTATGTCCATCAGGGAAGCTGCTAGCCCATTTGGGGCTTCCGTGCAGAAATAGATTTAAAAGCCACATCTTCCCTAGAGCATATGAGGTCCTTTACCAGGACAGAAGGTTAAGTGAGAAGAGCAGTTTGATTTTTCATATGCCCTCACTGCCCTTACTAGACTACAGGACTTTTTTTAAGTTAACAAACTTTAAAATTGTCCTTACCATCCCTGTGTACTCTAATACTATATTCCTTATAAGAATGGGAGTATGAAAAAAAATGTGAGTATGCATGTTATGTGTACATCTGTGTGTGTGTGTGTGTGTGTGTGTGTGTGTGTGTGTGGTGCTTGAGAGTATTGTGAAGGAAGAAGGTAACTATTTAGTAGTAAAAGAGGGAGAAAGTCCTCAGAGTAGTTGCTGCCTAACTTCCCCTCCCCCGCATCCCCCAATAATAATAGCATCACAGCTCTAGCCGGCTTGACTCAATGGATAGAGCGTTGGCCTGTGGACTGAAGGGTTGCGGGTTCGATTCCAGTCAAGGGCATATGCCTGGGTTGCAGGCTCGATCCCCAGTAGGGGGCATGCAGAAGGCAGCCGATTAATGATTCTCTCTCATCATTGATGTTTCTATCTCTCTCTCCCTCTCCCTTCCTCTCTGAAATCAATAAAAATATATTTAAAAAAACAATAGCATCACAGCAAAGAGGCATTTTGCTCAGTGCATTTTACTTTTTAGAGGTAACTTCTAAATTCTTTTTGAAAATTTTTTTTAATTATAGTTGACATACAATATTATGTTAGATTCAGGTGTATAACATAGTGTTTCAACATTTATAAGCCTTACAAAGTAATCACTACAGTAAGTCTAGTAACCATCTGTCACTGTACGTGATTATATTATTGACCCCATTCCCTAAGCTGTAAATTATAGCTCACCATATCTTATTTTACAAACAGAAGTTTGTACTTTTTAATCCACATCCCGATTTCCACCCGACCCCCAATCCCCTCCACTTTGGAGACTATGAGCTTGTTCTCTGTTATCTGTGCGTTTGTTTCTGTCTCATTTCATTTATTAATTTGTTTTGTTTTTTAGATTCCACATATAAGTGAAATCCTATGATATTTCTCTCTCTCTGTCCAATATTTTCACTTAACACAATACTCTAGGTCGGTCCATGTTGTTGAAAATAGCAAGATTTCACTCTTCTTTATGGCTGAGCAATATTCCATTGTGTATATGCACCACTTCTTTGTCCATTAATCTATCAATGGACACCTAGGGTGCTTCCAGATCTTGGCTGTTGTAAACAATGCTGAATTCACATAGGAATGCATACTAGTATATCTTTTGGAATTATTGTTTTCATATTCTTTAGGTAAGTACCCAGAAGTGGAATTGCTGGGTTGTGTATAGTATTCCATTTCTAATTTTTGTGGAACTCCACTGTTTTCCATAATGGCTACACTAATTTACAATCCCATCAACAGTGCACAAGGTTTCCCTTTTCTCCACCATTAATTATTTAAACAGGTTTTCTGTCACGTTCTCTCACTCTTCTCCTTCTGGCACGCCTATTATTTGAATGTTGTTATGTTTAATGTTGTCCCAGGTGTTCCATAAACTATCCTCATTTTTTAAAATCTTTTTTTTTCTGTTATGAGTGGATTTCTCCCTACTACAGCTTGATGCATTGAAGGTGAGGCTCCCATGTTGCCATGTCTCCATCTCTCCTCCCTGTTTCTCTTATTTGTTGTGCAGAAGCTACCTTGTCTTCAGCTCACTGACTCATTCTTCTGTATCAACTAATGTGTTATTGATTCCCTGTACTGTTTTTTTTTTTTCCATTTCAGTTATTGTATTTTTCAGTTCTAAGTGGTTCTGTTTTATATTTTTTATCTCTTTGTTGGAATACTCACTGGGTTAGTCTATTCTTCTACCGAGTTCATTGACCATCCTCACAACCAGTTTTGAACTCTTTATTTGGGAGTTTGCTTGTCTTGTTTCATTTAGTTCTTTTGGGGAGGTTTTGTTCTTGTTTTTCATTTGGGACATATTTTTGCCTCCTCATTTTGGCTCTCCATATGTTTGTTTCCATTAATTAGGCAAAACAGCAATCTCTCTGTGTCTTGGAGTGGCCTTGTGCAGGAGCTTCTCCTTTGTAAGCTGTGTGTGCTGGGTTTCTTTGTCAGGCCTACTGGAGCTGGAGCTAAAGTCAGCCAGAGCATGTGGAATCCTGGCAACAAGCCTCTCTGGGGCTTTTTTGTCAGTCTGCCTGAGGTTGTACTTGAAGTAGGCTCCAGCCACGGGGATTTCCTGGGCCAAGCTGTGCTGAGGCCTAAAACTGTAGCCCAAGTGAATGTGGGCTGCAGGAAGTCCTGGGATGCCTTTACAGACTGGCTGAAGCTGTTACTGGAGTGGGCACAGGCTGCAGGAACTAGCCACACGGGGACTATCTTTGCAGACTGGTTGAGTGTAGTAGGAGCTACCTCAAGCCTCAGGTATTCCTGGGGCAAGCTGCACTTGGTCTGAGCACTGTAGCTGGGGCATATGTGAGCCACATGCAAGCTATTCTGAGGTGGCCTTGGCAGGCCAGTTGGCACTGTAGCTGAAACAGATCGGTCTGTGGGAGGTACAGGGGAAAATCTATGCCTGAACTGTTTAGCTGGCCTGTTGAAGTTGGAGTTGAATCGGACTCAGGCCAAGGGTAGTACCTACTGCAAGCTGTGCTGGGGCCTGGAGCTGAAGCTGGAGTGGGTGTGAGCCATGGGGTATCCTGGAACAAGCTGCACTGGGACCACCATGGCAGGCTGCCTAGAAACTGTAGCTGGAGCAGGCTGCAGGGATATCCTGGGGTAAACCATGTAGGAGCCTGGAGCTGTAGCTGGAGTGGGGATGGGCTGTGCGGATTTGCAGGGACAAGTAACAGAGCTAGTGTAGGTCTGGGGCTTGGGGAACACTCTGACAGCCTTGGCTCCTGGCTAGAGTGCCTGTCTCATTCTCCTGCCCATGTGATCAACAGGGAGGGAGAGGGCCACAAGTGGCACTATCCAGTGTCTCCAACCATGAAGAGATTTCCCACAATTTCCATTCCATTTGGTAGATGCTCTAGTGTTAGTAAATGTTTCCTTCCTGTATAGGTGCCCTTTAACCCACTGTGTGTTGTTTACTGTGCCCAGGACAGGTGAGTCTGTGTGCAGGCCCTTCAAGTGATCTCTCCCTACTACAGCTTGATGCATTGAAGGTGAGGTTCCTGTGTTGCCATGTCTCCACCTCTCCTCCCTGTTTCTCTTATTTGTTGTGCAGAAGCTGCTCAGTCTATCCTCATTTTTTTTCAGGGGAAATTCTCTCTCTCTGTAGGTATAGATTTGAGGTTTTCATGGGAAGAAGTGAGTTCAGGGTCTTCCTAAGCTGTCATCTTGGACCAGAAGCCTTCAGCGCCTTGCTCTTTATTATTTAGGTTTGCTAATTATCTATTTATATTTACTAAGTGTAACAATATTCCTGTGATAATGATTAGGGATAGTTGCATTAAAGAAGACAAGGTCTTTCAATGGGCTGACTAGAAAATCTCTGAGCAAAACAATTGCTCTAATCCTGAACTTAACGTTTCACTGGTTACAACAGTGTATAACAAATTACCAACAAATCAGAAATGCTTTAAATGTCAATGTTAAAACAGAACATCAGTTACTAATCCAGTCTGTGAATTTGTTACTTATTTTTGCTAAGTGGAAAAGTGGGTACTTTTACAAATGCCTTTCCAAGCTACCATATAATTTATAATGCATAAGAAATGCCTTCAGTGCTTCACAAATTGCACCCAATTCCCTAAAAAATACTTCTAATAATAGACTGTTAATCTCTGTTATTGCCCATCATGAATATAGCAGATATAATTTAACCTATCAAGAAAAATTGAAAGGAATTATTAGCCAAATATTTATTTAAATAGCACTTTTCTGCTTCACCTTGTCACCAACTGTAGCATTGTTATAACCCTTCAATAAAAAAAAAAAACACCTTTAACAGTACCAGCCTATGGTTATCAAATAGTCTCTGCTTAATTAATTCTATAAAATTTGAGTTTGCAATGATAATAAGAGGAAATGTTGCTCTAAATTTCTTTACTTTGGAAATTCAGGCACTCTTACAAGTTATATATATAACATATATATATATATATATATATATATATATATATATACACACACACACACATACATATACATACACACGTACACACACACACACACACTGAGTGGCCAGATTATTATGATCTCTGAACACATAATAATCTGGTCACTCAGTGTATATCCCATTTAATAATAGGCTAATATGGAAATTGTCCCCTTGACCTGGAGTTTGACCAGCAGGCAGGCCGGCCAACCGTCCATCTTCCCTCCCCCTGGCCAGGCTGGCTGGACCCCACCCATGCATGAATTCATGAATTCATGCACCGGGCCTCTAATTATATATATATACACACATACACATACATACTGAGTGGCCAGATTATTATGCATTCAGAGATCATAATAATCAGGCCACTCAGTGTATATACCACAGCTTCTTTATCCAATCATCCATCCAAAGACACTTAAGTTGCTTCTCTCACTCTTGTCAGTGCCCAGATCTAATCAGGACCTGAATACCTGACTCAACTATTCATATGCATACAAGACCTTGTAAACAACAAAATTCCAAATTATTAATTTACAATGAAGATTATAATTGTCATACCAGTCATACATTGTATTTGTCATACAGGATTTGAATTGTCAACATAAATTACTCATGTTGTCCTGTTCAATACATTCTCTCCTTGTAATCAAGTCACATAGGAAACAAGTCTACATCAGCAAATACTATTTTATTCACCCCCCACAAAAGCGTCTGTTATTAAGAGTCCCTATATTTAGCACATTGTCTCTCCAGTCGGTAGCCAAACATTGGAAGATAAATCATGCAATAAATCATGAAAGGTTGCTTTCTTAGCTTTGAATCAAACAAAGGGAGTTAGATGATTAAAATATTAAGTGATATCAGTTTAAGGTAGTTGATACATCCTTGCAAGTGTAACTGGAAATGCTCAAACTGTGATGGTTAAGATTCTCTATTTCTTACATATTTTTCAACATATTGGGTCAGTGTTGACCTCTGTGGCTCACCATTTTGTATAGTTTAAATTTGCCTATGTCTGCTCCTATAGATATGTGTTGATCTCAGA
Source organism: Plecotus auritus (assembly GCF_963455305.1). NCBI lineage: Eukaryota > Metazoa > Chordata > Mammalia > Chiroptera > Vespertilionidae > Plecotus > Plecotus auritus. The sequence continues at coordinate 69,576,824 of NC_137784.1, read as the reverse complement.
TTTGAAGGTCAGTACTGAAAATGAGTGGGTGGCATCTTGTAACTAATGTTACATTACTGCTATATCTATTTCCTGTTGTCATCAGCATCATCAGTCATTATCTGGTCAGGAAAATAGAAATCACCATAGGTATTTCAAGCAATGGTAATTTAATTCAGAGACTTGGTAATATGTATTGGAAGAGCTAAAAACCACCAAGGGCTCTAGGTAACACCATTTTTCCTTTTGCTTCTCTAGCCTAGGATATGATTGTCTCTTCTATCCTAGGAATTTTATTTTATTTTTCTTTCTAAATATGGAATGCTTCATGAATTTGTAGGTCATCCTTGTGCAGGGGCCATGCTAATTTTCTCTGTATCATTCCAATTTTAGTATACACTGAGTGGCCAGATTATTATGATCTCTGAACGCATAATAATCTGGCCACTCAGTGTATATGCTGCTGAAGTGAGCACAGGACTAGGGGTTTTACAGTGGTATGGGAGATTATGTTTTTATAGTTGAAAAGCTCTGCTAATTTTTATTTTGGCATATATATCCAGCAAGTAAACTACTTTTTAAAAAAATTATGACAGCAATCTATTATTAAGGGATAAACTGAAACATCTTCAATTAAAATCAATTTGAACAAAAGTATTGATTTCCAAAGGCACTGGGCATCGTTTAGCAGCTAAATTGAGAGATAAAAGTTTCTTAACATAATATTAGTTAGTATAAGGATGCTTTATCAAATAAAAGAAAAACTTGCATAATCTTTGGTCTCTATTTCTTCATTTCATTAAAATCATTCATTGGAAATTGGTCATTTTTTAATGGATAGCAAGGCTCAGTAGCTGAGCAATAGGCTTGAAAATTGTGGTATGATAGCTTTGAGGTTTAATTTTGGCTAAATGCTTTACTGAGTGACCCTATAAAAGTTATTTTAAATGGTGACATAAAGCTAGATGGAGAGATTTCCCCCTTAAGTCTATAATTATTTCTGCCTTATCAATCCTCCTACTTGTAAATATCCTGAACAAAATTAGAAAGTGTCTGAGGAGACAATTTGGTTTCTGAGATCCCTTATTCATTTATAAATGACTGTGCATTAGACCAAAATAAGTCTAAAAGATTTTGAGTTTTGTCTTAAATTGTTTTTTGATAGCTGAATAAATGTCCATGAAAGTTTTGTTAAAGGCATAAATTTGATCCCTTGTTGCATGGCAACCTCAAGGATTAGCTATGCCTTATCGCAGGGATTGTAAACTCAAGTGCCTAAATGAGTAAAACAGGTAAATAGAATCAATGAAGCTTTTGGCACAGTCTTGTATTTTCATATATATGTGAAGATCTACCAATAGTTAAAGAAATCCAAATGTATATGTAAAGTCTCATGAATTTTAAATGTTGACAAAAAGTTTAAAGTATTTTTAAAATTACCGTGGAATAAACAAAATATATTGGGTGGTTTGGATTTGGCCCAAAGGACCCGACTTGCAAATTGTTGATAATGTAGATGGAATAGGATGCAGGGTGTAAACTGATGGCTCATGTATCCAACTGACCTTGCTCAGGAACCATTATTTTGAGCTGACAACAGCCTCTTGCATTGCATGAAATAAACACTCACTATACAGGATATCAGATATTATGCTGTTTCACATGCATTACCTTGTTTAAAACATGATTCTTACTAGTTAGTTTCAATGTTTTATTTATTTTTTCAGCTTTATTGAGAAATAATTGATAAATAACATTGTGTACGTTTAAGGTGTATAATGTGTTGATTTGATACATTTCTATATTGCAAAAATGATTACCACCACCGCATTAGGTAACAGCTCCATCAAGTCACATAGTTACCATTTGTTTTTGTCGTGAGAACATTTAAGATCTCCTCTCTTAGCATCTTTTAAGTATGTAATACAGTATTATTATTTGCTATAATCACCATGCTGTACATCAAGTCCCCAGAACTTCTTATTCTTATGACTAGAAATTTGACCCTTGGACCAATATCTTCCCATTTCCCCCAGCTCAACATCCCTTGGTATCTACCACTCTACTCTCTGTTTCTAGTAGTTAGGCTTTTTTAAATTCCACATATAAGTGATATCATACAGTATTTTTCTGTTTCTGCCTTACTAGTTAGTTATTATTACCCCAATTTTAAACATTAATAAAGTACCAGAAAAGGATTCAAATTGGATCTGACTGATTCCAAAGCTTATCTCATAATATTTCTACCATACAAACTTTTTAGGAACCCCAGGGTTATAATATATACAAAATTTACAGACCAGGCTAATGGTATCCTGAGATGGCTGAAAGGAAGAGAAATGGTGAGAATATTGTTGTAAGGCTCATGGAAAGAATGTAAACCAAAGAATGATTCCAACATTTTTTTTTATGCTATTTATTTTCTACCTGCCCAACTTTGTCAGAGACCGAGAGACCCTATCAGTTACCAACCCATCTAGTATCTTGGACTTTTTTTCTACTCCCCATCAACTTTCAATGCTTACTCTTTCTTCTTTAATAAATAATACAAATAATAGTAACTCCCTTGTCTCAATATCCTCTTCCAGCTATTGCTCTATATCCTGCCTTTCATAGCCAAACTTGTAGAATGAGTTGTTTGTGCTCTTTATCACCATTTCTTCACCTTTTGTACATTATTTAATCAATTTATTTTACTTCTATCCCCAATATTTCACCAAAATTACTCACTATAGGTTCACCAATGATATACATATCACTATATATAGGCTAGTTGTTCCAGTCTTGGCTTCTAACATTTGATGGTATTGAAAACACTGTACTTCTGAAAGAATTCTTTTCTTTTGACTGCTATTGCCTAAATTTTCTTTTACCTCTTTATCTTTCCATCTTAATGCCCTTTGAAAGTTTACCCTTTTCTATTAGACTGAGCTCTTAATTGGTAAATTTACTCAAGACTATGTTAAGCCCTGGCCAGTGTGTCTCAGTTGGTTGAGCATCATCCCATGCACCAAAAGATCACCAGTTTGATTCGAGGTCAAGGCACATGCCTGGGATTGCAGTCTAGATCCACAGGAAGGGGCATGCAAGAGTAAGCCACCAATGTTTCTTTTTCACATCAATATTTCTCTCTCTTTCTCACTCTTTTCCTCTCTCTCTCTAAAATCAATGAAAACATATTTTATAAAAAGACTCTTTGCCAGTATGTTAATTCCTATTTTCTTTGTAGGGTCCCTACTATTCCTTGGCTAGCTTATATACTCTCATGGCTTTACATGCCATCTATATTTTGCTATATCTCAATTTTATACCGCAAACTTATAAATCTTCCATGATTAATACAGGTAACTACCTAACATTCTTGCTTGGATAATTAATGTGTATCTCAAAATAGACATCAACAAAATTTAACTGTTCTTGTCTTTTATCTTATTCCCCCCGCAAAATATTGCCAACTTTGGAAATGACACCATTATTCATCTAATTTGCTTAAACCAGAAATCTAAAAGTCATTGTTTTTTTGCCAAAAAAATACTATTTTTGGGAAACATACAAAATATTACCAAAAATAAAAAACAAACACACAGGCAAATATATATCAGGCAAATGCAAATAAGAATAACATTATATGAGAAGTATTAAGAGCAAAAGGAATTAAGTTGGATAAAGATTAAAAACTAATAATGGCCATCATATATTGAATGCTTGCCTTTGCCAGGCTCTTAAAAAGCATTATTGATATCATCTTCTATTGTCACACCCCTTATAGCAAATTAGTTAATCAAGTGTTGTTGATCCTATTTCAAAATAGTTTTTAACATTTTCCAATTATCTTAATCTACACTAACAACAGTCTAATCTAAGCCACTATCATCCCTCATCTACTGCAACAGACCTGAATTAGTATTCCTATGTCCATATGCTTTTTTTGTATTGCTTATGTCACATATGTCTGTAAAGTGAAACATGTTCAACTTCATAAGACCACAGATGTCTTCATGTCTCTTACATAAAGATGAGTAAAAATGGTGGCATTAGACTAGACACTTCCACTAATTAGACTTCTTGCCTAATCTTTGTTTACATTAAAAAATGAAAGCATGAGTCAATAAAGAAGACACAAGAGCACTAAGTCACCTAGCAGGGGAAGTCAAGCAGTATGTTTGTGAAGCTCTGCATTGAGGGCAAGGACCTCAAAGTATCACTCTGTCAAACCTCCATTATCTTTGTCTTAGAAATATTTTTGGGAGAAAAGCAATAGAGATAATAGAGTTAAGTCATTGAAACTTTAATCCCTAGGGATTTGGGAGACTATGTCTCAGCAGGTAATGGGATACAAATTCGAGAGTGATAGAGGAGCATGACATAGTCCACCGGGGTAGGGGAGAGCATAATGGTGAAAACCTGTGACACTGATTAGAAAAAATATAATTTCCTTAGAATAACTGCCTGTATTGGAACTTGTGATTCAAGGGTATATGCATTTACAAGGCTTTTGTAATGTTACTAATTTCTATCCAAAATGGTTGCAATTTATACTCTCACCAGTAGTGTATGAGAGTATCCATTTCACTTACGACACTTTAGTTGAGCAATTGAGTAAAAAGAAATGCTTGCTTTTTGCTCATAGCTATGGCTATACTGACTCTACCCTTTCATCTCCTGTTATTCTAAAATATATTGTTCTTATTTTTTGTTTAGTTATATTCTTAAAGTCATCTTCATGTAAAGGAATGGACAAATAAAAACACTATCATTTTTCAAATGCTTACAGTATACCATGTACTGATCTGAAGTACTTTATAAATATTAAGTTTTTAAAAAATTCTCAAAAAGAGTCAGGGAAAACAGATTAAGCTATTTATCCACAATCTCATAGGAGCTGGCAAAACAAAGATATTAACCTAAATAATCATGCTTCAAATTCTGTGCTAGAAAGCACTATGCTATACTATACTATATGCTATACTATACCGGGTTATTCCTTTGAATTATCAGAAGTATAATTTTTGGTTCAATTGACAACTTCATCTATATTAAAATATTTTATTACTTGAGGCCAAGTGCATGAAATTTGTGCACAGGTAGGGTCCCTAGGCCTGGCCAGCGATCAGGGCCAATCAGGGCCTTCTGACTGTTAGCCAGAGCTTTCCTTCCAGCTGCCATCTGGGGCCTCCCTTCCCCAGCTGTAGCCGGGACCTTCCTTCATTTCATGCCCCCCTCTAGTGGTCAGCACATGTCACAGTGAATGATTGAACTCACGGTCTCCTGGTTGAACTCCTGAGGGGACAATTTACATATTAGACTTTTATATATATAGATTATTATTATTTCAAGGTCTTGAGTCTATTATACAAATTAAATTTGCTTAACATTTGATGCTTACTATAACTAATACAACTTTAAAAAGTGTTGAGGCTACATACCATTTCCTAACAAATAAATTAATCTTCAGTTCTACTATATAATTTTTATATATCTCCAATTTTAAGACTCTAATTCTAACCTATGGCAGTTATTTATAGCATTTGTTAATTCTAAAGTGTACCAATTATTATCACTATATAGACAACTATCCTATCTAATAAAAGAGTAATATGCAAATTAACCATCACTCCGCTACACCCACAAGCCACACCGACCAGCCACGCCCACCAGCCAATCAGGAGCAAATATGCAAATAAACCCAACCAAGATGGCTACAGCCACAGAGAGCAGGAGGGAGGCTTGGGTTTCCCCGGCAATGGAGGAAGCCAAGCTTTCCACCTGCCCTTGCCGGCCCAGGCCTCCACTCAAGGCTACAAAGTTTCAATGATAGAAGATACATAAATCCAAACAGAAATGGCGGCAGCCACGGAGCTGGAAAGAGCAGGAGGCTAGGGTTGCCTGGGGCGATGGAGGAAGCCAAGCTTTCCGCACACCCTGGCTGGCCCAGGCCTCTGCTTAAGGCTACAGAGTTTCAATTATAGAAGATACATAAATCCCCCCAAAAATGTCTGCTGCCACGGAGCAAACAGAAGGCTTGGCTCCGCTCCAGGCTACAAAGTTTCAATTGTAGAAGATAAATAAACCCCAGATACCAGGGCCTCCGCTTGGGTCGCCACGGGGCCTGGCCGGCTTGCAAACCACCACAGGCCCCTCGCCCAGGCTGCCCTACGCCCCAAGGGAACCCCCACCCTGATCCAGGACACCCTTCAGGGCAAACCAGCTGGCCCCCACCCATGCACCAGGCCTCTATCCTATCTAATAAAAGAGTAATATGCAGATTGACCATCACTCCAACACACAAGATGGCTGCCCCCATGTGGTCAAAGATCCTGCCCCCATGTGGACACAAGATGGCCACCACAAGATGGCCAGCAGGGAGGGACCAGGCCTGCAAGGGAGGGCAGTTGTGGGTGATCAGGCCAGCAGGGGAGGGCAGTTGGGAGGCACCAGGACTGCAAGGGAGGGCAGTTGGGGGCAATCAAGCCTGCAGGGGAGGGCAGTTAGGGGTGACCAGGCCGGCAGAGGAGGGAAGTTGGGGGTGACTGGGTCTGCAGGGAAAGGCAGTTGGGAGGGACCCAGGCCTGCAGGGGAGAGCAGTTGGGGGGGACCAGGCCTGCAGGGGAGGGCATTTAGGGGAAAACGGACTGGCAGGGGAGCAGTTAGGCATCAATCAGGCTGGCAGGGTCGTGGTTAGGAGGTGATCAGGCTGGCAGGCAGAACGGTTAGGGGCAATCAGGAAGGCAGGCAGGCGAGCAGTTGGGAGCCAGCAGTCCTGGATTGTGAGAGGGATGTCCGACTGCCCTTAAACGTTTAAGGGCAGTCGGACATCCCTCGAAAGGTCCTAGATTGGAGAGGGTGCAGGCTGGGCTGAGGGACACCTCCTCCCCGTGCACGAATTTCATGCACTGGGCTTCTAGTTTGAGTATAATTATAATAGGACTTGAGGAAGCAGTCTCATTAATATTGCCACGCATGACTATATATTCCTTTCAACCATTAATTTTAATTTTAAATCCTATCCAATCTCAAACATTGTTGTACTCATATTGTTACTAGTTAATAGTTTTCTGGTTTTAAATTGATGATAGTAATAACTAGCATATCTGTAATATTTTTTCACATATTATTTTATTATTCTCCATAATAGCCCCAGGAGGTAGGTTTATTATTATTATTATCCTAATCATCATAGAGATAACAAGACATTCTTTAAATGATTCAGCTAGTGAAATGACAGAACCAAGATTTAAACCTAATATGTCAAAGCCCAAGCTCTTCCCTAAATAAATACTTCCTCAACATTTGAAGGAGGCTAACAAGCAATGAAATGATCAAATGCGAAGCAAAGGAGCTAATTGATGAATCAGTCAGCTGGAATTCAAACACTAACTAACCTTCAGATGGCCTCAGACATAGTGACACAGTAAATTATGAGAATTTTACTGGAGGATATACTGTGATCCTCTTTTACGAAGAACACCTATCTCATTATGGCGTTCAATTAGAAATGTAGAGAGCAGCCAATATTAATCAAGGGGCAGGGGGGTTTTGTTTTGTTTTGTTTTGAGCTTGTTTTTACTTGAAAGCAATATATTTCCTTGTACATTTCTTTATTACTTTTCTATTTTTTTTTCCATCTGTTAAATTTTATTGTGAGGAAAATAAGATAATGCATGTAAACTGTTTAGTCTAATGCCTAACACATATTAGGTGCTCAATTAACACAAACTTTAAAACATATTCAAATCTCTATCTTTTTTCTTTTTCACAGAATCAGATTCTGAAGATCATCTATTTCTTTTTAGTACCTAAATATTAGATAGAAATATACATGATGGAGCTTTATTTCACAGAGTTTTTATAGACTTAATTTAAAGCCCACATATTGAAGAATTGATATTGCATTGGGCATGAGATTCTACTATAGCATTTTCAAACCAACAGACCATAACAATTTAATATTTACTTCTGATTTGGTGGTCAAAAATGACACTGAACGTTTAAAACATTTTCTTTGGTTGGCACCTAGATGTAAAGAACTTGAAAATTGGGCAAGAGTTTAAAGGTAACATATTATTTTATTTTGCAATATTATTTCTCATATCAGATATTGTGTATGGAACTCTTATTTTAGTTTACCTTTTTATTTTAAGTAAATTGGTATTTTGGAAAAAATTCTGGAAATCTTTTACTTTACCAAAAATAGCTGTATGAAACTGTAGGAAGTACAGTATAGAACTGTATAAAATAAAGTGTATTCAACTGTATGAAATACTTCAGGATGGTGAATGTAAAGGAATGCATTACTGCACAATGTCAATTTTATAACAGTTTTTACTGATTTAAATGTAATTTTATTTTATTAACTGACATAAAATATAAACCATTTATAGAAAGTACATTATGTTTCAGAATATACACACAAGTAGAATAGTACTGAAAGAAGACCTAGAAATCATCTAGTTTGAGAGTTCGCAAACATTTTTCCTGTCTCAATATATTTCTCAGTAGTTCTCAAAAATACTTTTTGATGCTCAGCATCATTAATCATTAGGAAAATGCAAATCAAAACCACAGTGAGATATCACCTCATACCTGTTAGAATGTCTATTACAAAAAAAAAAACACACACAAGAAATAAATTCTGCTAAGTATATGGGTTAAATAGTACTCTTGTATACTGTTGGTGGGAATATAAAATGGTGCAACCATTGAACAACAATATGAAGTTCCTCAAAAAAATTAAAAATAAAACTATCATATGTTTCAGTAATTCTACTCTTGGGTATATATCAAACTGAAACAAAATAGTATCCCAAAGGAATATCTGCACCCACATAGTCATTGCAGCATTCTATACAACAGTCAAGACATGGAAACAACCTAAGAGTTCTTTGACAAATTAATGGTAAATTAAGCAATAAGCATAAGAAAATCCTGCCATTTGTTGAATGTGGATTAACCTTGGGGAACTATGCTAAGTGAAATAAGTTACAGAAAGACAAATATTGTATGATTTCAATTATATGTGTTATCTAAGCAAACAGAGATCAGATTTGTGGTTGCCAGAGGTGGGGGATAAAGTTGTGGAGGAATTGGGTCAAGGTTTTTGAAAGGTATAATCTTCCATTATAAAATAAGTTCTAGGGATATTAATAAACAACACAATGACTATAACTAACAATACTGTTTTGTATTCATCATTCTGAGGGGAAGTGCCATTTGGGTATGTATTTTGAGACTCTCCAGGGTACTTCTGATAGATGCTCCTGAGGTGTTAATGCCATTCTCAACATAAGAATCACTGATTTAGTCCAATGTCTGTAATTTAGTGAACTAGAAACCGAGAGATCAAATTAATTACTAAAACAGCTATTGGCTAAAAACTTGTGTTTTGAGCCCCTTTTTTCAATATATCATATTGAAATTTCATAATGCAGACATTTTGGTCTCACAATAGTCATTTTATATCTCTCATAATTCTGCATATTCTTTAGTAAGATCACCCTAATTTGGGTCAGGTTCAGTGAAGTCATGTGCTTTAGGAAAAAAATATTCCCCCTTCCTCAGCCTAGGAGATTAATCTTGATTGGTTTAAATCAACCATGGTAATCCCAATCCTTTTAGTCGTTCATTGACAAAGACATGGCCAATGAGCCAAAAGGAAAATTCTACACAAGTAGCTTTTGGAAAAGATTTTCTCACTCTTAAAAAGGCTTATAAGAAAGTGTGAGTATATGATGATATCTATAGTTGCAGCAGCCACCCTCTAATTCTAAAGGAAAAAAGCCAGAAGACAAAAAGCAATATGCTAAAGAATTTCAGATCATTTGAAAAAATGCCAATGGTTAAAGACAAAGAGAGAATCTTAAAAGCAGTAAGTAAACAGCAGTTAGTTATCTAAAAGGGAGCATCTATATGACTGTCAGCTGATTTCTCAATAGAAACTTTGCAGGCCAGAAGGGAGTGGCGATAAATATTCAAAGTGACAAATAGCAATGACCTACAACCAAGATTACTCTACTCAGAAAAGTTACCATTTAGAATTGAAGGTCAGATAAAGAGCTTCACAGACGAGAAAAAGCTAAAGGAGTTCATCACCACCAAACCAGTATTACAAGAAATGTTAAAGGGTATTTTTGAAGAAGAAGGAGAAGAAGAAGGAGAAGGAGAAGGAGAAGGAGATATGAACAATAAAATGGCAGTAAATACACATCTATCAACATTTGAATCTAAAAATAAAAATAAGTGAACCAGGAATCTAATGAACAAAATAAACTGATTAATAAAATAGAACCAGAGGCATGGAAACATGGAACAGACTGACAAATCTCAGAGGTAAGTGGGGAGGGTAGAGTGGGAAGAGATTAACCAAAGATCTTTTATGTATTACCTATGGACACAGAAAATAGGGTGGTGAAGGCCTGGGGCAGGGCGAGAACTGAGTGAAGGGGGGCAATAGGGAGAAAAAGGGGGACATCTATAATACTCTCAACAATGTAAATTTAAAAAAAATTAAAAATTCACTAGGATAAAGAAAGTAAAAATAATTAAATAATTGTATTCTTGCTGACATTGTAGAGCCACTGAATTAACCAGCCTTGTAACCACCATATTTTTAGATTTTTCATTAAGTGAACTAATAAATCTTCTTATTTAAACTTATTTAACATAAGTCTTAAACAATTTTAAATTGTGCTTTCTGATACTTGAACTTAAAATAATTTTGAATGATATCCAATATTAGAGAGTTAGAGGGATTATGCCTTGTACTTAAAAAAAAGAAAGAAAAGAAAAACAATTCTGCAATGCAATAGGGAGAGAAAATTTAGTGTTAAAGCTAATTAATGAAGACATTGTAATTTAATCTGAGTTCCTTTTGAGAGAGTATGAGAATTCTAAGAAGCAGCCTCTTTAAAATAATTATTAAGGCTCTGACTCTTGGAGTCACTTTTGAACCACTCGAACTGAGTATCATCCACAAAAATGACATAAAGAGAGGAAGGGAGAGAGAGAGATAGAAACATCAATTATGAGAAAATTAAAAATGGTGGCAGAGTAAGTGGATGCTGCACAGACACACTCTCAGGACCAAACTGTAATTATAACTAAAATACAGAAAATCTTCCTGAATAAGAAACTGAGGACTCACTGGAGAGACCCTGATAACCAAAATGGAAAGTGGAGACTGAATAGAGACTGGCACCCAAAATGAGGAGACAAAGAAACAATCCCCAAATGAAAGAACAAGAGAACTGTCCAGAAGAAGAGATAAATGAAATGGAGATAAGAATTTTATCTGATATAGAGTTCAGAATAATGATGGTAAAGATGCTCAATAGGATGAGAAAAGACATAGTAACTATGAAAACAGAAATAAATAATGACATAGCACAAATAAATAACATTCTGGAAGGAATACACAGCAGATTTGAGAAGCTGAGGATCAGATCAGTGAATTAGAAGATAGGGTTGAAAAAAAACCCCACTCAATTAGAGAAACAAAAATAAAAAAACAATTAAAAAACAGGAAGCTAGCTTAAGGGACCTGTGGGACAATGTGAAACATAACAATATTCGCATAGCAAGTGTGCCAGAAGAGGCAGAAAAAGAGAAAAGTATAGAGAACATGTTTGAAGAAATAATGGCAGAAAATTTCCCTAACCTGGTGAAGGAAAAAGTCACACATGTTCAGGAGGCACAGAGGGTCCCTAGCAAGAAGAACCCAAATAGGTCCAGGGCCAGACATATCATTATTAAAATGCCAAAAATTAACGACAAAGAGAGAATTTTAAAGGCACCAAGAGAAAAGCAAACTGTTACATACAAAGGAGCTCCCTTAAGGCTGATACCTGATTTCGCATCAGAAACCCTTCAGGCCAGAAGGAAAAGGCATGAAGTACTCAAGGTAATGGAAAGCAAGGATCTGAAAACAAGATTACTATATCCACCAAGTCTATCATTCGAAATAGACAGGCAAATAAAGAGCTTCCCGGGAGGAAAAAAAAAAAGGCTAAAGGAGTACCATCAAACCAGCATTACAAAAAATGCTAAAAGGACTGCTGTAATGAGAAGAAAGAGAGAGAGAGAAACCAAGGCAGACAGAATTAAAATGACAACAAATAAATACCTATCAATAATAACCTGAAATATAAATGGATTAAGTACTCTAATCAAAAGGTATAGGGTAGCTTAATGGATACGAAAACATGAACCAACTATATGCTGTCTATAAGAGACCCACAGGAGAACAAAAGACTAACACAGGATAAGAAAGAAGGGATAGAAAAAAAAAGTTTTCATGCAAGTGGAAAAGAAAAAAAAGCTGGGGTAGCAATACTAATATCTGACAAAATAGACTTCAAAATGAAGGCCATTACAAGAGACAACAAAGATCACTACATAATACTAAAGGGATCGATACAACAAGAGGATTGAACCCTGGTAAACATATATGTCCCCAATATACGAGCACCTAAATATATAAAAAAATCTTCTAGAGTACTTTTAAGGGAGAAATCGACAAAGATACAGTCATCGTAGGGGACTTTAACACCCCGCTGACTTCACTGGATAGATCATCCAGACAAAAATTTAACAAGGAAACAGTGAGTGACCCTAAAGATCACACTGGATAAGATGGATTTAATTGACATTTATAGAACATTTCACCTCAAGGCTGCAGAATATACATTCTTCTCAAGTGCACATGGTTCATTCACAAAGATAGACCACATGTTAGGACACAAAACAAGTCCACATAAGTTCAAGAAGATTGAAAGCATATCAAGCATCTTTTCAGATCACAGGGGAATGAAATTAGAAACTAACTATAGTAAAAACACTCCAAAATATTCAAACACATGGAAGCTAAATAGCATGTTATTAAACAACTAGAGGCCCGATGCACAAAATTCATGCAAGAGTAGGCCTTCCTTCCACTGGCTGCTGTCACTGGCTTCCCTCCAGCACCTGGGACCCGGGCTTCCCTCTCAGAGGGAGGCCTCACTCACCTGCTGCAGCCTGCTGGTTGGTGGCCTGGGCCTCCCTCTTTGGGGCAATCATGGAGCCCCCACCCGCCCAGTTGATCATCCTGCTGGCTGGTGGCCTGGGCTTCCCTCTGTGGGGAAATCATGGGGCAGTGGCCGGGCCCCCAACCAATCGCATTGTACCTGCCTTGGCTGGCCTGGCGCCAGTGGATGTCATAGCATGGTCCCAGATGGTCGTCCCGATGGTCATTCCGCTGTTCTGCAATTCAGTTTATTTGCATATTATGCTTTTATTATATAGGATGAAAGGGTTACCAATGAGGTCAAGAAAAATAAAAAACTTCCTGGGAACAAATGAAAAAGAACACACAACAACCCCAAATCTCTGGGATACATCAAAGTAAGTACTTAGCAGTAATAACCTTAAATATAAATAGATTAAACTTTTTGTTGAACTTTATTTCTGAGAGGGAAGTTTATAGCACTATAGGCTTATCTCAAAAATGAAGAAAAATTTATAATAAAATATTTAACCCTACAACTTAAAGAACTAGAAAGAAAACAAGACAATCCCAGAGTAAGGAGAAGGAAGAAAATAGTAAATATTAGAGCAGAAATAAATGACATAGTGACTAAAAAAAACATTGAAAATCAATGAAACCAAGAGTTGGTTCTTTGAAAGGATAAACAAGATTAATGAACCATTAGTCAGTCACAACAAGAAACAAAGAGAGAGGACCCAATAAATAAACAAATAAAATCAGAAACAAAAGTGGAGAAGTAACCACTGACACCACAGAAACACAAAGGATTGTAAGAAAATACTATGAACAATTATATGCCAACAAGGTGGACAATGTGGATGAAATGGACAAATTCCTAGAAAAATACAATCTACCAAAATGGAATCAGGAAGAATCAGGAAACCTGAATAGGCCAATAACAACTGAGGAAATAGAAGCAGTAATCAAAAAACTTCCAGCAAATAAAAGCCTGTGTCTGGATGGCTTCACAGGGGAGTTTTAACAAACATGCAAAAAAGAACTAACACCTATCCTCCTCTAACCATTCCAAAAAATCCAAGAGGAAGGAATACTTCCAAGTTTTTTTTTTATGAGACCAGGATAATCCTAATTCTAAAACCAGATAAAGACACTACAAAGAAAGAGAATTATTATCAGGCCAATATCCCTGATGAACACAGATGCTAAAATCCTCAACAAAATATTAGCAAATCAGATCCAGCAATATATTAAAAAGATCATACACCATGACCAAGTGGAATGTACTCCAGAGATGCAAGGATGGTACAATATTCACAAATCAATAAATGTGATACATCACATAAACAAATTGAGAGATAAAAATCACATGATCATGTCAATAGACATAGAAAAAGCATTTGACAAGATCCATTTTTGATAAAAGCTCTCAGCAAAATGGGAATAGAGGGAGCATATCTCAACATGACAAAGGCCATATATGACAAACCTACAGCCAACATCATACTCAATGGGCAAAAACTAAAACAATTTCCTTTAAGGACAGGAACAAAACAAGGATGTCTGCTTTCACCACTCTTATTCAACATAGTACTGGGAATCCTAGCCACAGTGATCAGACAACAAGAAGAAATAAAAGGCATCCAAATTGGAAAGGAGGAAATAAAACTCTCATTATTCGTTGATGACATAATATTGTACCTAGAAAACCCTAAAGATTCCACCAAAAAACTACTAGATTTAATAAATGAATTTGGCAATATAGCAGGATACAAAATCAATACCCCAAATTTGATGGCTGTTTTATACACCAATAATGAATTCTCAGAAAGAGAAACTTAAAAAATAATCCCATTTACCACTGCAACAACAAAAAAAGTAAGAATTAGGAATAAACTAAACCAAGGAGGTAAAAGAGTTGTATTCATAAAACTAAAGGACATTGAAAAAAGAGATAGAAGAAGATATAAACAAGTGGAATAATATACTGTGTTCATGGATTGGTAGAATCAAATCATGAAAATGTCCATACTATCCAAGGCAATATACAGATTCAATGCAATCCCTATTAAAATACCAACAGCATAGTTCACAGACCTAGAACAAATACTCCAAAATTTATATGGAACCAAAAAGGATCTGGAATAGCTGCAGCAATCTTGAGAGAGAAAAACGAAGTTGGAGGAATCACAATACCAGATATCAAGTTATAGTACAAAGCCACTGTAATTAAAACAGCCTGGTACTGGCACAAGAACAGGCTTATCAACCAATGGAATAGAGTAGAGAACCCAGAACTCAATCCAAGCCATTAAGCTCCATTGCTCAATTAATATTTGACAAAGGAGGCAAGAGCATACAATGGAGTCAAGACAGTCTCTTCAATAAATGCTATTGGAAAAAAAATTGCACTGATACATACAATAAAATGAAACTAGACCAGTGGTCAGCAAACTCTATCAACAGAGCCAAATATCAACAGTACAACGATTGAAATTTCTTTTGAGAGCCAAATTTTTTAAGCTTAAACTTTTTCTAACGCCACTTCTTCAAAATAGACTTGCCCAGGCTGTGGTATTTTGTGGAAGAGCCACACTCAAGGGGCCAAAGAGCCACATGTGGCTCGCGAGCTACAGTTTGCTGACCACAGAACTAGACCAACAATTTACAACGTACACAAGAATAAACTCAAAATGGATAAAATCTTAAATATAAGTCAGAAACCATAACAATCCTAGAAGAAACCAGAGGCAGCAAAATCTCAGACATCTCTCATAGCAATGTGTTTACTGATACATTTCCTAGGGCAAAGGAAACTAAGGAGAAAATAAACAAATGGGACTACATTAAAATAAAAAGCTTCTGCACAGAAAAAAAACAAACATCAACAAAACGAAAAGGGAGTCCACTGTATGGGAGAAGATATCTGTAAATGATACATCTGATAAAGGGTTAATATCCAAAATATATATGGAACTCATACAACTTAACAAAAAGAAGATAAACAATCCAATTAATAAAATGGGCAAAGGACCTAAATAGACACTTCTCCAAAGTGGACATACAGATGGTCAAGAGACATATGAAAACTGTTCAAATCACTAATCATCAGAGTGATGAAAATTAAAATGGCAATGAGCTATCACCTCACACCTGTCAGAAAGACTACCATCAAGAAATCAAATGACAAGTGCTAGTGAGGATGTGGAGAAAAAGGATCCCTAGTACACTGCTGATAGGAATGCAGACTGGTGCATCCATTATGGAAAACAGTATGGAGTTTCCTAAAAAGAGTAAATATGGAACTGCCATTTGACCCAGTGATCTCACTTCTAGGAATATATCCTAAGAAACATGAAACACCAATCAGAAAGAATGTATGCACCTTTATGTTCATCACAGCACAATTTACAATAGCTAAGATCTGGAAACAGCCCAAGTGCCCATCAGTAGATGAGTGGATTAAAAGGTGTGGTACATTTATACCATGGAATATTATGCAGCAGTAAAAAAGAAGGATCTCTTACCATTTGAAGCAGCATTGTGGGACCTGGAGAGTATCATGCTAAGTGAAATAAATCAGTCAGATAAAGTACCACATGATCTCACTCATATGTGGAATCTAATGGACAAAATAAACTGATGAACAGAGGGTCTAGAGACATGGAAATATGGAGCAGAGTGCGGAATCTCAGAGGGAAGGTGGGGGAGAGTGGGTGGGTGGGAAGTAATCAACCAAAGACTTTGTGTGTATATATGTATAACCCACGGATATGGACAATTAGGTGGTGAAAGCCTGGGTTGGAGGGTGGGAGAGGGCTGGAGGGAGTTAACGGGGGATATAAGGGGACATATGTAATAATTTCAACAATAAAGATTTTTTTAAAAAGAAGAAACAACAAAAAGTAAAAAAAAAATTATTAATGCTAATAGTAAAGATCAACATTTACAAGGGAACTGCAAACATTTTATTTTCAGCTTTAGGGATACTAAGTCACATTACTAAATAAAGCAAAATGGATCTTTATTGAATTGAAGTTTTATGTTTATTGGGATTTTCATATTTTTAAATTTATCTTTATCTTGTATTGCTGCACATCCTAACCCTCACATCTGGCTGAAACAGTTTTGAAACTTATCTGTGTGATGCTTCTGTCTTTTGTCTCCTTAGTTCCATGTTTGTAAAGGTGTGAAAATGTATAGTGTGAGATTTGTGAAACTTTGCTTTTTCTGTTCTTCCAAATTGTACTTGAATTTTCAAAGTCCACAGGGAAAACATCTGAGAAAGATCACAGAATGGTCAAGTTGCAGTGAATCTCATGAGTCATTTAGACCAGAATAATATTCAGAGCTTCAAACCCTTCTCTTGAAACTGTCTGTGAACTTTTCTAAATTATATGACATTTTGCAGAAGTGGCTACAAATTCTGAGTGCGGCTAGCCTCCATTTATCTAGAGTGGCATTGAGATGTGCCAGAAGAAGCCTCCTAGCACCCTAATGTCTCTTTATTTGCCCAATGTAGGATCTAAAACTTCTCTGTTATAAAATGATTCTTTTTGTGTTTGCAGGGTTATTGTTCATAAAGATTCCTCCTTTTAATATTGCAAAATATCAATTAAAATGTAGATATTAGTTTAGCACTAGATAAAATCAAGCATAACCTAGAGCAGTGGTCGGCAAACTCATTAGTCAACAGATCCAAATATCAACAGTACAACGATTGAAATTTCTTTTGAGAGCCAAATTTTTTAAACTTAAACTTCTTCTAACGCCACTTCTTCAAACGAGACTCGCCTAGGCCGTGGTATTTTGTGGAAGAGCCACACTCAAGGGGCCAAAGAGCCGCATGTGGCTCGCGAGTCACAGTTTGCCGACCACAGACCTAGAGGGTATTATGCTTGGTGAAATAAGTCGCACAGAGAAAGACAAATACTGTATGACTTTACTTATATGTGGAATCTAAAGAACAATATAAATGAACAAACAAAAACAGAAACAAAATGAACATACAGAGAACAGACTAATGGCTGTCAGAAGGGAGGAGGTTGGGTACTGAGATAAAGAGTTGGAGAGATTATGAAGTAAAATTTGGTAGTTACAAATTAATTATGGAGATGTAAAGTACAGCATAGGGAATATAGTCAATAATATCGCAATAACTCTGTATAGTATCAATTGGGTACTAGAAATATCAAGGGGAACAGCATGCAAAGCATATGATTGTCTAACCGTTATTACTCTTTAGTTTCCTTGTCTTTTATTGATTTATTGATGATAGACTCTAACCACTAAGCTGTACACCTGAAACTAATACAAAATAAAATTGAAAGTAAAAAATAAAAAGAATAAAAGAGAGAGTTGGGATCTGTGAGAAAAGGAATTTGGGGAGTGATACTAGGGCCATACTAAGAGGGAAGTGTTAAGGTATCAAAGACAAAGTCCACCTAATTTTTACTCAAAGCTAGAGCAAATGACCACTGACACCTAAAATACAAAGTCACTGCAGAAGAATATTTTTTTTTATTGATAGAAATGCATTTCCCAGCCAGGTTTCTTTGGTCCTCACATAAAAGTTCATCAACTTTAGTGTGCTTAAGAATCAAGTATAGATCTTATTTAAAAAGCGAATGCACTCCTACTTGCTTCAAGTTTAAGTTAGAACAGCCGTGGGCAAACTACAGCCCGCGGGCCGGATCCGGCCAGTTCGGCTGTTTTATCCGGCCCGCGGAGCCAAAAGAGCGGAGGATTCTCTTGCTCTCCCCTCCGCTCCTTCACCAGCAGCAGTGTTAACATGGCAACGTCGGGAAACATGCCACAGCTCCTTCTTCTGAGTGGGCGGATTTATATCCGCCCATTCAGTAGAAGGAACAACCTCTCAATCTTCCAGAGGCTCCTTGTAATGCCCGCGGACGTGTCCCCCCGACATCACCCTGGGAATGCGGAGACAAGTTATCGTGGTGATGTAGGGAGACACGCCCCTGGAGAGCACAGTATCAGAGCATTAGCTAAAAAGGAGACCAACAACACTGTTCCCACTGAAGTTGATGTTTTAAAGACCAAAAACCTTTCAACCCAGTCTACATTGCCATCTACATTTATGTCCCGGGCATAATTTGGAAGTTGCACTAAAGAAAATGTTTAATTTACTGCTTACACATTTTGTTCTTTTCTATTTGTTTTACTTTTAAATTATTTTATTATATTTAAGTTTAATTTGAAAGGCTTTTGTACCTTTCCTTTGTTAGGCAATTTTATTTTGCCTTTGCCATCTTCAATATAAGGTATGTTATTGTGCTATGATTCCTCCATTTTTTGAAGTTTCAAATTATAATAATTAGTGTTTACATTCTTCTTGTTAAAATGTTTGAAATGAATAAAACTATTGAAATAAAAAAAAGACCGTACCCTCTTATGTAATGATGCTTACCACAAACACTCCATCCATGCTTTTGTTCCGGCTCTCTGGTCCGTTTTAAGAACCCATTGTGGCCCTCGAGTCAAAAAGTTTGCCCACCCCTGAGTTAGAACATGAAATTCCAGCTACATATGGGTGATCTGGGATAAGCCCAGGAACCTATTAAAAATTTCCAGGTAGCGATATCAGTAAGATGGCATCTTATAAAGTCCTGGACCCTCTCTCTGCCATGGACAAACAATTCAATGACACACAGACCAATTACCTTTGTAAGAAATCCAGAAACTACTTGAGAGGCTCCTGCATTTCAAGTAAGCGTAAAATCAGCTACATCGAACCTGGAGAGAGATTTGAGACATAATCTTTACATCTGATATATCACCGAAAAATTAGAAGAAAAATAATAGCTCCCAGCTTCTCCTTACAGAAGGAATATAAGGACTAGACCATATACCCAACCCTCTGAATTTTCAGAAGGTAACCTGAAGCAATTGCTTTTCTTTTTAAAAATGTATTTTTATTGTTGAAAGTATTGCAGATGTCCCCTTTGTTTGTGTGTTTTTTCCTATTGATCCCCTCCAACCGTACCCGGCCCTGCACATATGCATATAAGTTCCCCGGTTAATCACTCCCTTCTCAGGCCCCCACCCCTGCCTTCCCTCTGAAATTCATCAGTCTGTTCCATGCTTCTATGTCTCTGGTTCTATTTTATTCATCAGTTTGTAGATTCCACATATGAGTGAGATCATGTGATACTTAGCTTTTTCTCATTGGCTTATTTCAATTAACATAATATTCTCTAGGTCCATCCATGCTGTTACAAATGGTAAGAGTTCTTTGTTGTTGTTTTTTTACAGCTGTGTAGTATTCCATTGTGTAAACGTACCACAGCTTTCTTATCCACTCATCTGCTGATGGGCACTTGGGCTGTTTCCAGATCTTAGCTATTGTAAATTGCACTGCTCTGAACAGAGGGATCCATATATTCTTTCTGATTCCTTAAGAATATAGCTTAAGAAAATACATCTTAATAAAAGTGGGATTACTGGGTCAAATGGGAGTCCCATTTTTAATTTTTTGAGGAAACTCCACACTGTTTTCCATAGTGTTGCACCAGTCTGCATTCCCATCAGCAGTACACTAGGGTTCCCTTTTCTGCACATCCTTGCCAACACTTGTCTTTTATTGATTTACTGATGATAGCCATTCTGACAGGTGTGAGGTGATACCTCATTGACATTTTAATTTGCATCTCTCTGATGATCAGTGCCTTTGTGCATTTTTCATATGTCTCTTGGCCTTCTGTATGTCCACTTTGGAGAAGTGTTTATTTAGGTTGCTTGCCCATTTTTACTTGGATTATTTGTCTTATTATTTTTGCTAAGTTATATGAGTTCCCTATATATTTTGAAGATTAACCCCTTATCTGAGGTATCTTTGGCAAATATGTTCTCCCATACAGGGCTATCTTTTCATTCTGTTAATGTTTCTTTGGCTGTGCAGAAGCTTTTTATTTTGATGTAGTCCCATTTGTTTATTACTCTTTAGTTTCCTTTGCCCTAGGAGAGGTATCAGTAAACATATTGCTATGAGAGATGTCTGAGATTTTGCTGACTGTGATTTCTTCTAAGATTTTTATGGTTTCAGGACTTACATTTAAGTCTTTTATACATTTTGAATTTATTTTTGTGTATGGTGTAAGTTGGTGGTCTAGTTTCATTTTTTTTTTGCATGTATCTGTCAAATTTTCCCAACATCATTTATTAAATAGACTGTCTCAATTCCATTGTATGCCCTTGCCTCCTTTGTCAAATGTTAATTGAGCATAATGGTTTGGGTCAATTTCTGGGTTCTCTGTTCTGTTACATTGATCTATTTGCCTGTTCTCATGTCAGTACCAGGCTGTTTGGGGTACAGTGGCTTTGTAGTATAACTTGATAGCTGGTATTGTGATCCCTCCAACTTTGTTCTTTTTTCTCAATATTGATGCAGCTATTCTGGGTCTTTTTTTTTTTCGGTTCCATATAAATTTTTGGCATGTTTATTCTAGATCTGTGAAATATGCTATTGGTATTTTAATAGGGATTGCATTAAATCTCTAGATTGCCTTGGGTAGTATAGACATTTGAATGATGTTAATCTACCAAGACATGAACACAGTATATTCTTCCACTTGTTTATATTTTTCTCTATCTCTTTTTTCCAATGTAGTATCGTTTTCTGAGTACAGATCTTTTAGTTCTTTGTTTAAGTTTATTCCTAAGTATCTTAATTTTTTTGCTGTTGCAATGGTAAATAGAATTATTTTTTTAAGTTTCTCTTTTTGAGAGTTCATTATTGGCGTATAAAAAAGCCTTAGATTTCAGTCTCTTAATTTTGTATTCTGCTACATTGCTGGATTCATTTATTAAAATGAATCTTGTAGATTTTTTTTGGTGGAGTCTTTAGGGATTTCTATGTACTTCTGGTATATCATGTCATCTGTGAACAATGAGAGTTTTACTTCCTCTTTTCCAATTTGATTCCTTTTATTTTTTCTTCTTGTCTGATAGCTATGGCTAGGACTTGTAGTACTATGTTGAAAAAAAATTGGTGAAATTGGACTTTCCTGTCTTGTCCCTGTTTTTAGGGGAAATGTTTTTAGTTTTTGTCCATTGAGTATGATGTTGGCTATAGGTTTGAGAAATAAGGATTTATTATGTTGATGTATGATCCCTCTATTCCCACTTTCTTGAGATGTTTTTTTTAAATCAAAAAAGGATGTTACGCCCTAGCCAATTTAGCTCAGTGGATAGAGTGTCGGCCTGTGGACTGAAGGGTCCAGGTTTGGAATCTTCAGTTGCAGGCCCCTCCTCAGCCTGGCCCTGGTCAGGTGGGTGTAGGAGGCAAACAATTCATGTGTTTCTCTCACATCTGTATTTCTCTCTGTCTTTCCCTCTCTCTTCCACTCTCTCTAAAAATCAGTGGACAAATATCCTTGGTTGAGAATTAAGAAAAACAAAAAAAACGAAAAAGGGTGTTGGGTCTTGCTGAATGCTTTTTCTTCATCAATTGATATGATCAGATGATTTTTGTTTTGCAATCTGTTTATGTGATGTATCACATTTATTGATTTGTGAATATTGCACAAGTCTTGCATCACCCAAATAAATCCCACTTGGTCATAGTGTATGATCTTTTGATTATATTGTTGGATCTGATTTGCTAATATTTGTTGAGGATTTTAGCACCTATGTGCATCAGGGATATTAGCTTGGAATTCTCTTTATTTTCAGTATCATTATCTGGTTTTGGAATTAGGGTAATGCTCATTGAAAGAACTTGGAAGTGTTCCTTCCTCTTGAATTTTTTGGAATAGTTTGAGGAGGATAGGTGTTAGTTCTTTGAATGTTTGTTAAAACTCTCCTGTGAAACCACCCCAGACATGGGCTTTTGTTTGCTGAAAGTGTTTTTTTTTTAATTACTGCTCCAATTTCATCAGTACTTATTGACCTATTCAGATTTTCTGATTCTTTCTGATTCACTTTGGGAAATTGTATTTTTCTAGGAATATGTCCATTTCATCCAGATTGTCCAGTTTTTTGGAATATAGTCGTTCATAGAATTTTTTTATAATCTTGCATATCTGGTGGGTCAGTTGTTACTTCACCTCTTTCATTTATGATTTTGTTTATTTGGGTCCTCTCTCTTTGATTCTTAATGAGTCTGGCTAGAAGTTCATCAATCTTGTTTATCCTTTCAAAGAACCAGCTTTTGGTTTTATTGATCTGTTGTATTGTTTTTTTGGTCTCAATGTCATTTATCTCCCCTCTGATCTTCTTTCTTTCTTTCTTTTTTAATATATTTTTATTGATTTCAGAGAGGAAGGGAGAGGGAGAGAGAGATATAAACATCAATGATGAGAGAGAATCATTGATTGGCTTCCTCCTACATGGCCCCTAATGGGGATATAGCATGCAACCTGGGCATGTGTCCATGACCAGAATCAAACCCAGGCCCTTCAGTCCGCAGGCCAACACTCTATCCACTGAGCCAAGCAAGCTACGGCTCTGCTGTGATCTTTATTATTACCTTCCTTCTACTTACTCTGGGCTTTTCTTGTAGTTCTCTTTCTAATTCTTTAAATTGTAGGGTTAGATAACTTATTAAAAGTTTTTCTTTTTTAATATATTTTATTGATTTCAGAGAGGAAAGGAGAGGGAGACATAGAAAGATCAATGATGAGAGAGAATCATTGATTGGCTGCCTCCTGCACACCCCCTACTGGGGATCTAGCCTGCAACCTGGGCATATGCCCTTGACTAGAATTGAACCCAGGACCCTTCAGTCTGCAGGCTGATGCTCTACCCACTGAGCAAACTGGCTAGGGCAAGTTTTTCTTGTTTTTTTGAGGTAGGCCTGTAATGCTACAAATTTCCCACTCAGGACTGCTTGAAGCTTGAAACAATAAGTATCAATTGGAAATACTGAATGACATAGCTGAAATAAAGAACACCATGGAAGGGTTCAACAGTAGACTAGGAGAAGCTGAGGGCCGAATCAGAAAATTAGAAGACTAAGTAGGAAAAAAAACACACAACAAAAACAAACAAACAACACATTCAGAGCAGCAAATGGAAAAAGAGCAGGAGAGTTTAAGGGAGTTTTGGGACAACATGAAGCATAGCAACATTCTCATTATAGGAGTACTAGAAGATGCAGAATCTGAGAAAAGAATAGAAAACCTGTTTGAATAAATAATGGCAGAAAATTTCCATAACATGGTGAAGGGAATAGTCATTCAAGTTCAGGAAAAACAGAGTCCCAATCAAGATGAACCCCAAAAGACTCACACCAAGCACATCCTATATAATAAAAGGCTAATATGCAAATAGACTGAATGGTGGAACAACTGGAACAACTGAACAACCATTTGCTATGACATGCGCTGACCACCAGGGGGGCATGTGCGGAACATGGCAGGCATTGGTTGTGGTGGGATGGTGGAGCAGGTGAGCGGGGGTGCCAGACCAAGGCGAGGCACCAGTCGCTGTCATTGGGATGAGCCTCTATTGGTTACTGAAAACTCTTTGCTCCCGCACACTGTGGTCCCCCCCACTGGTGCTTGCACCTGATGCTGGTGCCAGCCTCGCTCGCACCTGCTACTGGAGCTGGAGCCGCTGCTTGCACCCACTGCGAGCTCTGGCCCCGCTTGCACTCGCAGCTGGTGCCGGAGTCGCCGTTTGCACCCACTGCCGGTGCCTGGTGCCAGTCCCAATCACTCAGCGCCAACAGTGGGTGCAAGCAGCAGCTGCCATCCCTGAATGACCTTGAGGGCTTCTAGACCTTTCCCTGCTCCTGAGGGGCCATTTGAGCAGCAGCCACCACTCGCACCTGCTGCTGGCACCAGCTCCAATCACTCCATGCCATCAGCAGGTGCTAGCAGGGCCAGCGCTGTCAGCATTTGGGAGCGGTGGTGGCAGGAGTGGGGCTGCCGGCAGACAGTGGGTGGGGGCTGTGGTGGGAGGGCCCAGGTGGGGGCGTGGAGGATGGGCTGAGACCCACCCCTGTGCCTACCTCAGCCTCGTGGCCCACAGTTCCTTTCAAGGTGCATGAATTCGTTCACTGGGCCCCTAGTATTAATTATAATGGCAAAAATTAAAGTCAAAGAAAGCATTTTAAAGCTGCAAGAGAGAGAGAGAAATTTATCTATAGGGGATCTCCCATTAGACTATCAGCTGACCTCTCAATACAAACACTTCAGGCCAGAAGGGAATGGCATGAAGTATACAAAGCAATGAAAACCAAGGGACTGAACCCGAGACTATTCTATGCAGCAAGGCTATCATTCAAAGTCAAAGGTGAAATAAAGAGCTATGAAGACAAAAAAAAAAAAAATTTAAAGAGTTTATTACTACAGAGGAAAAAAATGGCAGCGGAATAGACAGACATGTCCCAAGCCTTGTCCCGGAGGAGATAGAAAGAACAGCTGAGGGTTGCACGGGGCGTGTCTGTTGGAGAGTTAAGGGACAGCTATACTCCAGGAGAAGGTGGGGGACTGCTGGACGGGGCTCCCCTGACCAGGCAGCCCCACTACTGCTGGGTTCCCTCCAGGAGCCACCAGCTTGGACGCAGAGACCGCGCCATCTTGAAGGGAAAGTGGAGCTTATCGGAAGCCTGAAAATCCACAACTGCGGCACCCACCAAACAGCTGCGAACCCCAGAGCACCGGTCTCCAATTGGCTCAAACACGCAGATTCAGAGGAGCTCTACACTCCACCATGGAAAGGTCGGATTTCGCCTGGGATAAGGTGAGGTCTCTGGTCTCAGCAGGACAGAGAAACGCGTGCACTGTGGGAGCTGAAGGACTGGGGGAAGTCTGCACCTAGAAAAATCCGTGGCTGTTGGGGCTGGCGTAATCCGTGAATGTGGTGTGATCCATGAATGTGGAAGGGTCCTCAGAGCTGCTAACAGAGGGGATCTCTAAAAAGCTACCCATTTTGATCTGACACAGAAGCACAGCCTAAAAATTTTAAAAGTGTGCCGGCTGCTTGGATGTGGGGGCGGGGGGGGGGGGAGGAAGGACTGCTCAGCCTTGCGTGCAGCCCCGGAGTTCACACACTTGCTCTTTCTCCTCTTTAAATCCTTGCTTCTGATTGCTGAGCACAGTGCATGGGATGACCCAGTTGGGGACACCCTAGGAGACTGCAAGGGAAAGTTGTTATTCTGGAACTTGGGGATCAGAGCAGGGAGTGACTGTCAAAGAACCAGCTCTGGGGCAGCCCATTCCCACAAACCAGTATTGAGTGCCACAGGGAAAGCAGGATCTAAGCACAGGCTAGAGAGGACCTACAGACCCAGAGGTCAATCCAGAAACACAAATTGACTCTTGTGTAATCACAAATAAAGGAATACAAGAGAGTAAGACACACTGCCTGCTTAAAAATCAGGGCTGGCTTACAACACTGAGGAGCAGTGGAACGCAGGGAACTGCAATACTGTCCTGACTGGGAAACAGGTGTGCCAAACAGAACAATAGAGGAAGTGAATGACTTTCACTACAGCATATTTTATTTTTATTTTTTAATTTTTTATTTTTTACTTTATTTTTTACTTTTTTTTCATCTTTTACTTAAGAAACTAATTTTTTTTCTTTTTTCCTCACTTGATTTTACCTTTTTAATTATTACATTTTTATTTTCTATCAGTATTATTACTACTACTATTTTACTTTTTTTTTTAAATATATTTTATTGATATTTTACAGAGAGGAAGGGAGAGGGATAGAGAGCTAGAAACATCGATGAGAGAGAAACATCGATCAGCTGCCTCCTGCACGCCCCCTTCTGGGGATGTGCCCGCAACCGAGGTACATGCCCTTGACCGGAATCGAACCCGGGACCCTTCAGTCCGCAGGCCGACACTCTATCCACTGAGCCAAACCGGTTTCGGCTTACTTTTTTTTTTTAAAGTGTCATTTTATTTTCTCTTTATTTGACTTTGAGATTTGTGTTCTACATTCTATTTTCATCTTTCCTTTAGCATCATTCTACTCTATCTCAACTCTACCTTTATACCATCACTCTCTTCCTAACTTTTCCCCTTTTGTTATCCTGTTTCTCTTACCCTTCTCCTGCTTTAGATTCTCTCTATTCTTTCTTTTTACTCCCTGTTAAAATTTCACCCTACTTATATATCTAATTTCCAATGCCCTGTTCTGAGTTCATACACACCTCTCTCTTCTCTGTCTTCACTATCCAAAAAATTGTATTTCTCTGTCCTTTTGTTGTTGTTTGCTTGAATGTGGATTACATCGATTTTTTATGTCTGTTTGTGAGATTGTTTTGCTTATTCTTTTTGTTTTGTTTTGTTTTGTTTTGTTTGTTTTTGTTTGTTTTTTGCTTCTGTTTTCACTCACATCGCTTGATATTAGTTGTTGTTTGTAGTTTGTATTCATCTCCAGGTATTGGTTGCTGGCATTTACTGGGATTAGTGGCTGTTCTATTGGAGTATTCTCCCCATATATATAGTTTGTTGCCCTTTTCTTTCTTATTCTTTTTCTTTTCTCTCTTACTTTTTTTTTTCTTTTCCCAATTTCATGTTGGCACTCCTTTCTTTTTTTTTTCCATTCTCTTCCTCTTTCTCCCCTATCCCTTAATTTGCCTTTCTGTGGTGGTCACCTTTATTTGGGGTTATTAATATCGTGAATAGATTTCTGTTCAGTGCCTTGTGTGTTGTACCAGGTTGTGTTGTATTTTGTGCCTTCAAATCAACGCAGGAGAGAGAGAACTACATAACCAGACACCTGGAGAAGAGAGACAATGGGGAGACTAAGAAACAGCCCGCATATAAAAGTAAAGCAGGCATCACCAGAAAAGGAAGTAAATGAAATGGAGGCAAGCAACCTGTCAGAGAAGGAATTCAGAGAAATGGTCATAAGGTGGCTGAAAAGAATGGAAGACAAATTTGACAATAGGAATAAGAACCAAGAGGAAATGAAGAAGAACCAAGAAGAAATGAAAAATGACATCGCTGCTGTAAAGA
The DNA here is from genome assembly GCF_963455305.1 of Plecotus auritus. Classification (NCBI taxonomy): domain Eukaryota; kingdom Metazoa; phylum Chordata; class Mammalia; order Chiroptera; family Vespertilionidae; genus Plecotus; species Plecotus auritus. Next base: position 69,548,928 of record NC_137784.1, on the reverse strand, counting down.
ACTCAATAGAAAGCATCAAGAGTAGACTAGAAGAAGCAGAGGACTGCATCAGTGAGCTAGAAGACAAGGTAGAAAAAAATACCAAGTAGAGCAGCTTCTAGAAAAAAAATTAAAAAGCAGGAGAGCCTAAGGGAACTTTGGGACAACACGAAACGAAATAACATCCACATAATAGGGGTTCCAGAAGGAGAGGAAACTGAGCAAGAAATAGAAAACCTGTTTGAAGAAATAATGACAGAAAACTTCCCTGATATAAGGAAGAAAAAACCCATACAAATCCAAGAAGCTCACAGAGTTCCTAGCAAAATGAACCCCAAAATACAGAATCCAAGGCACATTATAATTAAATTGGCAAACACCAACAACAAAGTAAGAATCTTAAAAGCGGCCAGAGAGAGAGAAAGTTACCTACAAAGGAACCACCATTAGACTAGCAACTGATTTCTCAACAGAAACTCATCAGGCCAGAAGGGAATGGAATTAAATATAGAAAGTCATGCAAAGAAAGGGTCTGAATCCAAGAATACTGTACCCAGCAAAGCTATCAATCAAAATTGAAAGTGAAATCAAGAGCTTCACAGACAAAAAAAGGACTAAGGGAATTTATTACCAACCAAACAGCAATGCAAGAAATGCTAAAGGGTCTGCTGTAAAAAAAAAAAAAAAAAAAAAAAATAGGAAGCGAAGAAGGAACACAGGGGTAAAGAATAAAAATGGAGACAAATAAGGACCTATCAATAATAACTTTAAATGTAAATGGATTAAATGCCCCAATCAAAAGACATAGGGTAAAATTTGGATAAGAAAAGACCACCCATATATCTGCTGTCTACAAGAAACCCATCTCAGAAAAAAAGACACACACAGATTGACGGTGAAGTGATGAAAAAAGGTTTTTCAGGCGAATGGAAATGAAAAAAAAAGCTGGGGTAGCAATACTTATATCTGACAAATTAGATCTCAAAGTGTAGGACATAACAAGAGATTAGGAAGGTCACTTCATAATACTAAAGGGAGCAATCCAACAAGAAGAAATAACGCTGTTAAACATATACGCACCCAGTACAGGAGCACGCAAAGACACAAAAAAACTCCTAGAGGATATCAAAAGGAAGATTGACAGCAATACAACCATAGTAGGAGACCTTAATACCCCACTATCACCATTGGAAAAATCCTCTAAACAAAAAAATCAGCAAATAAACATCAATCCTAAATGACTCAATAGACCAGATGGAATTAATTGACATCTTCAGAACATTTCACCCCAAAGCCGCAGAATACACATTCTTCTCAAGTGCACATGGGTCATTTTCAAATATAGACCACATGTTGGGTCATAGGCAAAGTGTCTTCAAATTCAAGAAGATAGAAATAATGTCACACATCTTCTCAGATCACAGTGGTATAAAACTGGAAATCAACTACAATAAAAAAAATCCAAAAAAATCAAACACATGGAGACTAAACAGCATGCTATTAAACAATGACTGGGTTACCAGAGAGATCAAGGAAGAAATAAAAAACATCATGGCAACAAATGACAAGAGAAACAACAATCCAAATTTATTTTGGACACAGTGAAAGCAGACTTGATAGGGAAATTCATAGATCTACAAGACTACTGCAAAAATCAAGAAACAATGGTAATAAATTACCTAACCCTACAACTCAAAGAGTTAGAAAGAGAGCAACAAGAAAAGCCCAGTGTAAGCAGAAGGAAGGAAATAATAAAGATCAGAGTGGAGATAAACGACATTGAGACAAAAAAAAACAAAACAAAAAAACAATAATACAAAAGATCAACAAAACCAAGAGCTGGTTCTTCAAAAGGATAAACAAAATTGATGAACCCCTAGGCAGGCTCACCAAGAAGCAAAGAGAGAGGACCCAAATAAACAAAATCAGAAATGAAAGAGTTGAAGTAACAACAGATCCCACAGAAATACAAAGGATTGTTAAAAAAATACTATGAACAACTCTATTCCAACAAACTGGACAACCTGGAGGAAATGCACATATTCCTAGAAAAATATAACCTTCCAAAACTCAATCAGGAAGAATCTAAACATCTCAATAGGCCAATAACTATGGAAGTGATTGAAGCAGTCATCAAAAAGCTTCCAGCAAAGAAAAGCCTGGGGCCAGATGGCTTCACAGGAGAGGGGGGGCGGGGGTTTACCAAACATTCAAGGAAGAATTAAAACCTATCCTCCTCAGACTATTCCAAAAACTTAAAGAGGAAGGAACACTTCCAAGCTCATTCTATGAAGCCAGCATCACCCTAATACCAAAACCAGATAAAGACAACACAATGAAAGAGAATTACAGGCCAATATCCCTCATGAACATAGATTCCAAAATCCTCAACAAAATTCTAGAAAATTGGATCCAGCAGTGCATCAGAAAGATCATACACCATGACCAAGTAGGATTTATCCCAGGAATGCAAGGATGGTACAATAATCGCAAATCCATAAACGTGATACATCACATAAACAAATTGAGAGATAAAAATCACATAGTCATATCAATTGATGCAGAAAAAGCATTTGACAAAATCTAACACCCTTTCTTCATAAAAACTCTCAACAAGGTGGGAATAGAAGGATCATACCTCAACATAATAAAAGCTATATATGATAAACCCACAGCTAACATCATACTCAATGGGCAAAAACTAAAACCATTTCCCCTAAGAACAGGAACAAGACAGGGATGCCCACTCTCACCACTCCTGTTTGACATAGTACTGGAAGTATTAGCCATTGCAATTAGACAAGAAGAAGGAATAAAAGGCATCCAAATTGGAAAAGAAGAAGTAAAGCTGTCCTTATTTGCAGATGACATGATAGTGTACATAAAAAACACGAAAGACTCCATCAAAAAACTAATAGACTTAATAAATGAATTTGACAATGTAGCAGGATACAAAATTAACACCAAGAAATCTATGGCATTTCTATACACCAATAGTGAACTTACAGAAAGAGAGACTAAAAGAGCAATCCCATTTACCATCAAACCAAAAAAAATTAAGATACCTAGGAATAAACTTAACTAAGGAGGTAAAAGACCTATATGTGAAAAACTACAGAACACTGAAAAAAGAGATTGAGGAAGATGTAAACAGATGGAAGAACATACCATGTTCATGGATTGGTAGAATCAACATCATTAAAATGTCCATACTAGCCAAAGCCATCTATAGATTCAATGCAATCCCCATTAAAATACCAACAGCTTATTTCACAGACCTAGAAAGAACTCTCCAAAAATTCATCTGGAATGAAAGAAGCCCCCAAATAGCCACAGCAATCCTAAGAAAGAAGAACAAAGTAGGTGGGATCTCAATACCAGATTTCAAGCTGTATTACAAAGCCACTGTTCTCAAAACAGCCTGGTACTGGCACAAGAACAGACATATAGACCAATGGAATAGAATAGAGAACCCAGAAATCGACCCAAATCACTATGCTCAATTAAAATTTGACAAAGGAGGCATGAACATATAATGCAGTCAAGACAGTCTCTTCAATAAATGGTTTTGGGAAAATTGGACAGATACATGCAAAAAATTGAAACTAGACCACCAATTTACACATACACAAAAATAAACTCAAAATGGATCAAGGACTTAAACATATGATGGGAAACCATAAAAATAGTAGAGGAATCTACAGCCAGAAAAATCTCTGACATATGCCGAAGCAATTTCTTCACTGATACTGCTACTTAGGACAATGGAAACTAAAGAGAAAATAAACAAATGGGACTACATCAAAATAATAAGCTTTTGCACAGCAAAGGAAACCATCAATAAAACAAGAAAGCCCACTGCAGGGGAGAACATATTTGCCAATGATATCAACGATAAGGGTTTTAATCCCCAACATTTACAGGGAACTCATGCAGCTTAACAAAAAGAAGATTAAACAACCCAATCAAAAAATGGGCAACTGATCTAAATAGACACTTTTTGAAAGAAGACAGAAGGAAGGCTAAGAGACATATGAAAAACTGCTCAAAGTCACTAATCATCAGAGAGATGCAAATCAAAACGACAATGCGATACCATCTCACACCTGTCAGAATGGCTATTATCAACAAATCAACAAATGACAAGTGCTGGCGAGGATGTGGAGAAAAAGGAACCCTCGTGCACTGCTGGTGGGAATGCAGACTGGTGCAGCCACTGTGGAGAACAGTATGGAGTTTCCTCAAAAAATTAAAAATGGAATTCCCACTTGACCCAGTGATTCCACTTCTAGGAATATATCCCAAGGAACTGGAAACACGAATCAGAAAGGATATATGCACCCCTATGTTCATAGCGGTACAATTCACCATAGCTAAGATTTGGAAACAGCCTAAGTGCCCATCAGCAGATGAGTGGATTAAAAAAACTGTGGTATATCTACACAATGGAGTACTACGCTGCGGTAAAAAAGAAGTTCTTACCATTTGCCACATCATGGATGGAACTGGAGAGCATTATGTTAAGTGAAATAAGCCAGGCAGAGAAAGATAAATATCACATGATCTTACTCATTTGTGGAATATAATGAACAACATAAACGGATGAACAAAAATAGATGCAGAGACAGAGAAACATCAATCAGAACATCAAACCTCAGAGAAGGTAGGGGAGGGTGGTGTCAAGGGGGAGAGATCAACCAAAGGATTTATATGCATGCATATAAGCCTAATCAATGGACACAGACAACAGGGGGTTGGGGTCATAAATGGGAGGTGGGGAGTAATGGGGGAATAAGGACACATATGTAATACCTTAATCAATAAAGAAATTTTAAAAAAAGAGTTTATTACTATCAAACCAGCACTGCAAGAAATGCTAATGGGACTGTAGTAAGAAGAAGAAATGGAGAGAAAGAGAAGAACAGAGGCATCTATATAAATAAAAGGGTAACATGCTAATTAGACCAGATAGACCGGATGTCTTCTGGATATCATTCCGGACGTCCTTCCTGACAAAGCCAGGGGTGTGGCCAGCCTGCAAACTGCCCATGGCCCCTCACCCAGGCTGGCCCTGCTCCCCAGCAGGAACCCCTCTCACCCCGATCAGAGGCATGGCCGGCCTGCACACTGTAGGTGACCCCTCGCCCCGCTGGCCCTGCCCCCCAGTTGGACCCCCAACCCCGATCCAGGGCCCCCTTCAGGGCAGGCCAGCCGACCCCCACCCATGTACCAGGTCTCTGTCCTATATAATAAAAGGCTAATATGCAAATTGACCAAATGGCAGAATGACCAGTTGCTATGACACACACTGACCACTAGGGGGCAGACACTCAAGGCAGGAGCTTCCCCCTGATGGTGAGTGTGCCAGAAGCCAGGCTTACGGCTGGTGAGCACAGCAGCAGTGGCAGGAGCCTCCCCCACCTCTACGGCAGTGCTAAGGATGTCCAACTGACAGCTTAGGCTCACTCCCCATGAACAGGCTTAAGAAATCAGTTGGACATTTCCCAAGGGCTTCTGGATTGCGAGAGGGCACAGACAGGGCTGAAGGACGCCCTGAGTGCATGAATTTCATGCACCGGGCCTCTAGTCATAAAATAAAAGTAAAAGGGTAATATGCAAAGTGGCCCTAATGGCAGAATGACCAGAATGACTCCTGGACCAATCACTATGAGGCACACTGACCACCTCTTGTTCCCTTTCCCCAGCTGGCAGATTCCGATCACCTGATGGCCACCTGAAATGGGGGAGGGGCCAGCGAGTGGGCAGAATAGACGACCTCTCTGTCCCTTCCCCTGGCCATCAGGCACCAATCACCTGATGGCAAACTGGGAACCGGGGGTGGGTGGCGGTGGGGGTGAGGGGTGGGGCTGGTTGAGGGCAGCTGAGGAAGATGGTCCTGATCACAGGCCAGGCCTAGGGACCATACCCACGCATGAATTTCATCCACCGGGCCTCTAGTAAAAAATAAAAATGGCAATAAATAGCTACCAATAATAATAACCTTAAATGTAAATGGCTTAAATTTTCCAATCAAAAGAGAGAGGGTAGCTGAATGGATAAGAAAATATGACCCATTTTTTGCTCTCTATAGAGCAATTGCTTTTTTATCACCTGACTTGGAGTGCTCACATGGCCAAGCATATGCCACTGAAAACAATGACTAGCATTCTAATACTCACCACAGATCCTCCCCTGGATTAATTATGAGTGAGCAAGCAAAAACTCCCTTTTCCCAATTTATCCCTGGGGAGGGTAAGAAAGTACAGTATCAATATTGACCCATCATTGTAACAAAGGCACCACACTAATACAAGATGTTAATAGGGGAAACTAGGGAGGATGGGGGAGTGGCATACAGGAGCTCTCTGCACTTTATGTTTAATTATTTTTAGTAAACTTAAAACTGCTCTTCTTTATTTTATTGACTTTAGAAAGGGAGAAAGGATAAGAGAGAGAGAAATATAGAGATTCACTGTTTTTCTTTCAATTAACAAAGCTCTGATGAAAAATGACATGCCTTGGACTATGGCACAGAATTGAAAAGCTTTGTTTTCATTCTTGATCTTTTTCCAAATGATCTTAGTAACCTTGAACAAGAAACTTTTATTCTGTTTCTAACCTTCTGGGAAATACAAATGACATGTACTGGTAATTAGTGTCTGTTTCATAGGTTTTCTGTCTGTCATGATCCTCAAAATAAAGTCTTCAGTGATATGAATAGTCTTAAGTAACTTGTATTCTTTCTATAGTTTTAGTTTTATTGTTTTTGTTCAGTATAAATAGGTCTTTATCTTATCCTAACTATATGCTGGTGTCTCATTTATCTATTTTTCCCCATTTCTTCCCAAAATCAATTTGAGTTATGTCATTAGTCTTAAGAGCCTGACAGGGGCTGCTGTGGTTTTACCTCACTTTGATCAAACTCCAGAGTGGACCATTGTGAATTCACACAAAAGGTGCCATTGCTCATGCTTAAACTTTTAAAAATGATTTGCTATCCTTCTATTAACTTAAAAATAAAGAGGAAATGTACTTTTAAGACATGATCATACCACAAGTTCTAGAGCATGAGTCATCTTTTATCTACAGGTGCCATGCAGATTTCAGTTATTCAGATATAAAATTTGATTGGTGGGACTGTGACACATTGAATCACATGCCCTATATAAAGGTGGCAGATAATACTCAGTTCAAGCATATTGTTTCCATGGTTCTCAGTATTATTACATCTTTTTTTTTTTTTCAAAAGAAGTAGATGATGCAATTTTTAAATTTAAAATCATAATTTTTGGAGTGTTCACAATTAATTTTACAAATATTTGTGTCAAACAAAACATACCTATGAGCCAGATTTGGGCCACGAACTAATTAAAAATTTTAGTCTATTTTCTTCAACTTAAAACACATATTTTCCCCACTGAAGTGGAAGTATAATTGAGACCTGTGTAGTCACACAAATTACCAGGACAAATTTATATAGAAAAGAGGACTAATTTCTCTATGTTATCATATCTTTGTCTTTAAAAAAAAATTTCACAAAGAATAAAAAGAATATGAATTAAACAATACTGAAATTTTAACATAAATATCTAACAGAAATTACAAGCTCATAATAAAATACAATTGGTACATACTATATAAAAATAGAAGCAAAAATAAATTTCCACACACTGAGCCTTTAGTTTCACTCACCAGAAATGTCCATTATCAAGTCTCTTACAAATCATTTCAGATATTTCCCTTTATATAGATTCTTACAGTGCATTCTGCTCTGAAACTTGCTTGTTTGTGGTGTTGTTTTTTTTTTAATGCTAACAGGTATTGGCCATCTTCCATATCATGAAATATACTTTTGCTTCATTCATTTCAATTGTGTGCCTGTGTCATAAATTTACTAAAGCAACCCTCTCCCTCATCATGGACATTAATTTTTTTTCCATTTTTTAACAATTATAAATACAGAAGTGTTATGATAAAAATCTTTTAATGTGTATGTTTGCAAGTATTTGCTTGTAAAATATATATATATATATATATATATATATATATATATATATATGTAAATTTCTTACAGAGGGAAAATATGTATTTAAAAAAAATGCTTGTTGCCAGATTGCACTCCAAAATAGGTTACACCAATTTACATTCCTGGCAGCATCAGATGAGTGGTACTTCTTCACACTCTCTCCAGTGCTAAAGGGTAATCTATTGCCATGAACATTCAGTATGCCAGGTGCATCTATTGGTATGTCTTATGTAGGAAATGAAGAGAAATATGTAATCTGGTGAGTTGTTCAAATGAAATCAGTTAAAATAGCTTCAGTTATTTTTGTCTTCCTTATGGCTTTGTTTCATGTGTTGAAAGTTTCCCCCCGCTCATATTATTTAAGAATGAAATCCCTGCTTTCTAAAATATGTTTTAAAGCTATTTTAAAATATCTGTAATGAAATAAATTTCAAATGAATTTTGAGTCAAGTAGAATAATCTTAGATAATTTCAATGGAAGAAGTCACACATATAAAGCTTCAGACTTGTAGATATCCTAATTCAATGCTTTTTGAATAAAATTAAAGGTCAAGTGGGAAATTGTAGGAATATTTTCTCAAAAAATAACAAAACATCTGTGATTGTCATGTGAATATGTTCTAATAACACTATAATAAAATAAGTAAAGGGCAATTTTCAGAAGAAGAAATATAGCTGGCAATAAACATAAGAAAATATGTTAATTCAAATTTACACCTTTTAAATATGAAAATAATTGCCGTTGCTCAGTGCTAATGAAGATGTAGTGAGATGATACCATAAATTTTTATAGCATTCTGTAAAGCCTCAAGCATTTTCAGTGTCCACATTTAACCTTAATCTACCTAGGTCCCAAAAACCAACTGGAATAAGCAAATTCACATTAGCATCGTGACTCAAATTATCTTACATTTGGGTTCTTACCTATCCAGATTGATACTGCATGATCTGCCCCTCGTAGGAAAGCATTCCTGAGAGTTCCCAGGCATTGTTTCTTATGTGTTCCCAAATGAGAACACATACTATGCATACTCCTCTTCTAGCAGATTTCCATTGGAAATCTACCATATCCATCCAGCATTCAATGTGCAAAGTAAGCAACCACCATTTTCAAAGAATTCTCTGCTGTAGGGAGTGCTGCATTCACATTCAAGAAACAGACATCAGAATCCAGGGGGAAAAAAATCAAGATAATTGAATTTAGTTAACTATTAGGAAATCATCCCATACTGTGGATCCCCTCCTCCTGCCATTATCCCTCTTTAGGATAAAGAGATAAAGTTGAAAAGGGATTGCCAAAAAAACTGAAGTTTATGTTAGATTATAAAGAAGTACATTTGATGGTTCTATTTTGGTTTTGTACAAATATATCTAACTATAATGTTTAAACCAATTTGTAATTTTGCTGCTGTTAGCAGTAAACTCATAAATAACTACATCTAGGTAAAAAAAAATCAATTTTAGGTAAAAATCAACAGCAGTAGTATATAAAGCCCATATCACTTTCTTACAGGAATATTGGAGGAAGGACTTCTTAGCATAATTTTGACAAAACTATTAAGGTAAGTATTGGGGAAGATAGTGAGGAAGTCAAAGATACCATTTAATATGTACAAATATTCACAGTAAATTATTGAACATATAAAAATACACTTAGAGATTAAGTTCAAGGGCTTTCTAAGGTTTTCTGTTTGATTTGTTAGTTGTTTTTTTAAACTAATATCTCTTCTGTCTTGAAATATTATAGTAACTAATGAAATTAATATTTTCATCAGTGAGCTTAAAATTAAATGTATACTTAAGAAATGGCATTGGCTTTGAAAATGAGTGGTTTAATAATTACCAGGTCTGAGAAAAATGACTCTAATTTTAAATGATATATCTCCCTTACCCTTTTATTTTGGCCAAATCTGTTTGAACATACAATAAAATCTAATTTTTTAATCACTATCACTATAATACTATCTAAATTATTATATTCTTAAGCATTTTCTTTTTTTTTTAATATATTTTATTGATATTTCACAGAGAGGAAGGGAGAGGGATAGAGAGTTAGAAACATCAATGAGAGAGAAACATTGATCAGCTGCCTCCTGCACACCTCCCACTGGGGATGTGCCCGCAACCAAGGTACATGCCCTTGACCGGAATTGAACCCGGGTCCCCTTAGTCCGCAGGCCGACGCTCTATCCACTGAGCCAAACCGGTTTCGGCCTTAAGCATTTTCTTACCTATATCTGTATCAGATTGAACTATCCTTGAAGAAGATTATGCAAAGGAAAAAAAACAACCCTTAAAAGTAATTATTTTTGTATATAAAATGCAAACTACATTAGAAAGATTATATGAAATACAATAATTCTGGAATTTTCTCAAGATTATATAGGATGCATCTGGCACCTTGACAAGGCATCTGCTCTCGGAGACAGCTATTCTTCCACTTCTAGGGATATTTTTTCCTAAGGAAAAGGTCTAATGATGTGAGAGAAATACTGACCATGTGGTATAATAGTTACAAAATACAATGTACATGCAGTATAAGTCTACATTTCATTATATCTTAGATAGGATGCTTTAAAAGCAATAATTATAGTCCAAATGATTACTCATTGAGTCTCTATAGTGAAAATTGCCAGAGTTATAAACAAGAATCAAAAATAGTATGTACTTAACAGTGAAAAACTAAATGCTGAAAAGCAACTGATTTATACAAAGTTATACAGCACAACAGGTAAAATAA